>NC_136065.1:1984422656-1985070156 GCF_964261635.1 Lissotriton helveticus
CTGTCACACGGTGTGACTCCGCTCTCCCCCTCCCGCGCCCCACGTGACATTTAGCGCCAGGGCTGGCTTTATTTCTGGTCCCTCGGTGCTGAGGCTCTGGGAGCTCGCAGTGCACAGGGAACAGTCGGAGTGCACGGTCCCCGCAGCACACCAAGCAGCATGTCCGGCGCCCGCGCCTCCATCGACCGCCCCGGCCCCGGGGGATACAAGAGGCCGGGCCTCGAGCAAGACAACAAGGTCACCGTGGTGCTCGGAGCCCAGTGGGGCGATGAGGGCAAAGGAAAAGTGGTGGATTTGCTGTCAACAGACTCTGACGTGGTGTGCAGGTGCCAGGTATGTATCAACCCACTACATGCGCCATTTCAACGCCTCGTCAGGGGTAGTAGGCGCTATATACATGCAATTTTAATGTGTGGGCATAACTCCACCTCTGTGCACAAGGGGCGTGGAATACTACCCATGTTAGAGAACTGTAACTGGACAGGGATGTGGGGAGTCCCTTTCGGCACTTAAAGGGCACTGTTATGACAGCATGCGAGTTCGGTATGCAGACATGGCGAACTTTGGAAATTCCTGCTCCGTAGCCCATTATTTTTGCGGGGGCGTAGCTTCAGGGAGCTGTTTGGGGTGTTACCTCCCCATCCCCAATAAATGTATAATTTACTAAATATTAGGGTACAGGAGCCTTCAGTCGGTAAGTATGGCAAGTTGACAGTCTGATTTCACCTGGGATTTTTTTAATACTCACTCGGACATAAACACACACACTCTTCTGTTTTGAAAGTCTTAAAACATTGACATATTCCAGTGGCCCTTACGTCCCGTCCCCCGCTTGCTCTCCTTCTCTTATAATAATTATTATGATATGACAGCGAGAATTTCTGAAAATCTGAATTCGCCCCCCCCCCAACCCCCTCCCCCTCAAGTCTTATTGACCTAGCTAGCCGCTGGTTCCTGGGAATAGTTCCTTAAATGCCCAAAGGCCAATTGCGCGTTCCATGATTGAGAAACAGTTATTCCTTGCTACTGTTTTCCATCGCCCAGAATGTATTAAGAGTGACAGTTTTAGAGCATGTCCCTTATTTCAGTCTTCTCTTCAAAATCTGCAATGAGGAGAGCGAAGAAGCTCGTCTACCAACTGTAAAAACATTAACAATGATGTCTTTCTTTGATATTATTCTCAACATGACTACGAGTATTTTTATCAAGCTGGAATTGTGCATGCACTTAGCAGCTTCTTTACTGCACCCATATATTACAAGATGTGTACGCTTGTGGACAAAAACACACAGTCGAGTATTTGACATAATAGTGAAAAGAATTCGCCAAAATTCAGAAAACCGAATTAAATCCACCTCAGAGCATTGTAAAATAATTTATAGAATCGTCTAAGCCAATTGCACTTTCAAATTGTAAATGCACGTTGAATAACCCTTTTATCTGAACAGTGCAGTGTGACTTGTGAAAAAGAGCAGGATTCTAAGTAAAGTATTGGAATGGTAGGCATCGATTTATGGTAGGGTTGTTCTGTTGTCTTTCAAAGCGCATTGTAGGTGCAATTTAAAGGAACAAACCGGTCACGTTCATGGGCACATTCATAAAAGCAGTGCTTCGCTTCTGTAACATATAAAGTTAGGATTGTCCTTGAATGAAGCCTAAAGGACGGACATATGTCTGTGTCTTGGGCGCAAAGGAGAGTCTCACGTTTCTTGTTCCTTTTGGGACGGCCCATCCGGACTGGATCGTTTGCTTCACGGCTGTCATGAAGCAATTTCTTATCTAAACGAGCCGTGAAGCAAAGGGTCCAGTCTGGATGGGCCGCCTCTAAAGGAGGAAGGGCTGCACGCACAACGCGCGCTTTCACTTTCCGATTCTATTGCGTGGTGACAGCTTGTTTGCTTCTGACTTGTTTACATTAGCGCCTTGTACGTGACAAGCGCACATCATAGTCAACAAGGGAAACGTTCTGATAAAGGAAGGGCAAGGCGGGCGCCCAGGTAACTTGACTGTGGGGGATGTCATGGTGCTGAAAGAATGCCCACTGTTCAGGTCTGGATCCTATTGCTCTTCTTGTTTTATTTTTATTAAGGCTTTTGACCAGCCTTGGTTGAAGGCACGTGCTTTGCCCTTGTGCAGCTTTCTCTGGGGATCTGGTGCCTTCGCTCGTTTCCCTCTGTGAAGGGTTTGGTGTGGCCCTTGGCCTGGGCCCTTGCACGATGGCCCTCAAACTTCATTGCTCCCAAAAACTGTCCCCTGGCCCGCCAGAGCGCAGGAGACAATCTGGGTCTCCATTTGCCCGGAACACGCGTGCTTACCAAACCCCCCCTCGCAGGGGCGTTCAGATACTGCCTCTCTTGAATGTTTCAGTCCAATGCAATAGATTACACAATAACAACAAAGTGAGCTATTTGCATTTTCAATTACACCATTTGATTATTGCTTCAGACAGGGAAAAAAAGCAATTACATTTACAATGCTAACAGCTCAAAATAATGTCATTGCGAGACCTATTGCATTGCAAATGCTTGTTTAGATCTGTTCTTTCTCTTTTTTAGCCTTCCCTTTTGAGCCGCTCCACCGTGAGTGAGCTTGCCTCATTCAGCCCTTCTCCATTGCGTTGTTTTGCCTCTGTCATCTTGGTTTGTTCAGACTGACTCTGCTGTCTTTTTATCTGAAGTACGAGGACTTTTCAGGGGAAGGGGCTTGAGGATATTGAAAATTGGGCTTGGATCTACCTACACCCTTCTTTTAATTGAGGATTCAGGTGGGTGGCTGGAGTTCTCCTCACTTTGCCCCTCAGAATCCCCTGGCAGAGCAACAGAGTCAGGATTTAATGTAATGAAAAATTGCACTGCATGTCTACCTTGTACACTACTACTGAATGCGGTGCTAAACTTAAGATGGTGACCACTCCACCCCACCACACTTTTGCACCACACATAGTCCTTCACACGTAAGTGCTCCTACGTAGTTCGCAAGTCGTAGCACGCCCCTTTTCGTAGAGGGCTGGGATGGCCCCAATGATGAAGCATGTCACCGCGGGGAAACCCCGGTGAGTGAGGGGACTCTAGAAACAAAGCTTTCTTTCTTCTTTGGCTCTACCTAATATTTTGGTGAGCAGCCATAACACAAGACAGGTCTCGGAACCCAATATTGTGGGCTCCTACTTTCATATATCGACCACAGGTGAGGCACACCGGCACTCGTTTTTGGGGACCAGCACTTATTTTTCCTCATCAGACCTTGAGCAAGAGCAAGAGAGAGACAGAAAAATAGTGAAAAGACAGAAAACAGAGGGGAAAAAAGAACCTAACAGAGTCAGGTAAAAGGGGGAATGAAGTGTCTGTTAGTGGATGAGCGCGTCATGTGATGGAATCAAAACTACACAGCCTTGATATTTGGCACCTCTGCCATAGCATTGGCCGCAGTCTTCTGAGCAAAACTTTGAGCACCTGCACTTACTCCTTTACAAATTAAGCACTGGCTGAATGTCAACATTTGTTATATGACACTAGAGCAGAACAGTTTAAATTCGCAAAGAGACATAACATTTCAGGATACAGATGTGCTTGTGGGTATATTTAAAAAGGCTATGATACCAGAACTCCTTCTTGTAATTCAACAGAGACTTAACTGTGACAATAATAGTAATAATACATTCTATTACATAAATATTATAAATATTAATTACAATCCCAAAAACAATAAAATCATTGAGAATACATAAAGTAAGAAACTAAGCCGTAAGTTTAAAATATAAACTATTTGAGACAACGATAGGCAAGATCCTGAAATTTTGCAAGCTTCCGAATAAATTGCATTTCCTTAGTAACAAAAAATAGTATAGAACTGCTTCGTGAATTGTTCTACAGTTTGCTTTCAAATATGTTTTCTTTGTAGGCAGGAGCAGTGGGCAGGAGACACAATGTGTTCTAAAGATTCGTCCTTGTAACCACAGAGGCGACTCGATCTAAGCCGGAGACATCTTGTTCCATAAGCATTCGAATGGAGCAATCGGTATATAAAGAAGGCAACACCTCAAGTGCTTAAGTATACAAACTGGATGTGAAATGCAAGACAAATACCTCTGAGATGGACCAAAAAAGTATCAGATGTATAATCCGAGTGCTTGTAACCCTATAGGCGGGCTAAATCTGTCTGTATTGAGATGACCTTCAAGGTCTGCCTTATAAGACCTTTCCAAGACAACCGCAGAATTCTAGAAATGATAGCTCATTGTATGTATGCTCTTGCATACATAGCTTATAACTTCTCCTCTATGCTTTAAGATTAATTAGGTTAAAGCAAATGCCAACCCCATTTCACAGTGAGGGTTTGAAGTGCGAAGGACAAGTAATAACTTAATTTTTTCAATATACGTTTTTTTCGATCCCAGCTATAGTTTTATCATTAAAAATCATAGAAGCATGCAAAACAGTCGGAATAAGTTTACTATTAAGTGCTATAATAGACAGAGAAATAGCCTGGCCACCCCAAGTTTGAAAATATTTTTTCAGCAATCGTGTAATTACCTGTGCTTTATTCCACTTATTAGCTAGGTGCACGCGTAGGATTCTTGTCAGCTGTTACACCCAAATAATTATAATGTATCTGGTACGAAGAAGAATCCATAAACCAAGTTACTTGTCAACAGGTTTAATAGAACAGTATGTGCACCATCCCATGCCAGTCAGCTGAGCAGCATCAGAGTCTGTTTAGAATCTTAGGATAATTGAACAAAAGCCACATGAAGATCAGTTCTATATGAAATGTATTTATTGTGTTGTCTTTTGATCATCAAATTATCCTCCGTTGTTTGTGACAATAAAATTGCTGCAATTATAGATGTTCTTGGCTGTCCCAAAAGTGGGTGTGTTTTTGTTTTTTTAAATGATAGCGTGAAAGTAATAGATAAGTGTTGTAAGTTCCTTACGTTTCATGAAGAATACATTGGCTCATTAATGTTTTTAATATATTCACTATATTCTATATCAAAGATTCTAAATTAAATGATAATAAAAAATATGTTTATGATACACCCTTTATGTATTTTTCTTTGTGACCGCCTACTCTATTGAATGAGTTTTTTAATAAATATATGTCTGTGAATTATATAATTTGAGTTGCTTTAGGTTCTTGTACACAGATTCTTAAGGGTGACAGTTGGGACAAGGAGCATTCCAAAGCGAGGAGAAAGGATTGGGGGGGAAGGAGAAAGGAAATACCATATAGTGATTACAACACAGCTTCCTTTGTTGGGAACAAAAGACAAAATGCGGTATAATAAAAATTTACAAAATAGCGCATACCTTGTGGGTGCAACGTCACTTCTACTAAGGAATTACCACCAAGTGTAAGACCCGTAGAAACTCTGTTGCACCCAAAAAACATTTTTTAGTTTTCACAGTTGTCCTGCAGATTGTTCGATTTTATTAACTCACATGGCCTGTTGAACCGCTTTTAGGGTTCATGAAAAGAGGAAAATATCCTCTGCATAAGCAAGCTAACAAATGGAATTGTTGCCTAATTTGGGGGTGAGGCCGTTCGGATGATCCAAAAACAGGGACAGGTCTGCCATATATAAAGAGAAAAACAGGGGAACTAAAACGCACCTAATTTTTAGACCGTTCACAGTCCATAATCTCCGAGACAAGACTCCGCCTGCAAGATTTATTTGCATCTAGGTGTTATCATGCAATGGCATTAAAGAGTATAACAAAGTTTGAAGACTGACCCTATTAGCTAATTTACCCAACAATTTCTCTCATTAACTTTATTGAACACCTGTGAGTAACCAATATAACAAACATATGACAAGTGCCTTTTCAATATTCACTAACAATTTTAAAACTGTGATATTATCACTAATAGAGCAGCCTGATCTGAAGCCCATTTGATCAATGGGAATGAGCTTGGTGTCAATTGCCCAATCATGCAAGTAGGGTATTAAACGTTTGCAAAAAGTTCCCCTTCCGAGTCCATTAAGGTAATAAGACAATAGGGCTTTGGGAGGGGCGGCCGACCAGGCCCTCCCGGGGGATTTTGGCCTAGGGAGGGCAGCCAGCACCTCAGTTGGGCTTTATGGGCTCCTTTTGGGCTGGTCTTGGGCCACCTTTGGGCTAGGCGCGTATTTAACCGGACATTTGGGGAAACTACCCACCATTTTGATGGTAGTGACCCAGCAGTCGGTTGTAGGTGACCTAGGAGAGTTTCTCTGTCTTCCCTCCCGCCCGCCCTTTGTTTCTTTTTATGTGGGGGGTTGGTAATGGGTTGTACGGTTGTGCAGGGTGGGTTTTTTCGTGGTGGTTTTGTTGGGACCCGGTGCATCAGGGGGTTTTGTTGTATGGGTGTTTTTCGTCTCTGGAGCAGGTGCTGGTGTGTTTCTGTAGGCCTTTTTGGTGGCGTTTTTTTGTAAAAGTGCAGGGGGGAGTTTATGAGGTCTGGGTTTACAGTTGGTTAGATATAAGAAGTTATATAGTTAGGTATGTAGCAAAGTTGAAAACTGCAAGTTGATGTTTATAATTGTTGCAGGGGGATCCAATTTTAGGGGTGGGGTAGCGGGGATGTTAGGAAGTATATATTTAGTGAGGTTTAGTTTTGTTCGGCACAGGCCAAGGTTATGTATTTGTAAGGTGCACCTGTTTCCAAAAAAGCGGCCTTTTACACACCAACAAGCTGGTCTGTGGTATGTGCTGCTCCTCCCCACCCTATTATGGGCCCAATAGTTCTTTAGATTCTCCTTCCTACCTTTTCTTTATAAATTGTATGTTTTAATGTACCTTTCCAGGATAACGAAATTTGCCCTGTCTGTAAGATAAATAAAAACCATCTATATAAGATTTCTGTGCAGGAATCAGGGTCAGCTTTTTATCAGTAGGAATTCTATTAGGCCTTGGGTGACAGCGGCGTCTTTATTAACCCTGTTATTTTCTTAATAGTAACTGTCATATCCGGGTTGCAATATGCGGGCATTGGCTATGTCACCATGGTTGTTTTTATCATATGTGTCATTAATGAACAGTTCCCATTTGTCAAACGTGATAAAGTAATAGCTTATAGGTCGATAAGCCCCAAGCCCATGGCTGATTAAAGACAAAAAAGCGCTTTGAATTGCTCACTTTAATTGCGAGATGTAAGTGCGCCCATGCAGCATCTTGTTGTGCGTTATTAATAATTTAGGTTAAAAGATGTTACCAGTCATTTTGTCAATTGAGAGGATAATTCTCTTTGTTGTTATTTCTGCCCCCTAATATTTTAATCGTGAAATCCTGTGTTCTAAGTGTTTTTAGCTTGACATTGAGTGCTTTCTTTTATCTGATTGTGCTGCTTAATAGATACCAAAGAGTTTTTTTTCATATATGAACCATCTGTGGCCCAAGTTCTATTAGGAAATTGTAAAGTTCTTATTTCTGGGTCGTGATCAGTTTCTTGTCTTGAAATAATTGCACAACTCTTACGGATAGAGAAAATAGTCAATGTAATAGTGCGTAATCAATTATACTTTTTAGGTTTCGGCTGGAGGGCGGAGCTGTAAGCTCCGCCTCCAGAGAAATCTGTAGTTTCTAGTATGGGTGACTTGAACACGCCCCTCTGCCTCATTGGCTAGCTCCATAAATGGAGGCTAGCCATTGGAACAGAGAGGCGTCCGTCATGGCCGGACCAGATTCGGGGGCGTTCCCGAGAATCTTTGGCTTTTGGCTACGTCATGATACGTCAGCCAAAAGCCGGGAACGCCCCCGAATCTGGTCCGGCCAGGCCGTGCTTGCTGCTGTCCTGCCTTCCTCCGTGTCCCTCCTCCCGCCATCCCCCCTCCCCCCTCCTCGCTGTCCTGTGCACGTTTTCCGCCGTCCGTGTCCTCTCCCCCCCCCCCCCCCCCCCCCCCCCCCGCTGCTGAATCAGAAAAGCCCATTGGTCACTGCTCGATTGTCCTATTGGCTAATCCGACTCTGCCCCATAGAATTCTACAGCGTACAGCCTCATAACCGAGAGTATGCCGCCTGGCCGCAGGGACTGACATATTATGCGGTGCTCCCTCCTCCAGTTACGGCCTCAGTGACTGCCTGCTAAAACCTGGGGCACTAGATGGGAGGGCACCCTCTCCGACTTCGGGAAGCGAGATGCAGTAAATGCACTCCAGGTTCTTTGACCTGTAAGGTTATTGAGCGGCTGCTATGTAGATGATGTATTGAGTCCATTTGTGCCAGTCCTTTGCGAGACACTGTTGCCAGGGCTGGTGTGGTCTCTTCATCCACGTGGGCACTGAAGGTGCGTGGGGGCAGTACCAGTGCAGCAGGGACGCAAGTCCTTTTCCACCTCAGCGCTCATTGGGGGCGGGGCCACCACATGCAGGTTACTTGGCACTGCTTGTCGTGTATGGGTCTACAGCAGCCTTCGTAGCACTGCGGGCCGTGACTTCCTTGCGGGCTCTGTGTGCAAGGCCGCAGTGGGGGTGACATTAATGCTGGCTGCAGCAGGTCTGATCTACACTCACCGGAGGTGGCTTCTCTCCTTTCGCAGTGAGGATCGACAACATGGAAGCACCTCAAGCGCGGTGTTGGCTGTGACGCTTCATCCCCTTTTATTGCTCTCAGTGGCTGTAGTGCTAGGAGCAGGTGTGGGGTACCCTTGACACAGGCTACACTTCTCCCCATGAGGAACAGCAGACTGTAATTTGATCCATCACTTCCAAACCAAACCCTGAGAGTTCGGTAAATTATTTCCTTGCGATGTTACCAGGCAGTTTACAAGCTCCCAAAAAAATAACTGTAAACGTGAAGCCGCCCTCGGGTGTCGTCAAACGCCCCCACCCCCCATCCAGACTCTGGTAAAAAGAAAACCTTGCTAACACTAATCACACCTACGCTATTAGGGGCCCCAGGGCCCCTAGAGAGGTCTGGTCTATGCCCCTCCTCCAACCTGAAGCGCTCTATAGCGCCTCGTTCCCTGCTCCTCCTTCTCTGCGCACAGAAACCCCCTGATACCACCGCTCTAAGGGGGCCGCCCTCTTTACCTCGGTCCCTTCCCCGTCTCCCTGTCTTCGCCTCTGAAAGTGCCTTGAACGTGGGCATCGAGGCACTACAGACACATCATGAATAGACTTACATGAGGTGGGCGCCGCCGCTGCGCGGGCCGGGCCCCCGGGTCTGCTCGCCCATCCGTCCCAGGTGAGAACGGCAGGAGGTCCCTCTGGGTCCGGGGCTGGTGGCAGCTGACTGCCAGCATCCGATGCCAGCCCTGGCAGGCGGCACCTGGCTCAGGTGTCCCCGCTGCATTATTCATGCGCACGACTGTCTGTGGTCCCAGGGGGGGGGGGCTTGTGCGGGCAGGGAGGGGCGATGAGCGCCTGCAGAACACACCTTCACAGCAGCAGGACCCGGGGACACCGGGGCACAGATTTATGGGCACTTTGTGATGGGTTTGTGTCACAAAAGTGCAAAGTGTTGCTTTGGTATTTACTGGAAGGTAGCGCTATGTTCTGCTTTACCTCAAGGGGGCGCACCCCGGGTGGTACACAGCCGTTCCCATGCAACTACCCAGGATTTTTCACTCAAATCGCTTTCTACAAGAAAAGGGGAAAACAGGCATTTGCGTCAAAAAATTCACCTACCTCCAGGAAGGGGTGACGTTTTCTCACACCGTTTTTTAAGATTGTATGTGCTCTGTAAAGTGCTACACACATTAAACGTTAGAATAACTTGTTCCTATGTCTTACTATTTTGTACGGGAGCAGGGCCCAATGCAAAGGCTAGTCTAGACATCACGCACAACGGTCAGGGGCGGTGGAAGTACCACAGGAGGGGGGGGGGCTGTACATATAGAATCCTTGGTATGTTGGTGTAAACACAGAAACAAAGGACATGGACTCATCAAGTCTCTCTGATGCCTTTGCGATCCCATCTGTGTGTGCATGGACAAATATAAGCCAACATTACCAAATCAGGTCAAGCATCACACCTTCCTAAAAGGATCCTAAATAATCCAATCTCGTGCAGCTAGTAACTGCACAGAAAATGATCATTATGCACTAAATCAGTGTGCTGCATGGCCAACTACAGCAGCAGAAATCTGTTCTCATCCGAATCATGACGCACACTGAGCTGGGCATTCAAAACCAGAGTTTACCTCTGTGTAATAAATTGCCCAAGGGGTGACCAGCATGCAGCTGGGTGAGCTCTTCTGATGTGACTGGATGGCCACTGTGATATTTGTGCACATCGCCACTGCTTGACCCAGCCGAGGTTTTACACAATTAAAACTTTGTGATGGATGCTTGAGGTCTGGATATTCTGGTATAAAACAGAACTGGCTGCAAATTGTATTTATATCACACTTACCACACACAAGGCTTTGAAGCACTTTGCGGCATGTAGGATGCTACTCTGGAACTCAAAGCTGGAGGTAAATAGATAGAGGACTAGTAATAGGCGCTTCCTTTTCCTTGTAGGATTAGTTGCTTTAAGTTTGTGTTCTCGGGGGTATCATGCTTTTAATTTTGTGTTAAAAAAACGGATAGGGTAAGTGAAGTGGATTAGTAATGGGAAGAGGTTTTTGGGAGTGGTGGGCATGCATGATTGCTAGTTGGATGGACTTAGGAATGTGGTGACCTTTTGACAAAGCCAATGATCTGCTTTATGTATAGTGATGTGGTGACTCCTCCCGCCCTCGACAATGCCAACAGGCCTGCTTTTATAGACTGATGTTTGGACATTTGACAAAGCCAGGATGTGTGCCGCATTTAAAAGCATGGATCCCAGTTGCCTGTTTGCTACGAACAAGTTATGATTTCTCACGAGTGAACAGTGACTCAGACTGTTGCCAATTAAATGAGAGGCACCAGCGACTTTTCTTAAATGCATGGACTATTTCACATGCAACAGGAGAGACTAGTTACGATTTGATTTGTCACGAGAGTAAGAGAACAAGTGTCCAAGGCCCAGAGAACACCACAGACCTCAGAGAGAAAGAAAGAGCAAGGGAGAATGAAAAGGGAAGAAAGAAAAAGAGAAAGAAAGCAAAGTAGTAGAAGAAACACCGGCCTCCACTAATCATCTAGCACAGTAAGCAAGTAAGGACACCGTGGGCTTCTATAGACAGGCAATGAAGAACAAACAAGACAAACACCACAGTGTAAATGCTACATGCAATCAAATGGGCACCTAGTACCATACAGAATGTGTTAAATTACAAAATGAAGAGAAACTCTACTATTAAAATTTAATTC
Organism: Lissotriton helveticus; assembly: GCF_964261635.1. Classification (NCBI taxonomy): domain Eukaryota; kingdom Metazoa; phylum Chordata; class Amphibia; order Caudata; family Salamandridae; genus Lissotriton; species Lissotriton helveticus. Next base: position 1,984,433,878 of record NC_136065.1, read on the forward strand.
TCAGAGTTGTAGATGCCAATTCCACATTTCAAATCCAATGAAGATTCACAGCTAAGATCACAACGATGTCCAGTAATCATAAACCTTTAGACCTAAAAGCATTTTCCACCAAAATCTCCTAAAAATCATCCAACATTATATAATCTCCAGAAAGTTCTAGTCACAACCTATCAAGACTTTTTTGCTCTGCGAGTATGGATCCTACAGAGTACGCCAAAGCATACAATGTACAAAACAAATGGAGACATTGATGCTCAACAGTCATCTGATATGGTCCATTCTGTGCACATGCCAGTACACAATCCCAAATTCCAACATGTGACCTCTTTAAATGGTAAACAACGCAGACACTGCAGCAGTGTTGAAGGACTCTACACAAATTGACCTCCAGTTGCAACTGTGAAACACCACATTTTGGGCGCATTGCCAGCTAAACATTTGCAGCGGTGATTTAAGTGAAATAAAACAAATACTTTTCACATACGTGCACTTTCCGTAACAAATTAGAGCCCAACTTATGTTTCAACAAATATAAACAAATACTATGGAGAATTGTAGAACAGAGCCAAATTAGGTCAAAACAATTGCAGGACCACCACCAGAAGTGCCCATTGTATAGGGTAATTGAGGACCTTCACTGGAAGCAGCTAAAGTCAACCACTTCTTTCATCCCATTAGGTTGTGTACAATCCAAATGGTCCACACAGAACACTACAAAAGGTAAGAATAGGACTGACCCGCCATTCTCTGTTGCACACCGCGCTTCCAACATTACATTATGGAATTACACAGCACAAACGCCTCAGGTCTGTGGTACACAGTCCATAAAACAAGCATTAAAGAACTAAATAACCCACAATCCTTGGTCAGTGCAACATCCCCAAGTCTCACTGGGAAAGACAAAGAACTGATAGATGCAATGTTTGAATTAATCTCAGCCACTAGTAATTGCTCTTTACAATGCAATGGTTTTGCCTTTGTTAAAGTTAGAGCTATTGGCATTGCTCTTGACATTATTTTTATTTTATTTATGTTTTGTTTTAACATAAATACATGGCATTGTCATTTACAATGCCACTAGCTTTATCTCTCGCAAATGACAGACAAAAACACCCACACAATGCCCTTCCACACACACAGCCACACAGAGCCCCCCACACACACAGCCACACACAGCCCCCCACACACACAGCCACACAAAGCCCCCCCACACACAGCCACACAAAGCCCCCCACACACACAGCCACACAAAGCCCCCCACACACACAGCCACACACAGCCCCCCACACACACAGCCACACACAGCCCCCCACACACACAGCCACACAAAGCCCCCCCACACACAGCCACACAAAGCCCCCCACACACACAGCCACACAAAGCCCCCCACACACACAGCCACACAAAGCCCCCCACACACACAGCCACACAAAGCCCCCCCCACACACACCCACACAGAGCACTCTACACACACTTACACAGCACAAGCAGGCAACAGGGGCACACGGAGGCACAAGCAGGCAACAGGGTCACGAAAACGGAGGCACAAGCAGGCAACAGGGTCACGAAAACGGAGGCACAAGCAGGCGACAGGGGCACGAAAACGGAGGCACAAGCAGGCAACAGGGGCACGAAAAAGGAGGCACAAGCAGGCGACAAGGGCACGAAAACGGAGGCACAAGCAGGCAACAGGGGCACACGGAGGCACAAGCAGGCAACAGGGGCACGAAAACGGAGGCACAAGCAGGCACACGGAGGCACAAGCAGGCAACAGGGGCACACAGAGGCACAAGCAGGCAACAGGGGCACACAGAGGCACAAGCAGGCAACAGGGGCACACAGAGGCACAAGCAAGCAACAGGGGCACACGGAGGCAACTGCAGGCAGGACACTACCGGGCTGTGCCTTGGGACTGAGGACGCCGTGAAAATGGGGCATGTTATAGCGCCATAATTCTGTGAGTACTGACCCCCCTCCTTAAGGTGTGGAGCTCTCGGCACTGACCACTCGGCCGCCCGTAGCACAGGACACTGGTGGGCGTCATCACTGTACCAGCCCTCTCTTGGAAACTGGGAGCCCCGGCTCGTGCTGCTCTGCGGGGACAGGGTAGGTGGACAAATTCTGTCCGGGCAGCGGACGAGGGTGCGGCGGGCCTGCTGTTGCCCGGATCCTCCTGCTGAATACTGTGAGGAGCGAGGGAGCTCCGAGTGTGTGTGTGCGGCTGTTGTGTGTGTGTGCGGCTGGCTGTGTGTGTGTGTGTGTGTGCGGCTGGCTGTGTGTGTGTGCACGGCTGGCTGTGTGTGTGTGCGCGGCTGGCTGTGTGTGTGTGCGTGGCCGGCTGTGTGTGTGTGCGCACGGCTGGCTGTGTGTGTGTGCGCGGCTGGCTGTGTGTGTGTGCGGCTGGCTCTGTGTGTGTGCGCGGCTGGCTCTGTGTGTGTGCGCGGCTGGCTCTGTGTGTGTGGGTGGCTGGCTCTGTGTGTGTGTGTGTGTGTGGCTGGCTCTGTGAGTGTGTGTGTGTGTGTGTGTGCGCGGCTGGCTCTGTGTGTGTGTGTGTGACTGTGTGTATGTGTGGGTGCAAATGCAATAGGTCTCACATTTGCGAGAGATTAAGCTATTGCCATTGTATATGACAATGACATTTATTTATCTGTTTCCAAAACCAACACATAAATACAAATGTTGTCATTTACAATGCCAATAGCTCTAACTTTTCCAAAGGCGAAACCATTGCATTGTAAATGCTTGTTGAGTGATGCGATGGGAACGTGAGTTGATCAGTAGGGAATCTCCCATTTAATGCCTGAAAACCCAAGTCAAATTTGAATTTACACACATACTGACTTTTAGGCCACTTATGTGACCACCAATTGGCAATAAATGGTGATGGAACACCAAAAAATTATATGATGTTTTGATAAAAACGAAACAATATTAGACCCACTCGACGCTAGGTGGCATCCAAGCCCAGCAATATTACAGGAGCAGATCATTAAGTAGGTGAGAAGTGAGTCATGAGTAACTTCACGTTGATTAGGTATGCAGTAGGCCTGGGCTGTAAATTCCGTTCCGCTTGCGGAATTTGCAAAGTTTGGGTAATTTTGCGTTCCGCAGAGAACGCAAAATTGCCCAAAATTCTGCGTTCCGCGATGTCGCGAAATTTTTTGCTTGTTAGCGTTCTCAAAATGCGTGTTCGCAAGATATTTCCCCCAAGTATGCAAACAGCAATTGCGAACAGGAAAAAAGCATCGCAAACAAGCATTTCCGCGTATTCGCGGAATTTCTATGTGTTCGGAGATTTTTTACTGTTTTGCGGAGATTTGCGTAACACAATTACGCAAAATACGCCCACGCCTAGTATACAGTGAGAGTCCTGAATCTTAAATATCTCCACCGCTGATGAATCTGTCCAAATCTCATGATGTCCTGTGATGGTGTCTTTTAATAAATGCATATTCAAATTTCTATTCAGTAAGAAATAACTTGGGTTAGTATGACTTTTCATTCTCTGGTTTAGGTGTGGGGTTCGAGCTTCCGTCTTGCTTAGGTTTTGTAAAATATGAGAATATTTAGGTTTGATTGGTATTTAAGTAAGTACTCCCCAATCCACTAGTTCCTCTTTCTTTGATAGCATCATTTGCAATATTAAATCCGATGTCCAAGAGGTCCTTGTAAACTCAGTTTTCCCCATTGGATCCCAAAGGAGATTCCCACTGATTAAATGTCTTGTGTTTAAAGTTTTGCAGCTCTGAGAAAAGAAATAATACGTTTTGTATGTTCTGTTGATTTAAAATGTTGTGAGGGCCTTGCAACACATACTCAGGAGTAGAATCAAGGATATATTATCGACCATCAGACCCGTCAGGATGGAAGTTTGACTGACCCACAGCATTGGCCGTCTTTGGGTATTATCTGTTTGATTTTAATTTCTGGGCCTTTGGTGAAGGGACTCTGTTCTTTTAGGTAATTGATAGAATTGCATTGGGGTCATGTGATAAACTTTGATGGGTGCAGTGACCAGACTGCTTAGGAGGTGATGTCAAATAAGATTCTTTTGGATTCTTTGTAAGTTCTCATATCAAAATGGAAAACCCATCTGCAACAGTTTTTGCCATATTTGGTGAAGTATGTGTTGTAGAGTCAGTGAGACTCATAGTTTCCAAAGGTTTTAATAAATGTAATTCACCTCCTTTGTCACTGCTAGAATTGTCATTGATCTGTTTATCCAACTAAACCGGCGCCGAGATCGATACATTAACTGATTCTATGCATTCGGAGGCTCCCTTTAAAGGAGGTTCACCTTTAGAGACTTCAGCAACAGTACTCTTCCTCAGGACTAATGGTAAGTCTGTTGAAGTGCTGTCAGGAGTATTCGACAATGGTCTAGGTTCCTCTACTAGGTTATCGTCAGTATTCCAGGATTGAGATCCCAGGAGGTTTAGCCCTGGATTGTCATGATCTTTCTTGAAAAATGGAAAAAGGTTTAAATGGATCTTGGATTGATTAGCTGTTTTATGACTAGACTTTGAGTCCTTCCACATGGCTTTTTTGTTTAGCCTTCTTAACTTTTTTTAAGCATTTCTTACTGACATACGGTAGACGTGCCGCTTCTACTATGATTGTGTGCACTGCAGATATACTGTCAGTTGTTACAGTCAGCCAGTAACTTCACTCTCCCACACTTCAAGTTAAGCCGGCCTTTGATCTGAATTAGAAACTGTAATAAAAGAGGGCTCCTCCGTGGGTGATTTCCCTGCATTTCTCAGTTGATTAATACCAGAGGTTGACACATCAGTGGTGGCATTAGTTGGGATGTCGATTATCAATGGTTCATCTTGAAGAGGTGGGCTTTATTGACGAAAGCTTCAAAAGATTGACTATGAAATTGCTCAAATGTGATACTGTGATTTGCAAAGTTCTGTTGGCCTTTTGGAGAGCTGAACAGATAAGCCAAGTATGTTTAGTTCTTCTTTAATCTTGTTCCGAAGAAATGTTTGCTCTGCCAAAACATTGGCTTGTTCTCCCATGATTTCAGTCATTTTGGCGGGTGTTGTTGTGATTGCTCCCATGGCCTGGAGTGCTGGGTATACCGGTGGCGTGGAGGAGTCATCTGGAGCAGAGCTACTATGATGGTGAGACCGTGGACTACAGCGAAGCTCTGAAAACAGGGGGACATTTAGATCAAGAAGTTCTTCAAATAAAGTTGTATTATCCAGAGAGCTTTCAAGTGAATTATGTAACTTAGTTATAGGGACAGCCAAGTCTGAGGTGGCTACCATGTTATTCTCTCTCATCTATGGGATCCACTCAATATAGAGAATCTGTTTCCGCTTTATTTATATGTGGAATTACGTTGATCAGAGGCTCGCTGATAATGGCCACGGTTGTTAGTGAGTTGACAGGAAGGCAGGGTTTTGACGGAATGATACTTAAAGTACTAAAACCTGAGGCAATCTGCTCTAAGTTAAAGGTTGAGTTTGTTAAAGTCCCTCATTGGGTGGTGTCAGGGTTCTGCTTAATGGTCTGCCCCGCACTCCCAGAATATAGAGTGGGAGACATCAATTAGGAAGCAATCCTCGACAGATAGTTGTTTTGCCTGTTTTGGTGTAATTGATTGTGGCAATTCTTGGAACAGATGCATGGAATCCATTGAGAGCTGAGCCCCTGGGGTTAGGTGGGTACCACCAAGATGCGAGATTGTGGTGATATATCTAGCCTCCTCGATCAATGGCTCATCATCGGTGGCACTGGTAATATTGTTGCATGTAAAATTCAACGCCTCTTTTTGAGATCGCGTTTTCATCTCCGGTGCAGTTATCCAACAATTCCATGTTCCCGTGTCTTGAGCCGGAGGCGTTTGAAAGAGTTTATCAATCAGAAGAGCAGTGCTAGTCAACACCGAAGGTCCGGAAATCTCAACTCGACCACCGCCAACGTGTTCAGCAACGCCTGGTGTCTTCATGTGAGCCTACTGCCTGCCAGACCCTGCCCCCGCACCTAAGTCGGTTCGACCGTCTACAACCCCGCACCACTCCCCGATCCCTTTCAATCCCAACCACAGTCCCCAAACTCCCTGCAACTCTCCCAACCCTCGGCCCCACTTGTTACCTGAACAGGGATATTTGAAACCACACACGGAGGAGGGTCTGAAGAAGGTGCAGATTGCCTCACTCCTTACAGCTTCTGCTGGAGCCCGGCATTAGTTGTTGACCATTATACTTAAAGATTGTTAAGATGGTTGGTGCAGGGAGCAAGAGGCCAAGCGGGGTTAGCCCAGCGCCCTTCAGCTGCCCGCCCCCACTCTGTAAGGTAGACTCTGAGGCAGTCTCATCCTCCAACTGAGGGGCAATTCCAGTCTGAAAAGTGGCTTGCCCAGCTGATTTACCAGGATGCCAGTGACCTAGCTACTTCCATTGGTAGGAGGCGATAAAGTGGATTAAGGTTGGTTGTCCTGCAGACAGACCGGGAGGGGAGTAGGATAAGGAATAGGATGGAAGAAAAGCCGGAGCAGATGCAGTGGGGAGAGGCAGGCCCACCAGCGGGTAAACCTGGCACAGTCCAGGCCCGACCGCAGGTACCACAAACGCACTACGCGGACGCTCAGCTCGGGCGAGCACGCAACACGCGCAGCATGCGCACAGAACCTACAGCATCCTCACCCAGCATGGAGGTGTTTGTACATGTCCCCTCAGAATATTGCCAAAAAGCTGAAAAATATGGGGAAACTTCCATCAGAATATTGGTCAAAACATCACTGCACGGTGATCAGTTCGGGAGAGGTAGAGACCGAACAGTGGCCTCTGCCAGACCTCCGGCATCAGCCTTCTGAGGTGACACTTAATCAAAGCTTGTCCAGTCCCCTTCATCTTTCAGGACGGTTCCATGGTAGCTCTACTCTACTGTGATTTTTTCTATGTTTCCTTTGAGGTTTTTAGAAAACTTTGCAAAACTCTTGATGGGAGCCTCAAAGTGCTAAGCATGGGAAAAATAGAAAAGAAGGAATAAATCAAGTTCTGGAAGTAGCACCCCAAACATGGGTATCCTGGCGCTGTAATGGGAACAGAGGTGAGAAACTGAGACAACAACAAAAATCCTAGAGATTAAATTTCTGTGTAATTAATGATGTTTTCCAGGAGAGGCAGGTGATTGAGGGACTCCCTAAACCTGATAAGGTTCTGTTCTGCTGGACAGCAGTAGCAGAGAAGGTGGAACCACCAACATGACGTGTAGGATTATAAAAGGCAAAGGTAAAATCGCATAGACATGTAAACATCTCTATGCACCAAGCAGAGTGTTTTACAAATTATGTGTGTCTTCACAAGAAGCCAAAGAAGGGAGACCAGTGCTTGTGAAATGCGGTCCTAACTCTGAGACCCAAGGCCTGCCGGGCAGCATAAATATGGACCATTTGCAATCTATGAATCAGATGAGTGGAGATCAAGATGAGTGTTGTAATAATCTAGCCATGTGAAATCATAATTTTATAGGAAAAAGTGGACATCTGTCAAACTGGTATTAGCAACTGATGGAGTCGTAAGACCATGGATGGTGCTGTGAAGGAGGTAAAGCCTTGGAGAACAGTCACCAGTGGCTGAAGTGAAGAGATTGTTGGTTCTTGTATCTAACTGAGGGCTGGAGCACACCTTGCCACAAAGGGCTTGCTTCTCCAGACCCAGTTGGTCTGGTTTCTTCTCCAGCTCCTGTTTGTCTGGAGGACACCTTGACACCAATGGACTGCTTCTGAAGAAGTGAAATCTTCATTCTCAGGGAATGCTTACTAATAAAAAAGAACTTGGCACAGAAGCTGAAAATATGAAAAGACATCTTTATTAAATTTAATAAGTGAGGCCACGTCACACAGAAGCCGTAGCAACTGAATGAGGCAGTCTGAGGAGTACAGAGAACAGTGGTCTTATATATGCTTCAGGGTTACAACACTCAGCATAAAAGTAAGGGGCAGTCCTAGCTTTTGCAAGCATGCAAAATGCCTAACATTCCATCTTACACAAGCCGGACAAACCCATAAAAAAAGGACAACAACCCATATCATAAACAGACCATAAAAGAAGGAACAGAAACAGATAGAAGTAGGATAAGGCATGTTTGTGTGCAGTAAAACTTTATGATGTCCTGTGCTCTGATCCTCAATCTTGATCAGCTTAAGGGCAGGAACTGGTTTAACAAGGTCAGCTTCAGGCAACAGGGTCAGTTCACTCAGGTCAAACAGGAGTCAGCATGAACTCGAGCTAAGGTGTTCATGTCCTTAAAAGACTTGTTCAGCCACAATCATTGGGCTATGTGAGGGCAACCACAAAATGGCTGCCATACACAAAATGGAACCCACGGGTTCAGAATTCACAGAACCTCAGACCCTCATTTTGCCCTTACATAGGCAATCACTCAGTCTGTGTCTGAATCGATATCAATATTATCCGTTATTCCCTTCACTAAGGCACTATTACTCGAGTTATCTTTCATGGAACACAAGGGATAGACTTTGTTGGCATAAATAAACATCGTCTGATATGCCCATACAGACCCATTGTAACTAAATGACAGAACCAAATAGGGAATACCTCTATCTGTAGTATGTGGCATAAGACCACACACCCAACAATTAATGGTGTTCATTACTAACTGGTGTTGATGCAGAAGCTGTACAAAGGAATTATTAGTAAACTCTGACCTCCTAACCAGTTCATGTTCAGGTAAAGTATGGAAAGAATGCAAGGAAGTAGTAGTAGGAAGAGACATAGGTTGGGAGGTGGGTACAGATGTCAATTGGGTAGCAAAAACAATCCCACCCATCAGAGACAACATCATGCTTAAAAACACTAGAAAACACGTTTTTAAGAACATATAGACAACAGGAGAAAGTAATGACCACTATTACAAACAAAATTTATCAATTTTCACAACCCTCAGCAGAAAGCAAATCCTAAAATTATCTAGTAACATTTTTATGGCTCTATGGCTCCTATGCATTTCAGTAACGTATTATATGTTCAGGTGAAATAGTAGTGATCCTTATTAATGCTCTCAGATGAAAAGGGATACTCTTCCACAGAGAATGGACTTTATTCCGCTTTTACTAAACAGAATACTACTTTAAAACAATGCCAGCAAAACAGCAAAAATTAGTCTCCTAACACCCATTATATGCAATCGCACGGAAACCACTTGTAAAACCAACTATGCCCAGAGTCCGTTCAAAAGCCTCTCTGGCAGGCTTCTATTGTCCATCAAATCTTCTTTTGTTGTTTTCTTCCGCATGGGCCTCTTCATTCAGGCCTTTCATGTAAATGGTGCTTCTCAGTATCCGTTGGAGTGCCCTCCTGGCAAACACTCATAACTCATTCGAAAGTCTCAATGTCTCAAGGCAGTGCACCAATATCTCTTCTCTGCGGCAGGCACTACAGATAGTGTGCTCTCCATTGATCAAGGGCACAGATCATTTTATGCAGGTCCGGGCCTACATTCTCAGGCTCCAACACTCATTACTCAGTGTCAGAGAACGCTCAGGCTGCTCTTTCATGGGCACCATAATGTAGTGCCTTTTGCCAATCTTGAATCCTCCGGTGCACTGCACTTCCGTTGGAGCAAAGGAAAAGGGGGTGTGTGTCCAAAACTCAGGCCAAGGGACTCGATGGACTGCCTACTGTCAGAGGTTACCAGCACATGACAGGTGAAAAACTAAAGCCTCGAAGCAACAAGGATCCTTCTCTTTTTCTATTTTGCACTGAAAACAGGTTCTGTGATGTCCAATGCCGTCTGATGGAGCAAGCACAATACTTTGGCGATATTATTGATGGCACGCTGGCGATCGCTGTCTGGGTGCTGGGACTTTTCATCTGTTAGCTGTCGCTAATGGGATTGTGGGTGAGTTCCGCAGGTTATTATACCTTAATCCCGCAGAACCTAGTGACGTAGGAAATGGGACACATTTGTTATTTTCCTTCAATTTAGTACAAAAACAGTTCATTTAACAAAGGAACTGCAAACAGGTGGCCTGCACTCTTCAAAGGAGTGGCTATACGCCGTGGAACTATTGTGATCTAAAATACACTGTCATTCTCATAGAATACAAAGACAAAGGCAACAAGCAAAACAGTGCCTCTAATTTCTTCAATTGGGTTTCCATGTGAGAGCATATCCTCTACCATCTAAGGGTAGATAACTATATGAGAATTTTATCTAAATGGATGTCCTCACACATAGTGGCATCATCTAATGGGGTAAACACATTTTTTCTCTCAATAATTACATGTAGGTGTTCCTAAATTCCTTATCTAAAACATTTCAATAGAGAAATCATATGATACAGATTATCAGGGACATGTAGATACCTCCCTTTTAATAACTGTGCATCAAGTGCACTACGCAATACACAGGCTAATGATCAAAATGTGGAAACTTGTTTTATAATAGCATTGAGTCAGTTAACCAGTCCATCACTACCATGACGGTCAGACTGGAAAACATCAGAGTAGGCCTAAAGAAAATTCTTTAAAAACCAGTCTAGTTATACAAAAGGGAATTATACCTAATATGGGGGTCTCTGGTACATTACTGCAATCTGGAAGTGTGAACCTAATACAATAATAATAATAAAAGAAGGCTAACTGGTCAAAGGAATATGGAAAAGGGAAAATGGGACTAGGACACGGCTAACATCCCCAATTACTAGGGACGATGCAACATCAATCAGGGGAAAAATTAAGCCTTGTTTCCTTTATGGTACAAAGCCATACACTATTCAGGAAGCAGAACAAAACTGACTAATGTAATATAAAAATTAGGTCACCATGCAAAAAAAAACAAATCTATAATTTATCCTTACGTCCAATTCAGGATACATAATTTTAGGGCTGCCTGTTCCTTACAGGAAAGGGGGCAGTAATGTGACTGTAGGTGAAACCTTGTTTCCTGTATATCTTTTTTATTTTTCTTTAAATTCCATTAAAGCCAAATTTGACATACACTGATGAAGTGTTGTCTGTCTTTCTGTGAAATTTAGTGTCAAAGCAAATCTACCTAACTGTTTGCAGGATACACATCGTCATGTATATCCCTACACAACACAGGTAAACTTGTAATAGTATCATAAGCAGCAACATAAAACAAAAACATGCACAAAAAAACGCACAAAACGGACATGTCAAGCCATCAGATATACTCGCTGTATATCAAGCACAAAAAGCATAGACAATAGCATATGTAAATGAGCAGCGACGCACACACTTCAAGTCCTTTACTTTATGCACTGTGAACCTGCAGCCCAAAACTCAATATTTGGGCATGCTTAATTTGTCAGGTTTAACTTTTTGATAGTAGATCACCAATTAGTGGATATCTGCTTTCAAATACAACTTTCAGACACACAGAACCAGCAAGAACAATTCATGATAGAACCAAATACACAAACATGAAAAACGCATGGACATTTCCTTCCAAAGGAGTTACGCAAAAACACATCTCATTTCAACCAACCAAACTCACGTGTCTTGTCAGCCTTAAAATCCCCCAGAGCAATCCATGGATGATCTGTGAGGAGAAGCAAACAAAAAATACACAACACACAAAAGAGAGACAGTTCTCATAACAAACGGACATCAATTATAACTTTTAATCAGAAGACAAAACATAATGCATATGAACAGACACAAAAATAAATTTCCATTACTTAACTGTTACCATCTTGTCAGTCCGCTTGCAACATCAAGCCACCTTAGTTTTGCCTTCCTAAAATTAAAATTGTTACACTGACACTCCATATTAATTTGGCACCTACAATTTCCCACTGTGAAAAATAATTCTTAATTGGCAAATCGTTCTCACTTAGGCATGTAGTCTTCAAAATTTTAGTAAAGGGCTTTGTCTTATTTTTTTTCTAAGACTTAATGCACCACTTCGTTTTCTGTCAAATAAAAGCAACTAGAAGACATTATTTTTAGAGCAGAAATACAAATGTATCAGTTCTGCAGAGCATTTAACATGATGTTGGGACTTTCAAAGAAACCCTTTTTTTATATTTTCCCTTTGGAATTAAGTTCTTTAATTTTATTGATGTTCTTATTTAGAGACCAGAAACCCCACCTTTTAGAGGCCTGTTTAGCAAGGTCATTCTGCATTCCACAGAGACAAGGCCCTAATTTAAAAGGTCACAAATGTCAACATGACAGCCTCTTCCATTGTTTACGGGAAAACTAAAGATAGCATCTTAGCGCAACTTGAGCAGCCTGTTCTCCTAGCCCACAGCTTCTGCTCATTCTGAGGTTGACAAAGGCGAAAGGCCTTCCTAATTCCTCCTAACCTGCAATAATTCACTCTATTTTGAAAAATAATTTCTCCTTTTTAGGCACTAAAAATTATCTCTATTCCCAGATTATTAAACAACAGTTACTGTGAATAATTCACCGAACCTAATAACACACATACCAGTTTTAGAACAAATGCTTGTTGCAATGGTACTCATTTCATCAACCTTAAATGGATCTCACTGGGTCATTTAAAAGCAAACCCCAAATGGGGACAGTCTGCAAATTTGTATTACACCTAAATGTATGCATTTACTGAAGCCTAAAGCACTTTAAAGCTATCATAAATGGCAAGAATGTTGTGTTTTAAATGGTCTATTTTACCCAAATTCGACTTTGATGTTTGAGGCACTTAAAATAAATATCCTATACTTGTGATACATATTAATCATCCTCAGAATGTTCTTTACAAATTACAGAGATTTTTAATCAGACATATCCCATGTAAATCTTTAGAAAAATGAGTTTTGTACGCCTGCGCTAAGTGAAATTCCATATGCTAATGTTCTCATTATGCGGTATAGCACAACTTAAATTACATTTTAATGCTAGGGTGTCATAGTATGAGCAATAAGCTTCATGAATAGTAAAATACGAATTTTGTAGCACTTATTTTTAATAATTATTTTTCATAATTTTTTTTTTTAAATAAACCCAATTATTTTTGATAATTCCACATATAAGAGCAAGCTGCGTCCCTTGCCTATCATTTTTAGACGCATTCATTTATAAGCCCAAGCACAGATGCCTAACTTGAAACATGACAAAATGTTTGCGCCATTTTTTTCTTTCTAAAAAAGGACAATTTTATTTAGCAACAGACCCAAGAATATGCTTACAAAATGTTGCTTAATAGACTGAAAACATCAAGAAAAATCACGAACAGACATTGAGCTCATTTCAGACATAAACAGAAAGGGGTCAAAACACTCAGGACACACAATAGAGCGCGCTTTAGCCATGCATCTCGTGAATAGCGCCATCGCTATTCACTTACAGAAGTTTGCACTAATGTGAAAACCACATAGACATTTAAACACACATTTAACCCACAAACCAATACTCAGAACAAAAACAAAGTACAGCCCACAGACTGTACTTAAACCAAACCATTTGTAAATATTAGTTGCAAGTCATATTTACAAGAAACACTTCTCAATTGTGTTTCAAAAAGACTGCAAAAACAGCCCAACAGACTGATGTATGTCCAAGAAGCGAAAATACACTCAATTCACTAGCTTTGGCTAGCAGAACACCAAACAAAATCGTTCTGCATATCTTCATCCATAAAACTGCGCAGAACAAAGGATCCTTGTTTTGTATTATGTCATATTTTAATTCCCTGGGGATACAAAATCACCAAGGAAGAAATATGTTTGTAAATCTAAACCTATTTAGATATTCCCTTTAGGGGCGCCGGCTAATTTACTTCACATCGTAGTATGGTACCTTCCAAAAAAACAACACATTTTTCCATGTGAGCTTACAAACAGGCATGCCAAAAATACTGCGGAATACGCAAGTATTATAATCAAAGTGGTGCTTAAGGCACTTTTCGTACGTGCACCATTCAACTAAACCAAATGGAGAAATATCTCCTCATTACCTGCCTACACAAATTGCAATTCGCATATCCAAACCTATACAAATCCAAAGTTGGCCAACACAAATTCCAAAGTTCCAAAGCTACATTCCCAAATTTGCTAAGACCAGGCATCTTATAGCTCACTAATCTAGCTTCAAACTTCAAGGGGTTATCAAAAACGATATACTCGCAAATGTACGAGCCCCTCGGCTTTGGTAATTGCCATAACCAAATCAAAACCAAGAAACCAAACCCCTCGGCTTTGGTAATCGCAATAACCAAATCAAAGACCCAAAGACCCAAAAACTAAGGACTCAAAGAACCAAAAACTAAGGACTCAAAGAATCAAAGAACCAAAGAACAAAGGACTGGGAGCGACCCACTTATACTTAACTCTTACTTTTAGTAATCAAAAGGTTATCCAAATTCTAACTGTCGAGTTCTACATGACCTAACGGTCTTTTTTAGAATACTCACGCCAAAAAGGTTCTCAGTCAGGAGTGACATCATGTGGAGGATCAAAATCAGGAAGATCAGAAATATACTGGGCTGCAGAATCAAAGAATCTCCAGAATCCCTGTGCACAGAGTACCTCCTTAGTAGAATCCTGTTCTGTCCTCCTTAGTAGATTTCAGTCCTCTGACAAGATCACTCCCACAGAAAGTCACTTCTCTGATGAAGCCCACGTTGGCCGTGCCATTTGAAGAATTGAAATCTTCATTCTCAGGGAATACTTACTGCAAATATGAAAAGACATCTTTATTAAATGTAATAAGTGAGGCCACGTCACTCAGAAGCCGTAGCAACTGAATGAGGCAGTCTGAGGAGTACAGAGAACAGTGGTCTTATATATGCTTCAGGGTTACAAAACTCAGCATAAAAGTAAGGGGCAGTCCTAGCTTTTGCAAGCATGCAAAATGCCTAACATTCCTTCTTACACAAGCCGGACAAACCCATAATAAAAGGACCACAACCCATATCATAAACAGACCATAAAAGAAGGAACAGAAACAGATAGAAGTAGCAAAAGGCATGTTTGTGTGCAGTAAAACGTTATGATGTCCTGTGCTCTGATCCTCAATCTTGATCAGCTAAAGGGCAGGAACGGGTTTAACAAGGTCAGCTTCAGGCAACAGGGTCAGTTCACTCAGGTCAAACAGGAGTCAGCATGAATTCGAGCTAAGGTGTTCATGTCCTTAAAAGACTTGTTCAGCCACGATCATTGGCCTATGTGAGGGCAACCACAAAATGGCTGCCATACACAAAATGGAAACCACGGGTTCAGAATTCACAGAACCTCACTTCTTCTCCAGACCCTCTTGGTCTGGTTTCTGCTCCAGGCCCTGTTGGTTTGGAGCAAGGGAGTAGCCAGAAAATTCAAATAGCCCCAAATTGAACTAAAGCACAGATGCCACCAATCAAGCGAAGTAAGTGAGCTGAATCCTCCCTAGAACAGCTTCCTTGGCTCTTCCATCCATGCACCTGTCCACTCATTCTCTTAGCCTTCCATCCACTGATCTCCACTATTTCACTTTTACATTCTATCGTTCATCATTCAATCTGTCCCCATTCCATTTATGCTATCCATGATCTTTGTCAGCCATCCACTCTGCCATTCATTCATTCACTGTGCCACCCGTCAATCCATCTACACTTCTATCCATCCACTCTTCCATCCACTATCTTCCATCCATCCACTCTGGCATCCATCCATCCAGTGGAGAAGCGTGGCTCAGTGGTTAGAGGCGGCAGACCCGGAATCTGAGATTGGCTGTGGACCAGGGTTTGATTCCCCGCCTCGGCGGGTCTCGAGCTCAAAAATTCCACGGACTCGACAATTCTCGCTCCGGTGCCTACTCGACTCACGGGGTCACACTCTGCGGCTCTGGGCAATAGCTTGCTTAATCTCCACTACGGCCCCTCGCGGCGGGATGCCTGGCTTTCACCTTGTGGATACCCTGCCGGGGTATCTCACAGGGGAATACCAGGACGGGTTCCCTAAGCAAGCGCCTTGATACCTTCGGGTGATACGTGCGCTATATAAGTCGCAATACAATACATCCACTCTGGTACCCATCAATCCATTCACTCTGCTATCTATCCATCCATCCATCCACCCACCCAGCCGTACTCTCTGCAGTCCATCTATTCTGCCGTCCATCCATCTAGACACTGTGTGATCCATCCTTCTAGACACTCTACCATGCATCCATCACCACAGTCTGCCATCCATCTATGCGTCCGTTCTGCTATCCATCCACTCTGCCATCTATTCATCCACTGTCGTTCACTTGTCCAGTGTCCATACACTCTGACAATCATTCAGCCACTCTACCATCCATCTACCCTGCCACCCATCAACAAACAAGCAAAATTCGGAAACTGACCCATAGAAGTGCTAATATTTGGGGTGAACTTACTGTTGGGGGTCAATGCAGAGGTGTCAGATCGGCCTCATTGGCACACAGGCCGCTCAGAGAGACAATGCAGCTCACAGGCAGCGCAGAGAGGCACTGTAACACAGGCAGTGCCGAGAGGCACTGCAGCACACAGGCAGTGCAGACAGGCCCTGCAGCACACAGGCAGCGCAGAGAGGCACTGTAACACAGGCAGTGCCGAGAGGCCCTGCAGCACACCGGCAGGGCAGAGAGGCACTGCAGCACACAGGCAGTACAGAGAGGCCCTGCAGCACACAACAGTGCCGAGAGGCCCTGCAGCACACAGGCAGTGCCGAGAGGCCCTGCAGCACACAGGCAGTGCCGAGAGGCCCTGCAGCACACAGGCAGAGGAGAGAGGCACTGCACTGCAGCACACAGGCAGAGCAGAGAGGCCATGAAGCACACAGGCAGAGCAGAGAGGCCATGAAGCACACAGGCAGAGCAGAGAGGCACTGCAGCACACATGCAGAGCAGAGAGGCATTATGGCTTGAAGGCAGAGCAGAGAGGCCCTGCACTGCAGCACACAGGCAGGGCAGAGAGGCACTGCAGCACACAGGTAGGGCAGAGAGGCACTGCAGCACACAGGCAGGGCAGAGAGGCACTGCAGCACACAGGCAGGGCAGAGAGGCCCTGCAGCACACAACAGTGCCGAGAGGCCCTGCAGCACACAGGCAGTGCCGAGAGGCCCTGCAGCACACAGGCAGTGCAGAGAGGCCATGAAGCACACAGGCAGAGGAGAGAGGCACTGCACTGCAGCACACAGGCAGGGCAGAGAGGCACTGCAGCACACAGGCAGGGCAGAGGGGCACTGCAGCACACAGGCAGGGCAGAGGGGCACTGCAGCACGCAGGGCAGAGGGGCACTGCAGCACACAGGCAGGGCAGAGAGGCACTTCAGCACACAGGCAGAGCAGAGAGGCACTGCAGCACACAGGCGGTGCAGAGAGGCCATGAAGCACACAGGCAGAGCAGAGAGGCACTGCAGCACACATGCAGAGCAGAGAGGCATTATGGCTTGAAGGCAGAGCAGAGAGGCCCTGCACTGCAGCACACAGGCAGGGCAGAGAGGCACTGCAGCACACAGGTAGGGCAGAGAGGCACTGCAGCACACAGGCAGGGCAGAGAGGCACTGCAGCACACATGCAGAGCAGAGAGGCATTATGGCTTGAAGGCAGAGCAGAGAGGCCCTGCACTGCAGCACACAGGCAGGGCAGAGGGGCACTGCAGCACACAGGCAGGGCAGAGGGGCACTGCAGCACACAGGCAGGGCAGAGGGGCACTGCAGCACACAGGCAGAGCACTGCAGCACACAGGCAGGGCAGAGAGGCACTGCAGCACACAGGCAGGGCAGAGAGGCACTGCAGCACACAGGCAGGGCAGAGAGGCACTGCAGCACACAGGCAGGGCAGAGGGTCCCTGCAGGACATAGGCAGAGCAGAGGGTCCCTGCAGCACACAGGCAGTGCAGAGAGGTCATGAAGCACAAAGGCAGTGCAGAGAGGCACTGCACGGCAGCACACGGGCAGGGCAGAGAGGCACTGCAGCACACAGGCAGGGCAGAGGGGCACTGCAGCACACAGGCAGGGCAGAGGGGCACTGCAGCACACAGGCAGGGCAGAGGGGCACTGCAGCACACAGGCAGGGCAGAGGGGCACTGCAGCACACAGGCAGGGCAGAGGGGCACTGCATCACACAGGCAGGGCAGAGGGGCACTGCAGCACACAGGCAGGGCAGAGGGGCACTACAGCACACAGGCAGGGCAGAGGGGCCCTGCAGCACACAGGCAGGGCAGAGGGGCACTGCGGCACACAGGCAGGGCAGAGGGGCCCTGCGGCACACAGGCAGGGCAGAGGGGCCCTGCGGCACACAGGCAGGGCAGAGGGGCCCTGCGGCACACAGGCAGGGCAGAGAGGCACTGCGGCACACAGGCAGGGCAGAGAGGCACTGCGGCACACAGGCAGGGCAGAGAGGCACTGCGGCACACAGGCAGGGCAGAGAGGCACTGCGGCACACAGGCAGGGCAGAGAGGCACTGCGGCACACAGGCAGGGCAGAGAGGCACTGCGGCACACAGGCAGGGCAGAGAGACACTGCGGCACACAGGCAAGGCAGAGGGGCACTGCGGCACACAGGCAGGGCAGAGAGGCACTGCGGCACACAGGCAGGGCAGAGAGGCACTGCGGCACACAGGCAGGGCAGAGAGGCACTGCGGCACACAGGCAGGGCAGAGAGGCACTGCGGCACACAGGCAGGGCAGAGGGGCCCTGCAGCACACAGGCAGGGCAGAGGGGCCCTGCAGCACACAGGCAGGGCAGAGGGGCCCTGCAGCACACAGGCAGAGCAGAGGGGCACTGCAGCACACAGGCAGAGCAGAGGGGCACTGCAGTACAGAGGCAGTGCAGAGAGGCCATGAAGCACACAGGCAGTGCAGAGGGGCCCTGCAGCACACAGGCAGGGCAGAGGGGCCCTGCAGCACACAGGCAGGGCAGAGGGGCCCTGCAGCACACAGGCAGGGCAGAGGGGCCCTGCAGCACACAGGCAGCTTTAGAAGTGCAGGGCGGACAGATGGGGAAGAGGAACGAAAGACCGGAAGGGCGTGCAGGGGGTGGAGGGTAAGGAGAGCGATATTGCAAAGTGCGAGGCTAGACGAGCACGCACTTAGGGCCCGGCCCCCCGGCCCACGCAACGCCATTGGCAGGGTAGGGCAGGCCGGCCGGCCTGAGTTAGGGTTTCCGGTCGGGGCGGTGACGTGTGTCCAGTGGGGGTGTGGGGGCAGAGGCCGTGACCTATTTAGGTCAGGGTCACCAGGAACTCGGCCTCTTCCTTCGCCCACACCGGACCGGGTCTCGCGCTGCTCGTCCTCTCCCCTCGCCCTTGCCTGTAATAGAGAGGAATTGTAACTCTCAGTAAGCCCATCGACCTTTAGCTTCCCCTCTCCCGTAGTCACTTCTTTGCCGCCGGAGGATCGGCTCGTGCAGCAAGGTGCTTTTCCAGCCCGACCGGAGCGGAGCATCCAAGGGGAGGAGAGCGGTGGAAGTGGTCAGCAGGCGGCTCGCCAGGTGAGGTGTCGGGGCTCCGGGGACAGTGGGCGGGTGCGGGCACTCGGAGACCAGGTTTTTCACCCCTCCGTCTTCATTCTGTGGTTCACGGCGCGGAGGGCGTCTCTGGGGCGCGCGCCCGAATACAGGAGCCTTGAGTGTGTTTTTTTAGAGGGCCCCCGCACCACCGCCTCTCGACCGGCTGTAGCGTGGGCAGGAGGGCAACGAGGGCAACGAGGGCGGAGGCGCGCGGTGCGGGACCCCCTAGGGAGCGAGAAAGCGCGCGTAAAGCTAGCGAGCCATGCCAGCCAGGGGTCAGGGCCATAAGCGTAAGGATAAGGATCCTGAGATCGCGCACCTCCTTTCACTGTTGCTGGCGAAGTTCAACGGAGATGGGGACAGCAGCGGAGGGAAGGGAGAGGGGCAGCCTTCTGAGCCAGAGGGAGAGGCCCCAATCAGTGTAGAGCGCCCCCGCAGGCAAGGTGTTCCCCCCCAAGGCAGCTTTCCCGCCTTTAGTGAAGAAGCCCAGGGTGCAGAAGGCGGGTGGTCATGGCAAACATAGGAAGAACAAGAAGGGGATTAGCGGGAACACTCCGACTATTGTCCCTTTGGAGCCCGTCATTACTATAGTGCCAGCCCCCATACCTCACCCTCAGCCGCATGTAGTGCCGAGCGGTAGTGCACCCAGCGTGCCGGTAGCGCCCCCTCTTGAAGATGGGTCGGGGACTATTATGGACGAAATTCGAGGAGCCTTGGCAGCTCTAGGACCGGCACCGGTAACTACAGCGGCTCCCCCGTTACAGCCGGGCGGGGCGGGTTCAGGGAGCGCGCTTCAAGAAATATTAAACGCAGTAAGGGCATTGGCTCAAGGGTCCACACCACAGAATGGGGGAGGAGCGGGAGCGGTACCGCCGGTTGCGGCCCAGCCCCCTCCCCTGGTAGCGACATCCGCAGCGGCTGCTGTTGCTCCATGGGCGCCAGGAAGGGCTGATGAGGGTGCGCTTGGCGAAATAAGGGAACAGCTAGCGATTTTGATGAAAGCACAGGCCCCTGTCTCGCCGAATGTTAAACAGGCGGCTTCAGCCGTGACATCCACAGATAATACGTCAGGAGGTAAGCCTGAGAATGTGGTCGTGGAGGCTGGAGGGGTGGCGAGAGCAGAGGTGGGCCACGGTTATGTGTTATCTAAGCCGGGTCGTTTGGCAACACATGTGTCACTAGAGGTAAAAGAAAAAATTTGGAAAGGGGAGTATGTCGACATTTTCTCCTTGATAAGACCAAAACGATGGGAAGTGCAGTGCAAAGACAGGGAAGGGAAGAATAACTCATATAGAGACAGGAGACCGAGAGTTGAGGAATCTATCATGAATTGGCTTTGCGGCTTTCAGGTGTTTATGACTGTGATAATTGAGAAAAAGCCAGAGTTAGCAGGGCCATTGATTTATTACATGAACAAGGTTTTGAAGGCCCACATGACGCATGGGGGCACTGCCTGGCTCGATTACGATAGG
The DNA here is from genome assembly GCF_964261635.1 of Lissotriton helveticus. Classification (NCBI taxonomy): domain Eukaryota; kingdom Metazoa; phylum Chordata; class Amphibia; order Caudata; family Salamandridae; genus Lissotriton; species Lissotriton helveticus. Next base: position 1,984,454,762 of record NC_136065.1, read on the forward strand.
GACTTTAGATGGGAAAAGGTGCAAGACCCCGACATTGGATGGGACCAGGTGGAGGTTAATGTGTGGCTCGAGAGCATGAATGGCAAGTCAGGGGGATCCCAAAGCAATAGGCAGCCTTTTCGGACCTCCCAGGGAGGGCCGGGGGAAAAGAGAGGGACATGCTGGGCATTTAATAAAAAAGCATGCACCTGGCCCACTGACAAGTGTAGGTATAAGCACGCGTGTTCCTTTTGCGGACACCCCTCCCACCCTGAATTCAAATGTATTAAAAAGTCCAAGGAGAGAGGGGGGGGGCAAGGACATTAAGCCACCTCAACCTTAAATTGCCCACGCCTGTAGACATAGGGAAACTGATTTATTGGCTGAATCAGTACCCCGACCGATCAGCAGCCAAACTGTTGTTTCATGGGTTTTCAGAGGGGTTTCGCATTCCGGCTCAGGGCGTTATGGCTGTGGAATACTGCCAGAACTTGTTGTCAGCCAGGGCTCAGCCTAGGGTAGTGGAGCTGAAGGTGGAAAAGGAACGGGGGTTGGGGCGCGTGGCGGGCCCCTTCCCGCCCCCCCCCCCTTCCGGACTATGTATGCTCTCCCCTGGGAGTAGTTCCAAAAAAGGAGCACGGGCAGTTCAGAATGATTAACAATTTGTCAGCCCCAAAAGGGGAGTCAGTTAACGACGCTATTGACCCAGCCCTGTGTTCAGTGACATACTCATCTTTTGACGCTGCTTTGAATAAACTGAGGGCCCTAGGCCCAAATGCGATTATGGCCAAAACAGACATAGAATCAGCCTTCCGCCTTTTGCCAGTGCACCCAGAGGACTATCACCTGTTAGGTTTTCAATTGAACCACCAATTTTACTATGACCGGTGTATGCCTATGGGGTGTGCAATCTCATGCAGGTATTTTGAAACCTTTAGTTGCATGTTACAATGGTTGTTTACGCACAGGACGGGCCACAAAGAGGTAGTGCACTACTTGGATGATTTTATGGTAATGGGTCCGGCCTCCTCCATAGCTTGTGCTCACGCGTTACAGCAGTTGGTATCCATGTTCCAGGAATTTAATATCCCTCTGGCCCCAGGTAAAACAGTGGGCCCAGCGACTTGTATGTCTTTCTTGGGGATCGAGATTGACACTGTAGCAGGGGTATGCAGATTGCCAGCAGACAAGGTCCAGGTCTTTTCCCGGGCTATTGATGCGGCCCTGTCCGGTCCAAAGGTAACCCTACACCAGTTGCAGGTGTTGGTAGGTCAGTTAAACTTTGCCCTCAGGATCATCCCTATGGGCCGCCCTTTCTCCAGATTGATAGCTAGGGCTATGGGGGGGCCTGACCCAGAAGCATTACAGGGTGCGCCTACGGGCTGAGGTTAGAGACGACCTGAAAGTATGGCACGACTTTCTAGCAAACTTCAATGGGGCTGTAGTGTGGCCGGCTCCCGCGGTGTCCAACTCTGAATTGGGGCTCTTCACGGACGCTGCAGGCAGCATTGGTTTTGGGGCTATTCTGGGTCCGCAGTGGTGTGGGGCCGAATGGCCAGAGGATTGGCACAAGAGTGGTTTGACAAAAAAACATAGCCTTTTTAGAGTTGTTCCCAATCTTGGTAGCAGTAACCATATGGGCGGAGTGTTTCAGGAATAGATCAGTTATATTCTGGTCAGACAACATGGCAGTGGTAGAGGCCATCAACCGGCAGGGGGCGACATGTACGCACGTTCTGAGACTGTTGAAACGCTTGGTACTGGCTTGTTTGAAATTGAATCTGTTGTTCAGGGCTGCACACATCCCTGGTGTTGACAATCATGCTGCCGATGCTTTGTCTCGTTTTAAGCTGCAGGAATTCCGGAGGTATCACCCCGAGGCGGCGGAGCGGATAACAGTGTTTCCACCATCACTGTGGAGGATTGGAGCCCCGCTTTAGCGGGGCTGGTAGGTGCCTCAATGAGTAGCCTCACTCGGAAAGCGTACCAGCAGAGTTTCCTGTGTTACAGGACATTAGTGCATGAAGCAGGGTTCTCAAGTTGGTTTACAGATCAAGCAATGTATCACTTTCTACAAACAATCAGCGACCAGGGCAGATCACTTTCTTATGCTAGGACTCATGTGTCTGCAGTGGGGTTTTTCGCCAGATTAGCGGGCTGTCGTGACCCTGGGGCTTCATTTGTGGTCAAAAGGGCATTAGCGGGCTGGGCCAGGCGGGAGGGCCCCAGGCGGGATAGCAGACGCCCGTTAGATGTGGGGACCTTGAAGGACATACTGAAGGCTCTCCCGGGGTTGTGCTCCTCTACCTTCGAGTGCACTTTATTCTCAGCAGTTTTTTCATTAGCCTTTTACGGGGCGTTTCGCCTGCGAGAGATTGTAGGAATTTTGTTTAAGGACACCAGAATCGGCGCCAGGGGTTTGGAGGTGGTCTTGAGAAAATCCAAGACAGATCAGACAGGTAAAGGGGCCGTGATACAGTTGGGCACTTATTTGCCCGGTCGCTTGTATGCGAACATACCTAGCCATCCGCCCGGGGTCGAAGAGTCAGGCTCTATTCATTCATGAAGGGGGGGACTGCGTGTCGCAGTACCAGTTTAAAGCGGTGCTGCGGTTGGCCCTAAGTCACCTTGGCCTAGGGGACGCTAATTACTCTTCTCATTCCTTTAGGATAGGGGCAGCTACGTTAGCGGCAGAGGCAGGGTTGTCTGCCATGGCAGTGAAAAAGGTGGGCTGTTGGTCGTCTGAATGCTACAGGCGGTACATAAGGCCTGATTTGCTGTGACTGCATGCAATGAGTGACCAGTGCCTAACTTTTCCATTTCTTCTCCGGTTATTAGTATGCCAAGAAAGGTGGTGTGGGTATTGGGACACTCTTTCGTCCGGCGGGCGGCAGTGCGTTTGCAGCAGCAGCGAGTACGGAAGCCACCGAGCCTGGAAGGAGCTGAATTCTTGTGGCATGGTGTGGGAGGGATGCGCATCCGGCATCTGCGGCAGCTCGTGGAGGAGATCAGAGAGCGTGAGGGACAGAAGTCCCCTGAATTGATCATCATCCACCTGGGTGGCAACGACATGACAGGCCGTGGACGCTTAGCGGTCAAGGAGGCATTGCTCACGGAATTTGCTTGGCTGGGGCGGACATTTCCCCAGGCCAAGATAGCATGGTCTTGCATGATCCCACGACGATGGTGGGGTGAAGGAATCCGGGCTAGGGTTTTAAATGTGTCAGTGAGACGTCTCAACGGGGAGTTGGCAAAGTTGTGTTCAGGGAAGGGCCGCTTGCTACACCTCCCGCACAAGATGATTTCGGGAGCTTCAATGTTCCACCACGATGGAGTGCACCTATCTGACTCTGGCACGGATACTTGGATTAAAGGGATATGGTCCTTTGTGCAGAACTTGCTTGAAGGGGGGGAAGGGCGACGGACCTGTGGGCCCTAGTCTCCCTTGTGGCGGAGAAGAGACATTGGACCATGTTATGTTATGTTATGTTAAATGTATTTTTGAGCGCACAGCTGCCCCAGCGAAGGGGCGTCCTGGCGCTATATCGGAAAAGGAACATAACAAACAACAAAGTAGGAGGCTAATAGGGCAATGGAAAAAGATGAGTTTTCATAGCTTTCCTAAAAGCAAGAAGGTTTTCTAAAGAGAGAATATGGACTGGAAGCGCATTCCATTGAAAGAGACTTACAAAATCGATGGGAGTTCGCTGTGGGAGAGGTGTGGCGCTGCGGCCAGGGCGACTGACGCTGGAATCTGGGGACCACGGTTCGATCCCCGGCTCCGGCGGCAGGTTAGCCCAGCACCATGTGACTCTGGGCAATAGCTCGCTTAATCTTCCCGACGGCCCCCAGCGCCTAGAGACCCTTACGGGTGATTGTGCGCTTTACAAATGTGGACTTTACTTTTACTTTACTTGCGCACTCCCTAGGCCAGCACTGAGGGGAGAGAAGGTAAGCTCTCCGCAGGGGGATGGAGGCCACCGGCTGGGAAGGCTAGGGCGTCAGGTACGAGCCTCCAGGCAGCCTGGTGGACGAGAGGTGGGGCCCTGGAAATGGCGGACAAGGACCTGAGGGCTGGGGCCCATCGCTCAGGGGCGCAGGTAGGTTGCACCTTGCGTGGGCATCTCAACCTGGGGAGATGCGAACCAGAGGGACCCTTGGTGCTGGGGGAAGGAATAATATCTTACAGTTTTATGCACAGTGAATAATAAATAATGTAATTTGATGATTTGCCTCAATAATGAGTAATGTTTTTATAGATGTGTTTTAATAACTGTGCTTGTCATGTTTGAGTGTTATCATTAAACATGGCCTTTTTACACCCACCTTATCTCAAAGTCTTGGTTAATTGGTGGGGTGGGGCGGGCGTGGAGCATGCTAGGGGATCCGGGTCCTAATAGGTTTGGGTCTTGAAAAGAACCAGCCAAGAGGACGGCGCACACAGGAAGAGGCAGGTGCAGGGGTATGATTGGGCCAGGAGGGGCAATAAAGGGCGGCTCAAAAGATTAACACCGAAAAGACCGAAAAACATATGGGACGTGGAAGAGTAGACGCCCTCTCTGCAGCGCTACATCACAACTGATGCCATAGTGCTGGTTCCCTCCAGAGGCCCGGACTCTAGGCGCTAGCTGTACGACAGAGACAGGGGTCCCTTGAATCCAGAGCGGGGCTGCTGTCGACGCCCTGGAGGCGGTGGGAGTGTTGGTTCCAGAGACAGTGTAACTCGGTGTATGAATCTATAAACACCGCCTCCGGCCAGGGGCTCTGGGTTTAGGCCCTTGGCCAGGACGGCGATTCACGCCCAGTGCCTGGTAACACGCCACAGTGGCACCTACCCGGGTGGGGCGTGAGAGGCCTGTGCGCGAACCTGGAGAGCTCAGCTTCACCCTGGGACAAAGTTATATTTCACTGTTGCAAATGACTGCTACAAACCTAACCTTCTAGGGTAGCACGAGGGCGCACAAAGTTTCGGTAAATGCTACATCAGCCGAGACAAAGTTTCAAAAATGTACCACGGGATACAAAGTTTCAGTAAATGTAAAACCGAAGGGGGGCTGGGGGTGGGTTAGGGCCCAAAGTAACACTGGGGTCAGACAGAGTTTTAATAAATCTAACAATATGTGAAATAAAGCTTCAGTAAATGTAACACCAGGGGATACAAAGTTTCAGTAAATGTAAAACCGGGGTGAGAAAATGTTTCAGTAAATGAAACAATAGGTGAAATAAAGCACACCCCCCCCCCCCCCCTGCAAATCGCACCCCCAACCTTCACTCCTTGTGTGACGCTAAATCTAGAAACCAGGGATCCTGGCACTTTTGGGTTCCGACATCCCACCTCCCACACTTTCCTTCCTTCCGTGGATGACACTATTTCTTGCTCCCTGGGTCTGTCAGACCCACCCAGTCACCTGTAAACCCAGACACCCTAATGCACCCCTTCACTGCCAGAACCAGACACCTGTAAACCCAGACACCTGTTGATCAAGACATTTCCATTAATCCCTTCGCCCCCTGAATACATACCTGAGGTACCTGGGGGTGTGTGGCTGATACACCTGTCTGGATCCCGACCCCCTCCTCAGCTCCCTGCCACCCCCCCCCCCCCTTTCACTCCCTGACTGACGCTGCTTGGGATTCCTGGATGGTGTCAGATCCACCCCCTTGCAGATCCAGACTCCCCTCCCAGATCCAGAGCCCCCCCCCCCCCCCAGATACAGACCCCCCCCCCCTTCCACCGATCCCCATTCCCAGTGGCCTGTTGACTCTGCATCTGTTTCATCCAGACACCCCTCTCCACCCCTTCACTCCGTGGGTGGCGCTTTTTCTGGTTCCCTGGGGGAGTCGGGCCTAGCCACCTTTAACCAAGACATCTCCCTCCACCCATTGGGTGATGCGGTGTCTGGATCCCTGGGGTTTTCAGACCCTCCCCTGCACCTGTGGCTCCAGGTATGTCTCTCCCCTTCACCCCCGAGTGACACCACTCCTGGATTCGTGTGATGTGAGATCCCTCCCTGAGTGAAGCCAGCTCTAGATCCCTGGGGTGTCTGGTCAAGTCCCCTGGAGATCCCCACCCCCTTCTCTGTGGATCTCTGGGGGTTCCGTACCCCTCCCCTGCACCTGTGGATCGGGGCAGCCCCCCATGCCGGGGTGTGCGCATCACGGGGGCCCAGGAGCTCTCCAGCCGGGCGCTGTCGTCACGGCCTCTTGCGGGCCGGGTGTGATCGGGGTTCGGGGGGGGGGGGGGGGGGTCAGGATGCGGTTGGGAGGCGAGAGGAGGGGGGTACGGCTCGCTCGGCGGAGAGTGGTCCCCGTGAGTCACAGCTTTACCGGGAAATGTGGTAACCATGGTAACGGCAGTGGACAGGCTGGAGCCGAGACGGCAGCGCCAGCGGCGGATCCAGCGAGGCGACGAGGCGCTGCATCGGCAGACAGGTGAGGCGCTGTGCCCCCCGGGGTGACGCCGGGGCTCGGGTACCCTCTCCGGCTCGGGCCGAGTGCTCCGCGCATCCCTCGAGTCCTGGGGGCACGGGTCCCCGCCCTCCACGTGCACGCGTGCCCAGGGAGTGCAGGCACAACTTTCAGCTCCACCTTGAACCCAGCGATGGATCTTTCTGCATCCCTCCAATCCTGGCTGTACGCGTCCCCGTGCAGCGCCTATACCCTGCCCGCCCCGTGCAGCGCATGTACCCTGCCCGCCCCGTGCACCCCACCTCCGCCCCGTGCACTCAGGCACAACTTCAGCACCTCCCTGAACCCAGCGATGGATCTTTCTGCATCCCTCCAATCCTGCCTGGCTGCACTCGTCCCCGTACAGCGCCTGCCGCCTGTACCCAGTCCTCCCTGTGCACCTCACCTCCACCCCGTGCACCCACCGCCGCCCCGTGCACTCCGGTACAACTTTCAGCAGCTCCTTGAACCCAGAGAATCCTGCCGCCTGTATCCTGCCCTCCCCCCGTGCACACCACCTCCACCTCGGGCACAACTTTCAGCATCTCCTTGAACCCAGAAATGGATATTTCTTCATCCCGCCTCCAATTCTGGCTGCACGCGTCCCCGTACAGTGCCCTGCTCCTCCCGTGTTCCCCATCTGCCCCCCTTCCCTCCGTGAACTCGGGCAGAACTTTCAGCAGCTCCTTGAACCCAGAAATTGATCTTTTTGCATCCCTCGAATCCTGGCTGCACGCGTCCCCGTACAGCGCCCTTGCCCTTCCTCCCTCCCCCCCCCCCATGCACCCACCCCTAATTGCACCCGTGCGCACACGTACAACTTTCGGCACCTCTTGGAATCCAGAAATGGACCTTTTCATCCGGCGAATAGTGCCTGCACGCGTCCTCTACGGCGCCCTCCCCCCACCCCTGCGTGCACCCCACCTGCCCTCTCCGCCCCCCTCCTGCCCTCCCCGCCCCCCTCCGTGCACCCCACCTGCCCTCCCCGCCCCCCTCCTCCCGTGCGTACAGGCAGAACTTTCAGCACCTCCTTGAGCCCAGAAATGGATCTTTCTTCATCCCTCGAATCCTGGCTGCTCCCCCCTACAGAGCCCTTACGCTGCTCCTGCCTCCTGTGCACCCCACCTGCCCCACCCCCCATGCACCCGTGCGTACAGGCACAAGTTTCAGCACCTCCTTGAACCCAGAAATCTTCCTTCATCCCTCCACTGCTGCTGCACGCGTCCCCGCAGAGCGCCCTCCCCGGGCGCGCAGGCCTAACTTTCAGCATCTTTTTGAACTCAAAGGAAGACCTCTTCCCACGAATCATCTGATCAATCCCCTCTCCAGCCCCCATCCATGGGACATGAGCCCTCTGTCCAGCTCCTCCTTACCCTGCGCTCCACGTGCACGTGAGTGCACGCCGGACTACTCTCGGCACGCTCTTGAAGCCAGAGGTCGGCCTTCTCCATCCCTCGGTGCGTGGCCACCCTTCCCTGGGACACGAAGCTCGGTCTCCCTGCCCTCCACGTGCACGCGTGCCCGGTGAGATCAGGCTAAGTCTGAGTACCTTAAGTCAGGTGAAGGGGTTTTGCCTCGAGCCCTGGGTGCACACGCCCCGCCCCTTCCTGTCAGGATAAGATCTCCTGCGCCCCTCCCACCACCGCAGCGCAGACACTTCCGCTGTGCTGCACGTGCACTTGGGCCCAGTAAGTGCTGGGGAAGCTTCCAGCACTTTCTTGAGCTCCGCCGATGACTATTGCTTCGCTGCCCCTCTAGCCAAGTGGTCCTAAAGTTTTAGTTGTAAGGCTGCGGCCCCTCGAATCATAATATTAGGCTATTAGCTTTCACATATACACTCTAAAATTGATAGCTCTAAAGGTATTTAACAAGTCACATTCATGACTGGCTGAATGCTATGCGCAAACCTGGTCGTGTAAAATTATCCACAGTGTGGTCTTTTCCCAGTAATAGGGGCATCTTTAAGGGTTATTTAGAGCCCCAACTCCTTCGACACCTTCTATGGGCGACAGAAGATCTCAGCTATGGCTCATTACAGAGTGACTCGCTGCCCCCTTATTTTTTCCATAAAAGGACAGCAGTTTTATTTGGCGTGTTCCCCTTAGCCAGTGCCTGGTGCACCCGCTCCTCCTGAAATCAACTAAGCCCCTCCCCGCTGACAAGGCTGATGAACTCTGCCCTACCTCTCGGTTTGAATACGTTTTAGGTTCTATATTTTTGATTTCCCACTCCAGTGCATGGTTTTTATTGTCTAAGGCTTCCAGATAACTTTGTCTCCAGGGACACAATGTTCGTGTTGCAAACATTACCTTAATAAGACAATGCATGCTGGTACTTGTAGTCCTGGTTCACTAAGCATTACCTTAACAAGGCACTGCATGCTGGGACTTGTAGTCCTGTTAAACTAACTGGCCTATTGTTGAGTTTACCATGGTTTCTAGAAGTACAGAGTGGACTAGCATGGGGGATTATTCCCTCTGAAAAGGGCACCTGGTACGCTTCCTGCTGTCAGATGCCTGGGCTTCCGGTGTCACGTTTTTTGGATCTTCTTGGCTTTGGAGACTTTGCATCATCTAGTTTTTTAAAGCAATGTTTTTGCTCCACTCTCCTTGGAGAGAATGCTTTTGTAGTTTCTAATTGCTTCCCCTGACTGAAGCCTTCCCGGATCATTGCAACCACAGTCCCTTGGGGTTTGTTTGGTTAAAAGCGGTGGGCTGTGGACGCAGGCCTGTCACCGCAGCAGCTTGTACTGTCCCTGCTGTCACCCTGTGCACTGGCCGTGCTGCTTGTGAATGCTCGCAGATGAATCCTAGCCTTGTCACCAAAGCGCTTCGACGCTAGCTGACGTATTTGAACTACCTGAAATGCATGACTCCAAGCAGGGCCATCTTAACAGCATTATACGGATGACCGAGACTGGATAAAAAACACTTTCCGAAAAAAGGAGGGGGGGGGGGAGAATCAGCACCTTAATGAGGTATTCTGAACCGATAAATGAAAATAGTCAAATGCGCAAAGCAATCCTGATAGCCCGGGCATCCGATGGTGGCGAATAGAGCGGCCGGTATGGACCTATATGCGTTAATTCAGATTATCGCTACTTTTTCATCATATATCCTTCTGGTCGGTTATACTGTTGAGTTTCAACCTTCAAGTTAATCAGATACTTGTGATAAGGACACCCTGTCATTCTCTCAGGACTTTTTCCATTCCATTATTTGTCATTTCCTTCTCTTTTTATCAGTTCTCGGAGCATCTATGGTTGATGGTCGGTTTTTCAAACTCGGTTATCATATTTGTGTGTTTTATTGTGGTCTGTGTGTTGCAATAGACGGTTACCTGATGAAGGCCCAGAAGCCGAAACGCGCGTAGTTCTTATCTACCGCTTTGCCTCCATCGTTCTCTTGTCTAATGCTCTGTCTATGTTTGTTATGTTTTTTTAGGACCTTTTATGATGCTGTTTTGTAAATAGTCTATCGCTCCTTCACAGTCAAAGAATAATGTGTATGGATTTCACCGAAGATATTTTCGTACAAAATCAATAATTGATTAATAAAATGTATAAATATTTTCTATCCATGAGGTGATTAGTCCTTTCTACGTGGGCTCTCTCTATTGAATTTTGGTTAGTCACCTAGCTTTATTATTCTTATTACTATCATTTTCATTGTATATTTTGCTGTTGTTCTACTTTGCTATGGACCTTTTCCTAAACGGTTGTACTTCCCTATGTATAGCAAGTGCATTATTATATAGGGGTCCTCTACTTCCAAAACAACCACACAAGCCTGGTGACAGCATGCCAGCCCCGCGGTGGCACAGGATTCCAGCCATCCCACCGGAGGAGGGGGTTCCTTGCTTTCATCCTAATGCGCAGCTGTAGAGACTCCTGAGGTCCTCCTGTATGGACGCCCCCTTTATGTTTGTTTGTGGGGTTGTTGCTGCACCAACTGCTTTTGGGTCACCCTGCAACTCCCCCGGCAACTTTGGATAAAGAACAGCACAGTGACAAACCTAGTGCACGAGAATCCAGACAGTTTCTGATCAATGGAAGGGTGGGTTTAAATCCTAGTGAACAAAAATCCAGACTGTTTCCCATGGCCGGACTGGCAATGGTAACCCAAAGCAGCCCTGGCAAATTGTGTCAGAGCGTCCCCCATCTGGTCAATTAATCACCAGGGTTATTTTATCATTTTTACTGTTGCCTGAAAACTTCTGGCTATACATGGAACTCTGCAGCAGGTGCTTTCGAAACTGCTGCACTGCTACAGAACAACAGCCCCCAGTAACAAAACCGGCCCTACAGCCTCCCAGGGATTCACCCGATGCCTAGTCCAGCCAGTGCGACCATGCAGTTCCAGATCGGTGGTAGGGTGGGTTTCTATGCTTGTAACCAATTGTCCAGACTGTTTCCGATCCATGCCTTGGCGGGTTTCCATCCTTGTAACCAATTATACAGACTGTCTGCGATCTGTGGTAGGGCGGTTTCTATCCTTGTAACCAATTATACAGATTGTTTCCAATCCATGGTAGGGCGGGTTTCTATCCTTGTAACCAATTCTACAGATTCTTTCCAATCCATGGTAGGTAGGGCGGGTTTCTATCCTTGTAACCAATTATACAGACTGTCTGTGGTAGGGCGGGTTTCTATCCTTGTAACCAATTGTCCAGACTGTTTCCGATACATGGTAGGGCGGGTTTCTATCCTTGTAACCAATTATACAGATTGTTTCCAATCCATGGTAGGGCGGGTTTCTATCCTTGTAACCAATTATACAGACTGTCTGCGATCTGTGGTAGGGCGGTTTCTATCCTTGTAACCAATTATACAGATTGTTTCCAATCCATGGTAGGGCGGGTTTCTATCCTTGTAACCAATTATACAGACTGTCTGCGATCTGTGGTAGGGCGGTTTCTATCCTTGTAACCAATTATACAGATTGTTTCCAATCCATGGTAGGGCGGGTTTCTATCCTTGTAACCAATTATACAGACTGTCTGCGATCTGTGGTAGGGCGGTTTCTATCCTTGTAACCAATTATACAGATTGTTTCCAATCCATGGTAGGGCGGGTTTCTATCCTTGTAACCAATTATACAGATTGTTTCCAATCCATGGTAGGGCGGGTTTCTATCCTTGTAACCAATTATACAGATTGTTTCCAATCCATGGTAGGGTGGGTTTCTATCCTTGTATCCAATTATACAGACTGTCTGCGATCTGAGGTAGGGCGGTTTCTATCCTTGTAACCAATTATACAGATTGTTTCCAATCCATGGTAGGGTGGGTTTCTATCCTTGTATCCAATTATACAGACTGTCTGCGATGCGTGGTAGGGCGGGTTTCTATCTTTGTAACCAATTATACAGACTGTCTGCGATCCGTGGTAGGGCGGGTTTCTAACCGTGTATCCAATTATACAGACTTTTTCCGATCCGTGGTAGAGTGGGTTTCTATGCTTGTAGATAAATATCCAGACTGTTTTCCGATCCGTGGTAGGGCGGGTTTCTATGCTTGTAGACAAATATCCAGACTGTTTATGGTCCATGGTGGGCTGCGTTTAAATCCTAGTGAACAATAGTCTGGACCAGTGTTTCCCAAACTGTGGGTCCCTACCCATTGATGGGTCATTTTTGTTGGGTCACAAAAGTTCAAGCAATAAAGATGCCTTTAAATTCTGTATGTATCTTGTGGCATTTGCTGCACTTCAAAAACAGAGGTCAAATGTCAAGTTTTATCTACTGACAAATTGCTGCTTATGTTTTTGAACATGGAGATTGGTGTTTACAAACTCCTCTCTTTTGCAGTTAGAGAAAGAAAAATAAAGTGAATTATGTGACAAACTTTCTGGGGTACAAGTGTTAGAAAGGAAAGGCTGTAGGATGTCATTATTGTATAACTCACAACCAAATGCAACACCTGTAAATAGACTGCACACATCCAGCAGGTTAAAAAGCAAAACAGAAGCCCATGTGTTTTTTTTATTCGGAAGTGTGATGGAAACAAAGATTTGAATGTGATCAAAACACATCTTTTATACCACATACTACCTGGTCTGGCAGGATACACTTCGTCTATAGAGTTGAAGGGCCCGTGCGGCTGCGACCATCGGTCTCCACAGGATACCCTTCACTTTGTTTTATTATGTCCCTTTTATTCGCGTCCAAGGAGTTTGTTTTTAAAAAGTATCCTAAAGAATGCTATATTTAAACAAGCAAAGGTGGCCATGTTGTTTTTGAAATTGTCTACAGATTTATTAACCCTGTTCTGCATTGCACATTTTTTAAGGGCAGCTCTTAGACTCAGAAATACAAGAGGTATCTGGTGAATAAATGTGGCTTGAAGTGCCAGCTTGTTTAAAGCCCTAATAATGAACTGGATGAGGGGAGGGCCCTTTTAAGCTTGGTGGAATTGAACACACACATATTCTATGCTGCTGATTTTATATGTTTTCTTTTAACACACCAAGATGTATTCCAACCATGTCAATATTTTATTGACCCTAAAGTGTATTTTTATATGAGAGGTGGCCCCTATCTGTGGATGGATTGCACATGTATCTTTTCTATCTGCCTGTTCAGTTTTTATATTATGACGCATTTTATATGCACTTTTCTGGTATTTTTTTATGCCGAATAAAGTATTTTGAATTGAATTGAATTGAAAACAAATCAAGACACTTTACTGGGTGGTGCACAAATGATAAATATTAACTCAAACCTGATGTCCACACATTCTCATTTGTGTGCTGTAGAGTTTTTTCAGTAAAACTGAATGTCTGCACAAATTCAATGCAAATGTGCTGTCTGTAAATGGCAGTACACTACGACAAAATGTTTTAGTTTGCCCATGCTGTGTTGGCTTTCTGTAAGGGGAGGGTGGGCCTTCGGTGCTACTGCATCCATTGTGAGTGTGATGGTGAAGCTTGCAGCACTGCTGATGGTGCTGCACCAGCTCTCTTTGTAAAGGGAGTTTGGACCTTTGGTGCTGCTGATTCAGTTGTGAGTGTGATCTGGAAGCTTGCACCTCTGCTGCCAGTGCTGTACCCGCTTTCTGTAAAGGAAGGGGGACTTATGGTGCTCTTGCATCAGTTGTGTGTGTGATGGTGAAGCTTGCAGCTGTGCTGCCTGTGCTGTATTGGGTCTCTGTGGGGAAAAGGTGGACCTTTGGTGCTGCTGCATCAATTGTGAGTGTGAGTGAGATGGTCAAGCTTTCAGCTCTGCTGCTGGTGCAGCACTGGCTCGCTATAAGAGGAGGGTGGTCTCTCGGTGCTGCTGCATCAGTTGTGAGTGTGATGTGGAAGCTTGCAGCACTGCTGCTTGTGCTGCACCAGCTCTCTCTGTAATGGGAGGGGGGACCTTTGGTGCTGCTGCATCAGTTGGGAGTGTGATGGTGAAGCTTGCACCGCTGCTGTCTGTGCTGTAACCACTCTGTGTGCAGGAAGATTGCACTGCTGCTGCCTGTGCTGTAACAGCTCTCAGTGTGAAGGAAGCTTTCACCGCTGCTGCCTGTGCTGTAACAGCACTGTGTGAAGGAAGCTTGCACCGCTGCTGTCTGTGCTGTAACAGCTCTCAGTGTGAAGGAAGCTTGCACTGCTGCTGTCTGTGCTGTAACTGCTCTCAGTGTGAAGGAAGCTTGCACCGCTGCTGTCTGTGCTGTAACAGCTCTCGGTGTGAAGGAAGCTTGCACCGCTGCTGTCTGTGCTGTAACAGCTCTCGGTGTGAAGGAAGCTTGCATTGCTGCTGTCTGTGCTGTATGGGAACAGTCCAGCCCGAACTGCCAAGCCATGCCTTCCCTGGACTGGAAACAAGCTTCCGAGGACCGGTTTCTGGCATTACAGCCGTCTTCAGCCAGGCTTGCTTGAATCCAGTGGCAGAGTGAGTTGGTGTAACAACAGTTTGTGAAGGAAGCTTGCATTGCTGTAACGGTACAAAAGGGGGTGGTGATGGACGGAGCATCTGAACCAATCAAACACTTACACACAGTCAAAAGATCTGGGTTTGATCCATCACCGTTCTTTAGCCCACTTTGCCACCCCAGTTCAGACATGGCCATATGCAAATCAGTCTGACCCTGTGCCTCATGGAAACAGTCCAGCCCGAACTGCCAAGCCATGCCTTCCCTGGACCAGAAACAAGCTTCCGAGGACCAGTTTCTGGCATTCCAGCCGTCTTCAGTCCGACTTGCTTGAATCCAGTGGCAAAGTGAGCAAGGGACTCAAGTCTGAGAATTCCCTGCCACACTTATGGCGGCCAAAGCGGTACAAAAGGGGGTGGTGATGGACGGAGCATCTGAACCAATCAAACACTCACACCCAGTCAAAAGATCTGGGTTTGATCCATCACCGTTCTTTAGCCCACTTTGCCACCCCAGTTCAGACCTGGCCATATGCAAATCAGTCTGACCCTGTGCCTCATCCCCTTTTGTATTGCATTGCTGTAACAGCTCTCTGTCTGTGGAATCTTTGCACCTCTGCTGGCTGTGATGTTACAGTCGTAAGTATGATATTACAGTGTGCTATTACAGTCGTAAGTGTAATAGGAAAGTAAATTTGTATTTCACAGCTCTCTGTGTAAGAGAAGCTTGCGCCTCTGATGACTGTGCTAACATTTGTGTGTGTGAGGTTGCTGCACTGCTGTTGTCATTTATAGAAGGACTTCACGTCTGAGTTGTTGATTGTGTACATTTGTGGCGATTTTCGAAACTACATGCACCGCTTCCGGGTAGGTGGGGCGTTCCCCAGTGTACTGTCCATAAATTCCCGAGGCCTGTGTGGAAGCTGGAAAGGGGGCGCTGGATTCGTTGTTCCGTGAATGCACGCCTGGGGGCAGGGGGTGGGGGCAAGCAGTCATACACCGCCCGCTAAACTCTGTTCATGATCGTCTGGCAAGTGGTTGATTAAAAACCTTCTCACGGTTAAAGCCCACTGCTGGTGTCTGCTGTAACTGCAGCCCTGCAGAGGGCGGGGCGTAGTCACTCCCCTTTCCGCTCGGGTTAAAAGTCCTGCGCTCCTGTGGGACCTGCAGGTTAATAAACCTCTCTGGTCGCTTCAGCGGTGGGTGCGTGGCGCACGTGGCCGGTCTCTGGGCCGGGCTGTCTCTTGAGGGTATGAGGCGCACGTGGCCGGTCTCAGGGTCGGACTGTCTCTTCAGGGGAGGGTGTGCAGCACACGTGGCCAGTCTCAGGGTCGGACTGTCTCTTCAGGGGAGGGTGTAAGGCGCACGTGGCCGGTCTCAGGGTCGGACTGTCTCTTAGGGGGAGGGTGTGAGGCGCACGTGGCCGGTCTCAGGGTCGGACTGTCTCTTCAGGGGAGGGTGTCAGGCGCACGTGGCCGGTCTCAGGGTCGGACTGTCTCTTCAGGGGAGGGTGTGAGGCGCACGTGGCCGGTCTCAGGGTCGGACTGTCTCTTCAGGGGAGGGTGTGAGGCGCACGTGGCCGGTCTCAGGGTCGGACTGTCTCTTCAGGGGAGGGTGTAAGGCGCACGTGGCCGGTCTCAGGGTCGGACTGTCTCTTAGGGGGAGGGTGTGAGGCGCACGTGGCCGGTCTCAGGGTCGGACTGTCTCTTAGGGGGAGGGTGTGAGGCGCACGTGGCCGTTCTCAGGGTCGGACTGTCTCTTCAGGGGAGGGTGTGAGGCGCACGTGGCCGTTCTCAGGGTCGGACTGTCTCTTCGGGGGAGGGTGTGAGGCGCACGTGGCCGGTCTCAGGGGTCGGACAGTCTCTTGAGGGGTGGGTGTGAGGCGCACATGGCCGGTCTCAGGGTCGGACTGTCTCTTCAGGGGAGGGTGTGAGTAGCACGTGGCCGGTCTCAGGGTCGGACTGTCTCTTCAGGGGAGGGTGTGAGGCGCACGTGGCCGGTCTCAGGGGTCGGACAGTCTCTTGAGGGGTGGGTGTGAGGCGCACGTGGCCGGTCTCAGGGTCGGACTGTCTCTTCAGGGGAGGGTGTGAGGCGCACGTGGCCGGTCTCAGGGGTCGGACTGTCTCTTCGGGGGGGTGGGTGTAAGGGGCACGTGGCCGGTCTCAGGGTCGGACTGTCTCTTCAGGGGAGGGTGTGAGGCGCACGTGGCCGGTCTCAGGGTCAGACTGTCTCTTCAGGGGAGGGTGTGCAGCACACGTGGCCAGTCTCAGGGTCGGACTGTCTCTTCAGGGGAGGGTGTGAGGCGCACGTGGCCGGTCTCAGGGTCGGACTGTCTCTTCAGGGGAGGGTGTGAGGCGCACGTGGCCGGTCTCAGGGTCGGACTGTCTCTTCAGGGGAGGGTGTGAGGCGCACGTGGCCGGTCTCAGGGTCGGACTGTCTCTTCGGGGGAGGGTGTGAGGCGCACGTGGCCGGTCTCAGGGTCAGACTGTCTCTTAGGGGGAGGGTGTGAGGCGCACGTGGCTGGTCTCAGGGTCGGACCGTCTCTTCAGGGGAGGGTGTGAGGTGCACGTGGCCGGTCTCAGGGTCGGACTGTCTCTTAGGGGGAGGGTGTGAGGCGCACGTGGCCGTTCTCAGGGTCGGACTGTCTCTTCAGGGGAGGGTGTGAGGCGCACGTGGCCGGTCTCAGGGTCGGACTGTCTCTTGGGGGGGGGGGGTGTGAGGCGCACGTGGCCGGTCTCAGGGTCGGACTGTCTCTTCGGGGGAGGGTGTGAGGCGCACGTGGCCGGTCTCAGGGTCGGACCGTCTCTTCGGTGGTGGGTGAGAGGCACAGGTGGGTGGTTTCAGAATCGCGCAGTCTCTTCGCGGGAGGGGACCGGGAGTGTTGGGCTGAAGATGTGAGGCACAAAGGCCGGTCTCAGGGTCGGACTGTCTTCTGGGGTGGGTGAGATGCGCAGGCGGGTGGTGTCAGCATCGTGCAGTCTCTTGGGGGGGGGGGGGTTGGCTGACGGGTGTGAGTTGCACACAGGGCCGGTCCCAGGTTCGGGCTGCTTCCTAGGCGGCGGGTTTGGGGAATGTTAAATTTGGGGATTGTGGGGGCTGTCTTCTCGCTCGGCAGCTGTGAGGCGCGCGTGGCATGTCTGGGGGGGGGGGGGGGGGAGCTGTCTCAGAGGTGAGTGTGAGAAGCAAATAGCCGGTCTCGGGGACGGACTGTCTCTTTGTGAGTGAGGAGCCCATGGTCGGCCTCAAGAGGGGATGCTGGGTTCAGGGAAAGCTCGTCTCTTCGGATGCGAGTGTGAGGAGCAGGGACGGGACTGTCTCTTGAAAGGTGATAGTGCAGAGCACATGGCCGGTCTCAGTTGCGGGCGTCTCTTTGGAGGTGGATGTGAAGCGCAGGGACGGACTGTCTCTTGAAAGGTGATAGTGCAGAGCACATGGCTGGTCTCGGAATCGCGCACTCTCTTCAGGAGTTGATGTGAGGCACATGAAACCGACCTCCGAGGCAGTCTGTCTCCAGCTGCGGGTGTGAGAAACACATGACCCGGGGGTGACAAGCCTGGCTTTTCGGAGGTGGGTGTGAGGCACAGACCAGCCTGTCTCTTTGGAGGTGCTTTGAGGTGGGTGAGGCGCACACTGCAGACCTCACAGACGGTCTCTTTGAAGGTACCTCAAGGTGGGTGTGAGGCGCACATGGCTTGACTCCTGGACGGCTCTGCTCAGCGGTGGGTGTGAGACGCCCCCTGCAGATCTCGGAGACCTCTTTGGAGGCGCCACGAGGCGGGCGCGAGGCGCACATTGACAGTCTCGGCTCGTGCTCTCTCTCTCGCTCTCTCTCTCCCCGCGGAGCTCTCTTCCCCTCCTCCGCATGGTGATAGCGGTTCCTGGCGTCTCATTGGCTGGTCGCGAGGCTCTGTCTGGATTCGCTTGTCTTTTCACGGGGTCGTATTCACAGACTGAATTCGGAATCCGACGAGGCAGCCCCCCCTCCCCACTTCCCCCCGATTCCTGGAAAGGCACCGAGTGCTTCGTAGGAGACCTCATTCGTATGCTCTGCTCGGTGTCTCGTAGGAGGTCTCGCCATGGATCTACATGATGGGGTCTGCCGAAGGGTAGTCGGGTAGACATGCACAGCCTGTCTCCTTTGAGACCTCACCGAGATGTGTGCATTGTGCCTAGTGTAGGGTGACCAGGCGTCCCCGTTTTGCCAGGACGGTCCCTGTTTTTAACCAGCTGTCCCAGCAAATTTCAAGAAATGTAGCTCATGTCCCGGTTTTTAAAGAGGGTCGACTGAAAAAAGTGGAAGGTGTTTTTTATGTTTAACAAACCAGGGATAGTTAGCCGTTGTTTCAAGAAAGCAATTTAATTTAATTAACAGGCAAGCTACTGGGTTTAAAAATAGCATTTTATGTATGTTCTGTAATTCTCTGCTGAGGACCGCTCTCATCGCTTGAAGTAAAATTGTACTCCTTCTATTTTTGTGAAATGTCCTGGTTTTTGGCTTTAAAATTCTGGTCACCCTAGCCTAGTACACACCCCGCCCAAAAAGGAACAGGTTGCCCCCGTGAGACTTACACAGAAATGCTGCGTGTCTCTCGCGCATGCCCCCTGAGTCACTCGGACATTCCCGGAGTATGTAAAATGACATATAACTCAGACTCTCTCGGCACAAGATGTCTCTTACTACGCCTCCTAGGGATCCATACTGTTTTCAGCGAGACCTCACTGAGACATACAGGTCGTGCCTCATTGAAGACGTCACTTTGACATACAGAGTGGCTCGCTCGTACAAGACCGTGCCTCGACGTTCACGGCAAAGAGGCGGACGTCAGCATCTCAGTGAGACATACACAGTGTGACCCTGAGACATACAACGAGTGTCTCAAGCCAGACCATCCAAAGACCGTGGCATTGTGTTTACAAATACGCAAACATGGTGTTGTGTAAGAGACTGCCTTAAAGATGTGAAGGGTTTGTGGCTTTTGTAGGTAGGGTTTCTTTATTGTTCTTTGTTTTGGGATGTAAACTCTTGTTAAGGTCTATGGGTGAATGTGCACACCGAACAGCGGCAATACCAATAAATTCAATGTCAATGTACGCCATAAACTATGCACGCATAAGTGTAAACGTGTACGCCATGACAACTGTACGCATAATAATAAGAATGTCGGTAAATATGATATCACAAACGTGCATCCAGGGGAAAACCCTGATTGTAGGAAGGTGGATACCTGACTATGGTTACCCCAGATTTTTTGCCTTGTGTTTAGCTGGTTTTCGACTTAGTTGGCCTGGGATCCTGCTAATCAGGGCCCCAGGCTATCTGCTCTCTCTTTAAATGGACTCCATATACCCTAGGTACATAACCAATTTGGTACTGGACACCTTATCAGCCCCTGTACAGTGCACTATAGGTGCCCAGGGCATAGGTGCACCCAAGGCCTACCAGGGGCTGCAGCATATCTTTTGCCACCCCTGGCTGGTACTTAAATCGACACAACTGGCTGTTCCCGCAGCTGGGGCAAGGTGGTGTACTCACCCCTTGCTTAGATGTAGTATACCTATGTCTAAACCTATATCTGGACACATCTATACCTATCAGTCACTCCTATGGCAGGCCTTTACAGTCCTGGAGGCAGAGTGCTTGGTTTTATATGAGATGGTGCTCTAGCATGAGCTGAGCCTGACTGCAGTGTTGGGACCAATTCCTTAATGCTGTTCCAGTGATACTGCCATACCATATACTAATCCTTACGGTTATTGCAACTCTGGTTTGGCTTTATCAAAACATGTCGTGTTTGGTGTCATACACATTGGAATACTATCCCCTTGCCAGTCCTGGTAATGGGAATAGCATCCCACCCTTCTAGAGGGTGCAGGCATGTTACTTACTGAAAACGCAGTTAATCCTAACCAGAGCCCCAGCATCACAAAATGGATGCTGCTGCCACAGACACATGTCTGGCCTCCTGCTGCTGACCGAAACTCGGCAGAGGACGCCTGGATAAAGGGTTTCCTGTCACAGGGAGGTGTCACACCACCCCAGACAGGAGATAGTGGATTGTAGCAGGGAGGGTTGAAAGAAACTAGGCACTGCCTGGGGCGCACAAGGTGTCCCTGGGCAGATTCCAGTCAAACCGGTTCTGGGGCCATCCTGCCCCAGTCCTGGCGCGAAACTGGACAAAGGGAAAGGGGTGTAACCACCCCCTTCCCAGGTCCCACCCATAGGAGGGACCTAGCAGGTAATCCAGCCCCTTGATTTGACTTAAAAGTAGGAGCTGTGCCAATGCACATCAGATTATCCTGACTGAAACGTATGAAACGAAACTCTGGACCCTTCGACATCCCACTCCTCGTGGAAGACTGAAGAATCTCCCTTGTGGTCAAGGAGTGACCACCCTGTGCAAACAGGCACCATCCAGCACCTCGACGTTTGCTTTGTGGCAGTTCCTGCCGGAACTCAAGCGACAGTGGTCGACAAGACCCAGCGTGCCTGCCTTCTAACAGCCCGATCCACAGTCCCTGCAGAGCTGAGACCCATGGAGGCGACCTGAAGCGTGGGAGCGGCCATCTTGGAGAAACTACGAAGCGCTGACCGTGCAGCATCCGAGGCTCCCTCGAAGCTGTGCATTGGAATCTGAGACGCTCCAGCCCCGAGCAGCTTGTGCACCGAAGCTCACCCCTCTACACTCGACGAGTGCTGCGTGCCCTTTTGCATTTTCCTGCTCGACGCGTTGGTCCGGTCGCTTGCCTGTTGGCTAGTGGCCCCAGTACCGACGAAACCTTGAATTTACACAGCTAGTCTGGTTGCTCCAGACTGGCCCTCGCTCCCCTGAAAAGGAGCACCCGCTCAGACCTTGCTGGTCCGAGTATTAAGCCATCTTCGAATCCTGCGTGGGTTGCATTTGCCAAGGCCTGTTGACTCCGATCTTGAAGCCGATGCCGCCAACAACGAGAGCCTTTGTGGGACAGCTCGTGATTCACTCCAGGACATCCTCGGTGCCCCAGAGACCACGTGGCAGCGGAGAGAAGCTACACGACATCGACCTGATTGCGCCCGACATTGCCTGGTTCCTTCCTGGTTCCTTCCTGGTCACTGGCTAGTGACCCAGACTCTGTCCCCTCTGCTTTCAGGTATTCTACAACTTCGATCCACCCTTGGATCGTACCGGACACTTCTCTTCTGGACGCCTGCATCTCCAGGCACCCTAGATCTTCACGGCAAAACCCGACACACCTTTGCACCTGTGCACCCGCTTCCTGTGGGTGAGGTAACTCTTGAACGCCGGTGCTCCTGTAGTGTTTTACACCTCTAGTGTCTAAGTCTAAAGTTTGGTCCTTCTAGTCCAGTCGGGAGACTCTTAAAACTGTAACTCGATAACTTTTACGCACCTTTGACTTTACATTGGTGCAAGCTTGTGCTTTAGGCACTGCACCCGAATCCCGCGGGCTACTCCCGTCCTAACTGCTGTTAGTGCATCGTAGTCCAAGCGATTCCCAAGGCCCTAGGCCTTACCCCCGATCGATTAGTGATTGTTATACCACTTTATTGATATATGGTTTGAGTGGCCACCGGCCTCATCCAAATTGTGCAACTTGTCTATGTTATACTGTGCTTTTATTTAAACGCTTGTGCTTCATTGCTCATAAAGAGTAGTGGGGATTATTCTAAGAATAAATACATATATTTGGATAATATATAACTTGTGTGGTGTCCTTTCATTTGGTATTACAGGATTGTATATGGTAAAACAGCTTGCTTCACTCGCCCTCTGAAGTTAAGCCTTTAAGGCTGCTTAGTCCATGCTACCCCTAGGATAGCTTGTCTATAAGGTTGACTTACAACCACCAACATAAGGGATTGTTTGGACTGATATAAGGTGCCCCCAGAACTGGAGACATCATACATCAGGCCAACTTCTCACACTCATCAAAACAGGTCTGAGGAAATTAGCCCCAATAGAACAAGTTTGGCCAAAGCTCACGTTCCCAAAATACCACAACATTAGATGCTGCATGTCCTCGGGAACAATCGGCCAATCGGGACACAGCACGCATACTACACGTAGTGATCACGCGTTCCCCATGCCTGACATCTGGACACATACACACTGGCCCACATTAGCACTCCCCTGTCCCGTTATCAGATGGTTGTATTTATAATTTAGGACTAGGCCTGGACCCACATGCTTAGAATGTGAAATCGGTTTATAGCTCCTCACAAACTGTGTATATGATCTGCTAAAACTTCTGTACATTGAGCCTGTCTTCAGACACTACTCTATGATGCTCTCCTGGCCGCTGCGTTTAATTAACCCTTTGCATGCTCGTGACGGAACCATTCCGTCACGAGTCACAGTGGCGCTGTGCTGGTGACGGAATGGTTCCCTCACGGCACGGGCGCCGCGTCTGCGTGGCATCAATTACGTGCCTGCGCGGCGCATTCTATGGAGTGGGCGGGGCTGTGACGGAACCATTCCGTCACAAGCACAGCGCCACCGTGGCTCGTGACGGAGTGTTTCCGTCACGAGCATGGTGGCGCCGCGCGGCACCTCTGCCCCCTAGCGCCGCGGCAAAATTACCGCCGCGGCCAAGGGTTAAACAACTTGTTCCTGTTTTGCCAAACACCTCTTGTCTTTTCATTCCAACATAAATTTATATCCAAGCCACACTCTTATAATATAAACTCTTCTTGTAAAGGCATTGGTTCTTTGGGTGTTCTGTGCTGGAACCTATGGTAATACTATTTTAAATGGGGGCTCCCTTATTTGTATTACCTGGACCCCTTAACTTCTGTATGTCTCACTTAATACAGCCCTTTAATTTAGTTTCCATTTGGAGTACTTCATTCAACTTTACAGGGTTTCATCCATGAAACCTTCCTCAAACATTCACGAGCGAGGCTATGATCACTTCAGAGCCACGGCCTTCCCTTCTCTAAGCATCTTTTAAACGCGACCTTACATATACACAGGAAGTTTCTTAAGAGTCGTTCCTGAGATAAAAGGTATCTAAGGCCCTGGTCACTGGTAGGGGTAATTCCAGTCCTTGTGCTGGAGGTATAAGTTGTGAAAAGTTTGGTGTCCCTGATAATCAGCGTGTGCTACGCTCTGCACCCCTACAGTTCACTGCGGTGCATTTTGGCAGGTGAAATGTATCGAAATATATGGAGGTGGGGTGGAAACAAGGGCAGAAATCGCCAAAAAGTGCATGTATGTCCCTAGATTGGAGGATGTAGAGGAGCGGCACAAAACGCAACTCACGCAGGTCCGAGATTAGTTACTGAGTTGGTGGCCGACGGACCTAGGGGAGCCCTCCTCCCCCTTGCACCACGGTGAGGAACCTGGGGATGCAATTTGACTGTGAGTTTTCCTTTAACCCTCAGAACCAGGCCATCACTATCTCATGATTTTGCCCTAATAAAATCCTTAAAGGAGACCCTAAAATTCCTGCCAGACTATACTCACAAAATTACTCTGCATGCCCTGATGGCCGCTAGATTTTATTAGGCAAATTCTCTCTATCTCTGGCGCCCAGCTGGTCTTTTTAACAAACTGCAGATGTTACAGAATGCGTCTGGAAGGCGGTCCATCTCCTCTTATTTGAAGCAACTTCATTGGCTACCGATGAGCAAAAAGTTCAAATTCATCACTTTTGAGCTGTCTGTAATATGGGCCTCGCCCACCTCAGTGATGGCCTCAGAAAATACACGCCTTCCAGATCTTTATGATCAGCCAATCAGGGCCTATATTTCTCCACAAAATTAACAGACACAGACTCTGCCTTCAAGGAGAAGGGGATGCAGGTGCCCTGGAACAGGAGAACATCCGCTTGAACTGCCTGAAAGGGCTTACATTCAGTGACCTAGAGCAGAGAATACCTGCAAATATTGTGAGGTCCACAATGGTTCTAAGAAAATTGCTAAACACATGGGGAGCAGTGAAAGCTTTGCGGCTCCATTGGAAGTAAAATTGAGTCTGGTTGTAATAATGATACGTCTGTCCAGGAATAGACTTTGTTAATGCACCCATGTATTTGTAGGAAAGGACAGAAGACTCTCGGCCCCTTTCACAAAAGTCCATATGTTAATGTTTAGTGGGATATTGTGTCTGTCTTAAGTGTGGTCGGTCTCTTTGGAGAGATATTTAATCTTCATGATTGTATTAATGCCAAAGTCAATAGGCCTGATTTTGATAGTTTAAGAGAAGTAGGTCTTACTTATGATTTGTGAAAACTGGTTACAAACTCAGTAGGCTTAACTTTTATATGTAAAAAAACAAATGCTAATGTCTTTGTCATATTCAAGGGTACTGCTGGTTGTGCATGTTAGGCCAACAGATACAGTCTAGCACTAGGTGCCTCCCAGATGCCAAAAGCAGAGTAGGGTTAAAGATTTAATTCTCCACTGTGATGAATCCTTAGGGTCGGTGATTTGTACAGTGATAATCTGCAAGGCCCCCCTGTAAGGGTTATTTAACCCCTTCGCTGCGGCGGCTATTCCGCCGCAGCGCTAAGGGGGAGGCGGGGCCGTGTGGCGCTCCCGTACTCGTGACGGAACTGCTCCGTCACGGCCCTCGGGTGAGCTGTGCTTGTGACTGAACGGTTCCGTCACGGCCCCGCCCGCTCTTCAGAACGTCAGCACAGGCGCGGAATTCGCACCGCGCAGGCGCGGCGAGCGGGCTGTGACGGAACCGTTCCGTCTCCAGCACAGCCCACCCGAGGCTCGTGACGGAACGGTTCTGTCACAAGCATGGGAGGGGTTAATGATTTCCATCAAGGACCGGTTCACAATTTAGTATACTGTCCTGTCTACAGTAGATTCTGTACTTATTTGTAATTTTGCAAGTAGCAGTTGTGTAAGCAATAAAGTGTTTTTTCTTTAAAAAAAATACTGACTGCTCAATGATTTATTTAGTGTTATTATGTGTGTTACTGAGTTTCCAACCCAGTCCCTGGAGGAGCTTTGAACTGCTCTGTTGCCTCAACCTTGAGGGTTAAGTGCTGAAGTCACGTGACACTACTACAGGGACCCCTGGTCTCCAGTGGCAGATGAACTCAATTGACATAGTTAGGGCCCTGTAATTTCTGGATAGGCTCTCCCAGGCCACCACACACAGACCAATCTTCACAAGCACATTTATAAGAGTGAAGCTGCTAATCTACAGACTAGCACTTGCGGAAGACAGATAATTCATGGTAAGAGTGACAGTCCGTCCAGCTTAGTACACGTGGATGGAGAACAGGCAGCATTCATCTCCATGTCCAGGAGGGTACTTGTCAGGTCCAGGGAGGTCATCAGTGTCACTCTTCAAAGTACTGGTTGAATGAGTCCATTACAACAATATGTTGTATGCTATTTAGAGAGCGCAAACTTTCACCTTGAGGACGTGTACTCTTGGTGCTGTAAATTAAGAGCAGAGAGACTGGTTACATAGTCTAGTCAAACGATTACAAGATCCATCATCATTAAACTTTGTGAAAGTTAAGACATCTACACACCTTTAGTTCTGGCATTTGTCAAGACGTTTGTTTTTACATTCATTGGTCTGTTACTGTGTCATTCACATTTTTCTTCTGCCCTCGACAGCCTACAGCATGGGCAATGGGTCAGCCCACTTCTGCCATTGGCTAACTTTGCTATGAGTGAAGCATCCTGCCTTGTCACACACAGCACATCCACTCAAAGTAGTTCCCATCAGTGTCAATGACTACTATTGTAACTTGTGCGTTCGGAGACTAAAATTATTTATGCTTTTTAGCCATTTTTTTTAAAGAATGAGAAGGGTCCTGCAGCCGCCCCAAAGACAACGTTTTGTAAAAGGCATAACAAAACAGAGTAAGTATTGACAAAGTCTAAAGACTGAGAGCCATACCAAACTTTTAGCTTAGCCAATGATTGTTTTCTGAATCCATGGGTAAAGCCCATTTTCTAAAACTTGATCTGTTGATGTAAGTTCTACACCGAGCCACATTTCCAAGTTCATGTAACTTGCTGTAACAGGAATTCCCTAAGAATATGAAGAAGATTTCTACAGACTAGGTAGCAAGCAAGTGGTAGGTAATAATGGGGTAAACCCTTACCTCATCGACCTGGGTCAGTGCAAAGTTATAAAAAGAGGGGTGGTCGATTACAAAACAGTTAAACACAACATTACTTCAACAAAGAGGTACAACCACCAAGTATGTGTCTTTTGGGTTGCATTTAATCCAACTATTCGTAGTCATTTACTGCAATTAAACATATATCATATTTCATATTCATACAATACATGGTAAGTCTTATATAGTTATTCAATCAGTGCTCGGTGATTATCAGATAAGAAAAGGATTATGAAGAAGGGTGGGGTGTGTTTGGAAAAGAATAAGGGACAAAGAAAAGGAATTGTGTCCATAAACAATTCTGTCCTATTCACAGAACATTTCCAGTCATATTACAGATCACAGTTGTTCCCAAGAAATACACTATACACAGGAGCTAAGTTTAGCAGGTTTGGTAGGGCGTGTATGTGTATGTGTATGTGTTGAAAATGTTGTCAGCAAGCAAGGCGCGGACCATCATTATCTTAGTCTTACTAGCATCGAGCTTCAAATGATTGGATCCCAATAAGGTAATCAACATCCAACAAATGGGCAGTAACATTGGTCTTTTCACCTGGTGGTGCACCTGTGAATCATCTGCGTAATCTTATAGAGGTAATGTTCCAGGAAAGGAACCGCTCAATTAGGAGACACTACTATATGCTAAATTGGAAAGGCGATAATCGCGATCCTCGAAGGACGCTGCAAGCCAGAGCTTTCCATTTAGATGAGGTTGATTTGGTTCTTAGCCAGTGAGAAGATGCAATTCAGGAAGGAGTGAGATTTTCAATAGCACCTTCTAGAGGGTCCTGCGATAGGGTGCCAGGATAGACTGTATCAAAAGCAGCTGACCGATCTAAAAAGATCAAAGCTGTAACACCGCCATGATCTACCAGATTTACCGTCATCTGCAATCGCTGTCATTGCTGTGTTTTGTGCGTAAACCAGCTTGTGTTTTTTCTGGTATGTTATTTGACTCAATGAAGTACCACTGCTGCCACATGTCCACTTGTTCAAATAGTTTTTCTAGCTGAGTTAAGTTACAAATTGATCTTAAATTGTCACGGGCAGACGGATCTGCATAAAGATTTTTAAAAGGGTATCGATGACTACCCTTTTATGTTAAGAAGCAATTCCCCCAGTCAGAGACCAATAAAGGGCTCTACAGGTACTCCGGTAGCTGTCAGGAGTGGTCAGATGGACCCAGATATCTTGAATGGATGGTATGAAGGGGGACTCTGCAACCTTGTTCTACCGACGCGTTTCGCCACTTAAGGCTTGGTCACCGTGACCAAGCCTTAAGTGGCGAAACGCGTCGGTAGGGAGCTGCTGACTTCGTGTAAATAAAATCACTGAAGCATCGTGAGTAGTCTGTGCAATTTCTTCGAATTGAGAGGAAAAAGTTGTTTGTTTATATAGGGTGGCCGGCACCCGCACAGACTCGCCGTAACTAGAGACTGGGAACAGCCGGAAATGGTTGTCGTACATATATATATATATATATATATATATATATATATAAGTTCACTCTCTCCACTTCACAGAAGGCATTACACCCCTCAGTCAGCAAAGATCACCAGAAACACAGCGGAATTAAAGGCAGGTAGTTTATTCACAAGAACCTTGGCAGACCGGTTTCGGCTGTGTGCCTTCCTCAATGCCTAGTTCGTCTGCAGTGTCAACTCCTACAAAGGGATTTCTTTTAAGCTCCTCCTCGCAGTGGTGGAGGGCTCACCTGCTTCGGATTGTCTCAGTGCGTAAGTGTTGGGGACTACTAATCCCAAAGTGCAACGCGTTGGCAATCTTGATGCAGAAGTAGGATTTCCACATTCTTTATCCTCACAGTTAGTGGCTGCCAAAAGTTCCAACTCTCGACCACTGCCTCCGAGGAAGCGCGTCCTTAGGCACAGAGCAGGTAACGGCGTCTCTCCGTACCTTCCGTGCCGGATGTTTGTTGGATGCACTTCTCTGCCTCGGGGGTTTCAGTGGTGGGCCGCGGCTTTCTCCGACTCCTCGGCTTAGGCAAACACAGTTATTTCATTGTTGTCCACGGCCACTTTGCGGGAGGGTTTCTGGCGCGCGTCAATGAATCCGCGCTGAAAATAAGTTCACTCTCTCCACTTCACAGAAGGCATTACACCCCTCAGTCAGCAAAGATCACCAGAAACACAGCGGAATTAAATATATATATATTTTGCTCTTCAAGATCCCATCGCTTTTTAACTTTTTCTTCTGGAATCACGAACGGCACTCGGTTGGGTTGTTTTTAATAGGATTTATTTATTTTTCATTCACCAGCGCAAACATAAATTAATCACACAAAATCCCGTCCAACCAGACTAAGGAAAGCGGCACACCAATTAAATGCACAAGTGTTTTATTGTACAAAACAACACGTTTTGGCAAAGAAGGCCTTTGTTAAGTTACTTCTTGAAACCAAACGTACCCAATAAATACGTATGACATCATTATGGACATAGAAGAAGCATTGTATATCTCGTAACAGGCCATCACAAAATCTTTGCATTTGCTCAACGTGATTAATTCTTAGTTGAATAATTACTATTAAAACATAAACATATGTTATTAATTACACTGTTTAGCCAAGTTGCTTTATCTTTGCAAGATAATAGACATAGTAGAAAGACTCTACGTTTTATCATATCGACTTTTGTTTTTAGCATCTCTACAGGACGTCCATTAGATTTATAATGAATGGGATAATGGGTAGCAAACAATTTCATTTGCTACCCCTATAAAAAGTGCATAAGGGACAAAATTATAACCACAGATTACATGTACATAAGACAGTATATCTGATTGATTCTAACCCATCCATGGATTTTTAAGAATCAAAAAGTTGAACTGATTCATTATACTAACATCATATATATTTAATTATCACCCTCATGAGACAATCTGATAGGTTAACTAATTTCGGACAAATGTCCCAATAAATGTCATGGATATTGACCGTTATAACTAGGGCTCCCGGATATATAGTATTTTTTTTTTTAACATTTCTGTCTGTATTTATCCATATTTATTTTGTATATAAACAAAGTTGTTAATCTATATTTCAGTATTTATTTAACTGAAAGGACACTCACTCATACGTTGATGTCTGTCATGATTTAAGTAGTTAAGCTGATAAATATTATTTAACTATATATACACTAAATATTAGTATTATACCACAAATATATTTTGACATATGTCATTATTTAGAGAAAGGTCATCGTGTTGTTTAATTTTCCATGTTGTCCATCTGCTCAATTTTCTATATTTATCCACTTTTAAAAATAGAATTGTTGTCTGCCTGTATTTATCTGTAAAAATCTGTAAAAATGGAATACAGGGAGCCTTATTTATAATCATATTGTCTGTCAGAACATAACCTCGACTGAATCCAGCTCGGATTTGAGCTCCGACACAGAAGGGCAGATCCCGGCTGCTCTTTATGATTACGTCCTTTGACCTTTATCCACAAATTTCAAATTTTGAAACAACAAAAGGAACAGACCTTACAAGATCGAACACCCTCAAAAGAAGCCGCAAGAGGAAAGTGGTCATGGAAAATAAAAGGAAGGGGTGCAAAGAAAAACAAAGATTAACTAGGAGAGGAGGAAGAAATAAATGCTGGCATAAAAGACAGACTAATAGTGATTTTACTGACTGATCTATCATGAATTTATCATCTCGCATTCTAACATCTGAGGAAGAATCACTATCGAAATTGGGACTTTCGTTCTGTCCAACCATTGATATGAATTATGTTAATATGCAAATTAATTTGTTTTTGTTTGTGAGAAAGCTTAGACTGCTGAAAATATTTTTATGTTTTAACAATAATTATTCAACTGAGACTTAATCATGTTGAGAAAATGCAAAGACATTGTGATGAGCTGTTACGAGATATATAATGTTTCTTATATGTCCATAATGATGTCATACATATTTATTGGGTACATTCTGTTTCGAATGCTAACTTGACAAAGGCCGTCTCTGCCAAAACACATTATTTTGCACAATAAAACACTGGTGCTTTGAAGTTCTGTGCCGCTTTCCTTCGTCTGGTTGGATGGGATTTTGTGTGAATACATTGGGAGGCTTCTGCTGCCACCAGCACGTGAAGGCAGGTTTATGACGTTTTCCTGGCAGCAATGGACAATATATATTATGGATATATATAGATCTATATCCATATCCATGCATACCAGGCAAGGGTCAGAACATGCTGGTCTAACCCCAGTTGATACATAAGGATAGCACACCTCGGATTGGTTTCCTTGCATACTGGATGGAAGGCAAGGGGCAAAACATATTTGTCTTCCCCAGTGACACATATGGATAGCAGAGGGGTGCAGTGCATTGTTTTTCCTTTATCATTGTCTCTTCAGCAACTTCCGCTGCTGCTGATGGCATTGTTGTGATGAAGAAGGCTTTTAGCCTGCGCTTTGTTATTCCAAGGAGTGTTAATGTTGGTCCATTAGCAATGAGATGCTGGCATGTGCATTTGAAAGGTACAACAAGGCAGCTAACACTCTGAATAGGGAGCGATAGGAGTTAAACGGCCATTGTATGATCTCCACACAAGCATTCAAAAATCAGAAAACGTCTGGAAGAAACAGCTAAACTTCTTATGGAATTGCCATACGTTTATGTGCTCACATAGGATGATAAACCCCCATCTACCTTGGGGGGGTGTACTTCAACAGTGGGTTCCACATCTAGCATGGGGAAGCATCCGAGAGTACTCATTTGGGTGCGCTTAAATTCCTTATGTTAACATTTAGGTTGTTGTTAAACCGTCAGACCTATAATAACGTGGTGTGTAGGTGACCTAAAATGGTATCTACTAGTATAATATCACATAACGTGTATTTGTGAAGTGCACGATCACCCAGCAGTGTATCTTGGCGCTGAATACCAGATGTTTATTGTCACCCAACTCAATGGTATAGATATCAGAAGATGAAAGGCTGAGTGGACCCGTCAGGATTTGAACCTGTGACCATGAGGTCAAAAACAGGACCCTATAGTGGACACATAAGTCCACGAAGCCATCAGACCTGGCTATCCCCCAGCACAAGATTAAAAATGGGTGCATCAAGCTACAGATCCTGCTTCTCTTTTCTCTTTTTTAGTGATGGTCTATTGCACTCACAAGGTCAGGCCTCTTCGACAGAACTGGAGACTCGGTATCTCACATCAAATATTGTGGAACCGGACCTGGTGTAGAGGGTATGCTATACAAGTGCATTCAGTGTATCTGTGTTTTTTTTTATAAGATGGTGGGAGAGACCCGTGGAAAGACCCCTTCTTCACAGAGCAAGTACACCTTGGGCAGAAACAGTGCAAGCTTTCTACCTTTAAACGACAGGTGCAGGTAGGGCAGAAGCCGCACGAGCCTCACCACATCACGGGACATGTACAAATCAGGCAACAGCAGTGCAAGCTTTGCTTCCTCACAGAACACGTACAGCACGGCAGTAGCAAGCAAGCTTTCCTCCCTCCCCGAAGGCAGCAAGTACAATATTAATTGCACCACAGAACGATCAGCAGAGCAGACTCGCACGAGCTTTCATCGATCACAGAACATGTACAATTAAGACATGAGTGGCATGTAGATTACAGACAGAACTCTGGTCTGGGTGCTTAATTCACTGAGTGGAATGCTTGGGTGGCTGAATGATTGAATATGTGAGTTCTGACACCAATCTTGCTTACTGTTCCACGTCAGCATGCTGAAAGTCCTGCTGTTATCACTCCGAGGCCTGCTGATTTTGTACAAATCGCTTGTTCCGATGTAGGGAAGAGTAATGTAACCTAGCAGGAGATTATTATTCAAAACAGACCAGCCACAGCCTAACTCTGCTGTAAACAGGGACACAAGTGTCAACCTCTATGAAAAGGTTTTGAATGCGTGTGCGCCAGGCGCTGCGCAATCTGAGCCTCCATGCTGCAGCTGCACAAAATATTGAGGCCGCCCCTGAAATAACCCATGGGTCTCCATCGCAGTCCTATAACCGGCACAATCTTCATTTCTCTCATCTCAGTAGTTAAAATCATGAGATGTTTTGTACAAATTGCACTTCAACACAGGCAGCCGGGTCCTGCTGCTAGGTTCTTCCCGGCGGTATATGGTCAGGCTCGCTACTGCGGAAACGATAGCAGCACATGCAAAGCAATTAAAAAGGTACTCCATTACCCTAGGTGTGGAGGTGGGCCAGCCAACAAATAGACCAGATGAGCCGAGCCCACGTTCAGCTCTGGAAGCCCATGCCGAGCCTTCAACATTTTTGGAATGTCAATCATACCAAACAATTCTAATGTCAATGATAAAGTGTCTTCAAAATTAGAAATGTATATCTTTAACATGAGGACTAACCCTGGGCGAAGGACTTCGCTACGCCCACGGAGTGGGCGTAGTGTCGCCTACTTCGCCTTTTGCAAAGTAGGCATAGCAGGCAACCCTACGCCCACTCTGTGGGCGTAGCGAAGTTGCCCGCCACCCGCCTCCCTCCCGCCCTCCTCTACATACCTAACAACTTAGATGTGTTATTTCTCGCGAGAAATGCGCATGCGCGGACGGCCGCGCATGCGCATTGGTATCCAAGACGGCGGCGCTATTAGAAGAGGGAGCCCCGGGACTCGCGGCGGACAAGGTAAGTGCTTTTTATTTACTTTTCTAAGACTATGTAACACAACTTAGGTATGTAGGGGAGGGGGGCAGGCAGCGCGTAGTGGGGCGACGCGAAGTGCGCAGCTGCGCGTAGTTTCTCGTCCACTTTGCGTTGTTTCGCGTAGCCCCACTACGCATACTACGCCCAGGGTTAATGAGGACACGGTGCACCTTACTACATCGAATTATTTGAAAAGTATTAAAAGTGAGTTGTTAAACTGGGACTAAGCAACATTTTGCCCCTACCCTGGTGGCCATGTTATTTATTTTTTTATTTATATTATTTTTGAATTTTATAGAGCGCACGGCTACCCCCGAGGGGGTGTCCCGGCGCTGACAACTAATGAGCCCGGAGAAGGAGGAGAGAATCAAGAAGAGAACAACCAAGTCTTTAGTTTGCGGCGAAAGATGGATTCAGTGGGGACAAATCTTAGCTCCAAGGGGAGGTTATTCCACAGTCTAGCTGCTGCTACTCCAAAAGCTCTACCGCCTACTCTAGAAAGGCGGAAGCGTGGGACAACCAGGAGACGTAAACTATTGGATCGTAAGGATCTCACAGAGTGTGATAGAACAAGACGTTTTTTCAGATAGCCTGGGCCAAGATTGTTCAAGGCTCGAAAAGCAAGAATCAGTATCTTAAAGTGGATCCGTTTAGTGATAGGGAGCCAATGCAGTTGTTTACGATAAGGTGCTACAGATTGTCGATACGGAATATTGCCAATCAATCTAGCAGCGGCATTCTGCACAATTTGCAGACGTTCAGTCTGGTACAAAGGGGCACCTGCGTAGAGACTGTTCGCATAGTCTAAGTGAGACGTAATCAGTGACTGAACCACCGTTCTACGAGCATTCAATGGGAGGTAAGGCAAAATCTTTTTAATCATACCCAGTTTCGCAAAACAGGCAGATGTAGTCTTGATAATGTGAGGAGCACAAGAAAGGGTATTGTCAAACAGAAAGCCCAGATTGCGAACTGTGATAGCTGGTATCGGAGGGGGGTCAAGGACCACTGGCCACCACAGGCTAGAGGGAATAGGAGTTTTCTGATTAAAAAACATTACCTCCGTTTTATCAGTATTAAGCCTAAGGTGGTTGGTGGTCATCCAATTGCAGATGTTATTTAAACACTGACGAAAGTTGGTAAAAGAGGTGTCAGAGTGATCCCTAAAAGAAAACACCAGCTGAGTATCATCAGCATAGGAGATCACTCTGACTCCCCAAGATTCCACCACCTTGGCCAGAGGGGCAAGATACACATTAAATAATAAAGGGCTCAGGGCCGAGCCCTGGGGGACACCACAAAGAAGAGGTTTCTCAGTCGAAGTAAAAGGCTTCAAAAAGACCCTCTGAGAGCGATCCTTCAAAAAGGAGCTGATCCAGGTCAACACCTGGATCACCTGGATCTGAACTAAGAGGGAAGTTAAGGGTCAAGGGTACCCTTTAAGTTACCTAGAATTGCACTATAGAAAGAGCAGAATTATAGGCTATTAAATCAAATGCAGGAGGTTTTTGCAGAGCACGCAGTCGGAACTCGTGTTTTAAGATGCTCTCATACGTGATGATGAACAAAAAGGAGGCTCAGTGAAATAAAGTATTTGCCTAGGATCACACAATTTGGTTAAACAGGGCAGCTGGGAGTAGCATGTGTTTTAGGCACTAGGCCGCATCACCTCCATGAAATGGCTTTTAGTTCCAAAAGGACCTCGGGCTGAGCCAGAGCCTGCCATCTAGTTCGAGATTTCAGCAGCTCGCCCTTCTCTACATATGTGCACATTCATCCCTAAATGTAAATAGGATGCTGATAAAATATACACACCCTGCACAAACGTTATGTGCACTTAAGTATTATTGACCACAGTGAGATGTACTAGCACAGCTGTCTGACACCTAAGCTGCTATATTCTCAGAAGAGGACTTTGCTAACATTTAAAGTGTAATTGCTGCTAGAAGGCTTCTAGAAATAGAAAAGTAGTGCAAAATTAGAATAATTAGAAAGCTGGAACTAGCATCCCACTGGTGCCCTCCAGGAAGCTTCAGGCGAGGAAGTGTTCATCTCGAGGAAAGCGCTGCAGCCGGAGAGTGCCGTACGCGGCTGCGTGGAAATGCTGGGACTCGGGACAGCGACAAGCCTGGGTGAGCGCAGATGAACATCATCAGTTAGGAGAGACTGAAGTGGAAACACTGAGGAGCAGGCATGTGCCGCTGAGGTAACCAACTCCAGATACTCGTCGTCCATGGCCGTGTCTTTTCATAGGATGAGAGAGGGGGGGAAGGACTACAAGGACCAGAATGCATCATTCATGCTGTGTGCACACTGGAAACGGATTACGGCTTGGAATAACCGAGAGGTTTGAAGATTTTTTTCTGCTTTGTAGTGTGATCAAGTTAGGCCTGGGTGGCATAATTCCGTTCCGCTCGTGTAATTTGCGGAATTTGGGTAATTTCGCGTTCCGCGGAGAACGCGAAATTGCCCAAAATTCTGCGTTCCGCGACTTCGCGAAATTTTTTGCTTGTTTACGTTCTCAAATGCATGTTCGCAAGATATTTCCCCCTGAGCACGCAAACAGTGATTGCGAACAGTAAAAAAGCATCGCGAGCAAGCAATTCCGCGTGTTTCGCGGAGACTTGCGTAACGCGATTGCACAAATTCCGCCCACCCCATTCAAAACAGACTGAAAGCACCAGGCATGTTGTCATTGTGGTGGCAGAATGACACACCCCTGTGACCACTGGAATACAAATTTCCTTTGTCATCTGCAATCTCCTTTGAGTTTAATTTTTCCTGAGGCAAGGAGGAGAGTAGATCCATGTCAGATTTTCAGGAGAACCTCTGGCTTTCTAAATGTGTTTCATGTAGATTCAGTTTCCCTAAATTGATACTGTGTGGATATGGTGTAAACCTATCATGTTTTTGTTCCTCCTGACCCTATTATTCATCTTTCACCTACAGCACTGTGACAGACCACGCCTACCTGCGACACGTATGGTTTTGGGCATTTGTGTAGCACAAATGCATCCTAAAGGCAGGGAGAGCTAAACAAGTCACAGGCAAGGGAGCTATTAAGAAGTGATTGTAGGATGGCTGGGTTGGGCTGTTATGGCGTTGTGGTGTCGTGTCCTTAGAAGAGGTGTGGCTTCAGCTCTTTCCAAAACAGGATTAGGGTCAGGAGAGTCCTCATGGATATGGGATGTCATTCCAGAACCTTAATGCATCTTTGAAGACGGCCTGTTGCTTTTTTTGCTGTCTGTTTGTGCTTCTGTGTCTCCAGTCTGATGGGGGAAATGTGCTTTTTGTCAGTGAAATGTGTTGTGATCCTAGTGGGTAACTTAATTGCATCACAGGAAGAGAGGAAATAAAGTTGAGGCGTGGGCACAGATGGGGGGTGCCGCACAGAGTATGCTGTCTTCAAAAGCAGACACACAAAGACCACTCCTCATGGCAGGAACACTTTCAGTGGAACAGAAGCACACTACACTGCTGCTGTCAGTCACCACAATCTGCCTCAGTGACATCCTCAGAGCCCCAGTCCCATGTGATGCCCTCAATGACACCCCTTAGGTTCTGTGTCCCCTTTGTTGTCCTTGCTCTGGCCTCTGCCCTCGCTCTAAGGCTTGGCACTGGCCACAGGACCCTCCATATGAACCTCACAGAGGCATGTCCCTGGGATGACCTCAGAATGACCCCTAAGGTTGGGTATCACCCACATAGCCCTCTCTATGGTGTGTGAATCTATAGTACTGCGGTGACCGCCTAGACCCTCCCGACCCCCCACCCCCGACCATTACACCGCGCCTGTGATGCCCTCGGTTTTCCCATGGGTTCTTTATCACCGTACAAGCCCTCATTGTGGCCTTTGAACGCAATGTGTGGAATGCCCTCTCTATGTCCCTCAGAGACCCCCAAACTCCTT
Source organism: Lissotriton helveticus (assembly GCF_964261635.1). NCBI lineage: Eukaryota > Metazoa > Chordata > Amphibia > Caudata > Salamandridae > Lissotriton > Lissotriton helveticus. The sequence continues at coordinate 1,984,491,712 of NC_136065.1, forward strand.
CCTTGGTCCCTTTGTTTCAGAAAGAGGCATCCTTCACCCTTATCCAGTTCATAGAACCATTCATAAAGCCCTGTAGCACCCTCAGATCCCTTCACGTGGCCCCGAATTACCCTCAGAGTCATTCCTATGTTCCTTTGATCCCTCAGAGCCCCGCAGGTGGTCCTCGGTGCTCTCACTGAGTCCTGGTGATGGCACTGGAGCCATTCTAGTCTCCTGTGAAGCCCCTGGTCCCCTTGGTAAAGCTCTGCGACGCTCTGAGAACCGCCCCTATAATCCTGGGATACCATTAGTTTTCTCCTATGGCCAACTATCACCCCTTGAGATCACCTTTATGGTTGGTTAATGCCCATATACCCACTCCACAGCCCTGGAGAACACACCCCGTAGCCCTGTATTTCCCACTGAGCCCACCCATTACCCATGTATTTGCACCGCATCCAACTATAGTCTTATATGTCTCTCAGCCCCACCCCATAGTGCCATGTTTCCCTCAGCACTCGGAGCCCTGACTGTGACCCTTTATGTCCATCAGTGCCCGTCCTATGCTCCTTCATTTCCCCCAGGGCCCTCCCTGTGACGTCGTCTTTCCCACTCAGCTCTCTCTGGGGTCCTTTATTTCCCTCAGTACCCTCCTGGTGGTCCTAGCTTTCCCTCAGAGGCCTCCTAGGACCAGGCCTTTTCCTCAGAACCCTCCTATTCAGAGGCATTTTAAGGCATGTGCAAAGTGGACAATTGCCCAGTCGCCCCAGCTTTAAAGGAGCCCTCTTGGAAAGTGAATTTTCTCTAAAATGGACCTCGGTTAATTTTATTTCTCTATCTAAATCACACTCCCTCTTTGCCAATCTCTACCGCTGACTTTGTTTCTCTACCCTGAGTCATTTTATTGATTTTTATGGTCCAGAGCAAGACAAATGTTAACCACTTTTGGTGGGACTCTGTTAAAATTTAACATGTAATTTCATATTATTTGGCATCACGCTGGCTTGAATTAGCAGGAAATGGGTGATCAAATTCAAAATATTTGCATACACCGGTCCCCGAATATGGCTCGCCTGGGGCCCACAAAATCTTTAGGGTGACACTACTCATATGATCCTCTTTTTCCCTCATAGCCCTCCATACGGTCCCGTACTACCCTCAGAGCCCTCTCTGTGGCCTATTATTCCCATAAGAGCCCTCTATATGGTCCTCGATTTCCTGCTGCTCCATCCCTGTGGCCCGGAGTGGCCCTCAGATCTATACCCATTTCCCTTTATTTCCCGCAGAGCTGCCCCTAAATTTCTATCCGAGCCCTCTCTGTGACCCTATATTTCCCTCAGAGCCCTCCACATGTCTCTATTCTATTCTCAGAGCTCTCCTAATGATGACCTCCTCCCAATTTGCAATGGGTATTGACAACATGTGTGTTGCTTGGGTGTCATATTTCCGTTCTTGCCTAGCCAATTGTAAAGTGCTCTGATACCCAACTAGGGTCAAGTCTGCGCTATATAAAACTTTATAAATAAACAATGGTTAACTTGTAGCTCCATATATCAAGAATGAATCGGTGTTTTTTGGTATCTTAGTTTAGTATGGTCAATTGAAATGAACTACTGCTCCCACAATGCATTAAGTTGCTAAACAAAAATTCAGGACTCCGGCAACGCATCCTTTGTGACATGAAGTCAGCTGGACGCTTACCCATTGCACTTCAGAGCTGGTTTTTGCCCTTCACTATTGACTGCTACAGACGCCATCTTGAGGCCTCTTCCTGCCTGCCACTTGACTGTGAGCGCACTCTACTCTAACACAATGTGAAGGAAATAAGGTTCTGTACCAGGGTGCCCTCCATCAGAGGAGATATTAGACCCTTTGCAAAGTCCGGACAGCTCGGGGGCTTATCCTGGCTTCATCTGCCAAATTCTATTGGCTTAAAAGCAGATAATGCCCTGTTAAGCTCTCATTGGCCCGAGCTTGTCAAATAAGCCCCTTTTAGCTCGTCTTCCTTCGGTGTCGAGGCAGGGGAGGCTGCGCATGTCAGATGAGACTTCAATCAAATCTTCAGCAAACGGCTGTCTCAGGGTCTGTCAGGATGGGCTCGCCCGTAACGCGCCTGAGGGTACGGTGTTGTGCGCTACATTGCATCTGAGCAGACTCTACTTCTTCCCATCGAGGGCTGAGGACAGGTGTTGTGTCAGACATAGTAACGGAGGAGCCACAGTTGTTCATCTGTCAAATACCTCAGGACAGGTGTTTTCTCAGACCTTGAACCTGAGAACCACAGGTGTTCGTCTGTCGAGTGCCTGAGGACAGGTGATATGCAGGCCTTGAACCTGAGGACCCACCGGTGTTCGTCTGTCGAGTGCCTGAGGACAGGTGATATGTCAGGCCTTGAACCTGAGGACCCACAGGTCTGTCGAGTGCCTGAGGACAGGTGATATGTCAGGCCTTGAACCTGAGGACCCACAGGTGTTCGTCTGTCGAGTGCATGAGGACAGGTGATATTTAAGGCCTTGAACCTGAGGAACCACAGGTGTTCGTCTGTCGAGTGCCTGAGGACAGGTGATATGTCAGGCCTTGAACCTGATGACCCACAGGTCTGTCGAGTGCCTGAGGACAGGTGATATGCCAGGCCTTGAACCTGAGGACCCACAGGTGTTCGTCTGTCGAGTGCCTGAGGACAGGTGATATTTCAGGCCTTGAACCTGAGGACCCACAGGTGTTCGTCTGTCGAGTGCCTGAGGACAGGTGATATGTCAGGCCTTGAACCTGAGGACCCACAGGTGTTCGTCTGTCGAGTGCCTGAGGACAGGTGATATGTCAGGCCTTGGACCTGAGGACCCACAGGTGTTCGTCTGTCGAGTGCCTGATGACAAGTGATATGCCAGACATTGTTCCTGAGGGACTTCAGTTGTTCGTCTGTGGTGTGTGCCTTAGGGGCAGGTGTCAGGTGAAACATTATACCTGAGGAGCCGCAGGTGTTCGTCTGAGTGCCTCAGGACAGATGTCGTGGTAGACCTTGAACCTTAGGACCCACAGGTGTTCATCCGTTGAGTGCCTGAGGACAGGTGAAATGTCAGACATTGCTCCTGAGGGGCTTCAGTTGTTCGTCTGTGGTGTGTGCCTTAGGACAGGTGCCAAGTGACGCAGTATACCTGATGAGCTGCAGGTGTTTGTCTGAGTGCCTTAGAACAGGTGTCATGTTAGACATTGTGCCTGAGCTGTTCGTCCGGAAACGAAATGGTCAAGAGAGGGTATTTGGAGCGCGGATGGGGTAGAAGAACATGGGAAGAAAGCAACCAAGTGTACGAGGGCAAGTGCACCTTGAGCGTTACTGCTTCTAGCATCCGCCTCCTTGTAGTTTCTCCTGGAGGAGGACAACAACAATGTGATATGGTGGATTGCTTGAATTAATCTTAGCCTCGGGTAATTACTCTGGCCACCATTCAGTCCATCATTTATTTTCCCATCGTAGCACTTCAGACAGGAACCATCAATATGCAAATTAGCCATGGGCCTGATCCATTAGGACCAGACCTGCACAAACTGCCCGTCCAGGTCCCCTTTGAATGAGAACACAGATAACCTCAGATAAGTTTTGTGCTGATCAAGATGGTGCAGTTTGGGTTCTGTGACACATTGAGCACAGGATCCACATCTTGGCATAAATCTACCAGATAACCTCCTCTATAGAAGGATGCATGGAGAGTAGTGAAGGCAGCTGAGCGGTTGATGTAATTAGCATTACGGACTACCATTAGGAAGTGCGTGGTGAGATGGGTCTCATGCTGGTGGTCCACTTGCTGCTGTCCATTGTTTTTGTTGGTTTCTCTACAAATAATTTGTTGATTGTGGTACGATCTTGCGGAGAAGACAATGGAGAGATCTGGAGTATACCATATAGTAGGGGTTGTTTACTTCGAATTTTGCATTTTCATTGGGAATGGGTGTCGATCTAGTCTTTAAAGGTGTTGTTGAAAGGATCTTGGAGTGCATTTACATTGAATGTTGGTTGCATGATGGGGGATCAAACGTTAACGTAATGCTTGAATGCATCAAGTGAGAAAGTCTTTTACTGGTGTTTAGCTGGTTCGGTTGACTAGACTGATAGTGTGTGTGTGTGTGTGTGTGTGTGATGTCTAGTGCAGGTGTATTGAAGCTGAAGAATGGGATTTAGGTGCTGATGGGTCAAGTGTCTTGCTTAGGGCATGTGTAGATTACTTGCCCTGCAGCTTTGGGGGCATTTAGGGATTCAAGCGGTGAGGCTTGCATTTACACGGTGATGGGGTTGTCCATGACGGTGCAGTCATTGAGGTAGATGTTTTTGTTGTGGTTGATGGATGCGTTGATGTTGAGACTTGTGATCTCCATTTTGAAGGTGTTTCCTAGCATTATATTTATTTAGTTGAATGTGTTTTCCAGGGATATGGAAAGTTCCAGGTGAGAGGTTTCATGATATTTGAGGTTTGAGATCATGATGAAAATGACAGAGTCCTCCAGGTGTGCGTTTTCAACTAATATGTTGAATGACGTAATGTTTAGGGACAAATACATCCGTAATGTGCCTATAGGTTGGGGGGAGATGTGTCCGTGTTGGTGACGCTTTGTGACAGATTCTACACCTGTGGGTCCTCAGACTCTGCTCCTCCTGTCCAGCCTTTCAGATGCACAAATGTAGAGCAAGGTGCCTCAAAGCGCCACATCATAGGTGTTATTTATTTTCCTTTATCTAATGATTGAATTAAAGGATTTGTAAAGCGCACTGCTACTGTGAGAGTGTTCCTGCACTAGACACAGAGCCAACTGGAAGGATTAGGAGCACCTTATCCCTTAAACAAGTGGTTTTTCAGTTGTTTGTGAAAGAGTTCATTCCTGTTTGGCTGCCAGCACCGAGCAGGCAGAGACGCTTCTTCTCTTTCTATGGGTGAACGGGACAGATAGTCGATAGGCCTACTGTGACTCTAGGGCTCTTCTAGGTAGGTATGAGGTCCTCCTGCTAAGTAGGTAACTTGGGCCGTCAATTAACGACTTAACGCCGCGGTGCGGGCGTTCTATTGAGTGGGCGAGGCTTGGCTGACGGGAGCACGGAACGGGTTAAAAGGCTGAGTGTGCAATTGTCAGTGCTTTAAGAATGACTCTTACCTTCACCGGGAGCCAGAGTAGCTGCCTTTAGTATAGGGAGACTCAGGAGTGTTTCTGAAAATTAAACAGCAAATGAATTGCCATTTTGTACTTTTTGTAGCCACTGCATAAGGTAATTTGGGATTCCCAGATAAAGGACGTTGACATAGTCGAGTCTGAACAGACTTCCCATAGCAGTAGTTTGAGGAACTCTCTTAACCCCTCCCATGCTCGTGACGGAACCGTTCCGTCACGAGCCTCGGGTGGGCAGTGCTGGTGACGGAACGGTTCTGTCACGGCCCCGCCGCCGCACCTGCGCGGTGTTGATTTCGCGCCTGCGTGGCGCGTTCTATTGAGCGGGCGGGGCCGTGACTGAACCGTTCCGTCACAAGCACAGCTCACCCGCGTGCCGTGACGGAGCGGTTCCATCACGAGTACGGGACCGCCGCGCCGCCGCCCCGCCCCCTTAGCGCTGAGGCGGAATAGCCGCCGCAGCGAAGGGGTTAACATCCTAAGAATCCAACAGGCGGTTTTAACCACAGAAGCGATCTGGGGATTGAGGGATAAATTTGTGTCAAAGCCCCCTAGATTTCTAGGTTTCTTGCCATTATGGCTAAAGAGGGAGGTGCAGTGCAACTGTCCACCCAGGTCACTGACTAGCCAGGTGGGGGTTCTTCCCAAAAAGCAGGAGCTCAGCTTTATCAGGGTTGCATTACAGGGAGCTGGCCTTCAACCATCCCATCACTGCTGTCGTTCAGGCCGCAAATTTGACTTTGGCTCTGGATCATGATTGTTGTAGGTCAGCAGGAGTTGTATACCATCGGCATAAGAAACCACCTGGATGCCGAAGGACTCCATAAGATATGCCAGTGGCATCATATGTACATTAAAAGGTGTCACTCCATACTTAAGTGTCTTGGCTTCCGAGAAGTGGGGTTTGAGCCATATTGCTTGTTTCCGGTCCTCTAGAAAGGTACTCAGTCATGCTAAAGCCTTCCCTTCCACCCCAGTGTGGATGACTCAGCGTAACAGGATTTCGTGCAATATTGTGTCAAAAGCTGCAGAGGTGTCTAATAAAATTAGAATTACTTTATGGCCCGCATATATCCGATTCCGTAATTTCCATAAGTGCAGTCTCAGTTCTGTAGAGGGCCCTAAAACCTGATTGTGTTGGATGTAGAAGATTGCAGGTCTCCAGGAAATGCATTAACGGAGAGTTAACGACTTTTTCTGGGATCTTAGAGGCTCCAGGAAGCAGGCACATTAATCTGAAATTCAAAAGGGTTTTGTGGTCCACATTCAGTTTTTTCAAAAGGGGATTGGTGTTAGCCTCTTTTCAAGAGGGAGGAACCACCCGGAGCCCAAGGAGGTGGTGAAGAGATCGTAGAAAATATTATGGCTTGTGGGGGAAGTGTCTCCACTGGGGAACCTGATTTACTTTTGGCGAAGAAGCTTTCCAGCTCTTCAACCATTCAATTTTTGTGAGGTTGTCCAGAATTTTTGGAATTTTAACTTCAAAGAAGGTGCTCAATTGGGCACATAAGGAGGCACTGGTTCAAGGGGGAGAGCAGTGTTTTTAGGGTCTGTGAAACTGGAGACAATTAAAAAAAATCCTTACCATAGGAATTGTTTTTTTCAATGATGTTAGAGTAAAAAATATGGTGAACTAATTTCAAGTTATAGTGGTAGGTGCTTAGATCCACTATATATCTTTTTTTATCGAGGATAGTGTAATGTTCTCAACATACGTGTCTAGCCTTTTATATTGCTTCTCTCGTTCGTTAGTTATGGCCTGGGTCTAGGAGTCCTGGCGTTTGCTACAGAGGCAGCCATAGAGATGGCCTTCAAGAGACAGTTGTTCACTCTAATATCATAGTGGAGGTTTGATGGCGACAAGAGTGTTTTTAGTAGGGATATGTCTGCCTTGTGCCAGGTTGGGCATGGGGATGGGTACCAGTCTTCCTAAACAGATAGGAGGGGGACCAGAGCCATGAAAAGGGTAAAATAACACGGTCTGACTCAGAGACTTCTAATGACTTGCCTAGGTCAAGAGAGGTGTTAGAAAAAATTGCATCTAATGTGTGTCCTGCTTTGTGTGTGGGTCCTTTTAGGGTTTTGGAGAGATCGACATCCACCAATGAATCGGTCATCCTGGAAACCTGGCTGCCCAATGGATTCTCCAATTGGACGTTGAAATCTCCCACTATAGTAAAGCTTGTGTAGTGAACGATTTTGTGGCTCATCGCCTGGGGGCAGTGGAGTTAATAAAATCTCCTGCGTATCCAGGGGGGGCGGTATAGCAGGACTCCAGCAAAGGAGCATTGAGCAGAAGGAGTTGTGGCAAAGCCTAGTGCCACTGCTCCAACCAGGTCTACAAAAAGAACAATTGATGGACAGAATGCAGAACAATGTCATACATTCACCCCAGTACAGAGATCTGGGCCTAAATCCATCGGGTTTTTTTTTGCTCACAATGCCATTCCAGTTTGGACCCAGCCATATTCAAATCAGTCTTGACCTTGTGCCCCATGGGAACAGTCCAGCCTGAACTGCCAGGCCAGGTCCTCCCTGGACACAAGCATCCTAGGACCGGTTTCTGGCTTTCCGCCCTCATCAGCCAGGATAGCTTGATTACATTGGCATGGAGAGCACGGGACCCACGTCTGAGCATACCCGTCCCACTCGGGGTGACAAATGCAAAAACAACAGTTGATGGACAGAATGCAGAACAATGTCATACATTCTCCCCAGTACAGAGATCTGGGTCTAAATCCATTGTTGGAAAGTGGAGCATTTTAACATCTCTTTGAAAGCAATGGCCACTCCTCCTCCCTGATCTTGGTGAATGCAGGCATAGTGAGGGGGAGATCAGATTGACGATCAGGGCTAGGATCCTCTTTTAGCCTTGTTTCAGTCTTGAGGAGGACATCTAATTGTTCTTCCTCTGTGAAATTGTAGATGCCTAAGGCATGTTTTGGTAGGGAGTGGACATGTATTAGTGCCTCTTTGGTAATCCTTTGGGAATTTGGCTTCTCCCTCTTGTTGCTGACACCTGGGTTTAAGGGGTGGAGCCGCGACTTACAGGAGCGACAGCAGACCGGCCCCTTACAGTCTGTCAATCAGAGGTTAATACGCGGTTTACCACGCGCTCTCAGCGTGTGTATTTCTGCTGAGGTATAGCTGGTTGGGGGACTTGCCTCTGAACTGTTACCAGCAAGATGTATGGCGCTGGCCGCGGTCGGGACACGGATGGGCTTGCCTTTGGCGCACGTCCTAGCTTCGGCCGTGTGTTTAAAGGAAGCCGCTCATGTGCCTGAAGCACTAGAGCGCTACAGTCTATGATGGCGCCTCTGTTGGTTAGTGCCACGCCCCCGATCTGACCACACTACACCGCAGAGCGCATGTTACGGCGCAAGACCAGAGTGCTGACAGGGTAAAGAGCGCTTTCACAAGCACTAACGATTTTGGCACTGTGAAAGTTAAAAATAACGGTGCAGTTTCCTGAGTGATGTTAACAGGATATTCAGGTAGGTTAAAAAACAGTGTTGATATATATTTAAAAATTGCATACGTCGCACAAGCATAAAACGAAGGCAAATACATTCAGGCTATCATTTCTTCCAGCTTTGACAGTTCAAAATCCCGCCTCTCCCCGATAACCGAAATGGTGGCAAGTGAACTCCCAGCTGTGGCAGAATCTAATAATTGATTGCTGTGGTTAACACCCCATGTTCTTGTGGTGCCCTAACATTGGTGGGTTCTGTTCTTCTATATCTCATGAAGTGTAGTTTACGCCACACCTTTCATATCAGCTCCTAACACCCATCACCGTGGAATGTCTCAAGGGTCCATCATATCCCCTCTGTTATTCAACACTACATAACCTTGTTTCCAAACCAGATTAAATCATTCAACCTCACGGTTTACAACGAGGCATGTGACATCCAAATCATTCTGACAATGGATGGCCCGGAAGACCTCTACAATGAAAAACTTGATGACTGACTTCCCATCATAAATGCATCGATGATGAATAACTATTTAAATCGCAACAGACGGAGATTATGACCTGTAGACAGTGGCAAAGATATCAGCCTACCACCATTTGCGCCAAGGAACGTAATGCCCCTCCGACAAGAACCCAGAATGACAATTGCTGCTTGAAATTCGTTCTTCAGCTTACAGCCTACAGATTTTGAACAGCACAACCAACAAACTCTTTTCTATATGCAGGAAAATAAGAAATGGCTGAACTGCTCTAGCTCTAGCATGGCTCACGTCATTCTTACACAACTGCTCCTTCCAGGTCTGGGAGAATAACACCTGCTCCGCAGCGATCCCCCTCCAGTGCGGAGTACCACAGGGCTCTTCCCTTAGCCCGACAATATTTAATGTCTACATGTCCCCACTGGAGGAAGTGGTCACCCCGTTTGGAGTAAAAATCATCAGCTACGCCGATGATACCCAACTGGTAGTTTCACTATCTCACTCCAACCAAGAGCCGTCCAACCTTCATACCTGCCTCTCCGAAATTTTCACATGGATGAATGAATCAGCTCTGAAACTCAACGGGTCCAAAACCGAAGTCATGCTTCTCGGTCAGAAAGGGCCCACTCTTCCCCCCAACCTCTGGCCCACCTGCCTGGGAGCACCCCCTGCTCCCAGGGAGGAGATCAAGAGCCTTGGGATCTGGATAGAGAAGGACTTGTCCTTCATAACCCAAGCAAAAAAAAAAAAAACGCCGGGATCTGCTTCGGTCTTCTTAGATTAGTCAGGAAGATTCTGTCTCTGCTTCCTCAAAACTCCCGGAAACTGCTAATCCAAGGCCTGATCCTTTCCAGGTTGGATTATAGCAACGCCATCTACCTGGGAGCACCCGAAGCTACCCTCAACCAACTGCAACGAATTCAGAACGCCGCTGCCCGGCTCCTTACCAACACCCCGGCCAGATCCTCGGCCAAGCCAGCTCTGAAACTCCTGCACTGGCTCCCAATTAGAGAAAGAGTAAAATTCAAGGCCCCTCTGTCTGGCGCACAAACTTCTTCAGGAAAGTTCCGAAAGTTTATGACGCCCTACAAAGCCACAAGATCCCTCCGCTCGGACCACGAACACCTCATCACAGTCCACAGAGTAAAAAAGGCACGTACAGGAGGCCGGCGATTCTCGGTGAACACGGCTAAACTGTGGAACGCCCTACCCTTCAAACTCAGGAGGGAATCCAATCTTCTCCGCTTCAGAAAACTTTTAAAAACTCACCTATTCGCCTGATCCGCTTCTTCTCTCCTCTCCTTGGTCCCCCCACCAATTCTGCTGTCCTGGTTTTTTAGCGCTGGAATGCTCCCGGGTTACTATGCGCTCTATAAAACCCACATAATAATAATAATAACTTGGGTATTATATAGTCATGTCACTTCATATATAATATGTGTACGCCCCCACTAATAGTAATACTATAACACTCAGATGTGGCCAGCCAGCTATGACTTACACCTCTTACATTCACATAAGACATACCTGCTACAAGGGTTGTTCATCACCAGACCTGTACCAATCAATGAACCAGCCACCACCAAATGAACAGGCATGGAATGACTGAAGGCATCCGTCACACACTTCTGGTCTCTCTGGGACTTTAATCTAGTCCATGACTGCAGATCCCAAATATCTATACACTACAAGAGCATCCTTTACATCTCACAGTGATTTTCGGATATGGGGTGATGGTTGGAGCACCCGAGCAGACCATTCCACTTTTTTTTCTCTCCTCAACCATGCTAGCTAACGACCAAAACTATAAACAAAATTTCAACTTGGACAACCCAGTGCAGTAAGAAGCTAGGTGGACTATGAATATAATAATTCCCATTTAAGGACCTACAGAGCTGCTTAAAATTGCCAGCCCACGGATAACCTTACACTGTGTCTCTCACACTTCATCATCCACCACGCTGCGAAGCGCTGCGTCCCAAAACACGATAGTCGCACCTCAGTGGTCACCCCCATGACACGGAAACACTTCCCACATAGGATCAGAAACAAAGACAGCATTGTTCCCACCACACACTCTACGCGGAGTAGCTTGCGGCCCATAAAGGCCAGTGCTTCTGCGCCCCACGAAGCGCTACATAAATGCTGTAATAAAATACAATTTACTTTTCCCCATCTTGGCGTCCTCCTCGCCGTTCTTTCATCACTTCGCCTGTTGTGATGTACCTGGCCCCTCGGCGATTTTTTCGCTTTGCTAAATGACTTTCTTCCCGGATAATTCACGGGCTTTGTGCATGTTTTTCATCCTGTTTGCTGAAGCTCCCTCGTCCATCATCACTGAAATCGCACCCTTTGTTATTCCTTTTTTGTTTGCGCTGTGTTATTCACTGAGCTTTTCGCCGGTAATTTCTTCTGAGCCCTTTCTTCGCTTTCTGTTTTTTTTATTTTATTTATATGTTCTAGAATATTCTGTTTATGTTCCCGAGGCGGAGAGTAGAGTGCTTTGTTCGGCCGCGGTGCATACATCAATGACTCCCTTCATTATTTGTGTTTGAAACGAACCCATCACATATTTATTAAATTTCTCTCGCATTCAAAAATGACATTTTTCCATTTCAGCCGAGGACAGTGTATTTCAGTCTCAAAAATACATATAAAAGGTGGAGGGGGGGGTGTCTGGCGGTGGCTATGGTCCACTCGGGGATGAAGGGCGGCCATCAACCCCCTCTCCCGCGCGCATTACCGCCCCCCTCTTGGGGATGGCCCCCGTCTCCCCCCCCCCCCGTGCACCCCCCATCCACATGACCGGGGTTCTCAGAGCAGCCACGCCCTGGTGGCTTGGGTGTATGCATTCCATGGAGTGGCACGCTGCCAGGCTTGGTACGCTGCCAACCCGAGGTACCAGGGCAGCGCGCCCCTCCCCCCTCGGCAATGCACATGACGAGATCACATGTAAGGACTGCACATGTGATAGCAGACCCCCCCCCCCCCCCCCCCGATAAACCAATCAGGGGCGTAGCTTCCGTTGGTGCCGCAGGTGCAGTGGCACCGGGCCCAGGGGCTCTCTAAACTCGGATTCTTTCTATATTTAACTTTTCGAACAGAGGGTCTCTTTCCGTCCTTGCAGTGGGACCCATGACGCACTGAACCCACTGTGATATTGCATGTTTTACTGGTGAATCTCCACCTGGTCCCTGGCCCTTGGAGAGCTCAGATCCAGTGTGCAACTTTTAAGTAGCGCATCCGATATCGTTTCCACAGCCTCTTGGCGCTCTTCTGTCAGCCTGGGGATGGTTATTGCCCCGTGGGAGGCTCGCGTGGCCGCCTGGTATCAGGACTTTACTCCAGAAATTCTAGAGGATAAATTAATGCATCCTCTGGCACAGCATTCATGAGGCCTGACCTGCACCCTCTGGCGCAGATTCATCTGACCTCCACCCTCTGGCAGAGTATTTCTTCTTCTGCCGTGTACCCTCTGGCACAGTATGTCTTGGGTCTCACTTGCACCGTTTGGCACCGTATTTCTTTTTCTTCCCTGTACCCTCTGGCACAGTATTTCTTGGGTCTCACTTGCACCATTTGCAACATTATTTCTTCTTTTGCCCTGTACCCTCTGGCACAGTATTTCTTGGGTCTCACCTGCATCATTCGGCACAGTATTTCTTCTTCTGCCCTCTACCCTCTGGCACAGTATTTCTTGGGTCTCATCTGCACCATTTGGCACAGTATTTCTTCTTCTGCCGTGTACCCTCTGGCACAGTATCCCTCGGGCCTGCCCTGCACCCTATGCTTTAGAATTGCTGGGCCTGCCCTGCACAGCCCTCCCGCCGTCTGACTTCCTTCTGCCCAGGTTCGCAGACACAGGGGCTGCAGGAAGGCTGGCCCCGCCGAGCACGGCCCAGCCTGCCCCCACTCACTCACACAGGAGGCCTCCCGTTCGCGTCTCGTTATCTTATCGAGGGCCTGTGCGCGACTCGTTTAATTGCCTTTATCCACCGAGTTAATGGAGGACAAAGCAGCCATATTACACCGGGAATGTGTGTGAACTGGAGCAGCTCCAGGCTCTCCCACCAAGGACCATCTATGACCTCAGCAGGACGTGGTCACGTGACTGCCGACCAACGCGGTGACGCGGTGACGCGGTGCTGCTCTTCACTCTGCAGGCAAAGGCAGGCTCCATCCACTCTGGAGGCTGAAAAAGCGAGGAACCAGCCCTCTGGTCGCTCCCAACCCTAACCCACCCCTGTAGACAGAGAACGCTGGACCCCAGGACAGCCTCATGCAATCGCTGAAAAGGATTACGGGAAAGTGTGGAAACTGCAAACCAAAAGATTCCTAAAGAACAAATTCTTACCCTAGTCTAGTGGGATAGGCTCTCGGGATCGTGTGACTTTTTATTTTATTTTTTTGCCTATACCATGGAACCTTCATTTGATAGGGATCTGCTACTATGCATTTTACTGCCCTCCCCCCTATGGCCCACTTACTTCTGTTTATTATATGATCCCTGTTGTTTACTATGCTTATTTTTGCCCCCCTTATGACCCGCTTACTTCTGTTTTACTGTATGATCCTCTTCTTTTACTAATTTGTTGTTGTCATTACACTCTTGGCCTCTCTAGTAAAGCGCTCTGATATCCTTAGGGATCTAGTTTGCGCTATATGAAACTTTATAAATAAAATAAATATTCGTTTTTATAATATAATATTGTTTGAGCTGTTGAATAATTATAATAAGTAACTCGTCGTACCGAAAAACAATTTCATTAAAACCAAATACCAAAATGTAAATATCTAAAAACATGATTAAAGTGAGTATGGTCTCAAAATAACTGGCCCCGAAAGTAGACCTTTCAGAACTCGGCGGTCAGAATCACTCTCAACCTCCCGCGCTGCACCTACACAACACCGCACCTGATGGAACTCCACTGTCTCCACATTCACAAACGAGCACTATTCAAACTTCTCACCCAGACCTTCAAGGCACTACATAACACTGGCCCAGGATACCTCAATAATTGCACCTGCTTTCACAAACCTTCCAGACACCTCCGTCTGGAACCTCCGCTCATCTGGACTCTTACTTACGCACATTTTTCCACAGGTGAAGGGACTATCCCACCTGCTCGGAAAGAGTGTGAACGGCACTATCAGAGTTTGCACACTCAATTACCTCCGGTTTTGCTCTGAAAAGTCCACTAGCTGTTACCTCTTGCGTTAGTCAAGGCCTTTTAATTTTCCAAAAGATATGTTTAATATGCTTACTTGTATAAGCTTTCAGCCATCTCACTTCATCTATTGGTCTGTTGTTCAGTCACTCACATTCTTCTTCCTCCTACTACAGAATACAGCATGTGGCAATGTGGCAGCGACTTCAGCCATGGGCTAACATACTGTGAGAGACTGCATTCTTCCAGTCAAGGATGCTGGCAATAAAAAGCGGCGGTGTGGTGGGGCAGCAGCTGGGGGAGGAATTAATAATTTTAAAAACCGTACCTGATGCTGCCGGCTACCTCGTGCCTCAGTGTTTCTCTGCTTTTTGCTCCTAGCAGTCCATGGGACACCATCAGATATTCCCCTCCCAATCCCTGTGCTGCTCTCATGCTGCATGAGAGCAGCGCAGGGATTGGCCTGAGCGGGCTGTTTTAACGCTAGCTCATTCACAGGGAGTCTGTATAGTTTCTCCTCCTGGCTCTGGAATACGGCTGGGTTGGGGAAACCTCACTGCGCATGTCTGTTTGGCCGGCCCAAGATGAACGGCCAAACTGACATGCGCACTTTTAAGTGCACTCCACTCCACTCCTCCTCCCTCCCATGGCCCGGCGCCACCCCTCTCTGCACACACTTGACTCATCTTGCTGTTGAAAAATAAAACAATAATAATATATTTTAGTTTTCAGCTGCTGGCTCTGAGCTTGTGGGACAACGCCCCTCCGCCATTGCAGCGGAGCCGCCGCTGTATTCTTCCCTTTCAAAAGGAGCTCAACCATGAACAAAGTAGTTCCCTTCAATGCCAAGAACTACTAACATGCTTTCAGAGATGAAATGTGGGCCCGGCAATAAAGTTCTTCAAAAACCTTGACAAAAGAAAGTAAGCATTGACAAAGCCACTGCCACTGCCAGACCTATTGGCTTTGCTAATGGTTGTCTCTGGTGATATCCATGTGGGTAAAACGCTTGGATGTACCTTAATTTATCACAGCACTGTTAGCCTCCAAGATCTGAATACCAAACCACTTGTAAGAAGGCCCTAAGGCTAATATCACCTTTAAATTCTGAATCTAATTTTACAGCTATCTTGTTTTCTTAATATCTGAGAAAATGTGGCAAAAAAAAGTAAGTAGAACATGTTCTCAACACAAATATTTTTAAAATGAAAAAGAATCACTTTACTGTTTCAATAGTAGTGTTTAGGAATTTTGTTTTTCTTATTATGACTTCTCAAGATTGGATACGAAAATAAACATATCCGTTAAATATACAAATTTCTACAAATTTTTCCAGCTACAGGCCAGAGGTAAACCAGGTTTAGGTTACAGTATCCTTGGCTCACCTTCGGTGACGTGGCTTAGGCAGGAAGGCGATATACCCTGGAGGAAAGTATGGGTTGATGTTTGTGTCGCAGTTTACTCAACAGTACAGTAAAAGACACCATAAACGCCTCCAAGGTCCAAACCAAGTTTAGATAAGAGAACGCTATTTGCTCACGGTTATCCAGCGAAAAATGTTTGCAAGTGGATCAGATAATCTGTACTTATTAATCAGCATCATATGGCCCACATAAAATAAAAGGTGCAGCGAGTTAAGTGTTCAAACCAGGGTAAAGGGCATCTGCGTCAAGTCGGTTGAGTCACTTTGACTTGGTATGATTACCTTGCTAGCCAGGTCCTGAAGAATTAAATCTATGGATGAAAAAGGCGGGAATCGTGAATCAGTTGCAGAAGCTGTCAAACTGCGTTGCACCTGTTCGAAATTTAGCAATATTTTAGAAGGAGTTGCAATTTTTGCAAATCTTGAGGTCACGCGCACTGGCACTGACCTCTTGATGAACAGCCACAGGTTCGGCCCACAATGCACAGTCTGCAAGATTCTCTCCTGTTCCCTCAGGGCAGCTGAAGTAGAGTACTACAGGACAGGACCGGTCAGGGTGGGCCCACCACCCCTGAAGGCCCACTGCCTTGCCCCACTCAGTAGACACCTCCAACACAGGGCCAGGCTGGCTACTCCACCATCTCCTGAGTAGGCTGCAGGCGAGGGCTCTATGTCCCACCCATGTCCACCACCCCCAACTCTGGTCCATGCCCCCTGCAGTGTCGGGCTGGGTTGAATATTTTTGGCCCCAGCTGCATTTGGTTCCCAGTCCATCCCTGTTCAGGCTTCCATCTGCCCGGGTTGTGTCTGGAGAGTGTTTGGAATCGAAGAGCCAGTTACCGGTCCATAGTTCCTTCTGTCTCATCCCAGGTTCTGAGGTGGCTCCAATGGCCCTGATAAAGGTACTTACGGGTGAAAACCTACACTATTTGTGGTTGGTCGGGTAGCTGTATTCATGTCACCTCAAAATGACCAAGCTAAATGCAATTCCCAGGGCTGCCCTAAAAGGCAGAGAGGTAACATTTGACTACGCGCATCTATGAGTCTTGTGTAGCAGGGCTCCGAAACAACCGAGGACCTTGTTTAGTGATGGTGCACCCCGACTGCC
The DNA here is from genome assembly GCF_964261635.1 of Lissotriton helveticus. Lineage (NCBI taxonomy): Eukaryota > Metazoa > Chordata > Amphibia > Caudata > Salamandridae > Lissotriton > Lissotriton helveticus. The sequence goes on from NC_136065.1 coordinate 1,984,508,498, forward strand.
CCCTCAGTCTTCCTGCACCTATATACGAGTGCGATGGACTGTGGTGTTCCCAATGGTGGAGCAGCTCCTGCTAGCTCCATCGTTTGGATCACCTTGGTGGGGGAACCTGACAAATGGAACTGACGTTGGATGGACTCCCAAAGAAGGGGCTCCCGCGGATGCCCTCTTTACAGAGGATCTTTCAATCTAGAACTGCCATGTCAGCCATAGCGGCACCCAACAGAAATGACCCATGTGTTGGAGAGGCCTCCATGGCATTAAGACATTGGCTACATTTTTAATGAAGGTGGACGTCTGCATAGGGGTCAACGTTCAGGACAGACGTACGTGGCAAGACGTCCACCATAGCAGAACTTAAACTACCGATGAGCTTCTACCAAAGTGCGTTCCACTATGTGCATTGCATCCACTTTGTGGGTATTTGGAGGGGGGGTGTCTGCAAAATGGCGCACTTTTAGATTTAGAAGTCCGAGTGCCTTCAGTATGGTCGAGGCACTACACAGGTTTGGAGGCCAACCCCCTAATAGTTAAGTGAACCCCTGAGTCCATGTGTCCAAACAAGTGAAAACTGCACCAAACATGCAAAACCCAGGCGATTCTGCACACAGCTGACTCACCGCAGAGTAGCAAATACCATCGTAATCCAAAATAGTAGGCGTGGCTTAGAGAATACGGAAACAGACCAAAGGAAAGCAACTGTGCTATGATGATGCACGAGGAACCAACTGGGTCACTTTTGTAGAGAAAGCATTATTACTTAGACACCCCAAGCCCACAGTGTATCTGATTCACTGACTTCCCTCCGCCACTGTCTTTGGCGAATGAGACGTCTGAAGGACCTGAGGTCACGTGTTTAGCTCGTGTGAAATCCAATAGGACTATATAGGTGCAGCCGGGGCAATGATTCAGGGTCCGTGCAGGCGCAGCGGGGGGCAATCATTCAGGGTCCACGCAGGTGCAGAACACGGCAATCATGGATGGTCCACACGGGTGCAGCATGGATCAATGATTGAGGGTCCACGCAGGTGTTGCCGGGGGCAATGATTGAGCCCTCCGCGCCCCCCAACCTCCGTGTGCTGCAAAGAGTACCTCTATTGGATCAGCTAGCAGAACGAATCAGAGCGCGTGCTACAGTCCAGCCAGGTTCCAGGGCTGCTGGCCTCTTCCCTCCACAGAGGAGGGTCGCCCTGGCGCGTGCAGGGGGTCAGAGGTCACAGCGTGACGGAGTTATACTCTGATGTGCCTAAGAGTGTGGGTGTCAGATAGATGGTAAACGCTGTTGGGGAGGCGGGGGGTATATTTTGCATTGATGAGGGAGGTCGGGTGTGGGGAAGAATGTAGTGAGTATAGAGCTTCAGGGGGGCAGCATGCATCTAAGTGTCCACCCAGGAGCGGCTTGAAGCTGCCCGCCAGAGAGAGGGGTCCAAGAGCCGAAGTAAGAAGGGGGTTGGGGGGGGGGGGGGGCATGGTAAACCCCACGCAAAGACGACCTACCGTTATGCACATTTACAATATATGTAAAGGTGTGCCCCTTTTACAATGCTTTTTCTGGCTTGGTTTAACGTCTTCTTCCCCGGAGTAGTGGGGCGTTCCGTCTGTCTTCGATGTGTCGCAGTGCTAGAAATGCCACCCTGACCATAAACGGGTATTATGTGGACCTATGGATAGGAGGCAATTTAAAATAATTAGGAATAGATTGACGTCATGCGTTAATTATCGGACGCAGGCTATCATTCTGTGTTCTTCTAGGCAGGAACTAACTCGGCCGTTAATCCTCCAGAGGTCATTTCAGATTGAGATATAAACATTGTGTACAAAAGAGTTTTTGAAGTGAAATGTTCTGCATGGCGGCGCTATATAAATAACCCATTTCTATCCCGATGATATATTGATTTTAAAATCTAAGCGCACGAGCTCCTGTGCCACCCCCTCACATTAGGAATATTGGCATCTTCCACGGAGCCCGTGACACTGCCATAAATCCGGGATGTGGCTGACTGCGGGACAGATGCTGCGCTCTCTAAGAGCTGCGTACAGCTGTCGGGAGATAGATGGGGGGCGGCGGCGCTGCGGAGGGCGGGGCTCCCAGCACTCAGCACAAACTGGGGTTCCTGCTCTTGAAATGAAGCATGTGCTGCTCTTCTGGAACCTTCTAAAAGTTGTTGGGTCGACCCCTTGTGAAGAGAGGCCAAGTAGTGAATGGGAATTTTTTTTAAAATATAGACCAATTACTATGGGGGAATCCTATCAACTGTTGCTTTCCATGGACAATGACGAAATAATCTGTCGCACTAACACTTTTCTGAGAATCGTTGTTCGGGCACGTAAAATGATGGACAATGCTTGACTTGCCTTTTTTTTTTATTTGCTAAACTTGCCTGATGCTTTTATGATTTAAATATTTTATATGGATCTTATAATAAAATTTCCAATTGTGCTTTTATGAATTCTTGGAATTCGAATAAAGATTTATGAACTGAACTGAACTGAATGGGCATGCAAGACACACTGCCGTGCACCTCCTAGAAGGCACCTCTGTGCTGATGGGAAACATAATAAAATATTCTTGCGTATATACGTAATTTCTCATTTCGACCCATTGACTGGTGCCCCATGCTCTAAATATATGATTGAGCGCAGAGACAACCCTCTTGTCCTCCCCAGAGTTTACTCTTCTAAAGTGACGCCTATGAGTGGGTAGGCGTAGAGTTGACTCTGGGCTCACTGCTAACTCCTTGAGCCTATCCCTCTATTGAGAGGCCTGGGAAAGAATGGGCGTGAATGCTGACATCTTTTGCGCCTAAAGATTATTCTTATAAAGGTAGTGCGATGAATGTTCTAGTTAATATTGCTATATATATTTTTTGGGGGTAGTTTTATAGAGCGCTAACTAGTCCCAAAGATATCTGGTATCAGAGTGCTTTACATAGCATCAGTTTCGTTACATGAGGACACATTTATTTTGTTAGGCAGGGGGAGATTAAGGGCCAGATGTATCAAGATACACTTTTGCGATTCTCAAATAGCGATTTTTAAGGAATCGCTATTTGAGAATTGCAAAATGGTATGTATGTAGAAATTCGCTATTTTTTAGCAATTTCTTAAAATTCCTTAATTGCGATTAGCAAATTGCTAATCGCAATTAAGGAATAATTTCCCATTCATTTCTATGGGCCAGGAGGCCCATAGGAATGAATGTGAAATTATTCTCAATTTGCGATTTGCAATTTGCTAATCGCAAATTGAGAATAATTTCAAGGGTGCAGGGGTGTCCAAAGGACACCCTGTTGCACCCCTGAAATAAGCATGGGTGGACATGTGTTGCACATACATGCCCTAAGGGCATGTATGCGCATCACATGGCACTTTGAAAAATGCAAAAATGGGCATTTTTCAAGAAATTCGCAAATTACCACCAACTTGAAGTTGGTGGTAATTTGCGATTCCTTAGGGACAATTAGCAATTTTTTTTGCTTCATACATTGGATTTAAGGAATCGCAAATTTTGATATTCCTTAAATGCAATCGCAAAATAAGGAATCGCAAATTTGCGATTCCTTATTTTGCACTGCAATTTGCTACATACATACCATTTTGCTCAAATGAGTTCCCAAACGCCATTTGCGAACCCATTTGAGCTTCATACATCTGGCCCTAAGTGATTTGCCCAGAATCGCAGGATGTTGAGCGTCGTTGCCGAGATTTGAATCCTGTTCCCCAGCTTCGACGTGGACCGCTCTAGCCGTAAGGCTACATCCTCTCCCCTATATGAATTACATATTTTTATTCTCATGATAGCAACACAAAAGATGGACATAATGCTGAATATTGTCAAACATTTCCCCCCAGTCACAGATCTGGGTTAAATCCATTGTTTTTTTGCTCACCATGCCACCCCGGTTTGGACTCAGCTATATGCAAATCAATCTCGACCCTGCTCCCTGGCATTCTTATTAAACAATCGATTTTTCTGTTAATCTTGCTGGTATCTCTTAAGGGTATTGAGAGAGGATGATTGTGACATGACTGAAGTGGTAACCCCTCTGTTGCCTATTCTCCAATGCTGCTAAACCCCCTGGAGGCATCACTTCCTGTCAAAGGAGCAGTGAGTCTATATAAAAGCTGGGTGGGGAGAGTGGCAGCGCCGATGGCACCAGCAGCAGGACTTTAAGTGGGATGAAAAAACTGGTGGTGGGGGGGTTAAGGAGGCGCTGCTGAAGTAATTAAGGGCGTGGCTTAAAAACACTCAAGCTAAAAATCTGTGCTTAGCATAGTGTGCCACCCGATTGGCATTTTGCTGTTTCCATCCTTGCATCCAGATATATAATACAGCAAGTAACATTACACCTTCAACAAGCCAGGTCTATTGGCTTTGCCAATGGTTGTTAGTTGCATAAGATAAATAAACAACAACTCTGGCTTTGTTATGTGTATATAACATTTTGAAAATGCTTCCATTTTAAAATGATGAGACTGTGAAAGAACTATAACGAGTCTCTTTGAAGTTACCTCACAGGCAGTGTAGGGTGGCACCGAATGAAGATAAAAAAATGTCACCCTGAGAGTGAGAGCAAAGATGGAGAGCCTGGTAGGGACCCGCAGTCTCACCACCGGCTTTTTAGAACTACCGGTGCTGAGCACCGACAGAACCCGGCCCGCCTAAAGCCCTGACCAGCAGAGTGCTGGCACTGCCAACCCCCCCGTCGATGCCAACCTTAATATAGTCTATGGGCTACCCCCAGCCCAGGCTACGGGTCGTGAGGCTACCTCAGCCCTCAGCCTGCACCAGTAGCTATCAGTGTGTCTGTTATTCCGCGAGTGATATAAAGTGTACCTCCAAACACTATGTCTGATATAACTACCAACTGTTATACCTTCATTGATAACTAGTGTGGCTGAACTGCCCCTATATGTGGACTCGTAACTTTACTCTCCGATTGATACCCGTTGTACATGAGGCAATCACTATTACAATAAAAATGAATACCTACTATACCTGAACTAACACATACTCTATTCCAATCCATAACTATACACCGCAAGTAATACCTACTGTACCTGAACTAACACACACTATATCTAGGCTCATAACTATGTACCCCGAGTAATACCTACTGAGCCTGAACTAACACTATATCAGGCTCTTAACTTTACACCCTGAATAATACCTACTGTCGCCAAAAAACAGCGGCATGCTGTACATGGTAGAGTCACCAAGTTTCCTTTTAGTTGACAGCTATTGTGTTTGAACTGGCACATTCTGTGATGTACGTTTTACACAAACCAATGCAGTTAACCCAAATTGATACCTGTTGTATCTGCAACACTAGTTATTATAGCTTATCTAATAACTCTTGTATTTGAACCAATGACTTTTGTCCCTGAACCACTACCTCATAAACACGCCCTACTGTCTACTACACATGAACTGGTACCTGTTGCACCTCGAGGCATGACGCCGACACATTAACGTATGCCTGCTGCACCTGAGCCAGTAGCTATACCTTTCAAACGCATAACATTTGTACCTGGGTGGATCCCTAGTGTACCTGAACTATTACGTCATATACACACGCTACTGTGTACTGTACATAAACTGCACCTTAATTGAAGATACCAACACCTTAATGCATGGCTGCTGCACATGGGATGCTATTTATAGCATTCAAACCTATAGCATTTGCACATGAGCTAATCCCTATTGTACCTGAACTACTTCCTCATATACACACGCTACTATTTACTGTAATAAACTACACCTCAACTGAAGACGACGACACCTTAGTGCATGGCTGCTATACGTGAGATGCTAGATAGATCATTTGAACCCATAGCGTTTGCACATGAGCTAATCCCTAATGTACCTGAACTTACACCGGCTATATGTCGATTAATGCCATTTTATATGTGATCCGAAGCCAGTGCAAGCTAGACTAAGCTTGTACAGCGTATCTTATCCAAACTGACGCCAGGTTGACTTGCATTGAAACAAATACACACTATTTTATTTACATGCAGAATTAGACACACACACATCCAAAGCAAGCACAGCCAGATGTACCAACTTTGTGTATTGCTTTTTCCTGATGTTTCTAGTTAAATGTTGCTGTTTTTTGTGTGCCTTGCCTCTTCTGCTAACACTTATTATATATGTTGCTGCCTGTTCAGTCTTCTATAGGTGGCTGTCCGCAAAGTGTTTGAAATTCACAAAAGGTGATGGGAGACTGACAATAGCTCGGGGTCGCACTCCCACCCATTGTTCTTTTGCCCACCATGCCACCACAGCTTAGACCCAGCCATACGCAAAACAGTCTTGACCCTGCTCCAATGGGAACAGTCCAGCCCGAACTGCGAAGCCGGGTCCTCCTGAACCAGACCAGAAGCGACCCATGACCAGTTTCGCCCTAGTTACGGGCTCATCAGCCGCGTTTTGTCGCAGAAGCTCTTTATAATGCTCCAGCTGTGTAGTGGCATTCTAGGTTTGCTTTCCTTCCCTCTTTGAAACCACTTCCGGCCTGTGGTTTCCCTATTGTGTGATGCAGGCCCACTCTTCTGCTTGGGGTACCAGCCAGCACTGACACAGCATTCTGATACATTTTTGTTAGAATTCATCTTTAGCCCCCTAGTACAGAGCCTGTGGGTCCCTCTCCTGAATTTGGCACTAGATTCTAAAGATGTGCTTCTGGACATTGGGCACCACAAGGGATCTACCCTGCTCTGATCAGCATCCTGGGTTTGTGCATTTCCGGTGCATATGTATGTATTGAAGAGTTTTATGAGGGTTGAAACCTTATACAGAGCGCAAGGAAAGAAAAAGCTCCATTTCAGTAGAGGTAAGTTAATAGTTCAGTCAATGAGGGTGGGCCCGCATGCCCATTCTTTGTCATGTGACAGGATGCTTCATTTACAGGCAACCCAGAAAAACGTTTTCTAGATTCTTCCTAAAGTACTTGTAGTTTGGTTCCAGTCCCCGGCTTTGACTCAAATGTCCACAGCCTCGGACCATGCACTCAGAGGGTCTCCCCTCCATGTTTCAGCCATTTCAAGGATATTTGCTGGACTCTTCATCAGGACGTCCTGTGTGCAGTGTTGTTGATACTCGCCTCAAGTGGGAGCCAATGTGGCGCTTTTAAAGCTGGTTTGATGCCATCCCTCCTCCACAGCTTCCGACGCCTTCTGGCCGCTTGGTTTTGGAGGCCATGCAGACTTGCCGAGCTGTACCTTCAGGAGGCACCTTAAATGATATTACTCTATTCATGGTGTTCCATCACTACTGCGCTTGTCAATTCAACTTGATGGTCCTGAAGAAGGAGCGGGGGCTGTCTCGGCAGCCCGGACAGCTGCAATTGGTCACCTTATTAATTGATGGGAGGTGGTTGAGGAACAAAGGCAATATTTGCCTCCAGAGCTGTACATACATTTATTGTTTGGGGCCAGACTTTGCCCCATTGAGTAGGATTAGGAGCTGACCATATCAAAGTATTCTATCTTTAGTTGAATTTCTTGACTAACTCCTTGTCTCAAGTGTACGGTAACACTTGTATTGCTACTGTTAAGCTTCCAGGCTTGTTATTTTGAACACTAAATAAACCTAATCGCTGGAGGACCAGTGCTGCATCGAGGTCGCTGTAGGCAGCTGCCATTCAGCATAACCACAGAATGCCTCAAGAGGGAGCCAGATTGCAGCAAATGACTAAAAACTGGTGATGTTTTTCAGGAGAGAGAGAGGGAGTACCCAAACTGAAAAAAATATAATTTTGCCCGGTACTCCTGAATTCTGTTCCACCAGGAATGAATGTGAATATTTTTCTTATCTCTAATGATAATGATTTGGTCTTTTTTTGGTTCACATAGTACATACGCAATAGGTTTAGGCGACGCGAGAGGCTTTTAGAGGGTGCTGGGGCTGACGCGCCACTGCATAGAATGAATTTAGCTTGTGTCTGGCTCAGCACCACACCTGGGGCCAGAGTCCCTGCTGCAGTGCTGTCACCCCATTGATGGATGTTGAGCAGAGGTACTCCACCTCGCTGGCTTTTTACCGGTACCTTGCAGCAGATTGAGGCACGCGTGGGCTTTATTCAATCATGCCCCCCCTTCCTCGTTCAGACCAGCCTGCAGTAATTCAATGTGCACTCCTGGCTGCCAGATCGAGTCAATCAATTGATATGCTGAGGTTTATGAAGCAAGAAGCCATGTTTCTCACATACTTGAGATGTGATCTGTGCTGTGTTTGATAAAGGATGCTCCCTGCTTCTCCTGCAGGCTGTTGCTGAAGAAGGCAGGCGGCACGCCTGGGTCTGCAGGGCTGCAGAGGGGTGTTCTGATGCCACAGCTGACCCCATCTTTATGCAGCCTTTCTGACTGTGTGTCTTGAAAGTGCCCTGTCCACTGGATGATTGACCAGTTCTTTAAGGAGAGGCTCCTAGCTATTCTTCAGCTCCCAAAGCATTATCTGGGAGGCAGGATTCCTTTTTGGAGCCCCCATTGCTGCTGCTTGTTGGTCTGCTGGTGGTCGTCTACTGAAAATCTGGGCCACTACTGACCTCTGAACTGAGTTGAAGGTCACGAGTTTAAATGCTTCCAAGGCCGGCTGACTCAGCCTTCCACCATTGCGGGATGGTAGATGTATGTACCTTTAAGGGGCCCTCTGGTGAAGGATGTCACAGCGGTTTTACAACCCAATCAGACGTCATCCAAGGAGGAGCCATTACTGCACCATGACTGTGGGTGATTTTTGATGGTAATATATTATAGAACAAGCCACTTTCTTTTCCCAGTATGGCCCCTTTATTAGTTAATTGTAATAACTTTTAATTTACAGCACTTAGAAGCCACAGAAATGAGGCACTTTATAATAACAAGCTTTTGTTGGTGATTGGCTCTAGGCATTTGTGTGCAGTTTCACCAGGGATGGTGTATTTAGAGTTGGGAGAGGGTCCTTTAAGACGTTCGAATCATGACGTGTCTAGGCCTAGAGATACTCGCACGGGTCTCAAAATAAGCTGAACCCCGTTGCAGCCCCTCTGTATGCTAATTTAAGTATTCCGGCGCTTCTCTATTGTCTGTGTTTTATTGCATTGCTGTTTGCATGTATAGTTGCCTGGTTTGTGGGTGCAGTGCTTTGGTCAAAGGCTTGTTTGAACAACACAGTTTTCATGGAAGTTACTTCCTGGATGTGAAGGGAAGATGTTTATTTCTCTCCCCTTGTCTGTTGATTGGCATATGGCCGTTTGTGGGATTGTGGTTTCTAGGAAGTAAGGAAGTGTACTTTGCCTTCTCACTACTTAATATCGTCTATTGTGAATCGCTGATAGCATACCCGATGACGCTGCTGCCTCCTGTTGGATTTGCTGGTGTACTGCACAAAGATGTCGGCTTTCGTTTCTGCGCAGAGATGAAATACTTCAATGCACGTACAACGTCTTCTTGTTCCGTTGCTGCTACATGTGTTCCTGTGTGCAGTGTTGTATCTGGGGTGTGTATATTTACTGGCAGCCAATGTTTGATCCCCTGGCTGAGAACGAGGATTGATTCTGTGCAAACTAAGCATTCTATCTTGCAATTGGAAGCTTACAATGCCGGAACTGATGCATGATGTCCCGGAAGTGAATCCTTTGTATGTATGTGTGTATGTATGTATGTTTATGAGCACATTTTACCTGTTGTGGTATCTGTTGAACCAGAAACTATTTGCTACAAAAAAAAGAGTGAAACATCCTGCTTGTAAAGTGATAGCTATTTCATGTGAACCTGACAGCACTCTGGTTTCATGTAATGTGCCAGTGTTGTACGTGTTGTTATAGACGCAAGAGCTCCAGGTGTTGTACGTGTTGTTATAGACACAAGAGCTCCCGGTGTTGTACGTGTTGTTATAGACACGAGAGCTCCCAGTGTTGTACGTGTTGTTATAGACGCAAGAGCACCAGGTATTGTACGTGTTGTTATAGACGCAAGAGCTCCAGGTATTGTACTGTTGTTTTAGACACAAGAGCTCCAGGTGTTGCACGTGTTGTTATAGACCCAATAGCTCCAGGTGTTGTACTTTGTTGTTTTAGACACAAGAGCTCCAGGTGTTGCACGTGTTGTTATAGACCCAATAGCTCCAGGTGTTGTACTTTGTTGTTTTAGACACAAGAGCTCCAGGTGTTGCACGTGTTGTTATAGACCCAATAGCTCCAGGTGTTGTACTTTGTTGTTTTAGACACAAGAGCTCCAGGTGTTGTACGTGTTGTTTTAGACACAAGAGCTCCTGGTGTCGTACATGCTGTTATACACACAAGAGCCCCCGGTGTTGAGCGTGTTCTTATAGACAGAAAAGCTCCCTGTGTTGTACGTGTTTTACATACGAGAGCTCCCAGAGCTGTACGTGTTGTTATAGACACAAAAGCTCCTGGTTATGTACGTGTTGTATATAGAGCTTGCGGTCTAGTACGTGTTGTTGTAGGGCCAAGAACTCCCGGTGTTGTACGTGTTAGAGACACAAGAGCTCCCGGTATAGTACGTGTTCTTATACATACAAGAGCTCCCGGTGCTGTAGGTGTTGTTGTTAGACACAAGAGAGCTCCCGGAGCTGTACATGTTGTTATAGACACAAGAGCTCCAGGTGCTGTAGTTGTTGTTGTTAGACACAAGAGCTCCCGTTGTTGTATGTGTTGTTATACACACAAGAGCTCCCGGAGCTGTACATGTTGTTATAGACACAAGAGCTCCAGGTGCTGTAGGTGTTGTTGTTAGACACAAGAGCTCCCATTGTTGTATGTGTTGTTATACACACAAGAGCTCCCGGAGCTGTACATGTGGTTATAGACACAAGAGCTCCCGGTGCTGTAGGTGTTGTTGTTAGACACAAGAGCTCCCGTTGTTGTATGTGTTATACACACAAGAGCTCCCGGAGCTGTACATGTTGTTATACACACAAGAGCTCCTGGTGCTGTACATGTTGTTATACACACAAGAGCTCCTGGTGCTGTACGTGCTGCTATAGACACAAGAGCTCCCTGTGTTATATGTGTTGTTATAGACACAGCTCTTTCCAGTGTGTTATAAGTATTATAGACACTGCAGATGCCAGTGCTTCGCATGATGTTATATAAATTGCAGACGCCAGTGTCGTATATAGTGTTGTAGATACTGCAGACGCCAGTGTTGTACATCTTGTTATAGTCTCTGCAGATGTCAGGGTTGTATATGATGATATATACACTGCAGACGCCAGTGCTTCGCATGATGTTATAGTCTCTGCAGATGCCAGTGTTGTATATGATGTTATGTGTACTGCAGATGCCAGTGTTGTATATACACTGCAGATGCCAGTGTTGTATAGGATGTTACATGTACTGCAGATGCCAGTGTTGTATAGGATGTTATAGATACTGCAGATGCCAGTGTTGTATATGATGTTATGTGTACTGCAGATGCCAGTGTTGTATAGGATGTTATAGATACTGCAGATGCCAGTGTTGTATATGATGTTATGTGTACTGCAGATGCCAGTGTTGTATATACACTGCAGATGCCAGTGTTGTATAGGATGTTATAGATACTGCAGATGCCAGTGTTGCATATACACTGCAGATGCCAGTGTTGTATATGAGGTTACATGTACTGCAGATGCCAGCGTTGCATATGAGGTTACATGTACTGCAGATGCCAGTGTTGTATAGGATGTTATAGATACCAGTGTTGTATATGATGTTATGTGTACTACAGATGCCAGTGTTGTATAGGATGTTATAGATACTGCAGATGCCAGTGTTGCATATACACTGCAGATGCCAGTGTTGTATATGAGGTTACATGTACTGCAGATGCCAGTGTTGTATAGGATGTTATAGATACCAGTGTTGTATATGATGTTATGTGTACTGCAGATGCCAGTGTTGTATATGATGTTATGTGTACTGCAGATGCCAGTGTTGTATATACACTGCAGATGCCAGTGTTGTATAGGATGTTACATGTACTGCAGATGCCAGTGTTGTATAGGATGTTATAGATACTGCAGATGCCAGTGTTGTATATGATGTTATGTGTACTGCAGATGCCAGTGTTGTATAGGATGTTATAGATACTGCAGATGCCAGTGTTGTATATGATGTTATGTGTACTGCAGATGCCAGTGTTGTATATACACTGCAGATGCCAGTGTTGTATATGATGTTATGTGTACTGCAGATGCCAGTGTTGTATAGGATGTTACATGTACTGCAGATGCCAGTGTTGTATATGATGTTATGTGTACTGCAGATGCCAGTGTTGTATATACACTGCAGATGCCAGTGTTGTATATGATGTTATGTGTACTACAGATGCCAGTGTTGTATATACACTGCAGATGCCAGTGTTGTATATGATGTTATGTGTACTGCAGATGCCAGTGTTGTATAGGATGTTTTGTGTACTGCAGATGCCAGTGTTGTATATGATGTTATGTGTACTGCAGATGCCAGTGTTGTATATACACTGCAGATGCCAGTGTTGTATATGATGTTATGTGTACTGCAGATGCCAGTGTTGTATAGGATGTTACATGTACTGCAGATGCCAGTGTTGTATATGATGTTATGTGTACTGCAGATGCCAGTGTTGTATATACACTGCAGATGCCAGTGTTGTATATGATGTTATGTGTACTACAGATGCCAGTGTTGTATAGGATGTTATAGATACTGCAGATGCCAGTGTTGTATAGGATGTTACATGTACTGCAGATGCCAGTGTTGTATATGATGTTATGTGTACTGCAGATGCCAGTGTTGTATAGGATGTTACATGTACTGCAGATGCCAGTGTTGTATATGATGTTATGTGTACTACAGATGCCAGTGTTGTATATACACTGCAGATGCCAGTGTTGTATATGATGTTATGTGTACTGCAGATGCCAGTGTTGTATAGGATGTTACATGTACTGCAGATGCCAGTGTTGTATAGGATGTTATAGATACTGCAGATGCCAGTGTTGTATAGGATGTTATAGATACTGCAGATGCCAGTGTTGTATATGATGTTATAGATACTGCAGATGCCAGTGTTGTATATGATGTTGTGTACTACAGATGCCAGTGTTGTATAGGATGTTATAGATACTGCAGATGCCAGTGTTGTATATACACTGCAGATGCCAGTGTTGTATATGATGTTATGTGTACTGCAGATGCCAGTGTTGTATAGGATGTTATAGGTACTACAGATGCCAGTGTTGTATATGATGTTATGTGTACTACAAATGCCAGTGTTGTATAGGATGTTATAGGTACTACAGATGCCAGTGTTGTATAGGATGTTCGAAATACTCTAGATGCCAGTGTTGTACGTCATGCTAAAGCACTGATGCCAGTGGTGTACACGTTTTTGCAGATACACAGCAGCCTCTGTGCTCTGTGTGATGTTGTTGCTGGCATCCTTTACCTCCTGTATTTTTTGTGACTTTGCCATCAGGAGACCACCTCTCTTAAGTGACGTCTTCTTACATTGTGTTATATTTGCCATAACCTGCGGTCGTCGGCGTTCGTCTGTGCTTTGATTGGTGGGAAGAGTTGATAGTCAGAGATCACATGAATGATGTATCTATTGACCTGTGGCGTGACCTTAAATTTACGCTTAATAGGAATGAATTCATTCATTCCCAGATTAATAGGTAGAGGCCGATCTGTTGCATTTGTGTGCTGGACATTGTGTTTCTGCAAACACAACAATGATGGACATAATGTGGATCAATGTCACACATTCACCCCAGTCCAAAGATCTGGGCCCAAATCCATCGTTTTTCCACTCCACACCACCCTGGGTTAGACAATGGCGATATGCAAATCAGCGCTGACCCTGTGCCCCATGGGAACAGTCCAGTCCGAACTACAAAAGCCATGTCCTTCCCAGAACGGAAACAAGCATCCGAGGACCGGCCCGGTTTCGAGGTAACACCTCTCTTCAGCCCGGCTAGCTTGATTCCAGTGGTGTGGAGTGCCTGGGACTCACGTCTGAGCATCCCCAGTACACTTAGAGCGGTAACTGCAAACACAACAATGATGGACAGAATGTGGATCAATGTCACACATTCACCCCAGTCCAAAGATCTGGGCCCAAATCCATCGTTTTTCCACTCCACACCACCCTGGGTTAGACAATGGCGATATGCAAATCAGCGCTGACCCTGTGCCCCATGGGAACAGTCCAGTCCGAACTACAAAAGCCATTGTGGACATTGTGTTTCGACAGCCAGGCACTTGCAGGAGAAGTGTCCTCATGGCCACCGGAAGTGCATGTGCAGGTTTGGACACAAGGGGGCGCCAGTGGAGCTGTCAAAGTCGTTTTATTGAGACAAATCCACTTTGATGTGGGGGAAGAGATGCAAGCTGGGCTCCAGATGTCCTTGGAGGGAGGATATTGGCTCTCACACAAAAAAGGGGGTGATGTGTTGAGTCTGAATGTCAGTCCTAACCAGAGGCTGCTGGCACTGCTCATGCGTGGCGTAAAGGACTGGGCTTGATGCAGGAGGTGTTTGTTGGTGAGGCGCGTTCACACTGGGCGGGAGGCCCCGATGGAAGTAGCAGGCTCGAGGCGCTTTGAGGGCTCGAGGCGCTTTGAGGGCGCGAGGAGGCTTTGAAGGCGCGAGGCTGGCCTCGGGGTTCCACACTGCAGGACATGGCTTCCTCCTGTCGCACATGTGGGTGTCAGTCCGCTGTTGTCGTCTGCTGACATCCTACGCTGTTGCAAGCGGAAGTGCCAGCAGGCTTCCGGTTCTGTGCTTATGAAACAGGAAGCAGGACGCATGAAATTAACTTAGTGCTGCGTGCAGGTAAGAGGCATTTTTTCTGGAAACGGCACCATGCTTAGTTAGCCAATGGCATGTCTTACTGCGCTATCCTGACTGACCCTGGTATGGACTCCCTAGACAATTTAAATAGTGTCAGATGAGTGTTTTGGTATGGCAGTAGATAGGAAGCTGAGTAGCAATATTGACCTTTTTTTTCTTTTAATTTTTCCCCCAGGGCGAAATTATTTTTCCTCATGGAGCAACCCTTTCTGTTACCTCCTCCCACCAATTTTGAGGGTGAGTCTCTCCTTTCCCACCATTAAGAAAGATTTACTCCTGCCTTTGACAGAAGAAAATCTTTAGCCTTACTGTAAATATCCTTTATTAGGTTAATATTACATGTGGGTAAATCCGCCAGGGCACGAGTCGGGGGTACACGCGGGTGGACGGCGTCCACCCACTATTTCCACAGGGTGGACGCCGTCCACTCTGCCAAGAAGTTGGGCCCCATTGAAAAATATGCTGAATTCGTCGGGACACATTCACCAGGCCTGCATGTTGTTGTCTGCTTTTGATACTCAACAAGGCTGGGTCTGGGCTTGCTTAGTTCAGACTCCTGCTGGGCCCATAACAATGGCCGAATCTGAGGGGTCATCAGACCTCCCTTTGTTGGAGTCTCCTGGCTAGGAGTGGTCAGGAGCCTCACACCTAGATGCAAATGCAGCAGAGGGGAAACAATAGCTCACACATTGTTAGCACTTCACTCATCCCTGAGAGAGGCAGCTTTTCACTTTGTTCAGTCCCTGTTTACAAGATATGCATGCAGCTGTAAGAATGTCAGATGTGTTGGTCTTTCCCTGTATTTACACAAAATAAATACAATTTTTATAGTGCTTACTAACCCTGAGGAGCCGTTGAAATAATTTAAGTACCACTATTTTCTCTTTTAAAGCACTATGGGTAGAGGACGTTTACGCAGACAAAAGGCAACATAGTTTTATGTGTAGGTTACAAAAGTGTGAATCTTCTACCTAAATCAGGAGGGTTTCCATATATAGTCGAAATATGCTCCAATGTACTCATGATAGACATGTAAAACATATATATGTGAGGGCTTAAGATCTGAAGTCACTTCTTATGATGCCACTTCCTGCGATGTCACATGCTATGATGTCACGCGCCATGATGTCACACACTGTGATACCACTTGCATTCTGATTAACTAGGTTAGTCCCCCCTTTTCTTTTTTTAGGAGTTGTGCCCTGAAATCCGCTTAAAAGTGTACACATACCCTTTGTAGCTATAGAGCATACATTTACCCTGATGAACAAGTTAAGCTCAAGTGTGTAGTTTGCTTTTTGAGTGAATATTCTCTAGCATGGCCGGCAGTAATGCCCCCCAAGTCATACCCTCTTTGAATAACTTCTTGACCCAAGTCATACCCCTTTGAATAACCTCTTGCCCCCAAGTCATACCCTCTTTGAATAACCTTCTGCCCCCAAGTCATACCCTCTTTGAATAACCTCTTGCACCCAAGTCATACCCCTTTGAATAATCTCTTGCCCCCAAGTCATACCCTCTTTGAATAACCTCTTGCACCCAAGTCATACCCCTTTGAATAACCTCTTGCCCCCAAGTCATACCCTCTATGAATAGCCTCTTGCCCCCAAGTCATACCCTCTTTGAATAACCTCTTGCCCCCAAGTCATACCCTCTTTGAATAACCTCTTGCCCCCAAGTCATACCCCTTTGAATAACCTCTTGCCCCCAAGTCATACCCTCTATGAATAACCTCTTGCCCCCAAGTCTTACCTCCTTTGAATAACCTCTTGCCCCCAAGTCTTACCTCCTTTGAATAACCTCTTGCCCCCAAGTCTTACCTCCTTTGAATAACCTCTTGCCCCCAAGTCTTACCCTCATTGAATAACCTCTTCCTTTGATGTGACTGGCTCTTGAATCCAGTCTTGCCAAATACCCACATGTTTTGCCTGCGTTAGAAATGCAGCATAGCACTGGCTACTGCAGCCTATTAATTAACATAATGATTTGGTGCAAGTGAGACACTGGTGTACCACTTCTGATACGACATCACCCAGCTTCCTGTAAGACTGTGCTGACACCCCTGAGAGAGGGCCGGTGACACCTAGCTTCCTGTAGTACGGTGCTGATGCACATGAGAGAGGACCGCTGATGTCAAGCTTCCTGTAAGACGGTGCTGACACCCCTGAGAGAGGGCCGGTGACACCTAGCTTCCTGTAGTACGGTGCTGATGCACATGAGAGAGGACCGCTGATGTCAAGCTTCCTGTAAGACGGTGCTGACGCTCCTGAGAGAAGGCCGCTGACACCCAACTTCCTGTAGGATGATGCTGACGCTCCTGAGAGAGGACTGCCGATACCCAGCTCGCTGTAGGATGATGCTGATGCTCCTGAGAGAGGACTGCCGATACCCAGCTCGCTGTAGGATGATGCTGATGCTCCTGAGAGAGGACTGCCGATACCCAGCTCGCTGTAGGATGATGCTGATGCTCCTGAGAGAGGACTGCCGATACCCAGCTCGCTGTAGGATGATGCTGATGCTCCTGAGAGAGGACTGCCGATACCCAGCTTCCTGTAGGATGGCGCAAAAGCTTGTGATAACAGGCCTATAATGCCTAGGTTGTTTTAGGATGGCGCTGAAGCTCCTAAAAAGAGCTGCTGTGGTCAACTCCTAGGAGAGGGCCACTGCCACCCAAGTGCCTGTAGGATGGCCCTGTAGCTCCTGTGAGAGGGCAGTTGGCGCCCAGCTTCCTGTCCTAGGCATTAAAGCTTCTGAAACAGGGTCTTTGGCATCCAGCTTCCGGTTGGATGGTGTTGAATCTCCTGCTAGAGGGCCACTGAGACCAAGCTTTCCTGTAGGATGACACTGAGGCTCTTGAGAGAGGACCACTGACACACAGCTTCCTGCAGGACAGTGCTGAAGCTCGTGAGAGAGGGCCGGTGCTGCCCAGCTTCCTGTAAGAAGACGCTAATGCTCTTGAGAGAGTGCCACTGGTGTCCAGATTCCAGTAGGTTGGTGCTGATGCTCCTAAGAGAACCACTTGGACCAAGCTTCTTGTAGGACAGCGCTGAAGCTCCTGAGAAAGAGCTGCTGGCATCCAGCTTCCTGTAGGACCATGCAGGAGTTCCAGAGGAGGCCGCTTGTGCTTCGCTTCCTGTAGGGCCATGGGGGAGTTCCAGAGGA
Source organism: Lissotriton helveticus (assembly GCF_964261635.1). Taxonomy (NCBI): domain Eukaryota; kingdom Metazoa; phylum Chordata; class Amphibia; order Caudata; family Salamandridae; genus Lissotriton; species Lissotriton helveticus. The sequence continues at coordinate 1,984,526,478 of NC_136065.1, forward strand.
GGCCGCTGGTGCTTAGTTTCCTGTAGGACCATGCGGGAGTTCCAGAGGAGGCCGCTGGTGCTTAGCTTCCTGTAGGACGGTGATGAAGCTCTTAAGAGCAGGCCGGTGACACCCAGCGTCTGTAGGATGGTGCTGAAGCTCCTGAGAGAGGGCCACTAGTGCCCAGATTCCTGTAGGACCATGCAGGAGTTCCAGAGGAGGCCGCTGGTGCTTAGCTTTCTGTAGGACCATGCCGGAGTTCCAGAGGACGCATCTGGTGCTTAGATTCCTGTAGGACCATGCAGGAGTTCCAGAGGAGGCCGCTGGTGCTTAGCTTCCTGTAGGACCATGCGGGAGTTCCAGAGGAGGCCGTTGGTGCTTAGCTTCTTGTAGGACCATGCGGGAGTTCCAGAGGAGTCTGCTTAGCTTCCTGTAAGACCATGCAGGAATTCCAGAGGAGGCAGCTGGTGCTTAGAGTCCTGTAGGACGGTGATGAAGCTCATAAGAGCAGGCCGGTGACACCCAGCTTCTGTGGGATGGTGCTGAAGCTCCTGAGAGAGGGCCACTAGTGCCTAGATTCCTGTAGGACCATACAGGAGCGCCAGCGAGGGCCGCTGGTGCTTAGCTTCCTGGAGGAGGGTTCAGAAGCCCGGAAAGAGAGCGGCTGCCACCCAATTTCCTACTGGACGGCTGAAGCTCCTAGGAGAATGCCACTAATGCCAACCTTCATGCAGGATAGCACCAGAGGTCCAGGTGTTTATCTTAGAGCCCACACCCTGGTATGCTTGTGTCATCATCTAAGCATGTGCAAAATGTTTATTACGCAAGTGTATTCGTGTGTTTTTGACGATTAATGCCCTATCCCTAATTTGCATAGTTCCTTGCTTTGCCTTCACACTTGAGTCATTTTATCTCGCAAATATTGAGTAGCACTAACTCATCTGCATTCTGAGTGCAGTGGCGGATGATGACCTTTGAAAGTGGTGGGGTGTAAAAGCGGTTGTTGATGGAGTGAACCGTCTCATCAACAAAATAAAAACGCTGTCACTAGAAGACAAGAAAGAAACATTTTCCTTTCTTTCTTGACTTCTAGTGACAGCGTTTTTGTTTATTTTGCCTTATTGACTAGCAGCTGAGATGGATTAAGTAGGAGGCAGAATTGTCCCCGCGAAATAAACAATGATGACTGGCAACATCGGAAGCAGACACTCTAAACTTACATCCTGCAGTCAGGCCCGACGTGCTGAATTGCTAATTGTGTGGCCTTCTGCACAGTGGTCAACAGGCGGCTCTCAGCAGTGCTCCCATTTTCACTCCCTCACTGCTAGTACAGTGTCGTCAGCTGTGCAGTGTAAAGGGAGTTCGCACACTGCCAGAGAGCGAGAGAGAGACTGCCACAGGCAAATGGCCAATCACTGGTTTCAAAACAAAGCCACGTGGTGATTGGTCAAGTAGTGCAGTTCTCCTGCCCCTGCTTTGCCGCTTGAGCCCAGACTCCACTGGCGTAACGAAAAGTAAGGGGGCCTCCCTGCACGGCACTTAGGGGGGCCCCCTCCGGGCTCAATCAGGAGCTCCCCCTTCCAGAGTTCAGTGCCGAAGAGACCCCTTGGAGCTAGGGGGCCCCCCCACACCGCGTGGGCTGCGGGGGCCTGTGTTACGCCCCTGCCAGACTCTACGAGTCTAGGCTAAACCTCTACAACCAATCCTGATGCTGCTTTCAGACTGTTTATAACAGTAAACAACATGAATCAGCGCCGAGATTGGTTTGCCCAGGCAAATCCTACGCTCCGTAGGAGACTGGGCAGCTGCATCTGTGTTCCCCCGGTCTCCTAATACAGCGTCGATTTGCAAGGCTTCAAGTGCGCATGTCGGGCTGGACATACAGAACAACCGTCCAACCAAACATGCGCACTTCAGATGCATTGACCATGTTCTCAATGTGGTTTCTCCTTTATCAGCATTGGCCCTGGCCTAATAATCACAACATGACCCGGCACAATGAAGAGTGCCGCGGTCATGGCATTGGAAACAAAAAAAACAAGTGAGTTTATTTATTACAAATCTATGTTGCGTGACTCACAGCAGGGGTCGGGCCAACGCCCATTTGTTCTAATGGGAAACCGCCTCTGACTGCATCCCTTGCTTAGCTTGTCAGCGTGAGAACTCCGAAAGTGCACTGTGCCCAGCCGCGGCCCGTGCAGGTAAGAGCGGTGGGGTTGCAAAATCGGCCCTGTAACAAAATCGTCCGAAAACCGGCCCAGGCAAAGAGCTCGGCGGCACTCACAACCCCCTGGGGGGGAGGGGGGCTGGCCGAGCACTTTGCCAGTTCCCAGTCCGGCCCTGGTCGTAAGCCTTGTGTATACAAGTGCAAGCCTTGTCCAGCTTTTGCTCACAAATAACGGATCAACGCAAAACATTTTACAAAACGTATCTGAATGCCCTGGTGTTAAACGTGGAAGCCCAATTAATTTGCGCGTTTTTGTACTTTTTGCGCAAAGTACTCAGTCACACAAAAAACTTCGCAACCCCTCTCTTCTGTCCAATGATCCGTAAACTAACTCAGAGCCTCGGGTCTGCGCGCCCACGGGGCGGGCACCAGCGGGAGTCGGCCCATCCTGGTGCCAAGTCCTGTCTCGTGGAATACTTGTACCCGCCACCCCCATCCCCCCCCCCTGCCCCCCTAACCTCCCCTACCGGTTCAGGAATGCGCCTTTAAAGTTTAGTATCGAAAGAAAACGTAAAACACATTTATTCCGGCAGCAGCATTAACTCTTTGTGTGCGGGCGACGGCCTCAGCGTGCCCTGTGGGCTGTCATGCTGCTGGCGCCGCTTTTATGCATAGAATGAAGGCTAATGTATAGAGTTCACTAATTGTGAAAAGCACGAGGGCAGAGAGCCCCTGGAGGCGCCTGAGACGACTCACTTGGCCGGTTATAGCACAGGCTGAATTATTTCCAGGACTCAAGCAGAACACATTATTTTATGCAATAATTGGGCGGAATGCGTGAGAAAAATGAGCGCTCTTAGAATAGATAAGTGCCCTAGGGAGGCCGGGTAATCAGTCTGTACTGTCTTTATAGGGGAAGCAGTCCTACCCCCTTATCCCTCCTCCAGCCCCTACACCCGGGGGAGGCCTGCCTCTTCGGACTTCAAGCTGGAGGCCACTCTTTGAAATGTTATTTAAGCGGTTTTATTAAGGATGGCGGAAGGTGCAATCCTGGACACAGCCCGGGTGAGGCTGGGCGGACTCTCAGGTCCTGGCACGGTTGGTGCACTCGGGGTCATGTATTGTAGTTTTAATATTAACGCCCTTACCTTCTGATGTCTCCAGAAGGAGCCCCACAGCACTATAAAACAAGCCTTTGCAATGCAATAGGTCTCGCATTTGGGAGGGTTAGAGCTATTGGCGTTGTAAATGACAATGTCTCTTACCCATGTGTTTTGCTTTGGAGTGGAGCCAGTGGCGTAGCAAGGGAGGCATGAGTTTTGGGGGCGGTGGCCCCCCTGCTTTTACATGAGTTTGCAGCAGGGGCGACAAACACACAAATCATCACCAGCAAAACCCCCCTACCCCCTGCTCTTCGACGCGGCGTTGCGGGCGGCAAAGGAACGGACCGCCACAGGCGGCATAGTGCCTAGCTATGCCACTGAGTGGAGCGGAACTATGTGGCATGGAATTATGTGGGTTGTATTGGCATTGTTAGTTGTAGAATTGTGTGGGGTGTAAGTGTGTGGTGTGGAGTGTATTTGTGTAATGGAATAATGTGGCATAGTGAAAAGATAGAAGGGTGAGCTGCACAGAATAGATAGAAAGAAAGACAGACAGAGAGGGATAGGTAGTGTGTGCTGGAAGTGGTGAATGAACTCGAGACAGAGGCGCAGAAAGAGAGTTGAAAGCCACAGGTGCACACAGAGGGAGGACCTGTGTATGCAGAAGACACCCGAAGAAGAGTGTGGGTTTGAGGGACGGAAACCTTGAAAAGGCACAGGAAAGAAGCTGTGCTTAGTATGCACGAGCCCGCAGTATAGAGAGGAGATGGAGTGTGAGAGAGGAATATGAGGGGCAGTGGGATAGCAAGATGCGAAGGGGTAGTGGCAGTGTGAGAGAGACGAGGGGGCAGTGGGTGTGTGGGGGAGATGTTTTTGTATAACTCATTTATCATCAGCACAGGATAACTTTACAAATAGTACAAAAAAGGGTCAAAGTATTAAAAAATACATATATATATCGAAGAGCTATTCTTACAATGATTATATATTTTATACACAATTATACTAAGGAAAGTAAAACTGAAAATAAAGGGAAAAGGATTTGCCCAAGTGTAATGCTCTCTCTATGAAAAGAACGTGTTACCAATAACTCCCTATACATTCACCATTTGACCAAAAATAATTAACTTGTGTTTATGTGGAGGGAGAACCAGGTCAGTTCAGATGATGGATTGTGTTAAAAATAGTCAAATCCATTACATTAATCTTTGCAAGTGGTTCTTGGGCATCCATAAAACATAGAGTTTGTGATTAGAGCTCCAAGTCAATTACCTTCACTGAGAAGAAGGGCTTCAATCTTTGGCCTGAAGATTCAAGTCTAAATAGAAGCAACTTATACATTTACCTCAATTTAAAATAATGCATGAGGCTTTAGGATAGAAGGGGTAAGCTGCAGTATCCAAAAGATACTGCAACCTAACCTTTTACTGACGGAACACCTATAGAAAAGGTCTCACACAACGTGCATCAAGCCAAGCTGGTCTCCATCATGTCCGCTGCTCCCGCCTCCACCGACTGAGGAGTCCCGCGAGAATCGATCATTTCACCAGGTGCTTTTAAAAGCTTCACGGCTCATCTGCCACACCTTTTGATGTTCAAGATCCCAGATGTATCACAGATGCAGATGACACCTAGATATACCTCAAACTTAAAAAAGGATTTGTGGAACTCATTTCGCAAACTAAATGTTGCACTGGAAGCAACCAAATTTGCTCCACGCTCACAGGCCTGGCGGTCACCATGCCTCGTCCTTTCGCCGGGCCAGATCATGCATTCTGAACCCACCGCCAGTCCAAAACGATTGCAACTTTGGTGCACTGCATGGCGTGAGTTTCATAGCCACTGTGACCCGTAGTCATTCCCCTAATGACTAATAGAATAGAGATACCCACGTTCATGACTCAAGTAAACGCCATCACGAAAATGCGTTCCTCGACCTATGATCGCTAAGAAGTGTTTCAGCTGCTTAGCCTCGCGTATCTAGTCCTGGCTGTGGTCACATCACCAAACAAAGCTGAAGGTGAGGAGAGAAGGACAGTTTAACAGGGAATAGCAGCACACCCATCCTAACGAAATGCCTGAAGACCCTCTATAAGGCTACTTGCTCCTTTGTTCTGGTACACCCTTCACTGGAAGCCGCTCAGGTATCCCACCCCACGTGCAGCAGAACGTGTGGTCTTGTTGATGTGGATTCTTGACTGAAATCACGTTGAGCCCTCACCACACAGTGTTCTTCACTTCCTTCTTGGATTCACTCTGTTGTGTGAAAGCAACGCCCACTATAATTAGGGAGTGCAAGGAGAATGCCCAGCACCTCAGAACTGGAAAACAGGCATTGGTAAAACCAATAGGTCTGGCTTTAATGTTGCTAAACCATAGGCATTCACAAATGCTGTTTGAATGTTTTGCATTAACAAATGCTTTGAGCACATTAAAGCCAGCCCAACTGGCTTTGCCTCTAATCAGAAACGAGCTGTTAAAAAAAGGATACATCCTACGCCGAATACATACAGATGATAAAGAACTCAATGTCACAAAACCTTTTACGTTTGAGGGCCTGATTAATAGTAGCCTCTATTGGTAGCAACTATTACCACATCTAATAAAAAAATCAATACCAAACTTTTCAGAATTTATTGATACTATAATTATTGCATATTCCATGCTTTTTGAGAATAACATACAGATTGTAGTACTTACTGCACCGACACTGGTATGTACCAGTTCATTTCGTACCTTTTTCCCTCGTCATATTCGAGTAGGTTTGACATAATGAAAATAACAAAGGGCGTATTGTTTATCGCACCTTTTAATCACTGGGTGCGAGAAACCTCATAAAAGTAGTAACTGCGAGATCGCAATTTAACCTGCCACTTGTAATTATGCCATATGTTCATTCTAAAGAGTTGGAAACTGTTAATCATGCAGATAGTTGCACTGTCAGACCAAACATAAACCACTCCCAACATTGACATGCAAGAGAAACAAGCAGAACATCTAACACTGAAGCTGAGAGTCGGATACTCTCCTGTAAAGGTTCTGTGCAGCTCATTAAAACATCTGCAAAACAGAGCAGCTCTTTGTGGAAGCTAATGGGAAGCATCTGAAAAAACACTGAGAAACGAGTGGATGAAGAATAAGGGTCCCTTATCCAACGTGACACTCTGGCAAGCTCCAGTGAGGGATGTACCACGATAGAGCGGCATTCTTGGATACGGCTATATTATTCAAGAAGTACGATAACAGCTGGAACCATACATGCTCCACTGAGCCACATGCAACCAGGCTAAGCAACCTCATCATAGCTTCAGTTCCAATAAGGTGCGAGATCACCACCAGTGCGCCCAGCCCCGTCAGTACGAGGCCTATGATTGGCCTCTACCTTTGAGGCTACTTGTTCTACCCTAGAAACTTTGGAGACCATTTCAAAGATGTCAAATTGCACATTGACACCACTCGTGTCTCAATGATGCTCCCAGACTATTTAATGCTCCTTGACAACTGTCTTTACTTCCTGCTTCACAGAACACCGAGGCTGGAAAAAGCTGCATGCAGGGCTTCTCAAAAGGTTAATAAAAAAAAACCATGAATAAACTAGCGCCCTGACGCTACATTTGTGGCTCGCACTACATTTTCGAGGCAGCCTTTTTCCCCCACCCATTCTCAGTGGTTGCATAGAGTTCAATGCATGATAGCACTGCTGATTAGGCAGAAGATTTTAAACAGTTTGTAATTTAAGTTTCTCCTGCTTAAGTCTTCTACCACTCCAATGCAAGTTATGTGAAAAATTAAGGCCCGGCAGCTTATATACTTTCATATTTCTTTAAGCTGCTACCAATTGTTGGCATGTAGGAAATGTACTTGAGGTAAGGATTGACACAACAACCCTGTCGAAGACACCACTGTGTTTCCAGTACTGTGCTTTACTTTACCAAAGCGGTGCATTCTGAAACTGGTAGCCTGTTGACTTGGGAATACAAAGCCCATTACTGGGTGGGTACTTAAGTTGTCCTCATGTCATGGAACTAATAGGGCTGCACTGTGCTCTTCTCCCCATTTCCCTCCTGATACTACCCAGGCTCCGTCACCTTCATCAAACTCCATCAGTGCCTAGTTGGCATCCAGCTCCCACTCTCTGTTCCCGGCATCTGCCAGAAATGCCCTGCCCGAAGCCATCATGTGACTCTGTTTCTGCCTCCCTGGAACAGCAGCATCACACGCACACAGAGCCTGGAGCACTACACAACACTCTGCTTTATAACAGAAAGAGGATAGGTTTGCCAGCAGCAGAAGCAAGGCAGCATTTGTTGTTCTTCTTTAATGTCTATTTCAGTAATTCCTTGTGGATCAGCTAGTTTTTACGACAAATAAAAGAGTGCTTGCGCATCGATACTATCTGGTGGCCATGATAATCAGTCAAAGCTCATCAGTTTTAAATTGCTGTTTTCTAGGAAAATAGAACAACCTTGTCAGTTTTGTTTTGATGATCAAGGAATCTTCGTTAAGATATTTGTTACGCCTGTCAGTGACTGCAGTATGCGGTATAGAAGTTCGTAGATTTTTCAAAGCCTTCTACATTTGGTCTGTTACCACCACTCATACAGGAAGTGACAAAAGAAGTAAAAGCAAGCGGCGAGAAGCGGGACCCAGGAACAATGAAGAATGAACAGTGAAGCATACTGCTAATTACAAGCTGCGAGGGGCAAAAGGTGTTGTGGGAACGGCACAGGGAGATTAAGTGAAGTGCTAGCGGCGAGGAGAGAGCAAAAGTCAAAATAGTGCACTGAAGCAAAACCTATTGTCGATAGTGAAAGAATGCATGTAGCGGCTGCAGTCTCCATGGCTGAACAAAACAGCCCAAAGGTGGGACAAATGTATGCTGTTCACCTATAAAACCAAAGGAATTTGTAAAGGTAGATGAAAGAACCGGTCATAAGCGTTGGGCGTGTTCAAAGCCCATAGACTGAATACTACATGTCTCGAAGACAGCGCATCCGCTACATAGGTGAGACCTAAAAACTGTAAATGAAAAAATATACCAAAGCGCATATGTGCTCGGGAGCATATACACTTGACTGTGTGTGTGTACATGTGCTGGGACGGGACGGGAATGTACCATACAGGTGTGTTTCCCTCCCTGAGTGCGTACCTGCATGTGAATCACGTATTGTGGTATTTATTTTTGGCCTTGGTTTCACCCAGTCTAGCATGTGCATAAAAGCCTAGGTTTGTCCCTGACAATGCATTTCCAGGTCTTGTCCTGTGACCTGAAGGGACACACTATGTCTGCCCAAAGGACTGCGTGTTTTGCGATTTATAGTTTGAGCAGACTTTTTTAAATCCGTTTCAGCGAGAATGTCACTTACAGACCCCTGAGCTCCCCCACCACACTGTGCGCTGATATCTTGTAGCTATGTCATGTCAAGTGAGTTTGCATGTACATAGAGCCTATGATACATGCAAGTGTGTGTGTGTGTGTGTGTATGTGTCTTTCTGAGTTTTAAAGCCAGCTAGATCAAAGTACTTTGGATGCCCTTGTTTAGCGTAGGATAAGATGGAGAGCGAAGATGGCGTCCCCAGACGGTGGGTGTGTATTGTCTGCATCCCTGTGGCTCTACTCGCAGACACCGATATGTGAAAAGGATAGAGACAGGGATACTTATTGAATTCTATGAAAACTTTGTTAGCAAATGACTGCTGTATTGTTCTCCCTGTGCATTTCCATTTCCTATATGGTGTGGATGAAGGGTGGGGACAGTTATGTCAAAGATGAAGAGGTTTCTAGGCCAGGTCTGCCCTATTTTCTATCTCTGAATACTTCTTCAGAAAGGCTAATGAGAAGCAGCAGCAGTAGAACCTGGTAATTTTAGCAGGGCCACACACGCACATATGCACACTCACTTACACCCATACATTCACACACCCATACACTCACATTCTCAACAATCACTCACAAAAGCAATGATATACATACATGCATGCACCAAACAACATAAAACTTCCCTTCACTGCAGCTGTCCAGGAGGGAAGCCTCGGATGTCTCAGAAGGGTTGGGACTGCTGCTTTATCTAATTGGTTGGAGCGAAGGCAACAGTCTCTCAATAGTCACAGAGTGGGATGGGGTCAGTGAGATTGCTCAGGCTTGTATGGCCATGAAATCTTCAAACTGGCGAAGTTTAGCTCCGGCATTGCGCATGTGTAGCTCCTGTCTGCCTGACTTGACTGACTTGAACAAGAATAGTGTCTGCAAGGCTAGCCTGTGCTCTGGGTGTGGTCATGGTCCCTCCGGCCGTACCGACAGGCCGTGGCTGAGCAGGAACCAAATACTCGCACTTAATTTTGCTCAGGTTGGGGGGGGGGGGGGCTCCTCCTTGTTGCTCGCCCCAGGGCTGCTGTGAGAAACATCACTTTACACAAAGGCTGTGTCAGGAGAGCGTCTTGAGAAGGACACTCAAAAAGAGAACAAAGCCAAACTGGTTCTGAAGTTGGAGACAGTGGATTCAACACCCTTGTCTGGTTAATGCCTTAAAAGTGGGACCCAAGCCACCTCAGTTTGTTCCAGTCCCAAGTTTTTCTTGACCAAAGAAGGTAGTGCTGCGCACACTGCTGAAAGAGCTGTTGTAATCGGGGCTAGTGCCAGTAGGACAACCAGTCACCCAGCTGTGAGGCGGCATCTCTTGAAGTCACCACTCTGCTGGTGGAGCCGAGGATCTGCCTGAAGTGCATAGAAGCCTGCTCACCTGTTCAAGAGGGTACAGGTATGCCTGGCCCTGCTAGAGAGATTGTCCAGGAAGGAGCCACCCAGCATGTTCCTGGCATGAGGAGCCCCTAGAGAAAGCTTGAGAAAGCATCCAGGAGTGGCCGGTGCTGAGAGGGGTGTCCGCTCCCTTTGTGCAGTATCTGAGAAGCTGCAACAAAGACTTCTACCTTAGCGTGTCATCTTAAGTCACGCAGGCAGCCTGCTGAGGCCTCCACCGCCAACAAGTACGTTCCAGCGCCACCTAATCGGGGATCCCCAAACCACTCGGATGGCTGCAGCACACCCAAACAGGGAATCTGCCTGGAGGCGGCAAACCCCGACAGCTGCAGCACCCACTCTTCACTTCTCCAGATTGTAAGTATGGAGTACTTTTTACATTGTTATTTTGGAGTACTTTTCCAGATTCAATTCATATGCAGCGCCTCTACAGTTTCAGTTACTATAGGGTACCTCCCAGGTTTCAGTTTCTATGGAGTATTTCTCTGTATTGTTGGTGTTTTTAGTACTTCTCCAGCTCGGTAATATTCAGATATTTTGGAGTACTTTTCCAGATTGTAATGATGGAGTACTTTTTCGTATTCAGTTATTTTGGAGTACTTTTCTAGATTCCATTCCTATGTAGAGCCTCTACAGCTTCAGTTACTATGGGGTTCTTAACTGGTTTCTGTGGAGCATTTCTCTGGATTGTTGCTGTGTACAGTACTCCTCCGGATTAGTAATATTCATTTATTTTGGAGTACTTTTTCCAAATTCAATCCATATGCGACGCCTCTACAGTTTTAGTTGCTATGAGTTACCTCCCTGGTTTCAGTTTCTGTGGAGTATTTCTCTGTATTGTTGATGTTTTAGTACTTCTCCAGCTCGGTAATATTCAGTTATTTTGGATTACTTTTCTAGATTCAATTCCGCGCCTCTACAGATTCTGTTACTTTGGGGTACCTCTCTGGTTTCAGTTTCTGTGGAGTATTTCTCTGGATTGTTGCTGTGTGCAGTACTTCACCAGGTTGGTACTATGGGGCACTTTCCAGATACAGTTGCTGTTGGGTAATTCAGCATATTGGCATGTTAGTTACCATGGCGCACCGCTCCAGATCGCATTACTGGGGCATGCCCCTAGAAGGGTTTGCCTTGGAGTATACTTGTAGATTACAGTTACTCTGGAGTGCTTCTCTAGATTGGTGCTGTGGACTGGATACTCGCATTTAGTTGGGGTGGAGTACCTCTCCAGACTGTTCCTAGGGAGACCTTTTCCCGATTGTGACCTCGGAGTACTTCTCTGGGTTCAGTAACTCTGGTGTACTTTCGCCGGGTTGTACTATGTAGTAAGTCTCCAGCTTCCGTTTCTCTGGGGCGCATCTCGAGATCGGTTCTAGTGACCACTTTCCTTTATTAACAACGTGGAAACTTTATTCTCCTCGTGATTAATTAGGAGTTCTATTTTAGATTGTTCTCTACATTCAGCTACTGTACAGTACTTACCTGGACTGAGACAAATGTACCTTCTTCCCATGTTCCGTTTCTTTGAAGCAATCCTTCCGAGTATCACCACAGTACCTTTTCTAGATTGTTACTCTCCTCAGTACTTCGCCGGGTTCGTTTACACTTCGCTAAAACTCCGGTTGTCACTGCCTTGCACTGCTTCAGACTGTTACCCGAAAGACCGCTTTCTACCCAGTTACTCCGGAGTAATTCCTGCGGGTGAGCTCAAATCTGGAGCCGATTGCTCCGAAGTTATTCTATTTTCCTTCACGTGGGTGGACGCCGACGAGGGGCTTCTCCTGGGAGTTTCCCCCATTATCATCGCGTTGTCAGTTTAATAAATGCCTTGTTTCACTCGTCTCGCAGTAACGAAAGGAGTCCGCTGTGCTGCGCGCCCGGGATCGGCCCGGCAGGCCCCTTGCTTGCGCCGTACGCGCGAACTTTCAGCGAGGATGTGATTTTCGGAATAAAGCGAGTGCCAAAAACTGTGCTTTCCCCATTGACAGTAATGGAGATTTATTATACGTGTGTAACTGGCAGAGGGCTTAATTATTCCTCGTGACATGTTCCAGGGGTGCGGAGGCGCGCGCGTTTGAAGGAAGCCAGCGGTGCATGTTTGGGCTCTGCGCGCGCGGCGTGAAGGCTCTCAAGTGGCTGCAGGATTAATCGGCTTTTAATGGGGTCTGTGGAGATGCGAGGGCAGCTTTGGCGCTGTCGACATCTGACCTCTCACCCCACTCGCTCCCGCAGCCCCCGGGCGGCGGCATTGTAGGAACTAGCAATTATGTACCTGCCCGCACCTTGACGTAGCGCCAAGAAGAATACCGCTTCACCGACTCCCTCCAGTACTGTGGTGTCTGGAAATGTTGAAAGTGAGAGAGCGCAATACAGCTAGGCCAATCGCAAAGCCAACCGCGTAATTTCAGGAGCTATCCGTTACGCGAAATTACGCGGCCACCCTGAGTGTTTATGAGCCGTTCGCAGCAAATATTTGTCGCAAGTGCTCGGGAACAAAGTGGAAGGGTCGCCCTTCCAAAGCACTTGTGATTTTCGCGTTATTTGTTTAGCACCCAATGCATCCTTGCATCAGAATTGACACGAGGTCCTATTTCACACTACATATAGTTCTATATCATGCATTTATATTTTGCATAAATATGATTAATTTTTCATAATTTTCCCGGTTTTGCATAATTACACAAAAGCAAAGTACGCACAGTTTGCTTCACCAAAGAGATCGCAAAAATTGTAAATAACTTGGCTCCCTCCTACCTCACTTAACAACATGCCATCAGCAGAAGCAATGGCCCTCAATTCTTCAAATCTGTAGACCCCCGATCTCTTTTCAAGAAGCCAACGGCATATCCATCCTTCCATGCGCACTACCGCCCACTTCTTCCCTTCTGTTGGAACCCCTTGAATTTAATTGTCTTACTTCCTTTCCCAGGCCATATTATATAACTAACTCATTAGATTCTGGCTTTCTTTTGCTACTTTCCACTGAGACTGCATCTTGTCACATTTCCAACTCCATTGCATCTGTTCGCCATTACAAACCGTGTCCACCAATGCGCCTCAGTCTCTGACCTGCATTCAGGACCCTTGACCTGCACTGCTCCTTTCTCCATTCGCTGCTCTTGGGATCCCAAACCAAGCTTTCAGATATATTCCTATCTCTCGATTGGTCCATGTTGCTGTCAATTCTCTAACCCAACCCCTTTCCCAGCTGGTGTTTCCCAGGGCTCAGCCTGGGAGCTCTGCCCTGCCTTGGTATTGCACATCCTTTGGAGACATCATCTTGTTTCTCTCTTACTTTCTTTATGTGAACAACGCCCAAATATTTGACTCCTTCCCGCCTTTTCCATCAGATGTCCAATCCAAAAAAAGGATGACCGCCTCAATACAAGTTGTCACTGGATAGCTCTCCGCTCTCTAATGCGTAGCACAAAAAGCATCGGCTTTCTTGCCATACTAAACCTGTGCATCCTCCATTACCTGTCTGCACCTACTGAAACGTCCACTCCCACAACTTCTGCTCGCCTAAAACCCAGCAGATTTCTTTTTGGGGCTTTTGTCTCTATGGAGAAAGTGATAATAGCTATGAACTTCCACCCCCACCTCTCTGAACTCTACAATCAGGAGTGGGGTGGTGTTCAGAATCTAACAGATTGTCTGGGAAGCTCAGTGTTTTTATCCCTTGCATCTTTCAAACCACCATTTTTATTAAATCATTGTGTATAACGTGCTTTTACAATCTTTTTACGATTTTTAACAAAATCAAATAAAAGTATTATTGACTGACTGTCAAGCTCTTTACCTTCCAGGCTGTAGCTAAAGGACCTCGCCCACAGTCCCAGAATCAGTACGTACAAAGAAATGTTGGTATTTTATAATAATTAGCGTGTATTATGTGCTAATCTAATAAAAGTCATTTGATAAAAATAATAAATACGTTTGTGTTGGGCATACGTTGCACATAAAATAACATTTTCATATATTGGTTATCAGTTAAATCAACATAAATTACGTGATTGATATTGTCACAATTTTTATTCCCCCGGATGGGTATATTTTCATAGCCTTGAATCTTTAATGACAACCAACATGTGTTTTGCGGACACCCTGCTTTTTCATAGCTACAAATATTTCTCAAAGGTCCATATTCCTCAATATCTCAAACACACTACTTTCTGATATACACTACTTAGTGTGTTTTAACAGCGCGTCCCTTCATCCGTTCGCACCATTCGCAACCTCCGTTAGTGCGGTCCCTGGAGGATGTCAAAAGTTACGGTCCACCATAGTTTATATGCGTTGTGAAACACTGGACCAAAATAAGGCAATTCCATGAGTTTGTTTAGTATCCTTTTAGCCGCCATTAAAATAGACTGGCGAATGGAGCGCGTCACACGACATACGACGAGAGGCAGGAGGACAGGCTGTGAGAGTGAAGAAAGAACATCTTCAGGGGGCCTGCTTTACATTGGGAGAGAGAGCAGGACAGGGCCACTAGTAGCCACATAATGGCACTTCTCGTTGACTAATATAAATCATGTGAATTAGGATCATCACCATAATAATGGATAGCTCAGCGACTGGAAATACGATATGGACTCCAAGTATTATCCATCACACATTCATTGTCCGTTAAACCAGAAGGTGTCTACTAGCTACGTTATCGAGCGGTTTGTTGCAGTTATTTCGTGTACCCTCACCTATCCCTGCAAGCTGAAAGGACTTCTGTTTAATGTCTGGACAGATTCCCTGTCCGGCAGCATCTGGGCTCTCTCCGCGGATGTATGACATTACAACGCATGCTTTTACCACGCATGCTTTTACATCGCAAGTTTTACAATGCATGCCTTCACAACGCATTGCGCTTTGGGGTGCTGGATAGTGAATAATTTAATTTACTATTCAAACTCCAGTCCCCGTGGATAGTAGGGAAGGTGTTGGATAGTAAATTACATCTATTCCCTATCCTAGAGCGCCCCCTAGCGCAATGCGTTGTAATGGTTTGCGTTGTAAAAGTTGCGATGTAAAAGCATTGCGTGGTAAAAGTTGCGTTGTAAAGGATGTTTCCCCTCTCCGCACCTCCACAATCAGCAATATTGTGGGTACCTTTTCCTACATCTCTGTGGAGCTGTAGTGCGCCTCTGAGAAACTGGGTTGCAACGTCTAGGTCATGGGTACTCCCAAACATTTCCCCGGGGGCCACAAAGTACTGTCTGGTTTCCCGAGGGCCGCATAGATGCCAGCTGTGAGGGTCGGGGTGTTGAAAGGCAGGCCTAGGGGGACGCAAAGCAGGTGCATGTAAAACATAAGTTGTCTAGAAAACATTCTTTGCTTCTTTACCTTTAGTTTAGTTAACCTGCAAATAAAGTATGCCCGTTTCCAAGCTTCCTGAATGTGAACCACAGCCCAGTGCTGCTGGTCACCAGGGGGCCGCAATTAATGCTCAGGAGGGCCGCAAGCGGCCCCCGGGCCGTACTTTGAGTATCCCTGGTCTAGGTGAACATGATGCATTCAGCAGCGTTAGCACATGTGACATTCAGAACCTTGTTAGTGCAGAATCCGACGCTCTCGCGCCAACTTCAGCCGCTGTTACTGCCTATGTCCACTCCTGTCGTGCGATTTACATCAGCAGGACGGAGGTAAAAGACTGCTGAACATCAGACTGCCATAAACCCTGACATACCAGGCAATCCCCTTCCCTACAGATTCAGCACTACAGTTTGCACTTCTTCTGGAGAGGTTTGACTGCTGCAGTGGCCTCCTAGAGGGCCTTCCTCACGGTGCGCCCACTCACCACTGACCAAAGCTCTAAACTTAGCCTGAACAAGTTTCTGCTTTCTACTTTTCACTCTTAGGTTCCACTATTGCCATCAAACTGGAACAAAATCAGGGCTACCTACAAGCTTCTAACTTTGTGATCTAAACCTATACTTTCTCCAAGCTATAAATGCTGAAGACAAGTCACCCCACACAAACCTTGGATCATACAGCCAAAACCTACTGTGTCCCCTCTGCCTTTCATTGTCGCCTCACAGTGTTGCTCATTCCACTTACTCTGTCCCTAAGACTAGACTAGAGGCTCTGCTGAAGTTCGCTTCATCGCCTCTCACATGGGTCAAAGTGCATTCAAAAAAGTAAGGGACTGTGATGCTGCATGCAATGGGGCGGGGTCACTGACCGAGGGGGCGGGGTCAAAGGTGTGGCTAAAAAACCCAAAGTATTCTGTTTTTGTTTTGGTCTTTCATGGTCATATATCTACATATAAAATAGCATGTGTCAGTGTATTACTGTAACACTCAAGAATGGGCCAGTATATTACTGTAATACTTAAGAATGGGCCAGTATATTAATGTAACACTCAAGAACGTGGCAGTGTATATTACTGTAATACTCAAGAATGTGCCAGACTATGATTCTAGTGCTCGAATTGGGCCATTGAGTCGAATATTCTGGGCATATCGTAAGTTGTCACTGGGTGGGTTGTCTGTGACCAGCTCTTGTGAGTCTGTTCCTGGCTGGAGTGTGTCTGTTGCTCAGCAGCTATGGTGTGTCTGTTGCTCACGGGCTGTTATGTCCACCACAACCGGCTGTTCTGCGTCTCCTACTCGCTGGTTGCTGTGTGCCTGTTCCTCACTGGCTGTCAGATTGTCTGTTACTCAGAGTTGTGTTGGAGGAAGCTTGTGTTACCCCTCTCAGCCCAGCACAGCTGGCCTCTTGTCAGTTCCAGGGATGAAGACAGATGTGTAGCCCCAGCTGCCAAGAAGTGGGTTTGGCTCCAGCCTCTCCCAACAAAACACCACTTATGTGTGGAGAGTGGGGCTCGGTCTGGACTGTGGGAGTGTGGCGCGAAAGTGCCCTCACGCCCAGCACGCACTCTGCACAACTCTCACACACATGCACATACTTTTTAGACGTCGCTCTGTGGCTACACATGTGCACACACTGTGTACAACTCCCACACAACTGCCCAACCATCTCCCAAGACCATACAAGAACACTTACACAGGCGAACACAATATGCACACTCTGGTACATTCTACTTAAGTGCACACACAGCACAAACACATTCTGCACAACAGAATTACATTCTTTGTACACAGCTAACTCAGATCCAAGTGTTTACAAAACATAGGTGATGCACAACTCTAATATACGTTGAAACACTTTACGTCACTCTAATACGCAAACTTTTCATCTACAAAACTGTTAAATACATGTACAAAAACGGCACACCTTTAACACAAGTTCTTGTGCTGCATAACTTACATGTCCATTCTGCGCAGTTATTACAATTTTAGCCAAAATGTAGCTATATACTGCAGAATCCAGGTGCCACGTGGACAGACAGTGTGAGGAGTTTGGGGCAGCAGAGAAGACACGGTAAAGGACTCTGATACACGGGCAGACTTTGTGAGGCTCACAGCCACACAGACCGTGTCAGGAGTACGGTCACGTGGACAGACGATGGATAAGTGTCGCACACTTGGACAGTGCAAATGTAAGTGGGGGATAGGCTATGATCAACACAGTGAAGTAACAAGAAGACCTCCTGAATGCTGCAAAAACATCATTCATGCGTTCTATCATCCTACCAGGTTGGGGATGAATCGCTAGGCCTCCAAGTCCCTCTGCAACAATCTGGCTGAGTTCTTCTCTGCCATGATCACTAGAATGGACGGCTGACTCAGGTTCCAAAGGATTTATGCATCAAGGGAATCCATAGGGTTCTCAGATGCCCGCCCGGACTTCACCAGAACTGTGGCAGAAGGCTTCCCCTTCAGACCCTCCCTCCCAGGAAGCCCCCATGCAAGATCCTCCTTAACCGAGCCCGGCAAAGGAAAGGCCAATCTGTTCACCTTGAGATCAGGATCTCCAGACAACCTGTGACCAATCAAGGTCCTCAAATGTGTCTTTCCACCAATCAAAGACCATCTCATAACAGTGATTAATGAATGTTTGAGGTTTGGCTCAGTGCCCTATCAGGTCAAAAGAGAAGTGGTGACGCCCTTACTAAAAAATAAATAACGCCTAGACTTCACTGACCTGAGAAACTTCCGACCAATCACCTTACTGCCTGTGAAAGCAAACTTGAGAGAGACATCCATGGCAACATGGCTATCCAGCCTTTTGGAAGAGGAGACAAGGGTTGCTCAGACCTTAAGCCTAAACATGGTGCAGAGGCATTACTGGCGGCTCCTCTACACCAAGGGACTTAGCAAGATGAGGGACAATGTGGATGGATCTTACTTGTAGGTCTCTCTGCTGATTTTGGTACTGTCAACCATTGCATCCTGTTACATCAGCTGAATGCAGTGGAACTTGAAAGGCATACACTATCTCAGCCTACCTCCTTTTAAAAATAACTGATCACAATTCTTTCCACTCTGCGGAGACTATTTTGCGCTATGGTGTCCCCCAGGGCTCAACTTTGTGCCCTATCTTTTTTTTATCAATACTTTTGGCCCTGTAGTGTGCTGATTCGTTTCTTTTGCAACCAGGCTCTCTTGTATACAGATGACACTCAGCTGATTCTCAAATTTGACCAGTTGATCAGCAGATTGCATGAATGACTGGTTTTTGGGCATTTAAACTTGGATGAGGGCCAATTTTCTAAGGCGAAATGGTGATCTGCACAAGCTGTTTGTGATAGTAGGAGACTCTGGTGACCTTTGGTCGTCTGATTTCTGGCCACATCAACCGGGAGCGCCTCCTATTTTTGCACCAAGTGTAAACAAGCATTTGCAATGCGATAGGTCTCGCATTTACACAAGTTTGAGCTATTGGCATTGTAGATGACAATGCCTTTTATTTATGTTTTGGATTTTAAAACATAAGTAAAAGGCATTGTCATTTACAATGTCAATAGCTTAAATTCTCTCATAAATGCAAGACCTATTACATTACAAATGCTTGAAGGCATCGCTAAGTTGCCCCCTTCTGTCTCCCATGGTCCCCGAAGAGCTCCCCATTTGCTACGAGTTAACTAAACAAGCTGGTGGTCAGAACTGTGCACGAGAGACCATCCTGCAGAAACTCATTAAAGAAAATAGTGCTTACAGACTAAAGAATACTTACAGTGCAACAACCAAAGTAAAAGGGCCAGTCCTCATGGGAGGTTACAAATGAAGACAAGGCGGTACTAAGGAGGGACTAAAAAGCCTAATAACAAATCGGAAGCCAACATTCACAAAGGACAATGGCACAAGCCAATGACAAATATGGGCGGAGAGCGGGCGGGTCTTCAAGTACATACTCCGATACAGCATGGCTCCCAGAGCAGGCACTGCCCAGGCTCGACCTAAAAATGTGGGATTATTGTTTTAGTAACTGTTCTTCTTCCCCCCAGATCCGAAGTTCTGGTGGTCCTCCTTAAAACGCTGAGGACAATTTGCCCTTTGCTTCCCTGTTGAGAAGTGTGTCCAGATGGTGGGGGCCTGTGTCCTCTCCTACCTGGACTGAGTCTCCCCAACTGCTGTATTGCCAAGCATAAATAACTACAGAACAAGGCAGTTTAAGTCATAATGGAGCTTAGAAATCTCTTGGTGCCCATGAGGAAGGGCATCGTGCTCAAAACAACCTGTCCGGTCCACAGAGCATACTATAAGGCGGCGGTCCTTTCTTTCTGCGATGGTCATTGGCTGAGCGTCCTCCAATCAATGCTCAATGCTGAAAGCAGGAGGTAGGTCCTTCCGACCACTAGGCTCTGGAACGGATTTCCACAAGAGACCTGTGCTATTCCTCGCTTTACCAGACATTGAGACTGTTCCTGGAAGCTTTTCCTACTGTCCCTCCTCAGTCTGGTTGGTTTCACTTTTTCCGAATCTTGTATCTGTTGGTTGTTCCAAGGACCAAGATGCTTCAGTGGACATGTGCTTAATAATAATCACAACAACAACATAGGACTACAAGAACAACAACATTATGACAACAACGATAATAACATAATGACAACAACAATAGTAAGATAACCACCGCAACAACAACACACCAACAACAATAATAATATAACCACCTGTCATACCTGAGGACGTAGCCGTCTATCAGCTTCTCATTAAACACTCTGGGCCATGAAACAGTTTTCCCTTACCTGGCTCAGACGCGGGACCCCAAGATTGCGAAACAAAATTTTACGGATGAGAGTGGGATGTAACCCAATGTGCAGCGCGTGAGGCGAAGCGTAAAACAAGTTTGCACGCTAACAAAGTGGAATCAGTTTAAATAAGGACAAATAATGGAGAAAGAAGGAGTGCGTCTCACCACCATGAATTTCTTAATGTAACCCAATTTACTCATCACACATCCAGTGTAATGTGATCCGGGATGGTAATCGTCTCTGCCCCCAACCCCTGAATGTAAAATGTTCCCTGTAGCTTGTACTCATGGACAGTATTGTTTATATTGTTATTCGTAGCAAGTTTTTAAAACACGTGTTTTTAAAATGCAGAACATTTCAAAGACTGGAGGCGAGGGAGTTGTTGTCATTATGGCGCCACCTGGAGGTGGCAGTAGGAATTGCTTGGGTTCCACTTGCTGTTAAACAGAGTCTCGAGGATGGGTTACAGTAGGGCGCAGTGTGGGAGGGAGGGGCCGATGTGTTTTAATTCAATGTTATACTTTACATGTGTTTTTATTATTTTAGAACGTTTTATGGATAATTGTCCTATAAACTTGTTTTCTATCCTATCCATCCTGCTTGTGCAGCCTGCCATGAGTGATGGTATCTATTCACACATAGAGCTGGTCTGTGTCTGTCTGCAGAGACAGAGCCTGGGAATGTTACAACCCCCCTCACTGTGGCAAGGGCTCTCATCCCCACCAGGAACCAATAAACCTCCTTAAGTAGAGCCCTCAGGAGGGAGTTCATGGCAGAGTCACTAAAAGAGGGGTGTGGGGGGTAGGAGGGGTGATAGGGAGGATGGGAGGGGCAGGGACAGTGGAGTGGAAGGGAGAGCCAGGAAGAGGAAGATGGAAATCCAAGGAGCTTGGGCTGACTGCAGCAGGGAGTGAGGGAGGAGTGTGGACAGAGAGAGCTGGGATGAGACAAGAGGGAATTGTGCAGTATGAGACAGAGAGGGAAGCGAGTGAGAAAGAGGGAGAGGGTGTGATGGGAGGGGACATGGAGCGCAGGGTGGCAGGGAGAAAGAGCGGAAGGTGGGCGCTAGGAGATGATGTGCAGGACATGAATGTGAGATTCCAAAGTGTCTGCTCTCAAGGTCTTGCTTTAAATGAATGTAATCCATCAGGGTAGCATCCGGCCTGCACATTCCATCAGGTTTAATATGCTTAAGACTGCAGCCATGAAACTGCACGTGAGAAGGGGGGGCTTGAGTTTCATAAAGAGAGAGCGATTTTTCCACCCTCTGTGTGTGTTTTCCATTCTCTGTGTGCCGGCCTTGTTCTGTGCCTGTCCTATTCCGTGTATGCTGCCTGCCCTCATCTGCCTGTGTGTCTATCCACGCCTGTTTCTGTCCTCTACTGTGGCTGTGTTTCTGTCTGGCTGTGTTTACTCTCTTCTGTGTCTGTGCCTTCCCTCCTAAGTGCCAACCCGCCTCCATGTCTCTAACTGCCCTGTCTCTGTCCTTGAGTTTGTTCTCCTCCATGCCTCCCCTCCACCTCTGTGTCCTCCCTTCTGTGTGTCAGCCCCGCTCCCTGTCTTCCCACCTCCTTCCCACCCTCTGCTCTCCTCTGTCTGTGTCCGCCTCTGTACTTTCCTTCTGACCTTCTCCTCCTCTGTTTCTCCCTTTTCATGCATCTCGTCATACACGTTTGTGTCTTCCTGCCTCTGTTTCTTCCCTTTCCCTGTCGGTCCTTCTTCTTCTTCTGTGTCTTCCCTTCTTTTATGCCCTCCCTCCTCTGTGCCTGCTTGCAGGAATCCAGGTTGCCCAGTGAGGCAAGTTCTCCCACCACTGTGTAAAACGAGTCCTCTTCCTCTCATAGCCGCGCCTACCCCATAGGTTCGCTGTACAGAGGTGGGAGGCTATGTCACAGAATGGGGGTGAAGGGTAACCCCTACCACCACACTCAGACCAAGAAACCACCCAGTAAAGTTCCCACCCACTTAAGTAAAATCAAGAAGTATTTTATGGTTAAAATAAGTCAAGTCCCTGCAGAATTGTAGTGCCTCTAAGTAGTCCTTCCAGTCCATGTGGTTTTTCACTTTTGCAGGGACGGTCAATACATTTTCCTGCACAGTTCTTAGGTGTGGTCACTCAGGGTTTATTCCCAGCACGACTCTCAGCTCCAGAATGCCTCCTCCGTTCAATCAGGCTGGAGGGGCTGGATGAGAGTCAGTCGCCTTGTGCAGGCTGGCACAGCCCGCAGCTTCCAAAGTTCACAGAGGTCCAGTGGGGGCATCTCTGGCTTCTTGATAAACTCTGACATAAGGACAACTGGAAACACAAGTGAAGGGACTGGTGGTTCCTTTCCTTAGACTGAAAGTTAGCAAAGAACACTGTTTCTACTCGGATAAGTCCTGTGTCTCTGGCCTCTTCTGGACCTTCCCTCCTCTGAGTTTGTCCTCCGGTTTCTACCCTTTCCATGCCTCTCCTTATCCACATCTGTGTGCCTTGCCCACCCCGGCTCTTCACTTTCCCTGCCTCTCCTCTCCTCTGTCTGTCTTCCCTCCTCTGCTGTATATCTGTACATTCCTTCCCCTGAGTTTGTGCTCCTCCCTTTCCATGCCTCTCTTCCTCCATGTCAGCGTCCCCCTACTCATTCTTCCCTTTCCTCCTCCATGTCAGCGTCCCCCTACTCATTCTTCCCTTTCCATGCCTTTCTTCTTCCATGTCAGCGTCCCCCTACTCATTCTTCCCTTTCCATGCCTTTCTTCTTCCATGTCAGCGTCCCCCTACTCTTTCTTCCCTTTCCATGCCTTTCTTCTTCCATGTCAGCGTCCCCCCTACTCTTTCTTCCCTTTCCGTGCCTTTCTTCTTCCATGTCAGCGTCCCCCCTACTCTTTCTTCCCTTTCCATGCCTTTCTTCTTCCATGTCAGCGCCCCCCTACTCTTTCTTCCCTTTCCATGCCTCTCTCCCCATGTCAGTGAGCTCCGTACACTTTCTTCCCTTCCCTTACCTCTTTGCCTCCATGTCAGCCTCCTCCCTACTCTTTCTTCCCTTTCCTCTCAGTTTCTCCCCTTCTCATGCCTCTGCTCTTCATTCTCCCTGTGCCCTCACTCATGTGCACTTACCCACAGCTGTGCCTGTCTGCCTCATCTGCCCTCATGTGTCACCCCTCCTGTGCTCCTCCTGTTCCATGCCTTTCTTCATGTGTCTGTATCCTCCCTCCTCTGTTTCTCCAATTCATTGCCTCAGCATTTCAGTGTCTCAGACCTCCCTCCTCTGTTCTCCCCTTTCATTGCCTCGCCTCCTCAGTGTGATTCCTCCCTCCTCTGTTTCTTCTCTTTCATTGCCTCGCCTCCTCAGTGTGATTCCTCCCTCCTCTGTTTCTTCTCTTTCAATGCCTCGCCTCCTCAGTGTGATTCCTCCCTCCTCTGTTTCTTCCCTTTAATGCCGCGCCTCCTCCGTGGGTGTCCTCCATCCTCTTTTTCTCCCCTTTCATTGCCTCGCCTCCTCAGTGTGATTCCTCCCTCCTCTGTTTCTTCTCTTTCAATGCCTCGCCTCCTCAGTGTGATTCCTCCCTCCTCTGTTTCTTCTCTTTCAATGCCTCGCCTCCTCAGTGTGATTCCTCCCTCCTCTGTTTCTTCCCTTTAATGCCACGCCTCCTCCGTGGGTGTCCTCCATCCTCTTTTTCTCCCCTTTCATTGCCTCGCCTCCTCAGTGTGATTCCTCCCTCCTCTGTTTCTTCTCGTTCAATGCCTCGCCTCCTCAGTGTGATTCCTCCCTCCTCTGTTTATTCCCTTTCATTGCCCCGCCTCCTCAGTGTGATTCCTCCCTCCTCTGTTTCTTCCCTTTCATTGCCTCGCCTCCTCAGTGGGTGTAATCCCTCCTCTGTTTCTTCCCTTTCAATGCCTCGCCTCCTCAGTGTGATTCCTCCCTCCTCTGTTTCTTCCCTTTTAATGCCTCGCCTCCTCAGTGTGATTCCTCCCTCCTCTGTTTCTTCCCTTTCAATGCCTCGCCTCCTCAGTGTGATTCCTCCCTCCTCTTTTTCTTCCCTTTAATGCCTCGCCTCCTCAGTGTGATTCCTCCCTCCTCTGTTTCTTCCCTTTAATGCCTCGCCTCCTCAGTGTGATTCCTCCCTCCTCTTTTTCTTCCCTTTAATGCCTCGCCTCCTCAGTGTGATTCCTCCCTCCTCTTTTTCTTCCCTTTAATGCCTCGCCTCCTCAGTGTGATTCCTCCCTCCTCTTTTTCTTCCCTTTAATGCCTCGCCTCCTCAGTGTGATTCCTCCCTCCTCTGTTTCTTCCCTTTCATTGCCTCGCCTCCTCAGTGGGTGTCCTCCCTCCTCTGTTTCTTCCCTTTCAATGCCTCGCCTCCTCAGTGTGATTCCTCCCTCCTCTGTTTCTTCCCTTTCAATGCCTCGCCTCCTCAGTGTGATTCCTCCCTCCTCTGTTTCTTCCCTTTCAATGCCTCGCCTCCTCAGTGTGATTCCTCCCTCCTCTGTTTCTTCCCTTTCAATGCCTCGCCTCCTCAGTGTGATTCCTCCCTCCTCTTTTTCTTCCCTTTAATGCCGCGCCTCCTCAGTGTGTGTCCTCCATCCTTTTTCTTCCCTTTAATGCCTCGCCTCCTCAGTGTGATTCCTCCCTCCTCTGTTTCTTCCCTTTCAATGCCTCGCCTCCTCAGTGTGATTCCTCCCTCCTCTGTTTCTTCCCTTTCAATGCCTCGCCTCCTCAGTGTGATTCCTCCCTCCTCTGTTTCTTCCCTTTCAATGCCTCGCCTCCTCAGTGTGATTCCTCCCTCCTCTTTTTCTTCCCTGTAATGCCTCGCCTCCTCAGTGTGATTCCTCCCTCCTCTTTTTCTTCCCTTTAATGCCTCGCCTCCTCAGTGTGATTCCTCCCTCCTCTTTTTCTTCCCTTTAATGCCTCGCCTCCTCAGTGTGATTCCTCCCTCCTCTGTTTCTTCCCTTTCATTGCCTCGCCTCCTCAGTGGGTGTCCTCCCTCCTCTGTTTCTTCCCTTTCAATGCCTCGCCTCCTCAGTGTGATTCCTCCCTCCTCTGTTTCTTCCCTTTCAATGCCTCGCCTCCTCAGTGTGATTCCTCCCTCCTCTGTTTCTTCCCTTTCAATGCCTCGCCTCCTCAGTGTGATTCCTCCCTCCTCTGTTTCTTCCCTTTCAATGCCTCGCCTCCTCAGTGTGATTCCTCCCTCCTCTGTTTCTTCCCTTTCAATGCCTCGCCTCCTCAGTGTGATTCCCCCCTCCTCTGTTTCTTCCCTTTCAATGCCTCGCCTCCTCAGTGTGTGTCCTCCCTCCTCTGTTTCTTCCCTTTCAATGCCTCGCCTCCTTAGTGTGATTCCTCCCTCCTCTGTTTCTTCCCTTTCAATGCCTCGCCTCCTCAGTGTGATTCCTCCCTCCTCTGTTTCTTCCCTTTCAATGCCTCGCCTCCTCAGTGTGATTCCTCCCTCCTCTGTTTCTTCCCTTTAATGCCGCGCCTCCTCAGTGTGATTCCTCCCTCCTCTGTTTCTTCCCTTTCAATGCCTCGCCTCCTCAGTGTGATTCCTCCCTCCTCTGTTTCTTCCCTTTAATGCCGCGCCTCCTCAGTGTGATTCCTCCCTCCTCTGTTTCTTCCCTTTCAATGCCTCGCCTCCTCAGTGTGATTCCCCCCTCCTCTGTTTCTTCCCTTTCAATGCCTCGCCTCCTCAGTGTGTGTCCTCCATCCTCTTTTCCTGTGTCTGTGTTCTCCCTTCTTTGTTTCTTCTCTTTCCATGCCTCTCCTCTGTCTGTGTCCTCTCTCCTCTGTTAGCTCTGTTCTTCCCTCTCCATGCTTCTGCTCAGTGTCTGTGTTCTCCATCCTGTGTTTCTTCCTGTTACGCACTTTGCAGTTTCTCTGTGTCCTCCCTTGTCTATTTCTTCCCTCTCCATGTCTCTTCTCTCCAGTGTCTGTGTCCTCTCTCGTCTATTAGCTCTGTTCTTCCAGTGTGCATCCTCCACCCTCTTTCTTCCCTTTCCATGCCACTCCTCCTTTTTGCCGCTGTGTCCTCCCTCCTCTATTTTTCCTTTTCCATACTTTTCCTCCTCAGTGTGTCCTCTGTCCTCTTCAGGGACATCTTAAGAATTATGGGGGCCCTGGGCAAAAGGTGGTTGGGGGTCCCTGTTCAGAACATCTTTGAATGTATGATCCAATTTCAGCTCTTCATGCCCTCTTTGGCCAGGTCACTGACAGTGCAGTGCAGGGGCACACTCCTTACACATTCTAGATGTGTTTCTATCGAATATTCAGGGATAGTGATGTGTTTTCAATATTGTAACACAGCAGCAGCTCACTAATATTACTGCCCCTTAGACACCCGTTTCTCATATGTAAGGTCTGGTTTTGACCTAAAAAACATTTTTTAGGGATGTTGCATGAAGCATATACACAACATTTCTCTGCAAAATGTCTGTAATACACACTCACACAACAGCCACTTTAGAAAAAAAATTAAAGGAAAACTGTATTTAAAAGAATCTGTTTAAGAATTATTCAAGGTCATCGGGTCAAGACTTCCTTGCAGAACAGAGCTGACTCCATCAGGGGGCCCTGAAAGGCTGGGGCCCTGGACCAGAACCCCCAGTGCCCACGCCTTAAAACGTCGCTGGCCTCTGTTTCTTCCCTCTCCATGCTGCTCCTCAGTGTCTCTGTGCCCACCCTTCTCTGTTTCTTCCCTCTCCATGCTTCTCCTCAGTTTCTCTTTGTCCACCCTTCTCCGTTTCTTCCCTCTCCATTCTTCTCCTCAGTTTCTCTTTGTCCACCCGTCTCCGTTTCTTCCCTCTCCATGCTTCTCCTCAGTTTCTCTTTGTCCACCCTTCTCTGTTTCTTCCCTCTCCATGCTTCTCCTCAGTTTCTCTTTGTCCACCCTTCTCTGTTTCTTCCCTCTCCATGCTTCTCCTCAGTGTCTCTGTGCCCACCCATCTCTGTTTCATCCCTCTCCATGCTTCTCCTCAGTGTCTCTGTGCCCACCCGTCTCTGTTTCTTCCCTCTCCATGCTTCTCCTCAGTTTCTCTTTGTCCACCCTTCTCTGTTTCATCCCTCTCCATGCTTCTCCTCAGTGTCTCTGTGCCCACCCTTCTCTGTTTCATCCCTCTCCATGCTTCTCCTCAGGTTCTCTTTGTCCACCCTTCTCCGTTTCTTCCCTCTCCATGCTTCTCCTCAGTGTCTCTGTGCCCACCCGTCTCGGTTTCTTCCCTCTCCATGCTTCTCCTCAGTTTCTCTTTGTCCACCCTTCTCTGTTTCTTCCCTCTCCATGCTTCTCCTCAGTTTCTCTTTGTCCACCCTTCTCTGTTTCATCCCTCTCCATGCTTCTCCTCAGTGTCTCTGTGCCCACCCGTCTCGGTTTCTTCCCTCTCCATGCTTCTCCTCAGTTTCTCTTTGTCCACCCTTCTCTGTTTCTTCCCTCTCCATGCTTCTCCTCAGTTTCTCTTTGTCCACCCTTCTCTGTTTCTTCCCTCTCCATGCTTCTCCTCAGTTTCTCTTTGTCCACCCTTCTCTGTTTCTTCCCTCTCTATGTGTCTCCTCAATGTCTCTGTGCCCACCCGTCTCCGTTTTTTCCCTCTCCATGCTTCTCCTCAGTGTCTCTGTGACCACCCTTCTCTGTTTCATCCCTCTCCATGCTTCTCCTCAGTGTCTCTGTGCCCACCCGTCTCGGTTTCTTCCCTCTCCATGCTTCTCCTCAGTTTCTCTTTGTCCACCCTTCTCTGTTTCTTCCCTCTCCATGCTTCTCCTCAGTGTCTCTGTGCCCACCCTTCTCCGTTTCTTCCATCTCCATGCTTCTCCTCAGTTTCTCTTTGTCCACCCTTCTCCGTTTCTTCCCTCTCCATTCTTCTCCTCAGTTTCTCTTTGTCCACCCGTCTCCGTTTCTTCCCTCTCCATGCTTCTCCTCAGTTTCTCTTTGTCGACCCGTCTCCGTTTCTTCCCTCTCCATGCTTCTCCTCAGTTTCTCTTTGTCCACCCTTCTCTGTTTCTTCCCTCTCCATGCTTCTCCTCAGTTTCTCTTTGTCCACCCTTCTCTGTTTCTTCCCTCTCCATGCTTCTCCTCAGTGTCTCTGTGCCCACCCTTCTCTGTTTCATCCCTCTCCATGCTTCTCCTCAGTGTCTCTGTGCCCACCCGTCTCGGTTTCTTCCCTCTCCATGCTTCTCCTCAGTTTCTCTTTGTCCACCCATCTCCGTTTCTTCCCTCTCCATTCTTCTCCTCAGTTTCTCTTTGTCCACCCGTCTCCGTTTCTTCCCTCTACATGCTTCTCCTCAGTTTCTCTTTGTCCTCCCTTCTCCGTTTCTTCCCTCTCCATTCTTCTCCTCAGTTTCTCTTTGTCCACCCGTCTCCGTTTCTTCCCTCTCCATGCTTCTCCTCAGTTTCTCTTTGTCCACCCTTCTCTGTTTCTTCCCTCTCCATGCTTCTCCTCAGTTTCTCTTTGTCCACCCTTCTCTGTTTCATCCCTCTCCATGCTTCTCCTCAGTGTCTCTGTGCCCACCCTTCTCTGTTTCTTCCCTCTCCATGCTTCTCCTCAGTTTCTCTTTGTCCACCCTTCTCTGTTTCTTCCCTCTCCATGCTTCTCCTCAGTTTCTCTTTGTCCACCCTTCTCTGTTTCTTCCCTCTCTATGTGTCTCCTCAATGTCTCTGTGCCCACCCGTCTCCGTTTTTTCCCTCTCCATGCTTCTCCTCAGTGTCTCTGTGCCCACCCTTCTCTGTTTCATCCCTCTCCATGCTTCTCCTCAGTGTCTCTGTGCCCACCCGTCTCGGTTTCTTCCCTCTCCATGCTTCTCCTCAGTTTCTCTTTGTCCACCCTTCTCTGTTTCATCCCTCTCCATGCTTCTCCTCAGTGTCTCTGTGCCCACCCTTCTCTGTTTCTTCCCTCTCCATGCTTCTCCTCAGTGTCTCTGTGACCACCCTTCTCTGTTTCATCCCTCTCCATGCTTCTCCTCAGTGTCTCTGTGCCCACCCGTCTCGGTTTCTTCCCTCTCCATGCTTCTCCTCAGTTTCTCTTTGTCCACCCTTCTCTGTTTCTTCCCTCTCCATGCTTCTCCTCAGTTTCTCTTTGTCCACCCTTCTCTGTTTCTTCCCTCTCCATGCTTCTCCTCAGTTTCTCTTTGTCCACCCTTCTCTGTTTCTTCCCTCTCCATGCTTCTCCTCAGTGTCTCTGTGCCCACCCTTCTCCGTTTCTTCCCTCTCCATGCTTCTCCTCAGTTTCTCTTTGTCCACCCTTCTCTGTTTCTTCCCTCTCCATGCTTCTCCTCAGTTTCTCTTTGTCCACCCTTCTCCGTTTCATCCCTCTCCATGCTTCTCCTCAGTGTCTCTGTGCCCACCCGTCTCGGTTTCTTCCCTCTCCATGCTTCTCCTCAGTTTCTCTTTGTCCACCCTTCTCTGTTTCTTCCCTCTCCATGCTTCTCCTCAGTTTCTCTTTGTCCACCCTTCTCTGTTTCTTCCCTCTCCATGCTTCTCCTCAGTGTCTCTGTGCCCACCCTTCTCTGTTTCATCCCTCTCCATGCTTCTCCTCAGTGTCTCTGTGCCCACCCGTCTCGGTTTCTTCCCTCTCCATGCTTCTCCTCAGTTTCTCTTTGTCCACCCTTCTCTGTTTCTTCCCTCTCCATGCTTCTCCTCAGTTTCTCCTTGTCCACCCTTCTCTGTTTATTCCCTCTCCATGCTTCTCCTCAGTCTCTCTTTGTCCACCCTTCTCTGTTTCTTCCCTCTCCATGCTTCTCCTCAGTGTCTCTGTGCCCACCCTTCTCCGTTTCTTCCATCTCCATGCTTCTCCTCAGTTTCTCTTTGTCCACCCTTCTCCGTTTCTTCCCTCTCCATTCTTCTCCTCAGTTTCTCTTTGTCCACCCGTCTCCGTTTCTTCCCTCTCCATGCTTCTCCTCAGTTTCTCTTTGTCCACCCGTCTCCGTTTCTTCCCTCTCCATGCTTCTCCTCAGTTTCTCTTTGTCCACCCTTCTCTGTTTCTTCCCTCTCCATGCTTCTCCTCAGTTTCTCTTTGTCCACCCTTCTCTGTTTCTTCCCTCTCCATGCTTCTCCTCAGTGTCTCTGTGCCCACCCTTCTCTGTTTCATCCCTCTCCATGCTTCTCCTCAGTGTCTCTGTGCCCACCCGTCTCGGTTTCTTCCCTCTCCATGCTTCTCCTCAGTTTCTCTTTGTCCACCCGTCTCCGTTTCTTCCCTCTCCATTCTTCTCCTCAGTTTCTCTTTGTCCACCCGTCTCCGTTTCTTCCCTCTACATGCTTCTCCTCAGTTTCTCTTTGTCCACCCTTCTCCGTTTCTTCCCTCTCCATTCTTCTCCTCAGTTTCTCTTTGTCCACCCGTCTCCGTTTCTTCCCTCTCCATGCTTCTCCTCAGTTTCTCTTTGTCCACCCTTCTCTGTTTCTTCCCTCTCCATGCTTCTCCTCAGTTTATCTTTGTCCACCCTTCTCTGTTTCATCCCTCTCCATGCTTCTCCTCAGTGTCTCTGTGCCCACCCTTCTCTGTTTCTTCCCTCTCCATGCTTCTCCTCAGTTTCTCTTTGTCCACCCTTCTCTGTTTCTTCCCTCTCCATGCTTCTCCTCAGTTTCTCTTTGTCCACCCTTCTCTGTTTCTTCCCTCTCTATGTGTCTCCTCAATGTCTCTGTGCCCACCCGTCTCCGTTTTTTACCTCTCCATGCTTCTCCTCAGTGTCTCTGTGCCCACCCTTCTCTGTTTCATCCCTCTCCATGCTTCTCCTCAGTGTCTCTGTGCCCACCCGTCTCGGTTTCTTCCCTCTCCATGCTTCTCCTCAGTTTCTCTTTGTCCACCCTTCTCTGTTTCATCCCTCTCCATGCTTCTCCTCAGTGTCTCTGTGCCCACCCTTCTCTGTTTCATCCCTCTCCATGCTTCTCCTCAGTGTCTCTGTGACCACCCTTCTCTGTTTCATCCCTCTCCATGCTTCTCCTCAGTGTCTCTGTGCCCACCCGTCTCGGTTTCTTCCCTCTCCATGCTTCTCCTCAGTTTCTCTTTGTCCACCCTTCTCTGTTTCTTCCCTCTCCATGCTTCTCCTCAGTTTCTCTTTGTCCACCCTTCTCTGTTTCTTCCCTCTCCATGCTTCTCCTCAGTGTCTCTGTGCCCACCCTTCTCCAATTCTTCCCTCTCCATGCTTCTCCTCAGTTTCTCTTTGTCCACCCTTCTCCGTTTCTTCCCTCTCCATTCTTCTCCTCAGTTTCTCTTTGTCCACCCGTCTCCGTTTCTTCCATCTCCATGCTTCTCCTCAGTTTCTCTTTGTCCACCCTTCTCCGTTTCTTCCCTCTCCATTCTTCTCCTCAGTTTCTCTTTGTCCACCCGTCTCCGTTTCTTCCCTCTCCATGCTTCTCCTCAGTTTCTCTTTGTCCACCCTTCTCTGTTTCTTCCCTCTCCATGCTTCTCCTCAGTTTCTCTTTGTCCACCCTTCTCTGTATCTTCCCTCTCCATGTTTCTCCTCAGTGTGCTCGTTTCTGTTTCTTCCCTTTCCAGTGTCTCTCCTCTCCAGTGTCCGTCATTTCTGAATGGCTCCTGTCCCATGACTTTGGCGCAGGACCAAAAATCCAAAAGATAAGACTGATTGTAAAAAAATGTATGTGGGACATGTGACTATCTCTCCCTCGCTCTCTGACTCTCCATTTTTTCTGTCTTCTCTCATCTCTTTTCCCACCTTTGCTATCCCTATCCTCTCTCTCACTCCAAAATCTGTCCTGTCCTCCTCCATCTTTTCTGCATCCTAACCTCCATATTATCCCTATGCCTCTCACTCTTTTTTATCTCTTATCGCTCCTTCTTTGCTCACTCACTGCCATGGATAAACCCATGCTATGCGAATAACAGGGCTCGAAACCTTATGATAGGATGCAATGGTAAATGCACTTGTATATTAGGTACCGCCTGCGATATATTACACATTTTATTAGATTGTATGAGGTTTTTAGATATACGAAAGGAGTTTTTATGTCCGATTTTTAAAAATTATAAAATTATGAATAGAATGCAAGCTGTTAACCTTTTGGTGGACATGGGGAATTTAGATATAGCCTGTGCCCTGGGGAAATATATGAATAAAGTTAAGGTGTTCCTCAAGTTCACAGATTAAGCACTAAAAATGCCTCTCCCTAGTATCACACAAAGGTGGGACTATCAAGGGATTACAGTATTACTTGCTGCATGTGAAAGATCGGATGTATATATATGAATTAAGTGATTTTATTAAATTAGAATGTTACTATGCTCCGATTTTAAAAAAGGAAGTTAAACTATATGTATTTTGATGTGTAATAACCTTTATGATACCGCTGTGATATGTGTTACTTGTTTTATCAGGATAAGAGGTAAATTGTACTTTTATGGTTGTAACAAACAAAATAAAGTTTTGTTTGACTGACTGACTGACACACACTCACTGCCAGGTGTATCTCCCCTCTTCCATTCTGGCCAGACCTTTCACTCCCCCTTTCTCTCCATCTTTTGCAAGACCACTTGAGTTATGCAGCAGGGCAGGTCTACAAAACTCAGTAGCAACCTTACAGCAACAGAACATTGAAAGGTGAGCACGTGTGTTTTGTGAGGGGCCTTCCAACTCGTGTCCGGTGTCCCCACGTTTTAGTAACTCTTGGTCCATTTGTACAAGCAAAATATTTATATTTAGTCAAATCTACATATGACACGGCAGATGATGGATTTGTGTGGCAAATGCCGGAAATCCGTAACTATGGTAACAAGCATTGAAAATGCAATAGGTCTCGCAATAACGCGAGTCTGAACTATTAGCATTGTAAATGATTATGCCCTTTATTTTTGCGTTCTGGTTTTTGGAACATAAATAAAAGGCTTTGCCATTTACAAGGCCTATAGCTTAAATTTGCGTTAAAACGAGACCTATTGCATTGCAATGGTGGTGGTGCTGCTGAGTTTTCTCTGAATCTGCACCCACAATCTGCACCCGTGTGTGAGTGGCGTTGCGTGTGTGAGTGGCGTTGCGTGTGTCAGTGGCGTTGCGTGTGTCAGTGGCGTTGCGCGTGTCAGTGGCGTTGCGTGTGTGAGTGGCGTTGCGTGTGTGAGTGGCGTTGCGTGTGTAAGTGGCGTTGCGTGTGTGAGTGGCGTTGCGTGGCTGAGTGGCGTTGTGTGGCTGAGTGGCGTTGCGTGGCTGAGTGGCGTTGCGTGTGTGAGTGGCGTTGCGTGTGTGAGTGGCGTTGCGTGTGTGAGTGGCGTTGCGTGGGTGAGTTGTGTTGCGTGTGTGAGTGGTGTTGCTTGGGTGAGTGGCGTTGCGTGGATGAGTGGCGTTGCGTGGATGAGTGGCGTTGCGTGGATGAGTGGGGTTGCGTGGATGAGTATGAGTGGGGTTGCGTGGATGAGTGGCGTTGCGTGTGTGAGTGGTGTTGCTTGGGTGAGTGGCGTTGCGTGGGTGAGTGTGGTGTTGCGTGGATGATAGTGGGCTTGCGTGGGTGTGAGTGGCGTTGTGTGTCTGTAAGTGTTGCTGTGTGGGTGAAAGTGGCACAGAGCCTTTGATGTGACATTTCAGGTGCAGAGCATGAGATTGATGCAAGGAGCAGGCATGGGAAGCAAAACCTTCCTGATGTGAGAGACGATAACGGGTGCATATGCATAGGAGGAGAATACAGGTATATGGCATGTGAAGATATCAGGTGGAAAGATTGGGTAGGGAAGATAATAGGTTCAGGGCTTGCAAGGCATGAGTAGAGTAAAGCAGGACAAAATGGTGCAAGGCATGAAAAGAAACTAATGCCAGGTGTGGAAATTGAGGAGTAAAAATAACGATACGGCATGAGATGTCCAGCAAGAGAATATAAAATGTGTGCCAAATTCAGGTGGCATGGGTAGGTAATCTAGTTCAAGCAACTGTGATATAAGTGACATCACAGGCTTTGGTGTGCAAGGCTAGCGAAGGGCCGTCACTGATGTAAGGCTTAGGAAGAGAACATAACGTCGAAAACAAGGACAGCGAACAAGATAGCTGTCTGACCGTAGCTGATCCGAAAGTTGCCTTGTTTGCTATGATTACAAGTGCAAAGAATGTCCCGAGAAGGTAGGGAGTGCAAGGCATGATACAGGAAATTATGTGTGCCTTAAACCATGGTAATGTAAGCAAACTGATACAAGTTGATCGGCCGGGAAGCGGCCAGGAAACACAAGTACGGCCGGCCACATAATTAGGGGAGGAGAAGCCGCACAGCACACGCTGGGAGAAGCCCTTTGATGTGCTGTGCGGCCGCGATGCGCGCTCTGTGCTGGGGGAGGGCCATTAGGAACAGGAACAGATGGCCATGAAAGTGTATGGGCCAAATGCGCGTGCCTGTACGTGCACTCGAAGAAAACGCCACGGAAAAAAGCGGTGGTTTGACTATCCGATGGAGCACTTGAATTCTCCCCCATTTCCCATTGCTTCGCAATGGAAAAGGACGAGACCTAAAAACGCCCCAGCTGCAGAATCGTATCATTCCTGTGGTACTGGAATTGAGCAGTGCCATTTTTCTCGCTCCTCCTTCGTGTTTCTCAGGTCCCCCTTTTCTTCCCCTCTTTCTCCATTTCCTTCTCTGTTTGCTATGCACGTGCCGTTATCATCTCATCCACCCTCTCGTGTTTATCCTCCTCTTTCTCCTCGGCTTTCGTCACAGTAACCCCGCCCCCCCCACCTGTTTTATCTCGATCTTTCATCCGTTATCTCTTACTGTCTTGTCTCACGTTCCCCCTTCTCTTTTATCCATCCTTTTCTCTCTCTTTTGCTTCTTTTTCAGAAAATTGGGTTGTCTCGGTCTGTTCGCCTCTCTGCTCCCTCCTCACTTTCTCTCTCTCTCTCTCTCTCTCTCTCTCTCTCTCTCTCTCTCTCTCACTCACACTCACACTCACACTCACACTCACACTCACACACATACACATACACTTTACTTCCAGTTTCTCTCCTCTCTTCCTACTTCTCTCACCCTGTGTCTTCTCGCTTCCGCCATCTTTTCTCCTCTTTCCCCTTCCTGTTTCGCCCTATGTCTCCTCGCTCCCTTCAGTCTTCCCCTCATGTCCCTCCAGTCTCTCCCTCCAGTCTGCCCATGTCTCTCCTTCACGTCCCTCCCGTCTCTTCCTCTCTCCTTCCAGTCTCTCCCCCTTGCTTCCCGCCCATCTTTCCCTCTCTCCCTCCAGTCTGCCCATGTCTCTCCCTCCCTCTCTCCCCTCACATCTCTCCCTCTCTCCCCTCACGTCTCTCCCTCTCTCCCCTCACGTCTCTCCCTCTCTCCCCTCACGTCTCTCCCTCTCTCCCTCTTGTCTCTCCCCTCACGTCTCTCCCTCTCTCCCCTCACGTCTCCCCCTCACGTCTCCCCCTCTCTCCCCTCACGTCTCTCCCCTCACGTCTCTCCCCTCACGTCTCCCCCTCTCTCCCCTCCTGTCTCTCCCTCCTGTCTCTCCCCTCACGTCTCTCCCTCTCTCCCCTCACGTCTCTCCCCTCACGTCTCTCCCTCTCTCCCCTCACGTCTCTCCCCTCACGTCTCTCCCTCTCTCCCCTCACGTCTCTCCCTCTCTCCCCTCACGTCTCTCCCTCTCTCCCCTCACGTCTCCCCCTCTCTCCCCTCACGTCTCTCCCTCTCTCCCCTCACGTCTCTCCCCTCATGTTTCTCCCTCTCTCCCCTCACGTCTCTCCCTCTCTCCCCTCACGTCTCTCCCTCTCTCCCCTCACGTCTCTCCCTCTCTCCCCTCACGTCTCTCCCTCTCTCCCCTCACGTCTCTCCCTCTCTCCCCTCACGTCTCTCCCTCTCTCCCTCCTGTCTCTCCCCTCACGTCTCTCCCTCTCTCCCCTCACGTCTCTCCCTCTCTCCCCTCACGTCTCTCCCTCTCTCCCTCCTGTCTCTCCCCTCACGTCTCTCCCTCTCTCCCCTCACGTCTCTCCCCTCACGTCTCCCCCTCTCTCCCCTCACGTCTCTCCCTCTCTCCCTCCTGTCTCTCCCCTCACGTCTCTCCCTCTCTCCCCTCACGTCTCTCCCCTCACGTCTCTCCCTCTCTCCCCTCACGTCTCTCCCCTCACGTCTCTCCCCTCACGTCTCTCCCTCTCTCCCCTCACGTCTCTCCCCCTCTCCCCTCACGTCTCTCCCCTCACGTCTCTCCCCCTCACGTCTCTCCCTCTCTCCCCTCACGTCTCTCCCTCTCTCCCCTCACGTCTCTCCCTCTCTCCCCTCACGTCTCTCCCTCTCTCCCTCCTGTCTCTCCCCTCACGTCTCTCCCTCTCTCCCTCCTGTCTCTCCCCTCACGTCTCTCCCTCTCTCCCTCCTGTCTCTCCCCTCACGTCTCTCCCTCTCTCCCTCCTGTCTCTCCCCTCACGTCTCCCCCTCTCTCCCCTCACGTCTCTCCCTCTCTCCCCTCACGTCTCTCCCTCTCTCCCCTCACGTCTCCCCCTCTCTCCCCTCACGTCTCCCCCTCTCTCCCCTCACGTCTCTCCCTCTCTCCCTCCTGTCTCTCCCCTCACGTCTCTCCCTCTCTCCCTCCTGTCTCTCCCCTCACGTCTCTCCCTCTCTCCCCTCACGTCTCTCCCTCTCTCCCCTCACGTCTCCCCCTCTCTCCCCTCACGTCTCTCCCTCTCTCCCCTCACGTCTCTCCCTCTCTCCCCTCACGTCTCTCCCCTCACGTCTCCCCCTCTCTCCCCTCACGTCTCTCCCTCTCCCCTCACGTCTCTCCCTCTCTCCCCTCACGTCTCTCCCCTCACGTCTCTCCCTCTCTCCCCTCCCTCTCTCCCCTCACGTCCCTCCCTCTCTCCCCTCCCTCTCTCCCCTCACGTCCCTCCCTCACGTCTCTCCCGCCTCCCCTCGGATCACGTTTTGGCTCTGGAGAGTCGCTCTGAGTGACGTCTCGCACTGTACATACTGTATCTTCATGACTCGGAAAATGTGGCTTCTAAGGCCCTCTTTTCCGGAGTGCTTGGCTGGTGCTTGAGGCGGAGATGCATTACACTTCCAGGAGGGGCTGGTCTGTGCCAGACACCGAGGCCGGGCCCCCTCCCAGACACCGGGGCCAGACCTCCTCCCTCCCAGACACCGAGGCCAGGACCCCTCCCAGACACCGGGGCTGAGCCACCTACCTCCCAGACACCGGGGCTGAGCCACCTACCTCCCAGACACCGGGGCTGAGCCACCTACCTCCCAGACACCGGGGCTGAGCCACCTACCTCCCAGACACCGGGGCTGAGCCCCCTCCCTCCCAGACACCGCGGCCGGGCCCCATCCCTCCCTCCAGACACCGAGGCCGGGCCCCCTCCCTCCCAGACACCGAGGCCGGGCCCCCTCCCTCCCAGACACCGCGGCCGGGCCCCCTCCCTCCCAGACACCGGGGCCGGGCCCCCTCCCTCCCTCCAGACACCGGGGCCGGGCCCCCTCCCTCCCAGACACCGAGGCCATGGGCCCCCTCCCTCCCAGACACCGCGGCCGGGCCCCATCCCTCCCTCCAGACACCGGGGCCGGGCCCCCTCCCTCCCAGACACCGAGGCCATGGGCCCCCTCCCTCCCAGACACCGCGGCCGGGCCCCATCCCTCCCAGACACCGCGGCCGGGCCCCCTCCCAGACACCGAGGCCGGGCCCCCTCCCTCCCAGACACCGGGGCTGAGCCCCCTCCCTCCCAGACACCGCCGCCGGGCCCCATCCCTCCCAGAAACCGCGGCCGGGCCCCCTCCCAGACACCGAGGCCGGGCCCCCTCCCTCCCAGACACCGGGGCTGAGCCCCCTCCCTCCCAGACACCGCGGCCGGGCCCCATCCCTCCCTCCAGACACCGGGGCCGGGCCCCCTCCCTCCCAGACACCGGGGCCGGGCCCCCTCCCTCCCAGACACCGGGGCCGGGCCCCCTCCCTCCCAGACACCGGGGCCGGGCCCCCTCCCTCCCAGACACCGCGGCTGGGCCCCCTCCCTCCCAGACACCGAGGCCATGGGCCCCCTCCCTCCCAGACACCGAGGCCGGGCCCCCTCCCTCCCTCCAGACACCGCGGCCGGGCCCCCTCCCTCCCAGACACCGAGGCCGGGCCCCCTCCCTCCCAGACACCGGGGCTGAGCCCCCTCCCTCCCAGACACCGCGGCCGGGCCCCCTCCCTCCCAGACACCGAGGCCGGGCCCCCTCCCTCCCAGACACCGGGGCCGAGCCCCCTCCCTCCCAGACACCGCGGCCGGGCCCCATCCCTCCCAGACACCGGGGCCGGGCCCCCTCCCAGACACCGAGGCCGGGCCCCCTCCCTCCCAGACACCGGGGCTGAGCCCCCTCCCTCCCAGACACCGCGGCCGGGCCCCATCCCTCCCTCCAGACACCGGGGCCGGGCCCCCTCCCTCCCAGACACCGAGGCCATGGGCCCCCTCCCTCCCAGACACCGCGGCCGGGCCCCATCCCTCCCAGACACCGCGGTCGGGCCCCCTCCCTCCCAGACACCGGGGCTGAGCCCCCTCCCTCCCAGACACCGCGGCCGGGCCCCATCCCTCCCAGACACCGCGGCCGGGCCCCATCCCTCCCAGACACCGCGGCCGGGCCCCATCCCTCCCAGACACCGCGGCCGGGCCCCCTCCCAGACACCGAGGCCGGGCCCCCTCCCTCCCAGACACCGGGGCTGAGCCCCCTCCCTCCCAGACACCGCGGCCGGGCCCCATCCCTCCCTCCAGACACCGGGGCCGGGCCCCCTCCCTCCCAGACACCGAGGCCGGGCCCCATCCCTCCCTCCAGACACCGAGGCCGGGCCCCCTCCCTCCCAGACACCGGGGCTGAGCCCCCTCCCTCCCAGACACCGCGGCCGGGCCCCCTCCCTCCCAGACACCGAGGCCGGGCCCCCTCCCTCCCAGACACCGGGGCCGAGCCCCCTCCCTCCAGACACCGGGGCCGGGCCCCCTCCCACCCAGACACCGAGGCCATGGGCCCCCTCCCTCCCAGACACCGAGGCCGGGCCCCCTCCCTCCCTCCCAGACACCGCGGCCGGGCCCCCTCCCTCCCAGACACCGAGGCCGGGCCCCATCCCTCCCTCCCAGACACCGCGGCCGGGCCCCCTCCCTCCCAGACACCGAGGCCGGGCCCCCTCCCTCCCTCCCAGACACCGAGGCCGGGCCCCCTCCCTCCCTCCCAGACACCGAGGCCGGGCCCCTCCCTGCTGGGAATGGGAAGCAGGCATTGTGCAGGCGCTGCTGAATGTGCCCCGTGTCTGAAAATGACACCAGGACAAGTTCAGCATATTTCTATGGGGCCCAGCTTCTTGACAGGGGGGGGGGGACAGCGTCCACCCTGTGAAAAGAGTGGGGGGACGCCGTCTACCTGCGTGTACCCCCGACTCGAGCCCTGTTCAGAAGGGCATATGGAGATCCCTAACAAATTGCTTTTAATCAGAATTCCAGGCCGCCTGCCCCTGTTGGTTGTTTTCTGTTTCTATAAATCTTTTATTTCTCTTCCTTTAGTGCCTTATTTTTCCTCTGATTCCTCTTCTGCCCCTTCTTCTCTCTCCCCAACGACCCCCATTTGGCGCTGGTGATCAGGAAAGGCCCAAATATCCTTTTACCCAGGGCGCTGTGTGAACAGAGACGAGAGTGATCACTCCTAAATACACACACAGAACCGAATCAGCGACCATTCCTGGACACACAAAAAAGATTCATGGATTGCTACTGTGAACAATCACAGCACAGATTCAATGATTACTCCTATACACACAGGAGAGGGTCACTGATCATTCCCATACACACAGGAGAGGATCACTGATCACTTCTATAGACACCGGAGAGGATCACTGGTCACTCCTGTATACACAGGTAAGGATCACTGATCACTCCTAACACACAGGAGAAGATCACTGATCACTCCTATACACATTGGAGAGGATCACTGATCACTCCTATCCACACAGGATACTATAGACACCAGAGAGGATCACTGATCATTCTTGTACACACAGGAGAGGTTCACTGATCATTCCTATACACACAGGAGAGAATCACAGATCACTCCTATACACACAAGAGAGGATCACAGATCACTCCTATAAATACAGGAGAGGATCACTGATCACTCCTATAGACACCAGAGAGGATC
Organism: Lissotriton helveticus; assembly: GCF_964261635.1. NCBI lineage: Eukaryota > Metazoa > Chordata > Amphibia > Caudata > Salamandridae > Lissotriton > Lissotriton helveticus. The sequence continues at coordinate 1,984,566,575 of NC_136065.1, forward strand.
ACTGGTCACTCGTGTACTCACAGGTAAGGATCACTGATCACTCCAATACACACAGGAGAGGATCACTGATCACTCCTGTAGACACCGGAAAGGATCACAGATCACTCCTATAAATACAGGAGAGGATCACTGATCACTCCTATAGACACCAGAGAGGATCACTGGTCACTCGTGTACTCACAGGTAAGGATCACTGATCACTCCAATACACACAGGAGAGGATCACTGATCACTCCTGTAGACACCGGAAAGGATCACAGATCACTCCTATAAATACAGGAGAGGATCACTGATCACTCCTATAGACACCAGAGAGGATCACTGGTCACTCGTGTACTCACAGGTAAGGATCACTGATCACTCCAATACACACAGGAGAGGATCACTGATCACTCCTGTAGACACCGGAAAGGATCACAGATCACTCCTATAAATACAAGAGAGGATCACAGATCACTCCTATAGACACATAGAGGATCACTGATCACTCCTATAGACATGTAGAGGATCACTAATCACTCATGTACATACAGGAGAGGATCACATGTGAAGATCGCTACTCACATAGGTGAGACAGGAAACATACCCTGTGCAAACCTATACACACAGTAGACCTCTACTATGCACACGCGAGATTCCTTGATTACTATAATTCACCAAGAAGAGATATACTAATCACTTCTACCTACACAGGAGCCACCTCTTTATTTGTTTATGTATGTTTTATTTATTTATGTCGTTTTATGAAGCGCAGAGGGTACCCACAGGTGTTCCAGCTCTTCACAATAGCACTAGAACATCAGTCAATCAAAGGACGCTTAATTCAGCTGTAAAAAATGCCTCAAAAGAAGGAACAATCGCGTCAATAAATATTGCAAAATAACAAACATTTGAGAAGAGTGAAATCAAATACAATATGCAAAAACATCTTTGAGTTTTGATATCTCAGTGCACAATCCAATGAAGACCCTGTCATATAACAAATATTTGAATCAGACTGCACCAGTAAGTGCAGTAAGGCGGGCCGACACCTAGTGCAACCAGGCGCTTTGAACAACAAGATTAAAAATCTTAAGAAGAAAGATTTCTAAAAGTTGCAAAAAAAGATGGAGTGAATCGTTAGTGGGGTGAAACCCCGTCATCTGGACGGCAACAGATGGAATCAGAGCCGTGTGCCGGTTAGGGATGAAAGCATGCTGCATAAGGCCAAACTGAAGCAACAAGAGACTTCTCTCCCGCGGGGAATAACAGCTGGTGGGTATATCTCCAGGCCGAATGAGTTCTACAATGAAATGTGCACACAGACTGAAGCCTTCAGGAGCTTAGAAGCCTTTTGTGAGCTGATGCAATTTGTAAGAAAGTGCCGCTTAACGCTGTTTTTATCTAACTTAACAATATTGTCCGGGTTGGTACACGGAGACAATCTGCTGAGGTTGCTAAAGGAAGATATAGTCATTTCAGCCAAGGAAGTCTGAGTGCATCAGAGGAGATAAAACAATCAATACCAATTACCCTATTGAGAGAAGCTTTAGGGTTAGACCAAATTGATAGCCATAATAATAAGGAAGCCAGTAATGCAATAAAACCCTGAACATAAAGCAGACCAAAGTCCTCATGGCAAAAAAGTGAGATGTGTTACGAGGCAGACCCAATAACCTATAGCAGAAAAAAAAATCTTCTTGTAATTTGGCACTGGAAGAGCGACCCCAAATACCAGAGCACAAAATGGGAAGACACTTTTAGTAAATCTTTAAGATCTGATCAAGAGCTCGCTGTCCCAGTTTAGAGGTGAAATTTAATACCACCTCTAAAGACTGGGCACATTTCATGTATCGGAGGGTATAGAAAGGAAGCCAGGGGCTAGCCAAACCAGACGTACCCCGCAGAAGAGAAGTGATCAAATTCTCTCAATTATTTTGTTTTTAATACATAGTGCCCTGACTTTAGATGTTTGTGGCCCACAAAAAATATTATGTTGATTTTAGAAAGACTACTATCCAAATCTATATTATATCTATAAAGGTGACAAAAGCATCTACAAGTTTTGTCAGACTTCTAGCAGTATGCGATAGGAAACGCCGTGATCTACATAAAGAAACGTCAGGACAGCCTTATCGCCAGTGTGAGGCATATCTTGTCCCTTGCGAGATTAAATAAGGATTGATATTATTGGTGTACAAAATGAATAATATCTGGGTCAAAGAACAACTCTCCCAACCCCCCCACCCCCCTTTTTAATCTAAAAGGTTTTGGCATCCACCACAGTCTCCAGATCTAACAGTAACCGATAAGCCGGTATGTAATCGTTGAGAAAGTTCATAAGTGATACGTCGAGACCCTTAGAGAATAAAATCTACCATAATCTTAATCTAGTAACACGATCGAAAGAACTACTCCATTCCATAAAAGCCAAGTGGATAGAAGCCTGGTTATCGCAGTATATTTGCGGGAGAGCGAAATACAGTTGGAGACTCTGCTCCCCAGGCCCTCCATGGAGCCACATTGGACCTCAGCAAGAATGTTGTTATCAGAAAGACCAAGCTAAAATTGATCACTACTACAGGCACTGGAGAGAGTCCCTCATCACTACTATTATCCACACAAAGGCGATTCCCGATCACTCTAATACACAATGGGAGAGAAGATTCATGTTCACTTGTACGCGCACAGGAGATGCATTGCTACCTATAGAGGGGTGGTTCCCTATTCATGCCTGTACTCACAAGCGCGATTCCATGCTCACTGCTGCACCCAGGAGATACTCACTGATCACTACTACACCTACAAGGCGCTTTAGACACAACTAACCCCACATCATCAGCAGTAGGAAAGCCCTGAACTCTGGCATCTAAGGCGAGTGCCTTGGGACCAGCTCGGACGCGGGCCTTGGTTTAGAATAGATGATGTAGGAAAGTGGCTGTCCTGATATGACGGAGTACACGATCACTGTATAACCGTATAGGGCCATCACTGTACAACAGAAAACACCGTCACTGCACGACAGAGATCACCATCACTGTACGACACAATGCACAATACAATAAAATATGGCCATTACTGTATGACAGAATGTGACCTGCACTGAATATAACAGAAGGACCATCTCTGTTCAACTGAACATGCCATCACCGTATGAAAGAATATACGAACACAGCATTGCAGAACACTGCATCTCTGTACGACAGCATACACCATCGCTGCATTACAAAATATGCCATCACTGTGCGACCGAGTACGCCATCACTGTTAGTCAGAAAACACCATCGCTGTGCGACAGAATACACCATCGCTGTGCGACAGAGTACACCATCGCTGTGCGACAGAGTACACCATCACTGTGTAACAGAGTACACCATCACTGTCAGTCAGAAATCACCATCCCTGTGTGACAAAAAGCCCTATAGGCATTCAGGGTCCTGGAGTCCGCGGCTGCTCCAGAGTTCCCTGTAAAGTTTGTATACACTGACCCTGTGGTATATGGCCAGGTACGGCCTAGACCCCCTCCTCCCTTATCTATACCCAGATAGTAACACGTTTACTATGAGAAGAAATCTTTGGATTAGGGAGTCGTAATACCCCCGGCCATATTTATTAACATAAACATTTTTAAAACAAAATGTATATACATTATTTACATAATACGCAGAAACCATTGCATTACATTGATAGATACAGATGTCAGGTTGCTAACCTTAACATATCTCTAATTCAAAGATATTCCTATCCGAATCTAAACATACCATAATCAATGATCATATTAATAACATTTTATTTTATGCGTATCCCTATTTGAGCCTACGGCAAGGTCAATAACTGGCGCCAGATCCTTATCAAATTATGCCCGCCCTCCAACCGGAGTGCGCATGCGCAGTGGGCCTGTTCACCGTGAGATCCCCCCCAGGTCACCCCTGTACGCCCTCATGCCCGCCATCCAACCGGAGTGAACATGCGCAGAGGGCCCGTTCCCCATAAGGGTACTTTTCCCCAGGTCACCCCGTATGCCCTGTAGATTATCTCCATAAGGGACCCTTGCAGTTATGCACTGTTTACTTGCGCCATTGTGCAGGTGTGGGGTGGCCAAGCAGCCTCCTGGAAAGCGTAACTCCCACTCCCCCGCACCCATCCAGCCAACCGGCTGTAACTGCCCTAGAGTTCTATGAGAGACTACTTGTCCCTCCCCTCTAAGGACCTTAAATTTACTGCTCACCAATCATGACCTTACTGCCACAGGCCTGCATAGTTGCCGGACTATCGCATATGACAGGCTGTGGGAGCGCCTAGCAAAGAGGCAGATTCCACCGCTCCCTAGCCTTTTGTTACCCCCACAGATACCTAACGTTGATCAGACGCGCGACCCGGAAGTGATTGTAATCCCTTCCGGGGCACGAGCCCTAACCCTGACCAATTGTTGGCGAGGCATGCCTGTCGAGTCATCATTGCCCGCGACAGGCTGTGATCATCGGGGCCGGCACGACCGCCAAACCTTTGGCGTGGCCGATGCCAGCCCGACCTTTCTACTTGGGGTCCCGGGGCTCACGCCTGCTCCAGAATTCCCTGCATTGTTTGTATTCATGGACTCAGTGGTGTTCTAGGTCCTGGGGCTCAGGCCTGCTCCAGAGTTCCCTGCATTGTTTGTATACATGGTGGTCTCGGTGGTATTCAGGGTCCCTGGGCTCACACCTGCTCCAGAGTTCCCTGTATTGTTTGTATACATGGTCTATGTGGTATTCGGGGTCCCAAGGCTAAGGCCTGCTCCAGAGTTCCCTGCACTGTTTGTATACATGGTGGTTTCGGTGGTATTCAGGGTCCCTGGGCTCATGCCTGCTCCAGAGTTTCCTGTATTGTTTGTATAAATAGACTTTGTGGTATTCAGGGTCCCGGGGCTAACGCCTGCTCCAGAGTTCCCTGTATTGTTTGTATACAAGGTCTCGGTGGTATTCAGGGTCCCGGGGGCCCAGGGCTGCTCCAGAGTCCCCTGCGTTGTTGGTATACATGGACTCTGAGGTATTCGGGGTCCCAGGGCTCAGGCCTGCTCCAGAGTACCCTGCATTGTTTGTATGCATGGACTCTGAGGTATTCGGGGTCCCAGGGCTCAGGCCTGCTCCAGAGTTCCCTGCGTTGTTTGTATACATAGACTCAGTTGTGTTCCGGGTCCTGGGGCTCAGGCCTGCTCCAGAGTACCCTGCGTTGTTTGTATAGATGGACTCTGAGGTATTCAGGGCCCTGGGGCTCTGGCCTGCTCCAGAGTACCCTGCATGGTTTGTATACATGGACTCTGAGGTATTTGGGGTCCAGGGGCTCAGGCCTGCTCCAGAGTTCCCTGTATTGTTTGTATACATGGACTCTGAGGTATTCGGGGTCCCGGGGCTCAGGCCTGCTACAGAGTTCCCTGTATTGTTTGTATACATGGACTCTGAGGTATTCGGGGTCCCAGGGCTCAGGCCTGCTCCAGAGTTCCCTGTATTGTTTGTATACATGGACTCTGAGGTATTCAGGGCCCTGGTGCTCAGGCCTGCTCCAGAGTACCCTGCATTGTTTGTATACATGAACTCTGAGGTATTCAGGGTCCCGGGGCTCAGGCTTGCTCCAGAGTTTCCTGCGTTGTTTGTATACATGGACTCTTAGGTATTCAGGGTCCCGGGGCTCAGGCCTGCTCCAGAGTTCCCTGCGTTGTTTGTATACATGGACTCTTAGGTATTCAGGGTCCTGGGGCTCAGGCCTGCTCCAGAGTACCCTGCATTGTTTGTATACATGGACTCTGAGGTATTCAGGGTCCTGGGGCTCAGGCCTGCTCCAGAGTACCCTGCGTTGTTTGTATACATGGACTCTGAGGTATTTGGGGTCTCGGGGCTCAGGCCTGCTCCAGAGTTCCCTGTATTGTTTGTATACATGGGCCGTGGTGGCATTCGCCGTCCTGTGGCTCAGGCCTACTCCAGAGTTCACTGTATTGTTTGTATACATGGGCCGCGGTGGCATTCGCCCTCCTGTGGCTCAGGTCCGCTCCTGGTTTTTGGCTTGGATTTCTTAGCGCACAAATGTCGTTTTCAGGCAGTGCCAAGTTTTCAGCATTTGCTAAACATTGCGCGGTTCCCAGTGGCGCCAGGGATCGGTTGGCACAGACAGGCCCTGTGCTTGGAGGTGGTGGGTGATTGAAGGGGTGGGGTGCTGGGGATGGTGGAATGGGGTTCTCAGTGACTTGGAACGAGGGGGGCGTGCTCTGCGGTGCTGTGGTGGTTGGGGTGATGTCCAGCCGGTTACAGTCATGGGGTTGCCGGGCTGGTTGCAGCTGATCAGCTGGTAGGTAATGGGACAGTTCGGGTGGTTGAGGGTGTTGGGTGGGGCACGAGCAGTGGTAGCAGTGTTATCGTGGTCAGGGTTATACTGGTCTGGACCCTTTACAGCGAGTGGGGTGTTAGGGTGGGTAGGCACAATAGTGCTGGAGTAGTTGGAGGTGTTGAGGTCATGGGGGGCAGTGACAGTTTTGAGGTGACTAGTAATTACGCAGGGGAAATTAGAATAGTTGGGGGGTAAAATGGATTTAAGTGGCAATGTGAGAATTGGGTGGTTGGCTTTGAGGGCAATGGGAATATTAAGTGGTTAGCTGCTGACGTGGGGCTGGTGGCAAAGGGGGCATTGGGGTGGTTAGCTTTTGAGGTGGTATTGGGGGCAATAGGAGTGTTGGGTGGTTGGTTTTGGGGTGGTGCTGTATCAATAGGAGTGCAGGGTGGGTGGTGTTGGGGTGTTTGTGGCGATGGAAGTAGCGGGTGGTTGGTGTTGGGGTGGTGCTGTGGCAATGGGAGTACTGGGTGGTTGGAGTGGTGCTGTGGCAATGGGAGTACTGGGTGGTTGCGGTGGTGCTGTGGCAATGGGAGTACTGGGTGGTTGCGGTTGGGGTGGTGCTGTAGCAATGGGAGTGCTGGGTGGGTGGTGTTGGGTTGGGGTTGTGGCAGTGGGAGTTCTGGGTGGTTGGTGTTGGGGTGGAGCTCTAGTAATGAGTACTCGGTGGTTGATGTTGAGGTGGTGGTGTAGCATTGGGGTGCTGGGTGGTTGCTGTTGAAGTGGTGCATTAGCAACGAGAGTAATGGATGGTGCAGTAGCAATGGGAGTACTGGGTGACTACTGTTGGGGTGGTGCTGACGCAATGAGAGTAATGGGTGGTGCTGTAGCAATGGGAGTGCTGGGTTGTAGCTGTTGGGGTGATGCTGTAGCAAGGCGATTGCTGGGTGGTTGCTGTTGGGGTGGTGCTGTAGCAATGGGAGTGCTGGGTGGTTGGGGTTGGGTTGGGGTTGTGGCAGTGGGAGTTCTGGGTGGTTGGTGTTGGGGTGGAGCTCTAGTAATGAGTACTCGGTGGTTGATGTTGAGGTGGTGGTGTAGCATTGGGGTGCTGGGTGGTTGCTGTTGAGGTGGTGCTGTAGCAATGAGAGTAATGGATGGTGCAGTAGCAATGGGAGTACTGGGTGACTACTGTTGGGGTGGTGCTGACGCAATGAGAGTAATGGGTGGTGCTGTAGCAATGGGAGTGCTGGGTTGTAGCTGTTGGGGTGATGCTGTAGCCAGGCGATTGCTGGGTGGTTGCTGTTGGGGTGGTGCTGTAGCAAGGGGATTGCTGGGTGGTTGGTGTTAGGATGGTTCTGTAGCATTGGGGGTGCTGGGTGGGTGCTGTTGGGGTGGTGCTGTTGAGCAGTGGCTGGATTAGGGTGGTTGCTTTTGGAGTGGATCTGGGGCAATGAAGTGTTGGGGTCGGCTTTTGGAATAGGGCTTTTGAGGTGGTTAGAGGTGGGGTTATGGGATATTAGTAGTACTGTGGTGGTTGAGGTTGTTGTTTGTATTGGGGTAACTTTGGGTTCATGGGTGCCTTCCGGCACATGCACTGACCACCAGAAAGAGGGAGGTGGGACAGCTAGGTGCACAGCTTGCGTTTGCAAGCACTGCCCCCCTTTCAATAACAGGAAGTGATGTTCTGTATGACATCATCGTGCCAAAAAAAGGTCACTCTGAGTGACCTCCTGTTTACTCTCTTTTTAGGTCTCGCCTAGGCGGCGCGCATGCGCTGCTCTAGGAGGGCCTTTAGCCATCGGCCTTCACTATTCAAGCACTGCATTCGTGCTTGTGGCGGCATCCATCTTACGGGAGCAAGCAGCGGCGCTCCTCAAGCACGAGTTCAGTGCTTGAAAAGTGAAGACTGCTCTCCCAAGCGTGCGCGCGCCCACCACTTGCGGGCTCATCTTCTCCCCCTCTCTCTCACAACTTCTTCCTCGTCCTAAATCACTCCCTCCTCCTGGTTCCATTTGTTTTGTGTAGTCTGCCCCTTGGCATCGTATTTACAATTCTTTTTAAAGTAAATAGTGTTTCACGGCTGACGTTTTTGACAGGATTTTGTTTAGTGATCCGCTAGGTTAAGACTGTTATTGTATCATTTTTGGTACCCTTTCGATAAACTCACATTTGATTTGTATGGCTTGCTAATTACCTTAACTGATTCTGTTGACAGCTGTTCTCATACAGGTGAAATAAAAAAGTAAGCTGTTCATTGCTAACCCAAAATGGTAAAAATGTCTGATCTGTAGGAATGGGAGGCTGGAGAAGGAGCAACATATTGAAGTATTTGAACCAATGACCTGAGCCCCGTGGCTTCAGAATTCATGCCTGTTTCTCTTTCAGTATTTTTTCTATGAATCGCTGCACATAGTAACTTGGTAGTACATTAGATCACTGCAGATAATTAAATTAAACGCACGTGTAACATTTTGTGTCCTCCTCCCCCTCTGCACTGAAACAGCAGAAGGTTGATCTAGTTTGTCTGCAACTGCACACTGACTAGTATAGTTAAAACGTGAGATTTTATCCCATGTTTTGAGGTTCCCCAGCAAGCAAAGCACATCTGTTTTAGGGGTGTTTGCGTAATTTGCTTTCTTGTAAGTGTACAAAGTTACGCACACTGCAAATCTGTCATTTCGTTATCTGTTTTAGCGCGAAATGCGTCTTTGCCTTATGTTTTGCGAGTTTGCATTAAATAAAAGCCCTGTGAATAACAGCCACTTATGTTATGTTTTTGTACAATCTATGACATTTTTTACCACGAATGGCACATACTTATGCAAAGTGATGTAATTTCTGGAATTTCACTTAAGCATAACATGTAGTTCTTAAAATTAAGCAAATTACATGGCGTCATTTAAATTCCCCCCAGTTCTAATCTACTTCCGCCCCATGGAATAGCGATAAGATTTTCACATCTTAGCCTCATGATTCAAAAACCCTCATGCACTGGAATGTGGGGTGTCCAATAATTTTTCAAGTCTTCAAGTCTAGGCCTAACTTATTATTGTTATTAAATATTTATGGTTTTCCATTCCAAATGAACAGGATATGTTGGTGCTTTTCTCACCTTGTGTACTTTGGGCACCACCTTGGTTAAAAATGATAGGATCCTCTCTCTATTGTGTTTAATTGCCAGTACCCAGGCAAACTGAGATAGTTGTTTCTCCTCATATACCATTTTCGGAGTGAGAACTCTCAATTTTCAATAGTTTTTCATGAAATGTATTTGTGGTTCCCCATGTTTGAGTGAGCTGTATGCCACTATCTCGTTCGTAGCATGAAAAACTGTGGTCAGACACACAGTGGAGTATTATTGAAGAGTGCTTTATACAAATAAAAAAAATAAACATGATTTACGACGTCCAAACGTAGATACATTTATATTCTGCGCGTTGCTATGCACAGTATTTCTTGTAAAAGTTACTTAATTTGTGGGTGCGCAAAAAATAGTAAAGTGGCCTTTTCACGCCAAACGTTTGATCCGTATGTGCGGCCCCTAATTTTGTTGCAAGCGTTCAAACTCGCCATGACGAAGGTTCTGCATATACAGATAATATGGGCTCTGCTTCTTTTAGGTGATTAGATGCTTGCTAGTTACAAAATGTCATAAACTATCTTTTTGTACAGTAAAAACAACCCAGATTTCACCCAGGCTGTTAGTAGATGATTTTTTTCCTTGTAATTATTTCGCATAGAAGTGTTTTCTTAACAGTTGCTTGAAGAAATCTACAATACTGTACGGCAGAGCTGTTGTCCCCAGCGGGCGAGTCTGATAATTTATACATTGTGCGGCGCATGGAGTGCCTGTGTCTCCAGACCGCAGGGTACTGTGTGAAGCACCCGCTGTGCTGAAGCCATCTAGTTAGTTCCATGCTTTTTTTTCACAAGTTTATTTTTTATTATATGCGTGTTTTTGTGCGAATGCACTTTATCATTGCAGTTTAATAAAGCCAAAATTATGCTTCCACTACCCACCAGTAAGGTTGCATCGTCGTACTACATTAACTAGAAAAATCTGATAGCAAATTGATTTACATCTAATAGTGAAGTGTTGTTGCTTTAGGACACAGGCAAGACATGCTGAGCCCAGATACCTTTGATATGATGAGGAAAACATTAAGCAACCAGTCTAAATGTTTAGCAGCAACTTTAGGAAGTAGAATATTACTTGTTGAAAGCGTTGTTTGTAGTTTCAGGAGTTCACTTTCTTTTGGAATAGTTTTTTCCTTAATCCGTAGAAGTGTGCTTGATAGTTTTTTTTTTTCTTTTCTTAATTTAATACACATGAGCGTTCGTAGATTTGATGAATATGGAAAGACTTTGTTAGTCTGCTGTATCTAGTTATACGTATACTGCAGATGGTTACCACCTCCCAAAGCACTGCACAAGTAAAGCAACCAACAAAAACCTTTTTAATTCCATTTGTGGGAGCCCAAATGGGTCTTTGGAGACGTAATTTAAAGCCTGCATCAGAAATAGCCGAAGAACCACAGGCTTCCTCATTCACATGGGTGCATATCTGCCAAAAGCATCCACGCCATTCAACCATCAATCACCAGGCGCATACCATTGCTGCATCATGATTTTGACATGGCTGCTTAACCTCCCCATTGGGGTGTGGGCTCACATGAAATGGTTCTTTAGTGGAGTCGAGATACAAATGAATCCTGTCGTTTTTATTTTGCGAATCAGAGGTACTAGCAACTTTAATGTGCATCCTCCTATAAATTCTGCAGCTCGCTGCATAATTTTCTATCTTTTATATTGTTGCTACACTGCTCATCCTCTCTCTTAGTGTGTTCACAACATAGACCCATATATGTACGTGTTTTTGCATGAGCCCAATCTGTATTTGGTCCTGGTGTTATCTTACTATATCTTTCCATCACTTAGTGACCTCTAATCCAGATCATCTATCTTCTCTCCTATCCTAAGCAAAGAACCAGTATTTTCCATCAGTTCGAAATTTTCATTTAAGTCAATTTCTTGTTCATCTCATAGAACAACAGGGTAAAAAAAATGCTTGTCAGATTTAAACATGTTTGTAGAGCTGTGTTAAGTGGTCTCACCTTTCTTTCCTCTTTCATTGTGTTCTTGACCTTCAAGTTCAGTTTGCAAGCAAGGGTCTTGGCTGTCTATCATACAATTGAGTGTGATATACAATAATATATTATTCTGAAAGCAGTGGGGACAACACTTCCTAATTTATTCGTCTGGTAAACTAGTTTTCCAAGAATACTTTTCTATTTCTATTCTTAGTAATACGAAGGAAACTATCACCTGTATATTACATAGGTTCCACTCTGAAATGAAGCCCTTCTATGTTTTGTAAGAAGTCTATTACATTCTCTGTTGGGTTCCTTGACTGTCTGTGCAGTTGTCAATCAGGATTTTTTAAAGTGCGGTAAATCACCTATGATTAATATGACTAATAGGTAACTGTTTACCATTGAGCGCACAGCTGAGTAAAAGGTGAATATACACAGTAACAACGGTGCTCCAAAATGATAGCTAATCGGTTACCACGACTAGATCAATAAGCTCAAATGGGCTCAACAAGGATACTATAATCATCGAGCACTCAAAAAAAGTCCAGTATTAGTGTTCCATTTATTGGTTTCTTGATTCTTGTCACAATTAAATCTTCATTGAAACAGTCCTCGTATTATTTTCAACAAAACAGCAGCCAACGCACGTTTCGTCTGGTCTGATCAGACCTACGACTTCCTCAGGGCTATGCCTTCCCTCTTTGGTAGCATCAATTTATCCACTTCTTAAGTATAGTGCAGTCGTTAATATTAACGTATCTTATCCTATACAAGTAACGTCCAAGATTATAAAACGATATATTATGTGGCTCAGGTTTCCATACATAAACTTCGTTGTATGTTTTTACATTTCAATTTCCAAATTCAGTAACAGTATCTCTGTATATCTAGAGGTGATCCTCAGATTCTCGCCGGAAAGTAGCTCAGTACCAGTATCACGAGTATCGATTACAGAGTCTCTGGGCACCTCGGATCGCGTCTCATCGTGTCAGCGTCCTCAATCACCTATGAGGGTCTCAAGATGCTGGAGTTGCTAGCTGCTTTGTGGAGAAAGCAGTGAACAATGAGGCTCTGTGACCGCGCTCCGTGCTGTTGGTTCTGTGACCGCGCTCCGTGCTGTTGGTTCTGTGGCACCGCGGTGTGTTGTTGGTTCTGTGGCAGCGCTCCATGCTGTTGGTTCTGTGGCACCGCGGTGTGTTGTTGGTTCTGTGGCAGCGCTCCATGCTGTTGGTTCTGTGGCACCGCGGTGTGTTGTTGGTTCTGTGGCAGCGCTCCATGCTGTTGGTTCTGTGGCAGCGCTCCGTGCTGTTGGTTCCGTGGCACCGCGGTGTGTTGTTGGTTCTGTGGCAGCGCTGCATGCTGTTGGTTCTGTGGCTTTGTACACAAAGGAGTTAGGTCCTTTTGCCGTGACAGAGGGTGGGCTGGACCATTATAACTGGAACAAAAACACTACAAGTGCCCACACACTCTTTGTTTCTACTACAGTTATTTTGAAGACCAAATAAAAAAATCATTAAATCTGGTCAGGTACTTTTATTTCTACCTTTCACTTCTGTTTTTAATCACACTTTTTTTTGGGGGGGGGTTATTCTTTTTAGCAAAAAAAGAGAAGGTACATATATAACAATTACATTACATCACAAATAAGACAAACTTTACAAGAAGAATTCACACAAAGCAAAAATACATCCAAATGACAAATGGACATTAAACATTACAATTTCATCTTATCACTGTTAATAAATCAATTTCTTATTCCAAAAGGCAACCAAAGCTGACGTCTAATGACAAGAGCAAAATAGCCTCTGTCTATTTTCTTATAGCGGTTGATGAAATAGTTAGCTCTTGTAGATATGCCGACGCGTTTCGGGTTCGAGTAACCGTTTCTCAAACCCTCATCAGGGCTTTGTTATTTTGTCTGTATAGGATGCAAGAAAACAAAGTTTTATTAACAACCTGTACGCCTCAAGTCACTCATTTGTTATTTATAAAATCGTCAAAATGTACCTGTATGTTCTCACCAGGCGAGGGATATTTTCATGTGTGTCACTGAGGACGCAATATTAGAAGGATCTCTGTATTTTAACTTTTTATTTCTAGAAAATCAAGCGCAAACTATGTAAGAGTGCCTGCCTCAACACAAAGCTGCTTTACTTCCAAATACTCCAATTTTTACATTTATATACCTCCAGGTGCACCATCCGGCGCCGCTGGGAGGAGAGGAAAAAGTCGTAGTCACTACATTAGTGATCCTATTAAAAAAGGAAAGGGGTTTGTACATGATGTTTTCTCATTTCACTCAAAACGTGAAGGCAATACACGTGAGACTCGCCGAATCTCCCATACCTCTTATCTATATCCTGAATTGTATTCGGGTTGGTTTTTCTTTCTCTTTGTGCAAATGCTGATGATTCAATCTGTAACCTATCAAACATAAAGGACCGGTTAAGGTCACGGGGCTCATAAGCGCTTAAAGCATTCGAATTCAACATACACATAGCCTGTAGCAAGATTCGGCGAGTCTCACGTGTATTGCCTTCACGTTTTGAGTGAAATGAGTAAACATTATGTACAAACCCCTTTCTTTTTTTAATAGGATCACTAATGTAGTGACTACGACTTTTTCCTCTCCTCCCAGCGGCGCCGGATGGTGCACCTGGAGGTATGTAAATGTAAAAATTGGAGTATTTGGAAGTTAAGCAGCTTTGTGTTGAGGCAGGCACTCTTACATAGTTTGCGCTTGATTTTCTAGAAATAAAAAGTTGAAATACAGAGTTCCTTCTAATATTGCGTCCTCAGTGACACATATGAAAATATCCCTCGCCTGGTGAGAACATACAGGTACATTTTGACGATTTTATAAATAACAAATGAGTGACTTGAGGCGTACAGGTTGTCAATAAAACTTTATTGTTTTCTTGCATCCTATACAGACAAAATAACAAAGCCCTGATGAGGGTTTGAAAAGTGGTTACTCGAACCCGAAACGCGCCGGCATATCTACAAGAGCTAACTATTTAATCAACCGCTATAAGAAAATAGACACATGCTATTTTGCTCTTGTCATTAGACGTCCGCTTTGGTTGTCTTTTGGAATAAGAAATTGATTTATTAACAGTGATAAGATGAAATTGTAATGTTTAATGTCCATTTGTCATTTGGATGTATTTTTGCTTTGTGGGAATTCTTCCTGTAAAGTTTGTCTTATTTGTAATGTAATGTAATTGGTTATATATGTACCTTCTCTTTTTTTGCTAAAAAGAATAAACCCCCCCCAAAAAAGTGAGATTAAAAACAGAAGTGAAACGTAGAAATAAAAGTACCTGACCAGATTTAATGATTTTTTATTTGGTCTTCAAAATAACTGTAGGAGAAACAAAGAGTGTGTGGGCACTTGTAGTGTTTTTGTTCCAGTTGGTTCTGAGGCAGCGCGGTGTGCTGTTGGTTCTGTGGCAATGCTGTGTGGTACTGCCTCTAGCAGTGCTGTTGGTTCTGTGGCGGTGCTGCGTTTTCCTATTTCTATGGCAGTGCTGTGTGCTGTTGGTTTTGTGACAGTGCTGTGTGCTGCTGCTTCTTGCAGTGCTGTGTGCAGTGCTGTTTGCTGTTGGTTCTGTGGCGGTGCTGCGTTCTCCTGCCTCTATGGCAGTGCTGTGTGCTGTTGGTTCTGTGGCAGTGCTGTGTGCTGCGTGCTGCTGCCTCTGTGACAGTGCTGTGTGCTGTTGGTTCTGTGGCAGTGCTGTGTGCTGCGTGCTGCTGCCTCTGTGACAGTGCTGTGTGCTGTAGGTTCTGTGGCAGCGCTGTGTGCTGCTGTGGCAGTGTTGTGTGCTGCTGCCTCTGACAGTGCTGTCTGCTGTTGGTTCTGTGGCAGTGCTGTGTGCTGCTGCCTCTGTGGCAGTGCTGTTGGTTCTGTGGCAGTGCTGTGTGCTGCTGTGCAAGTGCTGTGTGCTGCTGCCTCTGTGGCAGTGCTGTGTGCTGCTGCCTCTGTGACAGTGCTGTGTGCTGTTGGTTCGGTGGCAGTGCTGTGTGCTGCTGCCTCTGTGGCAGTGCTGGGTGCTGCTGCCTCTGTGGCAGTGCTGTGTGCTGCTGCCTCTGTGACAGTGCAGTGTGCTGTTGGTTCTGTGGCAGTGCTGTGTGCTGGTGGTTCTGTGGCAGTGCTGTGTGCTGCTGCCTCTGTGACAGTGTTGTGTGCTGTTGGTTCTGTGGCAGTGCTGTGTGCTGCTGCCTCTGTAGCAGTGCTGTGTGCTGTTGCTTCTGTGGCAGTGCTGTGTGCTGTTGGTTCTGTGGCAGTGCTGTGTGCTGCTGCCTCTGCAGCAGTGCTGTGTGCTGTTGCTTCTGTGGCAGTGCTGTGTGCTGTTGCTTCTGTGGCAGTGCTGTGTGCTGTTGGTTCTGTGGCAGTGCTGTGTGCTGCTGCCTCTGTGGCAGTGCTGTGTGCTGCTGCCTCTGTGACAGCGCTGTGTGCTGCTGCCTCTGTGACAGCGCTGTGTGCTGCTGCCTCTGTGACAGCGCTGTGTGCTGTTGGTTCTGTGGCAGTGCTGTGTGCTGCTGCCTCTGTAGCAGTGCTGTGTGCTGCTGTGGCAGTGCTGTGTGCTGTTGGTTCTGTGGCAGTTCTGTGTGCTGCTGCCTCTGTAGCAGTGCTGTGTGCTGCTGTGGCAGTGCTGTGTGCTGCTGCCTCTGTAACAGTTGACAGTGCTGTGTGCTGTTGGTTCTGTGGCAGTGATGTGTGCTGCTGCCTCTGTGGCAATGCTGCTGCCTCTGTGGCAGTGCTGTGTGCTGCTGCCTCTGTGACAGTGCTGTTGGTTCTGTGGCAGTGCTGTGTGCTACTGCCTCTGTGGCAGTGCTGTGTGCTGTTGGTTCTGTGGCAGTGCTGTGTGCTGCTGGTTCTGTGGCAGTGCTGTGTGCTGCTGCCTCTGTGACAGTGCTGTTGGTTCTGTGGCAGTGCTGTGTGCTACTGCCTCTGTGGCAGTGATGTGTGCTGCTGCCTCTGTGGCAGTGATGTGTGCTGCTGCCTCTGTGACAGTGCTGTGTGCTGTTGGTTCGGTGGCAGTGCTGTGTGCTGCTGCCTCTGTGGCAGTGCTGGGTGCTGCTGCCTCTGTGGCAGTGCTGTGTGCTGCTGCCTCTGTGACAGTGCAGTGTGCTGTTGGTTCTGTGGCAGTGCTGTGTGCTGGTGGTTCTGTGGCAGTGCTATGTGCTGCTGCCTCTGTGACAGTGTTGTGTGCTGTTGGTTCTGTGGCAGTGCTGTGTGCTGCTGCCTCTGTAGCAGTGCTGTGTGCTGTTGCTTCTGTGGCAGTGCTGTGTGCTGTTGGTTCTGTGGCAGTGCTGTGTGCTGCTGCCTCTGCAGCAGTGCTGTGTGCTGTTGCTTCTGTGGCAGTGCTGTGTGCTGTTGCTTCTGTGGCAGTGCTGTGTGCTGCTGCCTCTGTGGCAGTGCTGTGTGCTGCTGCCTCTGTGACAGCGCTGTGTGCTGCTGCCTCTGTGACAGCGATGTGTGCTGCTGCCTCTGTGACAGCGCTGTGTGCTGTTGGTTCTGTGGCAGTGCTGTGTGCTGCTGCCTCTGTAGCAGTGCTGTGTGCTGCTGTGGCAGTGCTGTGTGCTGTTGGTTCTGTGGCAGTTCTGTGTGCTGCTGCCTCTGTAGCAGTGCTGTGTGCTGCTGTGGCAGTGCTGTGTGCTGCTGCCTCTGTAACAGTTGACAGTGCTGTGTGCTGTTGGTTCTGTGGCAGTGATGTGTGCTGCTGCCTCTGTGGCAGTGCTGCTGCCTCTGTGGCAGTGCTGTGTGCTGCTGCCTCTGTGACAGTGCTGTTGGTTCTGTGGCAGTGCTGTGTGCTACTGCCTCTGTGGCAGTGCTGTGTGCTGTTGGTTCTGTGGCAGTGCTGTGTGCTGCTGGTTCTGTGGCAGTGCTGTGTGCTGCTGCCTCTGTGACAGTGCTGTTGGTTCTGTGGCAGTGCTGTGTGCTACTGCCTCTGTGGCAGTGCTGTGTGCTGCTGCCTCTGTGGCAGTGCTGGGTGCTGTTGGTTCTGTGGCAGTGCTGTGTGCTGCTGCCTCTATGGTAGTGCTGCTGTGTGCTGTTGGTTCTGTGGCAGTGCTGTGTGCGGCTGCCTCTGACAGTGCTGTGTGCTGTTGGTTCTGTGGCATTGCTGTGTGCTGCTGTGGCAGTGCTGTGTGCTGCTGCCTCTGTGGCAGTGCTGTGTGCTGCTGCATCTGTGATAGTGCTGTGTGCTGTTGGTTCTGTGGCAGTGCTGTGTGCTGCTGTGGCAGCGCTGTGTGCTACTGCCTCTGTGGCAGTGCTGTGTGCTGCTGCCTCTGTGGCAGTGCTGGGTGCTGTTGGTTCTGTGGCAGTGCTGTGTGCTGCTGCCTCTATGGTAGTGCTGCTGTGTGCTGTTGGTTCTGTGGCAGTGCTGTGTGCGGCTGCCTCTGACAGTGCTGTGTGCTGTTGGTTCTGTGGCATTGCTGTGTGCTGCTGTGGCAGTGCTGTGTGCTGCTGCCTCTGTTGCAGTGCTGTTGCCTCTGGCAGTGCTGTGTGCTGCTGCCTCTGTGGCAGTGCTGTGTGCTGCTGCCTCTGTTGCAGTGCTGTTGCCTCTGGCAGTGCTGTGTGCTGCTGCCTCTGTGGCAGTGCTGTGTGCTGCTGTGGCAGCGCTGTGTGCTGCTGCCTCTGTGTCAGTGCTGTGTGTCAATATCCTCAGAACTATATAAAAGTCAGTCTTGTCCTGGGCTCGACTTCGCGATCAGCACGGGACTCCTCGAAGACCTCTCCTCTGCTCTGTTTACAACCGGGCAGGCAGTGGAGGGGCGCAATGCATCTTGGGTGTAAGATAGGGCTCGCTCTGCAGTCTGGGTGGCCTCTATGGACTCCAAGAAAGCTTGGCGGGTTTTCCCTCTACTACCGAGTCTTTTGCTAAATTTCAGTCATATTTAACTAAACTGGAATTCATGAAAGGGCCTCACCCGCCAGTGACGTCGCTCACTTTGCGCTAGTGCCACTCAGCCCCCTTTGGCTCTGGTTCTTGACTGTGGCTAGAGCAGAGACCCCAAGGCAGCCATCCTGAAACTAACCCCCAGCAGTCCCTAACCCCCAGCAGTCACGTGTTACCAGACCTTGCAGATAGGGTCCGGGGTACCCGGCAACGCAGTAGCCCACACCTCAGCACAGTCTGGGGGTGTGCCCCCCTCTTTTCCGCGCCTCTGGAGCTCCGGGGTCCGGCACCCTCGTGGAAAGGGCCCGGGCTCCCAGGATTTCTTGGAACGTGTGCGTGCCAAGGCGCTAGGCTGGCATCCCAACCGCGAGCCCGAAGGCCGGCTGGTTTGGAAATGACCCAGAAACCCAAGATAGCACGAACGCAGGTCACGAGAACCCAGCAGTTACGTCGTGGTGTGTGTTTTACTTTCGTTTGATGTGGCATAACAACATAAGCTTGTTCCAGCTAGTAAAACATCTAAATGAAGCGATATACGACGTGTTTGTCTTTAGTGGATAGGGTATAAAATATATTTATTGCAGCTTTACTCTCGAGGGGCTGTCCTGCTATTAAAGATTGTTTGCGTTTCTTTTCTGAGAAGTATTTTGCTCGCACTAGAGGCAGTTTTGACTCCTGCTTGTAGGAATGTTGTTGTGTTTTCTTCTGTTTTGTTGAATTGTTGAAGGAATATATTTCTGAGCTTACAGAGGGGATCAATCATTTTATGGGGAATATTATGTCGAGGTAATAAAGTGACCCCAGGATCAGTAAGAAAGTTGGCCAATCCGAGCGACCTAATATTGGTATCCAAAATCTATTTGAGAGAGAACGTGTTACGTAAGGATAATAGTGTATCATTTGTGTTCAGTGATTCGCACACTATTCTTCCTCAGTTTATAAAGGTGAACAGCGCATCACTTAAATTCAGTGACATGCACACTCTAAAAAAAAAAAAAAAAGAAATTACAACAAGTCTGCAAATTGTTGGAATCTCACACACCTTTTGTACTCTTTGCAACTTAGACGTTTCAATGGTATTATGGGCAATAAGCTTCAGTGTGTGTGTTTGTAAGGTGGTGATTTAAAAAAAATATATTCCAGTTAACGTTAATTTACTGTAATTCTGTGTACACTATATACTGACCGTGGCTAACACCCAAATGTTTAATCAACCGGCTGTATTTCTAGAAGTTCCAGGTAAACCACGATTGGAGTGGAAGAAATGGTACAAAACATTTGAGAATTATTTGGTCGCATTTGATGGCAAGGCATTTTCCGCAGAAAGGAAACTGTCATTATTACATTTTTTGGGAACCGCAGCAATTGAAATTGTCAAAAATCTATAACTAATATGTAGTTTACTGGCTTTAATGTTATACATGTCACCTCATGCTGTGCCAGTGGAATGTTCCAAGGATGATGTATAACAGAATGTTGGGAGTCAGAAGTTCCAGTTGAGAAGGGCTGAGTAGCATGATGGCTGCTCCTGGTGGGGTCTGTACTGGACTGGACTACATGTCCTGTAACTAGGCTCCCAGAGGGGAAGGGATACAGTCGAGTGTCTTTATCGAAGCAGTTAAAAGGCTTGAAAAAATATTTGTAGAGGACCTGAATTTCATGATTGAACGTCATGCTTTTGTTAAAAGAAAACATTTTGGAGGGGAAACAGTAGAGACATATGTATAAGCTTTAAGGACACTTACAACGAAGTGTTAGATTGGTCAAAATGTTGACACTGCCGTAACAGATCAATTTGTTTTCAATTGTGAATCCAAGAAAAAACAAGAAAGATTCCTTGTGTGTAGGAACCTCAAATGATCAGAATTGTTTGGCATTGCAAAGGGCATAGAAAGGTCTATTTTAACATATAAAGTGAGGAGAGTGGCGCACATTCACCTGTGTGTGCAATTCAAGTAAAGAAAAAACTTAAAAACCTGTGTATAATAGGCAAGGTTTAAATTGTTAAAGCTGTGGGTCTAAAACCCATCTTGCTAATAGTCAAGGATGTCATGCTGTGAGAAGGAAATGCAATAAGTGTGGAATTCCCAGAAGGTGTGCAGGAGCATTCGATCGGTGGCTAATGTGAGTGTAAACTCTGTAGAAGATGTAGAGAATATGGTGTTCACACTCTATGATGATGTCAATATAAGAAGCACGATTAGTGCAGTATTCAAGGCGCCACTGGAAAGAGTACATATTCGGGAAGTGCTGTTGGATGTAAAGGCTGATTCGGGTTCCCCTATTAATAATGTGTCTGAAAACAGTTTTAAGGACATGTGGATAAGTAAATCCAAAAGCATTTAGGAATTCTGATATTGACATATTGCGGTATTTTGCGGACAAGCTTGCATTCCAGGGATGTGTCATTTTTACAAAAATGTATGTGGCAGTGAATGGCAAGGATATTGTGAGCTGGTATGATTTAGGAAAACGTGGATTGATATTATGCCCCGGTACGGATTGTCCCATTGTGTTAAGGGAGGTCACACTCAATCATGTAGCGGTTCTGTATCCACATGTGGAGAGGATGATGGTAAAGGACAAAAGAGTGTTTGCTGATGAGGTTGGCCAAGTGAAAGGTTTCACACATCACACTAAGTTGAAGAAAGGTGCCTTACAAGTACAGCATAATGTGCGTATGGTATCATTAGGAGTTTGTCAACAACTCAAACAACATATATATACTTTATGTGCTGATAGCATCATAGAACTTACTGATAGTTCTGAATGGGTCTCCACAATCGTTATTACTTTAAAAAAAATAGTGATTTGCATTTATGTTGACTTGAGGTCTCTTAACAAAAATATAGTGATCGACAGTCACTGTTTGCAGATAATACAAGAATTGCTTGTGGCAATGAATGGAGCAAAGTGTTTTTCGGTGATTGATCTCAGCTCATCATATCAGGGACTTTGGAAAAGGAATATAAAGATTTCATGGCTTTTGTGACTCCTTTTGGGCGTTTACAGATTTAAGAGTTGTTACCATTTGGGTTGTCTTCGGCAGCCAGTGTTTTCCAAAAATGTATAGATGCAATGTTCCTGGGTTTGAGGGGAGTTCAAGCTTTCCAAGACAACTTACTGATTTATGCAAATACAATTGATGCACATGAGAAATTGTTGGAGTGTGTGCTTCGTACTTTAGAAGGAGAGGGATGACTGTAAGCAGAGAAAAGTGTACATTTATGGTTGGAGAGATTGATTTGGGACACAGACTAACATGTGAAGGCATTCATCCAAAAGCTGGCTTGGTCAGTGCTCTTACTAATGCAATGAAACCTTATGACAAGGATACATTATGATCTTTCCTAGGATTAGGGGAGCACTATGCAAAGTTTATAAAGGGGTATTCCATATTTGAGGAACCATTACGACCGATTCTGAGAAAAGGAGTGTCTTTTGTTTGGACGAAAGTGCATGATGAAGTATTTGAAAAGGTGAAGAATTTGATTGCACAGGCTCCTGCTCTGGGCACATTTGATTCACAGGGCAAGTCCTATGTAACCGTGGATGCCAGTTCTGTGGGGGTGGGAGCTGTGTTCACTCAAGTAGTTGGTGACAAAGAAAGGGTAATATTATTTATTTCCAGGGCTTTGTGAGGTGCTGAACTACACTACAGCACCATAGAGAGAGAGGCTTTAGCCTGCGTGTGGGCTGTGGAAACACTTAAAAGCATCTTGTGGGGGAAGGTAATTTGTGTTAGTCACCGACCGTAAGCCTTTGATGTATATGATGGATGGAGTGAGAGCAGAAAATGCTTCTTCTAGGTTGGTGAAACTTATTGCTCGATTGTAGGAATTTAATAATGAGATACAGCATATTTCTGGAGGCAAAAAGGCAACACTGTAGTGTTTATCCAGGTTACCACAGAAATTGAATGAGAATGAGCCGGTTGTGGATCCACATGAGTGTGTGGCAGCTATGGTGGATATTTTGGACCGATGTAAGGGCATTGTTTTGGAGTCAGAGTGGTTGAAAATGTCAGAAAAAGATGAGCAATTGACGGAAGTGAAACAATATGTGGTTAAGGGGTGGACACTTAGAAGGAATCTTGATTCTTGTATCCAGAGTTTTTCCCGGGTTTCTTGTGAGTTAAGTTTGAAAAATGACATTTTATTAAGGCATGATCTTTTTATCCCACCATGGTGACTTAGGCGCCCCTCACAAAGGACATTGTGGGATGTCATGTACTATAAGTTTGCTTAAGCAACATTATTGGTGGTCAGGCCTGAATGCCAATATTAAGGATTACATTGATGCCTGTTCCGTTTGCGTTAATTCGGACAAGTATTGGAAAACAATCTTGTGAGCCAATCCGTTATCAGGCCATTCCGCAAGGACCTTGGGAAAAAATCTCCATTGTTTTTGCCGGTCCATATAATGTCTTGGGGTGTAGGAAGAGATTTTTAATAGTGCTAATCTCCAATTTTACCAAATGGATATATCACACCTTTGTGATAGATCCCAATACTGATTAAGTAATTACATTTTTGAAGAATGTGTTTCAGGTCAAAGGTTATCCCAAAATCTTAATGTTGGATAATGATGTGCAGTTTGTGTCATCTAAATGGTGAACTTTCTCCGAGAGTGTGGTATCAAAGCGGAGACAAGGCCATTATTTTGGCCCAAGGCCAATGGGCAAGTAGAAAGGGCCAACACGTGTTTAAAAGAAGGCATTCAAGCTCCGAAGGCCAATAATAGGGATGTGAGTATATTTCTCAAAGAAAAATGATGGTCTTCTCATAATACACCTCATTCGATGACAGGGGTTGGCCCATATTTTCGGGTGAGAGGCAGAGAAGGTCGCACTGCTTTGACTCCTAACTTTCAGCAACATAAGGTCACGATGGATAAGTTTGGCGAGGTGTTAGGAGTGAAAGAAAACTTGAGTAAGGTACAAGTAAAGAACAAAGACTACCATGACAGGGTACATCGAGTTAAACATAACTTATTCAGGAGAGAGATTGGGTACGCATAGATAAACCAAATATAAAAATTAAAGGTTTATTGAAATTTTCAAATCCTGAATGTGTGGAGAAAGTGTCAGGCAGTGCACTGTTGTTGTGCAGAAGAAGACTTGAGCATAGTTGATACGGATTTTAGTGATGTGTTGAAAAATGGCCCATGATGTCTTTGAGGACAAAGTCATGACCACGAAGAGTGGGTGGTAGTGACCATTAAGTAAATGAGGAGCAGGGAGAGAGTTCTTCAGGAAGCATGACTGTACCACTGAAAGACACTGTGGTTAACAGCGAAGAGTCTTTTTGCGTGCCTTCTCTCACTGATACAGTTGGTGAGGTAAAAAATAGCTTACAGTGTAAGAGAATTGTCAAATTATCTAAAAGATTTTATGATCACATTTTAAAATGAAATGGGTTAGGGATTGGCTTCTATCAGTTCACTTTAGGGTTTAATTGTTTTTTTCTTTTATTGTATAATTTTGCAACAGCTTTATTGTATAAAAAAAGGGACATATGGTATAGTGACCATGTGTAATGAGCATGCAGAATGTATGCATGTCATCATATTGGGTCACTGGTCTCTGTGACGAATATGTAGAATGTTAAGTGAGGTGTGGTGGCAGTTGGGAGCAGAGGTGAGGTGAGGTGTAGCGGCTACGCTGTGTTTTACTGCTCCTCGCTGGTGGGCCGTACTTTATGGAAATAAACCACATATGAATTACTCCATGATATCCGAGCATGTCTTCCATGCTACACCAAACCATGCAATAAGGCAGTACTTCCATATAATGTATGTGTAGACGATCAATAAAAGAACACTTTTTATATTAATATATAAAATAGGAAGTAATGACCCTCCCTTTCTTCTCTCCCTAGGGGCCCCCAATCTGGATCCGGTGCTGCCCTCTGTTTCCTAGAAGATGCATGTAGCGGCCGCTGGCGGACGCTGAGGCGCCCGCCATGCAGGGCGCCCTGTGATGATTCGCCCTGCTCGCGGCGCATGCTGAGCACGCAGCTGGGGGCGGAGCCCGCCTCGGTCTCTTCTGATTGGTTCTGGATGGAATTACGTTGAATGGACCAGAACCTCAGCGATCTGGACTGCTTGTCAGATCCAGATGAAAAAAGGTGAGTGGCACTTTCTTTCCCCCCGTTTCACCCTAAATGTGTCATGTCCTCTATTGGTGTACTTCAGTTCAGATGTTGCACATCCTGAACATTTGCTACCTTCTGCTGGAGTGTAATAATGCTACAGAGATCACCTTGACATCTTCGTCCTCAATTACAGTCATTGCAATAAAATCACATTACACCCGTCAGAGTCAATTCCATGACATTAATACAGAAATTAATTTACAAACCTGTGTGTGCCAAGGCCAGCTGGCCCTGGAATACAAAACATAAAAGTGATGTTCATCACAGCGGCCTCGTATATTCATAGCCTCGGGGTTTAAAGTAATCAATGATTTCTGGGTTACATCCAAAAATGTAACTAGAGGAGCAGATATTCTGGGGGTTCTCCATAATAGCCAGCCTCACTGCTTCAGTACAAATGTGTAGTACTCACAAGATTTTGGATAAAGCTAGTGTCTTCGATCAGCCAATAATCCTGGGCAGATGCAAACTCAAAGATTACAAAAATCACCCTGACCTTGGAGCCCATGATCTGCATAAATACTGAATGCGGCTCACACCATACACGTCAGGGATGCAATGTGTGGCCTACACATGAAGGATCCAGTACATGGGCTGTACATGCTAAAGGTCTGGGTACAGCTAATACATATAGTATTGTAGTTGTATTTATACATCACACCCTAACCCTGATGAGGCATCCCAGCGCTTTTCGACGAGTAGGATGCTACTCCAGAACCAAAAAAGAATTAGTGGGGATTAGTATAGTGAACTTTGAGTTAATTTGTTCCGTGGACATGTGAGTCTGTTAGTTGGATTGAAAAGGATAATGGGGGATAGAAGAGGGAAGAGTCTAGAAAGTGTTTATTGGAAGATCAAAGTAGTAAAATGAGTTTTGGTTTGTGTCAAAGAGGGATAGGTGAGGGAACACTTTAGAAGGGTTGTTTGGGAGATCATTGTATTAAAATGAGGTTTGGGGTGATCCAAGGAGGGAAGAGTCTAGACAGGGTTATTTTGGATATTATACTAGAAGAATGATTGTTAGGACGAGTCAGAGAGTGGGGGTAGAGGTAGAGGATATATTGAGTGAGGTATAAGGTGAAATATGGGGTAGTGCATTGTAGAGAGAGAGTCAAAGTTTTTTTTATTTTTACAGTAGGAATACAGTAATAAATATATAGATACTTAAGAACACACTATACATATTTATATCAAGAAATATATGTATCTAGGTACATATATATAATTAAATTAATGGTTATATACACATGGATATGCTGTACATTTGTGTTTGAGTATGGTGGTTATGTAGGAAAGAGACAACGCTTTGGTTGTCTTCTGAAGATAAGATATATGGATCTTATTTTTGGGGGTAATGAATTCCATAGTTTAGCTACTTGAACAAAGAAAGATGTGCTGCCTCTGTTTTTTTTTTCTTCTGCACAGCTCAGAGCCTAGCTATATCATGGGTACAGCTTATAGCCAAAACATATATTGGATGCACGTTGTCTAGCGTGTGTTAGGCAGAAGGCTCACAGCCTGCAAGGTAATGATGCCATGCATGTACAGCATCCAGCTTATGGTTGCACATGCTGTATGTTGGAAATAGCTAATGATGTTTACATATCATGAGTACAGCACCTGGCCTACGCATTTTAGAGATACAGCTCACAGCCAACATGTTAAGGGTTCAGTGCATCATCTACACATGTGTGGGACACAGTCATGGTCTCCACATGCCATTGATACAGCTGCAGATCCTTATCTGCACATATAAGTGCAGCTCATGGTTTACATATATCATGGGTACAGCTTGTGGTCTTTGCATGTCAGAGATACAGCTCACATTTAAACTCTTGTGATATAGCTCATATTTAACATGTCGGAATGCATTGCAGGCATATCTCTTAAGACATAGAGATCACAAACAGCTCATGGCCTACGCATGACTCCAATGTACCTCATGCCTTACGTATGTCTGCACACACCAAGGATCATGTCCATAATCCTAACTTTTCATTCTCACAGCTCATAGTCTGTATACGACGGGGCTACGGCTCAAAGGCGAATAATGCAACAGACCAATGTGGCAGGCCATACATATCAGTGATGCAGCTGATGACGCAAATGCCTCGGGCATGAAGGAGCATGGCCATTCACATACCTGATTGATGTAAAGATTTCTGGTCGCACCATGGATCTCCTTCATCATCAGGTTGAAACAGAACCCCTGGAAGACTCGACCTGCCAGGTCTGGAAAGCTCATGCGCTCTCAACGTCTAAGTCATGGATCCAGCAACTTTGAGACTTGCTGTTTTGGTTTGGCTTTGCCTTGCGCCTTGATGCCCTTGGGCTAAGTTGCGCATTATAAATCTCGTTTCATTCATTCATTCATTCAGCCCACCCTCGACAGCACTGTGCCAGCCACATAAAAGGTATCGCTGATGTAACATGCACAATTATTTATTGACTGGACATGAAGATTCACTTTCTGACAAAAGAAACACCTAAATATAGAGAACTTAAGTTCCAAAGTATGAAACTAAGAAGAAAAATGTGGTACGATGAATTTATTCCAAAACATATGCTTATGAAAAGCAAAGAAAGCAGATTGCCTACAGTGAAAGCGATGCCAGTCTACTCTGCATGCATCTACCTGTCCCCTTCCTGATGCTTTCCCTGGCCACTGTTTCTCTGCTATAAAATGTAAACATCCTTCCCGCAGGGTCACCTCCTGAGGTAGACGTTTTCCCAACAACCATGGGCCTATTGCCACCACCTCAGTGTACACCCTGGGTCTCCTGCGAGTAGCTCGGGAGCTACTGGCAGCTCACAAACACTCTTGAACTAACTCTCCAAAGCGAAGTTCAGTCCAGTATATCATTCAGAGGGTTTATGCACATTAAAGAAGGCAACACAGCTCATCTCAAGGCCCTTTGAGTGGAAGCCAGCCAAACCACTGGGGGCAGCAAAATGTTCTCACTTATCCACTTTTAATATAATGAAGTCACAAGGAACTTGGACAACTTGTAGGCTCCACTCCATCAGTCACACTGTGTGTGTGTGAACAATGGGCCAGTAACGAAAAGGGCCAGCAGTAGCCAGAGCTGGAGCCAGAGCGGAGTCATCTTAATGTGGTGCCCGCAGGAGCCAGAGAGACGGTGTGTGAGTTGAGTGCATGATCAGCTGAGGAGAGCAGAGGTTGGATCCAGAGCTGAGATCCACTTACGAGCCTCACTGGTGCACATTTATGTGTGCGCCTGTCTCCATTGTTTTGTAGCATTTTGTTTCTCCCTCATAGACAGTGTTCCTCCCTGGAAGCCTTGTCTGGTGTCAAGGACCTGGCATGGTGCTTCCCACCATACCAGGTTGATCTCTGGCACAGCTGTGTCCGTTCCTGGCATAGCAGCAGCCCTGGCAAAAGAATGGGCATCCTTGACATGTTTCGGGCATTCTTGGTCCAGTTGTGCATACTGGCAGAAATCACGGACCCATTCTGAGCATGACTGACCTAATCTATGCCACGCGTGCCATAATAGAAGCTGGCTCTGGCACAATAATGGCCATGGCATATGTTTTGTGAGCATCCTGGCTAGTGTCCAGCTGTGGCACAGCGGTGCCTCTGATATGATGGGAAGCGTTCTTGACATATTTCAGGCCTCCTTGGCGTTATGGAGGGCATTGATGCCATGCGCTTCTAAAACCTGACATTTGAAGCATTTGTTCATGTGAGTACTTGATGAAAATCATAAGCTCATGTTTGGGGACAAAGTACTTACTAAAAATGAACCCTGACATTTTGAAGGCAAAAACTATCTCTTTCAGAAAAGAAATGAAGAAAATATAGTTCTTTGCCCTAATGGATGAGGTATTTCATAGAAAAATGTTTATTTCACAAAGTAATATGCTTACAAAAACAAATTGGTTGAATTTCCACAACATTTAAAGCTGATAATTGAATGGTTTTTCAAGCTGAGTAGGGGAGACCTATTGCTGTGATTATTTCCTCGGTGCCAGATGCTGCATGCTGCTTCAGTTGCATATTGTTAAGCCTTCTCCTAACATTTCTGCAGCTAACCCCTCCTCAGATGTTTGGGTAGTTGTTTGTGTGTGGTGAAAGGATGTGGTGAGTATTGTACACTGATAAAATGTGTTAATGGCTCGGGATGTTTTTTCTTGAGCAGTAGTAACCATCATTGGATCCGCTTGGGTTAGACCATTAGGCCATACACTGGTGTGTTCTGGGATGTCTTCTGTAGGTTTCGTTATTACTGCACCTTTGGGACACATGATCGGAGTGCGCTACTGAATACCTTGCTGCTTCTCCTGAAAGGATAGGCCTTTGTCACTTGTTAGTGAACCCTCAATGTTCATACACTGGTTGCTTAGCGTTGCCTCCAGCAGGATTCTCATCTGGCGCTTCTGGGTGGACCCCTCATTGTACAAAGCTTGGTTGCAGAACACCGCTTCTCTGTCCCCATGGGTGGAGACTGTGTAGCATGCACTCTGGTGGCCCTACTCAGCCACACCCGCTAAGCACTGTAAAATTGATAGTTATGGGAGACCGCCCCTGTCCCGCAGGCTTAACAGTGTCCTGGTGCTAATGCCCAGCGAGACCATGTTTAAGATACGCCTTTGAGCCGTACGCACCTCAGTCAACATCTCACAAACAGTTTAAACTATATCCAACCCCACATCAGCCATGCACTGCGAAAGGGTACCAGGAACCTGATTCAAATCACAGCGCTTACGGCCTCAACTGGGATATGAAGCACTACCTGAGTGCTACAATACAAGCCAATACAAGTGCATCCAAATATGTTTAGGTGGATTGCTTTATTCCTTACATGTGCAGACCATGAGTAGTCTCCCTGACGTGTAAGCTCAATGACTTGAGTAGGTGGTGAAGTGAATCATCCCTTGTTTAGGTCACGTATGGACTATCTTCTGAACACCTAACATGCGCAAGCCGTGAGCTGCTTCTGTGTCATTTTGTAGATCATGAGCTCCATCGCTGTTGTGTGGTCCAAGATCAGTTTCCATAACACATGTAGAAGCCATGAGCTGCTTCTGTGGCGTGTGTAGACCAAGAGCTCCATCTCTGTTGTGTAGTCCATGATCTGTTTCTATGACACATGGAGAGGCCATAAGCTGCTTATGTGGTGTGTATAGACCATGAGCTCCATCGCTGTTAATAAGTCCATGATCTGCTTCCATGACACTAGTAGAAACCATAAGCTGCTTCTGTGGTGTGTATAGACCATGACCTGTATCCTGACGTGTATACTATGATCTGTTTCCATGACATGTGTAGGAATTGAGCTGTATCTGTTGAGTGTAGACTGAGCTGCTCTGGCGTATGTGTAAGCTATCAGCTGTGTCCCTGTTGTATGTAGTACATGACAAACACAAGGAGATGATGGACGGAGCGCTGAAACTTTTCAAACACTCACCCCCAGTCACAGATCTGGGTTGTATCCATCATCGTTCTTTAGCTCACTTCAGACATGGCCATATGCAAATCAGTCTTGACCCTGTGCCTCGTGGGAAAAGTGTAGTCCGAACTGCCAGGCCAGGTCTTCCCTGAACCGGAAACAAGCATCCTGGGTCTGGTTTCTGGGTAACACCCTTCATCAGCCAGGTTAACTTGAATCCAGTGGCAAAGTGAGCATATAGCTGAGTCTGATCTGGGGTGGTGAAGTGAGATAAAGAATGATAATGAATTCAACGTAGATCTGTGACTGGGGGTGAGTATCTGAAAAGTTTCAGCGCTCCGTCCATCATCTCCTTGTATTTGCTTTGTATGTAGTACATGATCAGTTTCTGTAACAGACCTGTTTAGCCCATGATCTGTTTCCATGACATACGGTGAGGCCATGAGCTGCTTCTGTGACGTATGTAGGCCATGAGCTGTATCTCCGACTTGTATGTGCCATAATCTGTTTCCATAACAGCCTTGGGATGTATCCGTGTCGTGTGTAGTCCATGAACTGTCTCTCTGGCATGTGTGGGCCATGATCTGTTTCCGTGACATACGTGGAGGCCGTGAGCTGCTTCTGTGGCATGACATGGCCATGAGCTGTATTGCTGTCGCATGTGGCTCATGTTCTGATCCTGTAACACGCATGCGCCCCTGGAAGCCGGGCTTGCCCGGTGCCTGGGACGCAAGCCCAGTCAGTGAGTGTTGGGATATGCTTTCTGGTTCTGGCATTGAAAGGAGACAACCACAGCATTATTTTCCATTTTTCATCCTGTCTGGCTATGGATTTCATGCCAGCTTGAGTCTGTGTGTTTTTTAATGTTTGAGTTTGCCTGTGGTTGTGTTTTTGTTTGAGTGCTGCCGAGAACCACACATGGCCACTTTCTGTAGGTCTTAATTTTTATGTCTTAGCCACAGTGTACAGTTTTTCACTGAATTTTTTGCAGTCATATTTTTTTTTTTAAAGCTCCGTGAACCAATGTAACGGAAGCCAGGTCTGGAATTGGGTTTTCAAATTCCTGAGACTACAATGAGCACAATAATAATTCTAGTGCAAAGACCTGTGGTCCATGAACCGTGTTTTGTTCAGTCTACCCTCTACCTCATCAGCTGTGGTTTGTGAAACTTCCTTCGTTTTCTCACAGTTTGTCTTGGGAAATGAGGCATTGCAGTTCTTAATTTTTTTAAAAAAAAGAGAGAAGTGCCAGTGCCCTTGCCAGGAGGCCACTACAGCTCGCACCACCCATTGCCCCTGCCAGCACCGCCAACAACCATAACACCACTACTACTAACCATCGCACTCCTACAAGTGTGACAATTCAGACTATTCCAGGCCATTTAAATCTATAAGAATGGCTTGGGCAGCAGGAATTATGCGTTGCACCCCCAGTGGGGGCCAGCAGTTTGCGGGTGGCAGGGCGGACAGGCATGCGGGGGGCAATGAAAAAAAACAGAAAAACTAAAACGTACCTTGCCGCTGGGTTCCGCTTCTCTGCTTCTACCTTCCTGCGACCGACTCCAGGAACAGGAAGAACAGCCATGCTTCCCTGACAAATCACAATGCTGCAATGCAGCGTTTTGATTGGGCTGAGCGTCGTGACACGCCGCTCAGCCAGGGGCTGGAGGGGTGGGCATGTTCTCCACGCAGGCTGTAATGCAGCCTGCATGGAGACCAGGGAACGTGCGCATGACTGTTTTGGGCAGCCTGAGAGGGCCAACCGAACAGTCATTGCGCACTTGGGAGGGTTGCACCACTCCTCCCTGCTGTGCAGCCCTCTCCCTCATGCAAGCTGCCACAGCAGGAGGACAAAATAAAATGATAACATTAGTTATTATAATTTCATTTCTTGCTGTCTTTTGCTGCTGCAGAGTAGTGGGGCGACGCTCCTCTGCCTTAGTGGAGGAGCTGCCACTATCCACCCCTGTTGAATGTGAAGAGTTGCCCCTCCCATATCTCACAGATATTCCTTGACACTGGGCTCAATGGAGGCCACCTGAAGAACAAGAGGGGCCCTAAATGGGTCAACCCCGGGCCCGGTGTTACACCACTGAATATGTATTTTCATCCCCCAAAGGAGATTCCCACAAGTAAAGTGAACAGCCTGAGTATCTCACATATTGGTGTAGACTAATAAAGCGGCCAAACCCTTTTTTTTATCAAACTCAAAATGGTATTTCCTCTGACCACTGGAATTATGTGATTCTGATGCTGCGGCTTTTTCTATATAATTATGCATTCGCTATATTTGTCACCTAATCCATCACCTGCTGCATAATTTTAAGATTTTAAACAAAACAAAGTGTTTCTAGTTCAAGTGTATCAAAAGTTACTAAAAATATGGTGACAGAAGTTGCCACGCACTGGAAAAGCCCTTCGCAAAGGTTGACTGATCACCTTTCAGTTGCTTATTGGTGTGTACTGATGTGAAACCGGTACGAAGGTGAAATCTTTGCTCAGTCTTAATGTGTAAAAATGGCAAAATATTGAAGTAATTCAATCACAAAATGTGCCTCATTACACTGCATAATTTTTCCTTTTCATGCTGCATTATTTAGTGACCCCTGCCGCATAGTTTGGTCCACTCTTGCCGCATAATTCCTGTGGCCCAATTTAAGGGTCTCGATCATAAATACACAGAAGGTATACCTCCTCTGTGATATATAAACACAATTTTTTGTTGCAAGAGATGAGAATTGGAGAGCTGGCAACTGCCCTGCTGTCCACATCACCCCGGGGCAGCTGCCCTGCTGTCCACATCACTCCCGGGCAGCTGCCCTGCTGTCCACATAACCCAGGGACAGCTGCCCTGCTGTCCACATCACTCCCGGGCAGCTGCCCTGCTGTCCACATCACCCCGGGGCAGCTGCCCTGCTGTCCACATCACTCCTGGGCAGCTGCCCTGCTGTCCACATCACTCCTGGGCAGCTGCCCTGCTGTCCACATCACTCCGGGGCAGCTGCCCTGCTGTCCACATCACTCCGGGACAGCTGCCCTGCTGTCCACATCACCCCGGGGCAGCTGCCCTGCTGTCCACATCACTCCGGGGCAGCTGCCCTGCTGTCCACATCACCCCGGGGCAGCTGCCCTGCTGTCCACATCACTCCGGGACAGCTGTCAGGTGCCGTTGTGTCTGTTCTTTAGGAACCTGTTTTCGGGTGTCGTAGAACAGCAATAGTCATAGGACAACCAGACTCCATTTCCCACCTCTTGGCAAAGACCATTGGTGTTGTATCTTTGGAGGGTTAAGTACCAACAAAGCTGGGGGAAAGAGGGCAGTGAGACCCCACACCGACCCTTAGGCAAAGTCTAGGGAGGCAACTTTTATACAGTGGATATCTGTGAAGGGGAGTGGAGAGGGGAACGCCCCTGGCTCTTGGGCAGGATAAGGGTGGGAGATTGAGGGGGTGAGGGGAGCTTAGGGGCAAACCTCATGTTGGACTTGTATATATGAGTATTAAAGCATATATGTTTCTCTCACAAATCAATGTATAATTATTTAGAACCTTGTAGCATAACTGTTTCTAGCAATTTGCTGTGCAATGATTATGTTTACTACATTTCCATGTCGATCGTGTTGTTCTAAGTTGAAAGATATGTAAATGTAAAGCGATCTGATACCCTATTGTGGGTCATGTTTGCGCTATATAAAACACCAAATAAATAAATAAATAGACTCACAGTCACTCTGGCTGAAACTGTGCCAGACCCACTTAAAGCCACAGGCACTAACACTGTATCAGGCTCCTTCACTCACAGTCACTCTGGCTTAAACTATACCAGACTAACTCACAACCACAGATACTAACACCATGTCAGGCTCACTCGTTCACAATCACTCTGGCTGAAACTGTGCCAGACCGACTCACAGCCACATGTACTAACACCGTGTCAGACTCACTTACTCGCAGCCACTGGTACTAACACCGCACTAACACTGTGTCAGGATCACTCACTCACAGACACATGTACTAAAACCGTCTAAGGCTCACTTACTCACAGCCACTGGTACTAACACTGTGTCAGGATCACTCACTCACAGTCACATGCACTAACACCGTGTAGGGCTCACTCACAGCCACTGGTACTAACACTGTGTCAGGATCACTCACTCACAGTCACATGTACTAACGCCGTGTTAGGCTCACTCACTCTGGGCTGAAACTCAGCCACTCACTCACTCTAAAATCTGTCAGGGCCTCCCAGATCCCTCAGCTGTGATGCTGACGTACCCCCCAGGCAGGCACGGGTCTCGAGCCCAGCTCAGCTGCCCAGAGGTGGCTTTTACGTCACTCCAGCTGCTTCTCTGCCTCGGCAGAGTGTGGCGAGCTCGAGGGAGGCTACTCCCAGGAGTTACTTGAAAAAACATTTATAATAATTCAAATACAGTTGGAAGCGACCTTACTTAAATCTTTTTTTTTTTAAGTAAAGATAAAATGCCCTGCCTGTGGGTGGTACAGGAGGACATTAAAGTCAGACAGGAGGTGGAGTGCACCTGAGACGCCAGCATGGTTTGGGAGAGCGGGGGTTTCTTTTTTAGAGCAACCCAAGAGTTCTGTTTATTTTCTTCCCTAGCGCGGAGACTGGAGGGCTGAAGCTAAATTCGCGGTTGTTTCCGTGGTTGGTGAATCAGTTTTGACGCGCTGGCTTTTGATTGGCTGACAGTGACACTGCCTCCGAGGTCAACAGGAAGTGCTCTTGTGTCGTTCCGTGATCGTAGCTGTGTTGTGATTACTAGTGTCCCTCCTAGGACACCGTACGGTAAACAGAGAGGAACTGAGGTCCTTCCTAGGATTAATTGAATTCTATGCGAAGTTCATAAAGAACTTTTCTCACAAGACATATCCTCTGAGGCAAATGATAAAGGAGAGGAACAAGTATATATGGAGTGACGAATGTCAGAGTACTTTCGCAGATTTGAAGAAGGAACTATGCTCAACTGTTCCATTACAAGGTTTTGACCCTATGCTTCAAAATGTAATAACCACTGACGCGAGCTGCAAAGGTTTAGGAGCTGTACTATCCCAGAGAGATGTCAATGGAAAGGAATGTACTATTGCCTTTGCATCACGCTCCTTGACCCCGAGTGAAGAGAAATTTTCGGTCATTGAACGTGAGGCATTGGCGAGCATTTGGGCTTTGGAACACTTTAGACAGTTTGTCTGTGGTGGCAGGGTTATTCTTCGCAGTGACCACAAACCCTTGACTAAGGTATTCACAACTAAAGGATTGTATAATGCGTCACCTAGGCTGGCGCGATTGTCTATGAAATTGCTGGAATACAATTATGTTGTGGAATATGTGCCTGGGGTAAGGAATGTTGTGGCAGACTTTCTAAGTCGCATGCCATTACCTGAACGTGAAATGTGTAATGATAATGAGGAAGAAAGTGTTGCTGGTGTTAGAGAAGAGCTAGAGGGAATTTCACTTGAGGAGTGGAATGTAGAACTGGACAAGGACAAAATATTGAGTGAAGTAATAGAAGTGGTAAAAAGAGGGTGGGGCTGAAAGAGTACCTTAAAAGAGAGGTTAAAACCCTTCTGGGAAGTGAGAGATGAACTATCTCTTGAAGATGGTTTGTTGCTAAGAGGGGGAAAGGTAGTACCACCCACTACACTTAGGGAAAGGATGTTGGACATTTGCCACGAGGGACATTTGGGAATAGCCAAAACCAAGAACAGAGTTAAGAACAGTTATTGGTGGCCAGGAGTAAGTTTGGAGGTGGAAAGGGTTGTCAGGGACTGTCCCTCATGTTTAAATTCTGACAAAACTCAAGTGACCTTCAGACCACCATTGCAACCCATACCCTGCCCAACCATGCCCTGGGAGAGAGTAGGGATAGACATCATGGGACCGGTAGCGGACAATGGGGAACAAGTGTACATGGTTGTCCTCATTGACCATTTCTCCAAATGGCCAGAAGTGAAATTCTTGACCCAGCCTGACGCGGTCAATGTGGTGAAATTTCTTGACAAGGTTTTCACACGGGAAGGTCTTCCCAAAACCATAGTTAGTGACAATGGCCCACAGTTCACCTCTGACACCTTTAAAAGTTACATTCAAAGAAATAAAGTGTGTCACAAAACTACATCAGTGTACCACCCCGCTGGCAACGGAGCGGTGGAAAGGTTCAACAGAGTCATAAAGGGGATTATTCAGTTGGCCAAAAATAACAACAAAAAATGGAGACTTGAGGTGTGTAAAACAGTGTGGGCGTATCGCATCACACCTTGTATTACGACTGGCCACAGTCCATTTGAACTTATGCGGGGAAGGACACCTCTGTGTAAAGAAAATGTAGGATGGGCCAAGGCAGCTAAAAGAGTTATCTGGTCCACAGAGCAGGTTGAAGAGAAGTTGAAGGGGGCACAAGCAATCTGCAAGAAAAGGTATGATGAGAAACATGGATGCAGACCAGTTACACTGGAGGTTGGAGACACTGTAAGGGTGAAGAGAAGTGGACACATAGGCAAGGGAAACAACAGATACACAGAGCCACAGGTAGTACAGGAGGTGTATTGCAATTCAGCCTTGCTCAGCGATGGCAAGGTGTGGCATTTCTCTGCCCTATCACAGTGCAAAGACAAGACAGAGAGATCTGAACATGTGGCACAAGAACAGACAAAAGGTTTAGATAGGGCATGTTTTGAATGGTCAGATGAAGAGACTGCCAAAGAACCTCAAGCATCCAACACTACCGGGTTACCAAATCCAGAGTTAGGATGTACTTCTTCAAATCAGTGTGAGCCAGGTAGGACAGAAACAAGCAGAGTAAGTAGGAGGTTACCATCTCCACAGGCTCCCAACCGTGTGTTGAACCAAGCTACCAGTAGAACAGGAAGGAGAATATTACCACCCATTAAATTGTCAGATTATGTTTGTGAGTAGCATTGTAATGTATTTCAATCCACAGATGTCACGTGTTAGAGTATTGCTGCTCATTACTCTTGGTTTCTTTTCTCTTCCTCACCCTCTTCCATCTTTGCTCCCACCTTCCTCTTTCCTTCCCAGTTGCATTTCCTCCCGTTAGGAGGAGGATGTGTTGTGATTACTAGTGTCCCTCCTAGGACACCGTACGGTCGGCACCCACGTCACCAGCTGTCTCTGGAATGTTGAGAGATGACAGCTGGTGGCAGGGTCGAGAGGTTGAGCGCTCCGTACCCGAGAGCGCATGTGTTGGTGTTAATGAAATAAAGAAGTAACCTTCAGATTCATGTTGTGCCGAAGGTTTCTTAACAAGCAGTCCCTCAAAATACGTCTCTCTTGCTCTTCTCTATGAATAGAAAGGATTCCTAAGAGATTCCTTACTCTGGGGAAAAAATTAGTGTTTTCATGCCTCTTCTTGATTGGAAATAGTTTTCTCCCCCAAGGGTGGATGGGGATGTGAGAGTGGGGTGTGTGTTTGTGTGTGTGTAGGGGGGTTGGCATCGGCCATCTTTATATTCTATTATATATATATTTTTATTTTTAAGTGTACCAGGTTTTCCTGGACCTTTGTAACCTGGTTCAACAGACGTATTTCCCTTTAATCCACCGAGGCCTGTCTCGTTTAAAGGATCTGGGGACCTCAGACCATAGACAGCGACCCTTGGAGCAGGGGAGGGTGGATTCTGTATGGTGGGTGGCCCTGGTAGGGAGAAAAACCAAAGGTGATGATGGACGGAGCGTTGACAATACAAACACTCACCCCCAGTCAACTGATCTGGGTTTAATCCATCACCGTTATTTAGCTCACTCCGCCACCCCAGTTCAGACAGGGTGGACCAGTAGGGAACATCTATAGTTGGGAGGGTGGTCAACCCTCTACTTGCGAGCTTCAAGCTCTGCCAGGAAGTTAATAAGAATGCATGACTGGGAGTGGCCAAGAATGGAGTCCCCAAGTCCAGGGTAGGAGTCAGGACTGCATGGTGCACCCTTGCTATTTCTGGAGAGGTGACAACCGTACCTTTACCCTAGTCAAAAGGAGGCTGAGGGGTGTCACCTTGTGCCCCCGCTCTGTAGCTGCTTGTACTTTGCAAACACTGTATGTGTGAACTCAAGGTCTTTTTAAACCACCTTCCCCCTGGCAGCATCCTCTTTATTTGTGAGAGAAGCCCAGTAGGGGGTTCCTTTTCAATCTCATTTCTGAGAAGATAGTCACACCGCTAACCTTTCTATCGCCTAATGAGCAGCAGATGTGCTTTTGCGTTTTGAAGCTGATAAACAAGACCAGCAGAAAAAAACATGCTATAATAGAGAGTTTGACTGTTCCAAAAAATATGTGGAAAATATGCATGTGATTTATGACCAGTAAAGCAAGCCAAAAAATGTTCTTTTCACATTACTGTATGATTGTGTTAACTTCTTGTTTTTATTTAATAGATACCTGCCATTGTAACCGAGGAATATTAGGGCATGACATTATTTATTGTGACATCACTTCCTGTGACACACTTTTGAATTCCATATGCTAGTTAGTCACCTACCTATTTTTCTTAGGACTTATGCACTGAGAAGGAAGGTATGTGCAAGCAACAACTCCCTAAAACTCTGTTGCTCCCTGCATAGCACAGAGAAGAGCGCTGCTGTTCCTCGGGTTGTGAAGGGGGTTAGCATGACTGTTCAATATCCTTTACACCAGAGCTTAAAATTGTGTACATTGCTGTGCTGGTATTCAACGTCCCAGAAAACCTGTTTGCTACTGAGTAGTGCTGGTACTCTCCCATTAAAAATATTGAGCTTCTGCTGAGAAGTGCTGGTACTCTCCCATTAAAAGTATTAAGCTTCTGCTGAGAAGTGCTCATATTTGCCCATTGGAACACATCACTCCTGCTGAGTAGTGACTGTATTCTCAAATTAAGTATTGAACCACAGCTGAGAGGTGCTGGTACTCTAACTTTCCAATAAAATCAGTCCACGCACTTTCCTGTTACAAATATTGAATCCCCGCAGGTGACTCCTCATCCATCCTCTGCCATAGAATGAACAGAATACCTTAGAATAGTCATACTTGTGGATTAGAAGTAGACGGAGTTGGGTGACAAAAGACAAGATCCGAATCAGTGTAATGCTCTGTACAATACTGCGTTACTTTGTTTGCATTTTATACATAATGTCCTCAATAAAAAGATTTTTTTTAAAAACATTTGAATCTCTGCTCAGAAGTGCTGGCACACTACAATTGAAAGTATTACATTCTGTAGAAAAGTGTTAGCACTCCCATTGAAATACTGCAACGCTACTGAGGAGTTCTGGTACTCTACCATTGAAGGTACTACACCGCTGCTGAGGATTTCTGGTACTCTCCCATGTAAGGTACTACACCGCTGCTACGGAGTTCTGGTACTCTACCATTGAGGTACTGCACTGCTACTGAGGAGTTCTGGTACTCTACCATTGAAGGCACTGCACCGCTGCTTAGGAGTGCTGGCACGCTACTGTTGAAGAGACTGCACTGCTGCTGAGTAGTTCTGGTACTCTACCATTAAAAGTACTACACTACTGCTTAGAAGTACTGATACAGTACTGTACTATTGAAAGTACGGCACTGCTGCTGGGAAGTGGTGCTACTTTATTGTGGTGGCTATGGACTGTGGTGGCTGCATGTGTCTCGTTAAAGGTTAAACTATGCCAACACTTGCTACTGAGGATTTCTGTAAACCATTGACCAGATTCCAGTAACTCCAGAATCTGGCAATGAAACTAGCCTGTGGCTTACATCAACTTGACCAGGTTATGGAAGCATGGAGAAGCTCTCTGGCTCCCAGTTGAGCAAAGGATCCATTTAAAAGTACTATACCTAGTTCACAGAGCACCAGGTGAGGCAGGAGCACCGGGCACTCTACCATAGGTTGCGAGGTTTGCTCTCGATCAAGCTTTGTGTTTGGCCCACTCAGGTATAGTGTTTGTACCCCGAGACATACGCGTCCAGGTTAGGGGAAAGCTATATCTGTTGAGGCCTCTCAACTTTGGAATTCTCTTCCAGTCTTGCTTAGACCCTTATCTGACTATTCACCTTTTCCTAAAAAAATGAAGTGCATCCAATAATTGAGCGACGATCCAGAGCCAGTCATTGTAACAGTTCACACCTCAGCTATGATCTATGACAGTGGCAGGGGCTGCATCTTCACTCTTACCATTCTGAGGTTGGTTTCTCCCTTTCTACTTTACTAGCTCCAAGATGCCTTTGTGATGAACGTTGCGCTTACAAATCCCTGCTTCATTCATTCATTCTTTCAGTGAAAGTAGTTCACTGGTGCGGAGAGCAGCCGGTGGTTGCAGGTTGGGGGGTCCTCCGACACTCCTTCGGTGGGGACTGGTAGCTATTGTTCCTCACCAGACTTCAGTCCAGAGCAAAAGAGAGAAAAAAACAAAAGGAGGAGGAACAGAGACACAGAAAAACAGCAATGTGGAAACAACTCATAGATCCAGAGAACTTGAAACAGTGTGATGAAGAAGCAGGGAGTGCGTGCAGGGAGTGCGTGCAGGGAGTGTGTGCAGGAGACGAAAGAAGCACGAGGTGGATTGGAGACTGCAGAGCCTTGGTGTCTGGCACCGCTGGCGTCCAATAGCGCCAGCCACTGGCTTCTGGGCAACACTTTGGACTTAAGACTAGATACCCTTGGTATTGGCAAACCCTGGCATTCAACAGACTCTTAAGGAAAACTTTGGGCACCAACAATTACTCATTTGCATAATTAAGCACTGCCTGGAGTCAACAATGTATGAAAAGGTACTCCAGAAAACCTGGTGTGACCAGTGAGTTGAACTAATTCGCCCACACTTGGGAGCCAGGGGCGTAGGAAACACTACATTTTCAGGGGAGGGCGGGGGACACAGACGACCTCAGAGAGAACTTTGGTTCTAAGACCAACAGCATAAGCGGGAAACATCCTTTACAACGCAACTTTTACCACGCAGTGCCTTTACGACGCAACTTTTACAACACAAACCATTACAACGCATTGCGCTGGGGGGCGCTCTAGGATAGGGAATAAGTTTAATTTACTATCCAACACCTTCCCTAGTGTTCACGGGGACTGGAGTTGGAATAGTAAATTAAACTATTCACTATCCAGCACCCCAAAGCGCTATGAGTTGTAAAGGTTTGCGTTGTAAAAAACGCGTTGTAAAGGCATGCGTGGTAAAAGCATGCGTTGTAATGTCATACATCCGCATAAGCTGAGTCCTCAAAAGACGTAAATCAGGCAACAAATGTCACAAAAATTATGAGAAAAAGTCTCTAAAATTAAAAAGATGTATTTTTCAACATTTCTCAAATGTCTTAGTTCAGAACATACGATTGATGACTGAATTGTGTGGCATTTGTTGAAAGTAAGATATTTTCTAAACATGAAACATTTAAGAATACCCCCGTGCCCTGTCATTGATGGCACGAGTTACTCTAGAGGCCAGTTTTTTCATGTATTCTGTTTGTGTGGGGTATTGTTATTGAATGCGAAGCTTGATTATTTTATATTGACCATGTACTTTTTTCTAGAACTTAGACCCTAAACTGAATTACTTTAACGTGCTCTCGATTTGGTGGCTAAGGACAATGATGCCTAACGAAGTAAAGTGATGTGCCTTAGATCACACAATTCGGTTCAAGTGGTGAAGTTGGGATCTGAGCCCAGGTTCCTTGATAAAGAGGGCACATCCTTCACTCTTCTGTTTAGCACCGAAGGGCAAACAAAGTGACGCAACATGTCTCTCTGAATCCATGTTGCAAATACCATGTGTTTCCTTGTAGTGCTGTAACACATAGACAAACACTGTGGTCCCCCAAGCTTTTCAGTTTATTGACCTATTGACGTCATTGTAGTGTTGAGGCTCACCTAAGATCAGTGGTATTGTGAACCCCCCACTGTAGTAGCTCGGGGGGGGTGGGGGGGACTACTAAAAGTTTAATATATTTACATTGGCCCTCTGTGGGGTTGCAGTCAAATACTAGGACTGGGCGAACAAGTGGGGGTTGAGCGCTGCTATGTGAAGTTCAGCAAAAGAGAGGAAAATAAATGATGCATACAAAGGAAAAAGTTACAAATAGAGCAGAAAATAGTGTTTTAGAAAGTCAAATAAGGAAAATTAATGGATGCAAAAAAAATAATTGTGGTAGTTGGAAACTGGACACGAGGAATAGAAAAGGCAGAAGGCGAAAATGTTGAAAGGTGCAAGGAAGTAAATAGCAAAACGAAAGGAATGGTGGTTAAAAAGAATAAAGAGTGAGTGCAAGGATGGATGACTGAAGGCTGAATTGATGAATGAATGAATGGATGAATGCATGAATGGATGGATGGATAGAAGGGTGAAAGCATCAGTTGTTAAAAGGATGGAAGAAAGGATTTATGGAGAGCTGGATAGGTGGATAGAGAGATGGACAAGAGAGTGAAAGTATGAATAGCTGGAAGAAATAAATGAAATACTGGTATTTGTAA
The DNA here is from genome assembly GCF_964261635.1 of Lissotriton helveticus. Lineage (NCBI taxonomy): Eukaryota > Metazoa > Chordata > Amphibia > Caudata > Salamandridae > Lissotriton > Lissotriton helveticus. Next base: position 1,984,608,876 of record NC_136065.1, read on the forward strand.
AGCACCAACAATTATCCCTCAGGGTGTCAAGGCGCTGGGGGCCATCGGGAAGATTAATCGAGCTATTGCCCAGAGTCACATGGAGCTTGGCTAACCTGGCGCCAGGGATCAAACCATGAGCCCCGGTGTTCTGGAGTCAGCCACCCTGGCCGCTGCACCACACCATCAACATCCAAAGGGTGATCAATATTTGAACGACTGGATGGGTGAATTTTCAGTAGCTTGGATAGAGTGATGAAAAGGTGAAAGGATGATGTATGGGTGGCTGGATGGATGGAGAGAGGAGTGGATGGTAGGGTGAAGGAAACTATGATAGGAAGGGCCGGGCCTATTTCTTCACTCGCTAGGTGTCATTAGAGGTTTGGCATCACATGGGGGGGTATTTTAATTTTTTGCCTACTCCCTTACCTAAGATGCTGTGTTATTGTCATTGCTGACTCGCCTGAATTGACAAACGAAACAATTTTAAGAGAGCCTGAAGATCTCAATTACTGCCATTAAATACTTAATAAAAGAAGGAAAAATCAGGCCTCGGAGCCTGGACAGAGTTTGTTCGACAGGTGAATGAATGAATGAGTACGCTCTTCTATAGCGCATACCTCAAGCATCCCAGCGCTGTAAGACCCAAGAACAAAAGTAAAGACACTCAATGAAACAGGAATGTCTTCAGTAGCTTCCTGAAGGCCAGATGATTAGATTCAAGCCTGATGTTGTTTGGTAGTGTGTTCCAAAACTTGGCTGCTTGGAGAGAGAGTTGGCGACCGCCCATGCGAGCCCGCTTCACCCTCGGTACTGCCAGCAATTTCCGCTGGTTGGATCTCAAGGATCTAAGAGATTGCTGATGGCGAAACAGGGGGCAAAGAATGGCCGGGCCATCATTGGAAATGGACTTGTGTGCCATACACATGGTTTTAAACAGGATCCTTTCCTGTATCGGCTGCCAATGGAGAGACCGAAGTGAGGCCTTCGCCGAGCTGCGTCTGGGAACGTTCATGAGTAACCGTGCTGCGCAGTTCTGTACAGATTCCAATATTTTAATAGATCCTGCTGGGGCCCCAAGATAAACGGCATTTGCATAATCCAGCCGGGAGAGGATCAACGACTGGACCAGCACGCGTCTGGCCTCAAACGGAAAAAAATCAGGACCTTCCTGAGGACCCTGAGCAGACCGTAGCAGGTCGCAGCAACTTTTTTTGCTTGCACTTGAAATCCCAAGGTGGAGTCCAGCCAGACCCCGAGGCTTTTAATTTGGGTCTTTGGGGTGGGAGGAGGGCCCAGGCAGTTTGGCCACCAGGGGTCCAGGTTAATGGGAGCTTTATATCCTAGCAGCATGATGTCGGTTTTGGATCCATTTAGTTTGAAGAATGAGGCAGTCATCCAGTCCAAAACCTTAGTAAGACAGGGGATCAGGTGGTTAATCCCCTGGTCTAAGGTGTCATCCCTGGCCAGTGAGACAACCAGCTGCGTATCGTAGGCGACAAGCTGTATTCCCCAGGGAAGCACCACCTCAGCAAGAGGTCTCATGTAGATGTTAAACATGGTGGGGCTGAGTGAGGATCCCTGGGGAACGCTGTGATGCAGTGGACGTTGTTCCGACGACACCTCATCCTCACAGACGGAGAAGAATCTGTCCGACAAAAAGGACTGGAGCCATCTGAGGGCCATTCCGGAAACTCCCGCCCGACGGAGACGGTTTAGCAGGAGGGGGTGGTTGACTGTATCAAAGGCTGCGCTGAGGTCCAACAGGACCACCACAGCGCAGCCTCCGGCATCCACAATACTCCTGGGCGCTTCCACCACCAACACCAGAGCAGTTTCCGTCCCCTGCTTGGCTCGGAATCCCGTCTGGGTAGGATGGAGTGCTCCCATAGTTTCTACAAATAAGGATAGCACTTGATTGGCATGTTTTTAGGCTGGCTATTTTGCTTAGCCCAGGTAGCATCGAAATAGGCCTGTAATTAGAAAGATCTTCAGGGTCCAGATTGTTTTTTTTTTTAAGAGGGCCTTGACTTTAGCCATTTTCCAAGTAGGGGGAACCACCCCTGACTCCAGGGAGGAGTTTATGACGTGCATTATGGCGGGACATACAGTCGCCGATACCTGTTTGAGTGCTGAGGGCGGTGCAACATCCATGGGGGAAACGGATTTAAGATTGCCAAGAAGCCTTTTCACCATGGCTAGATAGAGTAACGGAAAAGACTCGAGACTTCCATGAGAATCTGGGACGACCGCTAGAGGGATAGTGTCCCCAGTCTCCATCGGGACAGGGGGCTAGACTCCTGTGAGAAAGCCAGAGTAGATGTTAGTTACCTTGGCAGCAAAAAAGGAGGCGAGGTCGTCACATCGTTTCTGGGGGTCAGGGGAGGCATTAATGGAACAGGGGGGGGACCAAGGATTGAAATATTTTAAAGATTTCCCTGGGCATATTAGCTGCGTCCGAGATCTTTTCCTGGAAATACACCGATTGCGCATTTTTTTATTGGTTCTTATACGTTCTAAGCGCTAATCTGTATTCATTTTTACTGACGACTGAAAAATCTTTCCTCCATTTCCATTCAGCCCGTTTGCAACATTGTTTAAGACCCTTTAATTCCCCAGAATACCACGGCTTCTTATTAGGGCCAGACCGATGGCACACTTTTTTCTTTGGCAGGGTGGAATCTAAGGTAATATCTAGCCAGTTATTGAAGGCAGCGTTGGCGATGACGGGATTGTCGTGAAGGACCAGGGGATACCTCTTCAAGGCGCTGTCCCAATCCTCCGGGGATAGCTTCGACCATGTTCGGCACGACTTATTTGAAAGGCTAACTAAATGACTTTGAACAGGTGGGGACCAGACAAATGAGAGCAGAGGATGATCCGACCAAGGAACAAAGATGGGCTGATCACTGCTGATATTACCCAGGTTAGTAAAGAAGTGGTCGATTAAGAGACCTGCTGAGTGCGTTGGTCCAGAGACAATTTGTTTAAGTTGGACTACCCCTAGGGTGTCCACTAGATATTGCGATGCAAAAGTCCCTGATTTATCAAGCTGTATATTAAGGTCACCCATGATGGAGAAATTAGGGATACTACTGATGGAGAGGGAGATCTTGTCGAGGAGGTTGTTGCAGAAACTGTTATATGCTCCCGGTGGCCTATAGACAAGAATACCAGGGAGAGTACATATGGGGGAGAAAGAAATGGAAAATCCTAGGCTCTCACAGTCAGCAAGCGGGCTCTCGGATGTTCTACATAGAAATATGTTCTTATAAATGATAGCCACTCCTCCTCCTCGACCCTTTTGACGGTCCATCCTACAGATAGAATAGCTAGCTGGTAAAGCCCTAACTATGTCCGGATCGGATGCCTCATTAAGCTACGTCTCTGTCAAAAAAAGGGCGTCTAGGTCTCGCTCCTCCAAAATCAGGTGGATTTCCACCGCGTGCTTTGGAAGGGACCGACAATTTATTAAGGCAAATGAGTAAGATTTGGTTTTACCGTTCGCTAGCCCACTACGAGTGCAGTGAGGGCAGGAAATCCGTACCTCCTCTAAAAGAGAAGGTCTGGGACATATATCGGTCGCGCAACCTCTCATAGCTCGCAGCTGCTCGCCACTGTAGCTAAGTTTTTCCAGTACAGGGAGTGCCATTCTCCACGTCACTATCCACGTCCTAGCCCGGCCTGGCACGGACGGGGACAGAGGGGCTTTCCTTAGGCGCTCCTTTGGCGCGGGTCGGCGCGTCCGCTCCCGCGTACGCTGACCGTAGGAAAGGCCATCTCAATTTATCCGCTTTAGCGCGTCGTATCAAGCGCTTCCTCCCAACCACTAGAGCAGCAACCTGCTCCTCCCCAAGATGGCCGCCAAAGTAGTCGGCCCCTCCGAGCCCCGCAATAGCTTTCAGCTCCTAATCGGCTGAAAAGCTAAGATAACACTCGGTCCCTGAAGTGTCAAAATGAAGGTGAGCCTACACGCTCAAAGTGAAAGGGGTGCACACAAGGTGGGAGAAAATAACAATTTTAATAAAAACGGTGCAGTGGCAATGAGATGCAATTAAAAATAGATTCATATAGCTAGATCTAGCTCCTGGCTTTCCGCCTCAGGAGCAAAGCTAAGGTCCCTAGGACAGCACTTCAAACGTGTGCAGTACGTCTTCGGAGAGATATGTTCAGCCACTGTTTAATCTTCAGTTTCCACTCCAAAATGTGGGGTGAGGCGAATATTGTCACCTGTAGGGTGACCCCCTGTCCTTTATTCACATGGGCAGTCCGTAATTCTGTACTCCTGTCAGTTGTCTATATTCACTTTTTGACCCAACGCAGTTTGTTTGTAATTTGGATGATGCAGTGTGAGAGCCAATACCGTGCCTGGATTTCACACTCCAACAGCCTATAAGGACTGCCGCCATAGTGTGTAAGGTTACCTGGGATTGGCTTGTATGTCCTCAGCCAATCATAGGGCTCTTCACCCCCACTTTGTCCAAATGTTTCATTGGCCCTGTTGCTTGGGCCTGGGGTCGCTGTATGGCATGCCGAGCTCACATTTGTTCTTTTACTTCCCTGGTCCAATGCGGGTGAGCGGGATTTTTATTTCAGGTCTGCAGTGCTCACTTTTTCAAGACCAACCAGACTTATAGATGGTCCATGACCAGGGCAGAAGTCCTAAAAAAAAGAAGTGGGGGGACGCTGACGTCACGACAGGAAGTGACGTCACGAAAGGTGTCTTGCACTCAGTTGCAGTTTAAAGTCACCGAGCTCCCGGTAAAATAAGTGGGGGGACGCCGTCCACCCGCGTGGTACCCCGACTCGAGCCCTGTCCATGACCGACCTGGACGGCGAGAACGGGCCATGTCTGGACAATATTAAGTGATGAAAAAGAGGATAGGTTAAAGTGACTGAGTCTGGTTGGTTGCTTGTCGGTCGTCTGTAACCTGCTTTGCTCATTTTTAAATGAAACATTACTTGTCTATGCCAAGTTTGTTTTCATTCTCATAATTGGTCTTGTTTTCTGTCTGTTCAGTCTCCATGGGGCACTCTTTCACCCTCTCTCTCCAGCACTAACTAGCTTTACCCCTGGTTCCCACTCTCACGGCCCTCCTCCCCTGCCCAGAGTGCCTCGAGGCGAGGCCCTGCCCCTCCCCACTGCATTAAAGTTCTGCCTTCCTTTGTGTTGAGTGAGTAATTTACAAATGCAACTGCACAATCCGAGGTGGGGCGCTAGTAAAATGATGTTACATGCTGCTTGACCAAATTGTCTGACCCTAGACAAATATTTAAATTGAAAGTTGCAGTTTATTAGAGGTGGGTGAGTCAACAAATTAACAGAGAAGGCAGAACCGAGGGTTCATGCACGAGCCGAGCCCTGAAAATGTTTGCCATGTATGTGACAAACATCCAAGATGATAAAGCCGCTTCTGAATTCAAACAAGTTTATTTCCATAACATCTGGAAGCTTTGACCTTAATACATCGCATTCTATCACTGCACTGAGAGGTACTTATTAAAAGTGACTTTTAAAAACAAGAACTTAGACTCATACCTGTGCCCACCCCCAACCTGGTGACAGTGCCATTAGTGAACTATGAGACAAGTCCATAGCACGTGCACCTTTTTATGTGGCCCACATTCTTAAAGATAGGGCAACATTACAACCAATTTACATCCGCCACAATGTGTTTTTGTACAGCTCATGTTCTGAGCGCAGGCATTTGAAGGTGATTTGCCTAAGATCACACAATTTGTTTAATCAGGAAGCCGGGTTTAATCTGGCTGCCTGGGTCTGTTGTGGCAGAGTCCCTACAAGGAGTGGGGCCCACAGGCCGGAGCCTACTTTGCCTATGTGGCAGTCCTGTCCTGGGTCTGTTGTTCACATTTTACTTCTAGTCACTGGAGCATGAGGCAGTGCCAGAGTGCACGCGGAACTAACGAGGGCTGTTTCTGATACTAACGTTCATGTTAAAAGGGCAGAATCCTGTGATGAGGGCGTCTCACAGCAATTGTCAAAATTGAGTGCAAGTTAGCTAGTTTTTCAAATCTTTAAATACGTCCAGTTACATATACATGGGTCCGGGCTCACGTGGCCTGCAGGGAGCAGTCAGGCGCCCCTGTGCCCACGAGGCTGCTGATTGTGCGGCATGCGTGCTGCGCATGCGCGGACCGACGCCAGGGCCCCGGGACCTCCACGTGTGATTCTCATGGCGGAGGGGCCTTCCGCGAGACACGCGGGCATTGCAAAGAGACTCCCGGCTGGGATGCATTAGGCAGGAAGGAAAGCATGTCTCTTTGTATCTGGTCCAACAAACCCCCACCCCTCTCGAGCGCCCCCCCCCCCCCTCAACAAAGCAAATGAAAAAATCAAAAGTTGTGGTTAATTGGAAAAATCTCGAGATTTATCGCATAAAGAAGAAGCAGATGGCGGCGCATAACATGGTTTGCATTCATGCAGCAGAACTCGTAAAACTATTGATGAGAACCTGCTCCACACGCACGTAGCTTGGCACACCGAGTGTCGCGCGCACACGCGTGCAAAGGGGCATGGTGGCCATCACTGTTATGTTATGTTATGTTATGTTAAACGTTTATTTATATAGCGCACGGCTACTCAACAAGAGTGTCCCGGCGCTTTATGTGGGCGACTCAGCAATTAAAAGACATAACAGTGATAAAAACTGTGTCTGCTATATATATATACAGCTCCATCACGCACATCCAAGTGTCGAAGGCACACACCACGCAGAGGTACACTGTCGCCATCACGGTGTGTGCTATACACCCCCCCCCCCCCTAACACACACATACGTAAAGACACAGGCGGTAACGAAGTGGGTTCCACAGCGGTATTCGTACAAGCGCCTTGAGACCCTTGCGGGTGAGTAGTGCGCTATACAAGTATCAATTTTTTACAAGTGTGAAACACACATACACGTGCCTCTGGGTGTGATGCTTTGCACTTCAAAGCACGAAAACTAAAGTGCACTATCCACTATCGCATGCACGAGCACAGAGCTAGATACACCAGCTGTCATGCATAGACACCCTCAGAGGCCCTCATACATGAAGTATGTACGTCTCTGATGGTGTCTATGCATGACACCTGGTGTCCCATGCACATGTCAGCACGCATGGAGCTTGTCAGAAGAACACGCCGCCATGCTATCACATGCAAGCAGGTTGGCGCAGTTCGTGTCACTGTCACATGAAAGTTTGTTTCACGCGCAGTGATGTCGCAGGCACGCAAGAAAGGTTGCACACACTGATATCATCACGTTATGTATCCATTGTACATTTATGTGCGGTGCTGGGCATACCTCATGTCACGTGGTGTGTGCCGCATGCGGAGTTGGGCATTTGAGTAACTAAGGGATGAAAAGTTGCACTCGTGAATTTGTCACGCATCACCTTTGCATACGGACAAACACGGTATCGCATGTACAGACAAGACCAGATGCATAAACATGGCATTGCATGCACACATGCGTGGAGCCAGAAACAAGAGCATGGAGTCACACACATGTTAGATTATTTGCATTTACCTAGCGCATTGCACCGTTTGTACGGCCGCGAGGCGCTTTCGTAATCTGGGCGCCCCTACGGTTCGGGGCCTCGCGTTGACCGGAGTGAAGAGGTCTGTCGACGCGGTGTTTTGTATTTTTTAAAGGCGAGTCTTCTGAGGTAGTGGTTGGCAAGGTGGGAGTGGATTAGTGAATGGCTCAGCGATGAGATATATTGGCCAGTGTTCGTTCAGATTCCGGTTCGGGTCTGTGTGGAACGGTATGTTCTCTGGTGCGCTTGCCAAAGCCCATTGACGTTTGTTTAATTTTGCTGGAATGTATGGACCGCTTTATGTTACGACTCAACGCATCTTTTCTCATGCTGTGGTTTTGATGCTATTCTGTATACATTAACTTAAGAGGTGGATATGTCGGTCGGTCAGAGGCTAGAGAAGAGTCCCTATACCTTGATTGGACAGATCCTGCCATATTACATGGCCTGGAATTGTGTTGTGCCACGGGTTGTGTCCAGTCCTCAATTTGTAAACACATGAGTGCCGGTGCTCAAGGCTGTGCTCAGAAGCCTGATGTTGGCACTATTAAATGTCGGCGTGCCGAATAGCAAGGCTGGTAGTCTTAAATCCACCCACGCCTCTTTAATACACTACCAGACACTCCCTGCTTCTTTCTCTCACTCCTGCATGTTCCTGGTTTCTCTTTTTGTGAGGTTTTGCCTTCTTTCTCACCTTCCTTCATTCTCCTTTGTGTGTTTTCCCTCTCTTGCTCTCGGGAAGTGTCTAATCAGGAAAAATAAGGGCCGGTGCCCAAAAATAAGTGGCAGTGGCATCCACCGGCTCAAATTAAGCAGTGGTTGTGTCTAATGTGCATTGTTGCTGTTGGGCGATGTGGAAGTAGAGCTGCATCTGGTTATGGACACCTTGAGATGCTTAAGCATGTCTCACACTTACGAGGTCAACGCCTGCACTGCGGCATGTGCTCAAAGGGCACAAGGCACAGGCAGCAGGTATGCAGACAGGCTTGGATGCAGTCGAGCACAGGATTTACATGGCAGGTACAGTGCACAGCGCCTTGCACAGCCTTGTTGGCACACTGGACTATGTACAAAGGATGCAGTACAAAGGGTCTTGCAAGGAGTTGCTCACACACAGGGCTACACAGAATGGGTGCAGTGCATGGGATGGCTCAGAGCACACAGGCCTAGAGAGGCAGCGCCGAGAGTGCATGCTTACATATCTTAGATTGCAGTACGCAAGTTTCGTCTAGCTGTGGTCGCTGCACCCGGGCTCGCTTCGCGGATCCCATACCAGCCAAACTAGATATGTTTCATCATGTGACTCTACAAGGGAAGGGGATAGGGTCTTGATGCATGGGGTTTTATACCACCTGCCCGGTCTAAACAACCGCAGCATCCCTCCCCAACAGAACTCCAGAGACTCTTCCTTCCATCCCTCTTTTTTACTCGTTCCAAGCCTCCTCTTACAGCTATGATCTCCCAAATAACACCTTCGAGACTAATCCCTCTTCTATCCTTACATTATCCTTTTCAATCCAACTAACAGACTCACATGTCCACTGCTCAAATTAACTCATATTTCCCTACACTACTCCACCACTAATCCCTGTTGGATTCCCGAGTGGCGTGCTACTCGCTGAAAAACGTTTTGACGCCTCGTCAGGGGAAGAAAGCGCTATATAAATTCAATAACAATAAGGAACTAATGTGACACCACCTGCCATGTCCTAGGGAGGTTTTGATTGGAGCTCAGCCGTGTAGAGCGTTCACACCGGAGGTGGAAGCTTATTCTGGGCAAGGGTTACTAGCTGACGAGATGACTATGCCTGTTTTTCATGCAGCTGTGTGGTGAGGCATGAAACGGAGTGACACACTGCACCACCGTGTGTTGGCAGACCTGGGATGCAAAACTTGTGCCTGAAAGAGCTGCTCTCTTAGCTCACAGATATGCTTTACTAGGGTGACCGCCTCACTCCAGGTGAATACAGGCCCTTTTTGACCTACAAATTATTTATTACAGTTGTGCTATTCTGATTAGTTCAATGGAAGCAAAGCAAGACTACAAAACCCAGAATGCACTAGGTGATCACACAAAATCCAGGACTGGAGGCAATTAACATAATGCCCTTGAAGGTGGTGATCACCCTTTGCTTAACTAAGAGGGTTCCTGGGCCAACACAAATCTGACTTTCTGAAATATATATCGAACTGGCTCATATATGGCCTCGGTTGGTGGATACAGTGCCTGGTTTTACATGACTATGTTTGCAGTGCATGGGCATATCACTGCTTTGCAGCGCTCAACGTTTCTGCTAAACAGATCGAGTGTGCAAGCTTTGCACAACCTCAATCGAAGGATAGAGTGTCCAAACCTTGAACCCCATGCTCACTGCTTACAGGCTCGCTTGAAGCCCTCAAACCTTGCGTACAGCGCAATGGCTCACTTGGCAGCTACAGCGCATACATTTGCATTGATGTAGCTCAGGGGTGCAAGGCCTGGCCTCCGCCGAGCTGCTTCCAATTAGGTGGCTCGGCCTTACAGGATTGTTTGTTTTTGCCTTCCTTGTGCCAACATTTGAGATTTTGATTTGTAGCATATGGAAATATGCAAAAAAGGACATTGTTTATGATATCATTAAATCAGAAAAAAAGTGAAGGGTCTGAACTGTTCTTTATGAAGACTTGGAATCAACTGAGAAGTCGGTGGGTGCGGGGGCTTTAGGGCCAGGGGATGGTGGATGGTGAAAGGGGCATGAATGTTTCAAGGACTCATACAAGTGTGCTGTGTTTGTAGGATTATTGTGCGAATCCGCCTACTCCATAGCGTGAGAGCGTACAACAAGGTACATCTAGGCGCTTAGTACCATTGATAGTACGCTGAGTAGCGTGGTTGGACTTGTTTGGTGTGGCTGAGGTTGGGCTGGGGTATTGGCTTTATTTTGGTATTGAGGTGCTAACTTTTCGGCCTTGGTCTTCTGTATTGAACTGCATTGGAGCTTCTATATATGGGCTATAGTACCCCTGCCTTTTATTATAAGGATATTACAAGTTACGTAGGAGTTCTGTGATCATATAGAAGATTGATTTTGAACAACAGTGGTCCCCAGAAAGAAAAAAATAGGAAACCGAGAAGTGACTATAGACTCAATCGTTGCTATATTAAGTAGGGCTGGGCGTAGTTTGTGAAGTAGTGCTACGCGAAGCTACGCAAAGTGCACTACGTGAGCTACGCGTAGCACTACACGAACTGCGTAGTACCCTGTTCGCACTGTGCAAGATGCCGTTTTCAATGATTGCACAGTGCAGACAAGCATCCGGCACTGTGCAATCATTGAAAACGGCATCTTGCACAGTGCGAGCTGTAGTTTTCTGCCGCTCGAGTAGATTTTTACTCGAGCGGCAGCTTTCTCAATACGGACTGGTAGTTTCTCATCGCGAGCGGTCGCGAGCATACGCGACCACTCGCAATGAGAAACCTGACCTCCCCACATTGAGAATCTCGCCGGAAGGTTTATTTTCCACGCTCGCGATCAGCAACTTGATGTTACTGATCACGAACGAGGAAAAAGTCTCGCCAGGATGTCATTTTGCTTGCTCGCGGTCGCCAACTTGACGTTGAGGACCGCGAGCAAGCAAAAAATGACCTCTGCACTATGCTACGCTACGCGTGTTTGCACTGTGCTACATGCAGTTTGCGTAGTAGCGCAAACTACGCGAGCGTAGCGTAGTGCTTTGCCCAGGGCTAATATTAAGTGGACTTGTCCAGCCGGACAGAGGTCTGATATTTACTTGTAAGCAATAGAGACAATAGTGCACAGCAATACATAATATGAGACACAAGCCTGTGTCCTACTTAGCCAGTAGGGTACACAACAGGGGAGAAAACGAACAACAGGGGGCTCAGGCAAAGCTTTTCAGGTTGGTTACACATAGGAAATACACAGTGTCATCAGAACAAATCGCAAAGAACACGTTTACAGCAAAATAAACAAAAGTTTTTAGCGTATGAGGTGTATTAAAGTGTCAACGGCGTTTTGATAATAACTTAATATAGTGCAAACTCGAGCTGAGGGTATCAGAGTGCTTTACATGTGCACCAGTTGCATTACACATGGACACATTCATTTTTTGGCACAGACAGATTAAGTGATTCCATCTCTGGCCTTAAGGCTTTTTGCGCCTATGAAATAAGGATCCGGCAGAGCGGTCTCACTTACCGCTACATGCGATGTTCAATTCCTTCCTCTGCTGTTCGCACTTGGTTGCTGTATTTATTTCAGCTTTGCAATTCATTGTATATTTTCTAAGATTTTATTTATATATGTATAGTATTTATAAAGCGCTCTGTCACTAACTGGTATCCCGGCGTTACCCACTAAAACAGTCAAAAAAATACAAGAGCTCACGGTGAGGGGTGGGGAGAGTGGGGGGGATAGAGACCAAAGATCTAGAAAAAAATGTGAATTATCAGAATTAATGAGTCAGGTGATTGATAAGAGTCTAGACTCAGTATTACTTAGGAAAGAGCCAAGTCTTGAAGGCTTTCCTGAACTGCAACAGATCAGTTAAGGACTTTAATAAAAGAGGTAGTAGGTTCTATAACTTGGCTGCACTGACCATAAAGCTCTGGCCACCTTGCATAGATTCTTAAACTTAGTCACACACAACAGATTGGCTGACGAAGACCGAAGGGATCTCCTAGGAGTGTATCTTCTGGGCCCCTTTCGCAAGGGACCTGGGCCTAGCCCCATAAGAGCTTTATACATGATAGTGATTTGAACAAAATCCTTTGCCTTCGTGATAACCAATGTATATCCTTTGGTGTCAGAGACTCTCCTAGATCTATTCAAGGCAAGTTTGGCTGCTGCAATTTGAACTCTTGACCGATGATGTAATAGGTATTCCGGTGTTCCCAACAATAGAGCATTGTAGTAGTCACAACAAATAGAATAACACTACAAACTAGTAATGCTCTGGTAGAAAGATGTAGCACCAGCAATATCTTCCGCAGGAGCGCAAAGCAAGTGCCAACGGTTTTATTCACATCTCTCCATATTGAGTTTGTCATCAAAGATGGCTCCCAAATTCCGGACCGACTTAGCAGCAACGTCGGGCCCGTCAAAAGGCACCAGACAATAATTAGTGGGAAGTACAACTAGAACTTTATTGACTGAACAATATAGGAGCTCAGTCTTATCCCCATTGAACTTCAGGGAATTTAGACTGAGCCACTGGATAATATCCCTCATGCAATCATGAAAGATGGAAGGCTACTGATTGCTCACCAGCGAAAGAATAAGCTGAGTTTCATCGGCAAAGTTGAGCAAGGTCACCTCATGGGATTTAATAGGTGTGATCAAGGGGGCCATATAGATGTTAACCAGAATCGGACTAATAGGTGAACCCTTTGGCACTCCCTGTTTAATCGCCCTAAACTGGGAGGGAAACCGAGGGAGGGCTACTACCTGGCATCTATCCATTAGGTATGAGCGGAACCAGTCCAAGACAGGCCCGCCAACCCCAATCGCAGTCAGTCGGGTCAAAAGTGTAGTGTGGCAGACCATGTCGAACGCGGCGGAGAGGTCCAATAGAATCAACATGTCTGATTGCCCCTCATCGACCCGCATTCTTCACTCATCCATGGCTGTGATGAATGCCGATTCGGTCCCATATCCTGGCTGGAATCCAAATGGCTCCTCCTTCAGTGAACTCTTCGTTTCCAAATAGTGAGCTAATAACTTGCTCACATGGCTTTCCAAAATTTTAGCCGGATAAGGCAGGAGGGAAATTGGTCTATAATTACTCAAATTAGATGGATCCAAGGACAGCTTTTTCAAGATAGGAGGTACAATAGCTTTTTTTCCAAACAGGAGGCACAGGGCCTGAAAGCAGGGATTGCCTACAAGTTTGCCAGAGCAGGGGAAACAGTGCTTTCACCTGTTCTTTCCAGAGTGACTTTGACTGGCTGAGGATCCAGTGGTGAGCCCGATGAAGTGGCCAGAGCCGGAACGTGAAAACACTCCTCGGGGAGTGGTTCAAATCTGTCAAATTTACTTGAGACTGCATGAGATGCATCTTCAAATTAGAACAACAGGGGAAGAAAAAGATTTTACCAGAATCCCAGGATGGTGAGCCTCCCGCTGAGACATGAACCTGGTTCCCCAGCTACCAAGACGGCTGCTCTAACCAATACACCACATCCTCTCTCATACTCTTGATTGCCCCCCTTCGATTGTTGCGCCCTGGTGTTCAACAATCCTTCCGTCCACCTCCCCCACTGTCCCTTCTGCGCCCCCTCTTCTCCCCCACACCTTCCTCAGTGGGGCCCTATTATGCACATAGCTTAAAGTTAAAAAAAATAAAAAGCCCTACGACGCGGTCAACACTTTAACTTTAATCATGTTGTACATCAACTACTTTCGCAGAGGCAAAGAATATTGGCTTTGCCAATGCTTGATTTTTAAAAGCATCTGAGTCCCTGTGAGCAGGGGTCACAGACTCTCAGAGGTGCCATGACCCTTGGTTAAGGGACATACAGTTTTGCAGGATCATTCCAATCCCCGCCCCCCTCTTCCATGGACATGATAGCGTGCCGAAAAAGCACTTCAGCACTTTATCAGGGGAAGTTGTGATTTATACTCAACATGCAGGGGTTGCTACTGTACATTATGCTCAATGTTCAGGGCTTGCGACTGTGATTTATACTCAGTGTGCAGGAGTTGGCGCTGAGACTTATACCGAGTGTGGTTGCTGCTGTGATTTGTACTCCCCGTGCAGGGGTTGCTGCTGTGACTGGTACTCATCTTGCAGAGGTTGCTGCTGTGATTCATACTTAGTATGCAGAGGTTGCTGCTGTGATTTGTACTCAGTGTGTGTAGGGGTTACTGCTGTGATGTATACTGAGTGTGCAGGGGTTGTAGTTGTGATTTATACTCAACATGCAGTGGTTGCTGCTGTGATTTATACTCATTGTGCAGGGGTTTCTGCTGTGAGTCATACTCAGTATGCAGGGGTTACTGCTGTGATTTTAACTCCGCGTGCAGGGGTTGCTGCTATGATTCATACTCCACATGCAGGGGTTGGTGCTGTGATTCATGCTCAATATGCAGGGGTTGCTGTTCTGATTTGTACTCTCTGTGTAGGGGTTGTTTCATGATTTGTACTCTGTGTGCAGGGTTTGCTCTGATTTATACTCCATGTGCAGGGGTTGACACTGTGATTTATACTCAATGTGAAGGGGTTGCTGCTGTGATTTGTACTCAGTGTGCAGGGGTTGCTGCTGTGATCTATACTTGGCGTGCAGGGGTTGCTGCTGTGATTTATGCTTGGCATGCAGGGGTTTCTACTCTGATGTATACTCTGTGTGCAGGGGTTGCTGTTCGGATTTATACTCGATGTGCAGGGGTTGCTGCTGTGATTTATACACGGCATGCAGGGGTTGCTGCTGTGATTTGTACTATGTGTGTAGGTATTGCTGTTGTGATTTGTACTCAGTGTGCAGGGGTTGTTGCTGGGATTTATACTCGGCGTGCAGGGATTGCTGCTGTGATTTATACTCAGCATGTAGGGGTAGCTGCTGTGATTTATACTTGGCAGGCAGGGGTTGTGATTTGTACTATGTGTGTCGGGGTTGCTGTTGTGATTTATACTCCGTGTGCAGGGGTTGCAGCTGTGATTTGTACTCTGTGTGCAGTGGCTGCTGCTGTGATTTATACTCAGTGTGCAGGGTTTGCAGCTGTGATTTACAGTCAGTGTGCAGGGGTTGCTTCTCTTAATTATACTCGGTGCAGGCATTGCTTCTGCTATTAATATTCTTCTTGATGGGGTTGCTTCTGTTGTTTAGATTCGCTAGCAGGGCTTGTTTCTGTTTGAATTCCGTTCGCAGGGGTTGCTTCTGTTCTTGTTATTGCTGTTTTTGGCCGGCGTCAGGTTTTTTTCTCCTCAGGGGCGTGTGGTTTATAGGTCACAGGCAGGTTTGTAGGGCATGGTATAAAACAGCCTGCCGAGTGTTGCATCTCTTATATAATATTTGGCTGCAGTTCTTGCTTTCCTCACCATGGCTTACATCTGCCAATTGCCCTTTAATACACTGGGAATGAGATTTGCTATTAAAAATGATCCCTTTTTTTCTTGGTCGATTCATTGCGGTATTTATTATACATTCCGCATGGTGGTTACTCAAGTGTTTATCCTGGAAATGTTAACTTTCAAATTATTTACTCCAAAATATCTTGGCAAAGTTTACATATTTGGCAAACATATTTATTTCTGGGCGGATATTTCCTCTGGTCTGCCTGTGAAGTCAAACCGTGCTTTCATATTTGCAGCAAATCATCCATCTCTTGTGTCCCACAAGTTAAGCCTGCCTTCAAATATTTATGGCAGTGTTTGTTCTATATTGAAATATGTATTACAATGTTTTATTTATTACAGAGCTTGGGAGGAAGTTTCCATTTGATAAACAGCGAGTGTAATTCCTGCAGGCATT
The DNA here is from genome assembly GCF_964261635.1 of Lissotriton helveticus. NCBI lineage: Eukaryota > Metazoa > Chordata > Amphibia > Caudata > Salamandridae > Lissotriton > Lissotriton helveticus. The sequence continues at coordinate 1,984,624,867 of NC_136065.1, forward strand.
TTAGAGGTTCCTCGTGTGTCCTTACGTGTACTGATATGCCACCGAGCATTTCATAAGTTATGTCTCCAAAAATGTATTCGTTATAGAATAAATCATGGGTACTCGCAGCAATTTCCAGGGGACCAAAAAGTTTGCCTGTGGTGTAAGTGAGGACCGCATTCATAGCTGGTGGGGGAGGCGGGGTGGTAAGATGGGATAGGGGAAGCAAAGCATGTACATATGAAGGCTGGATTGCACATTATGAAGCCAGAAACCTGGGATCAATGCAGGCTTCTCCACTTGACCAAACTGTGTGATCCTAGACAATTGTTTTATCTCACTATACCTTCTTTTTCTTCATTATCACATATAAGAGGACCTCAAAATATATGACTTCAGTATGATACCGTACAAAACCTTCTCTTGCATTTTATTTGCTAAACTATAATGTTATCCAAGTATAGGAGGAACCCTGGCCACTCAGATGGTAAACATAACAATTGACTTGCTTCTTAGTTCACTATTTGCAGTGTTGTCATGGTGGAGGAGAAGCGTGAATGTTTCTAAATTCATCTTTGCAAACTATCTCTTAAAAAAAAAAATCTCAATGCACTGATATAATCTAATGTACTAAGATGAGACGCTTCTGCATATTAATGAAATACACTTTTTGAGTTTTGAAGACTATCAGATTTTTACAGTTGCAACATGCCTTATGTTCCTAAATTTAAGTGTTACATGACACTTAATTACTTCCTTTAGCCCCAGTTATGCTGTAAATAAATGTATGCCCCTTTATTTAACATATTTTTCAACTTTAGTGCTGAGTTGAGAAACAACAGGCCAGTGCTTCTGATGACCAGGGGGGCCGCATATAAAGCTCATGAGGGCCGCATATGGCCTCTGGCCGTACTTTGAGAATCAGTGGATTAAATCATAAGAGCTTTTGAAATAGCCCACTTTTCTGCAAATTGAGGCACACGGATATTTACAAAGAAATCTCAACTCTAAATGTCAATATTCTGCAGTAAGAAAATCTCTGAACCTGGAGGTGATATCTCTTAATCTTCCCATAAGATTCCTTCCTAAAGAGTTAAAGATAACATTAAAACTCGCCCGGGACCTCGGTTTTGGCTGCTTCATCCATAATCCAAGTTTCCCACAAACTTTTCCTCCTTTGCATACATTTAATTTCAAAACTGACACTGTTTGCACAAATGCATTCAATTTACAGCGGTTTGCATCATAAACAAGGCTATTGTTGGGTATTCAACTGTTTACAAACAGGCGGTCTAGGGTTCCGCACTGTCATAACACTATGATGTGTTTAGTTCTGTATTGGAATGTACCACGTTGGAATGCTGGGGGAGAATTTGTATTCTGGCAGTTCTTGTTGGGATGATCTGCCAGCTGGTCCTTTGCCACCTTATCTTGATTTCAGAAGAAATTCTATCTGATTTCTGCGGTGGTGTTTTATTTCAGCTATGCAGAGATTGGACCAAAGCGGTCTTCAAGCAGATCCTAATCCTTACGGAAGCCCTGGGGCTGGGGAAACTTTCCAACTCTGCGCCTATGCAGGCCTTCTGGTTACAGGACGTCTTTTGAGATGCTCCTGACCTCAGACCACCTGACTTCAAGAGTGAGATGTCTTCATTAGTACATTCCCTTGTCCTATCAGACTGTTGGCATCAGTTCATAGGGCTTTTCAATTGGTCGATGGCGTGACTCAATGGGAAAAAAAATAAACAAGAAAGGGCCGTCCTCAGGACGTATCCAAAAACTACCTTTATGAAACTAAATAATGGAGACGCCCAATTCACAAAGATTTGTTCCAGGACAAATTAGATGATGCTTCTGTTGCCAATCTGAGGTCGGAGTATCTGTGCTTACTATCACACCTTGAATCTTGAGGAAGCCTGGAGATGTGTTTAGACGGCAGTTCGGGCGGGACTGTTCCCATGAGGCACAGGGTCAGACTGATTTGCATATGGCCATGTCTGAACTGGGGTGGTGGAGTGAGCTAAAGAATGATGATGGATTAAACCCAGATCAGTTGACTGGGGGTGAGTGCTTGTCGTCCATCATCCCCTTTGGTTTTGCTGTGTTTAGACGGCAGTCAGGCTCCTCACTTTTTGGCGTATATTAGTTTGTATGTATCTTTCTTTATCGATGCTGCCAGCCCTACTCTGTGCCATTGGTGAAGCCCAAACCACAGTTACACGGAGAGGGCAAGTTACCACCTCTCTGCCCTGGGGTCATAAGGCAGGAAGGGATTACATTCTCTAATGTGGTTCCTCGGTATCGCGATCTCCAGGCAATTTTTTATTTAAATGCCAGGTTGTGAAAGGGTTGAATATGGAAGCTGTAACAGTCTCAACCCACTTATTGGGCGACTTCATCGTAAAAACGAAGTGTATCCATTGAATCTGGAAAAAGACATGCTGATGGACTACCAGGAGAGCTTTATTACGAACTAGGATTTGAAGAACTGTAGAGTGGATAGAAGTTATTGGATGGCCAACCAATAGAAACCCAGAGAATCGCACACATACCCGCTGTTAATCCAATCATTAGCGAATTGAAGTTGCTCTGCATTAGTTCACCGGAACCTTGCCTTCCTTTATGGTATGCTGCTTTATTTACTGCCATGCCATTTTCATTAAATGTAATCCAGTTGTTGATGGTTGCCTGATACTTGGAGGAATACAGATTAGTTGATGTTTATGAGGTATTGCAGAGTAACATAAGTTAGTTGGAAGTATTTGTGTTCTGACTACTGCAAATGTTATTATTTTTGTATCTTGTAGAAAACTGTAAAAAAAATGTAAAAAGTAAAAAAATTACTTGACTTAGTTCTTAGAAAACCACAACCTACTTGATGACTATCAATGAGGCTTTAGACCTTCCTGTAGAACGGAAGGAGCCATGCTGCAGACGATTCCCTCCATATCCTTGACAAAGGTTAATCATGTCTAGTAGTACTCCTTGGACTCCTAGTGACATTTGACACTGTCAACCACAACATCCTGCTTTGCAAACTTAAACAAGCATTTGCATTGCAATAGGTCTTGCATTTGCGAGAATTTGAGCTATTGGCATTTTAAATAACAATGCCAATAGCTTAAACTCACGCAAAAGCAAGACCTATTGCATTTCAAATGCAATTTTTTAAAAACACCCCATGCCTCGCTTTCATGTTAATGTGGGCCACGCCCCTTTCTTTAGATGAGGCGCGTCTGAAGAAAAGGACGAGCTAACATTAAAGTAAAAGCTCCAAATGGGGCATATTACAAAATAAATTGCAATGCAATAGGTCGTCTCAAACTCTCGTTCAATGCGAGACCTATTTTATTGCAAAGAAGCTGCCACGATTGTCCCAGGCTGCTTTGAAAGTAAATGCACACATGGCGCGCTGAAAGTTGCAAGAAAGCACGTTGTGCCTCCTGTACTAGAAACTCGTTAAAGAAAATGGTACTTACAGACTAAATAAGACATACCGCCTAGCAACAGAAGTAAAAGGGCCAGTCTTCCTGGGAGATTACAAATAAAGACAAGGAGGGATCAACAAGCTTATTAACGAATCAGAAGCCAGCATTTACGAAGGACAGTTACACAAGTCAATAAAAAATATGGTCTTAGAGTGGGCGGCGCTTCAATTCCATACTTGAATACAGCATGCGTCACAGAGAAGCGCATGTGCTACCCAGGCTGAACCTAAAAAAAAAAAAAGAAGCAGAACAGTCTTAGACTGGTTCCACTCCTATGTTGACAACCTCTCTCAACAAATCAGACTGAACAACCCTCTATCCAATCCTGCCCCGTAATCCACAAGGGACCACAAGGATCCATACCCTCTCTCTTACCCTCTCTCTTACCCTCTTCAACCTGCCCATCAAACCTCCGACCTTAAGTTTTAATCAATCCGACCCCTCTTACCCCCTTTACGCTGACGACATACTGAAAGCATTTTCTCTAGATCACATACTCTGACTTTAAAAAACCACAAAGAGCATCTAATCCTGGTTATCCTTCAACAACCTGAAGGTAAACACAATGAAGACCGAATTCCTCCTCATCTCTCCCTTGCAGAGCGCATCCCAGGTACAGGACTGGCTTGAATCCCTCAACTTTCTGAACTGTAATTCGATGATCAGTGAGTACACCGAATCACTCGAAATCACCCTTGACAAGAAACTGAATCATACCATCTCAAACTACTCAAAAGTAAACAAACCTTTCAGACCAGTACCAGACTTTAAAAATATAGTACAATCACTAGTCATCTCTAGATTGGGCTAATAAAATGTGTTTACTCACAAAAGTTATCTAGCGCATATAAAAGTCATGCTCAAAGCAGCAGCCGACTGTTGTCAGGCACTAGTTGTTTTGACCACATCACACCAGTAATGATCTCCCTATGTAGCTCCCGATAGAAGCAAGTAGCCTCTTTAACCATTTCCGTGCTTGCGTCGGTCAACGGCCGTCGCGAGCACTACCTGGCTAGTGCTGCGCACGTCCGTTGGCTGACGCAGCTCCGCCCAGTCACTAAAAATCCTGAGCCGCGGTGGAATTCGCGCCACGGTTAAGGAGTTAAACTTTAATAATGCAGTAATTATGCTTTCCGGTGGAGATAGCTGTGTCCTGGTGGGTGGGCTTGTAGTTCAGAACTAGTTCTGTGCTGAGGTTTTAAAAAGGCTCTGTTGTGGGGGGCTGGGAGCACCAGGATGTATAATCTGTTCCCGTCTGGAGACAGCTATCTTCAGGCGGGGGTTGGAAGAAGAAATGAGCACCCTACCCCGCAGGAGTCTTTATGAAGTAGGGTTCTGGAGAAATATATGTAGAGTTGGGGAGGAACCTACATTGTATGTAGGAGAGGAGGCTGCCCCATCGGGGCATGTATTGTGCTCCGCTCCGGAGAACGCTGTACTTTCTATCAGCCATGGATGAAATGCCTCGTACCACCATTCCAGGATTTGAAATTGACAAAGTACTAATATAGAGTAATGCTGAGATATTCCTAACCTGAATGGGATAAATGGACAAAGCTTGCAGAGCACAAAACATCAGGTTTTTGACACCTTCCCTCTCTTGCCTAAGTGACATGTTGTCTGCCAACAATCAAGACCTGTGTTGAATATTAGAATGCGATGTGAACATTACCGGCGCCATCTTGTCCCACTTAAGCCTTTGCGAGCGCGTAAGCGGCAGCCATTTTAGACACTGTGGCCATTTCACAACATTGCCGATCGCGTGCACGTCTCCCCGACCTCGCAATCATCCCCCATGCGCTGGCAGCCCCCAAGCACACATGCTAGAGTCATAAAGCATCCTCAGCGCGACCCTGCCCCGGAGCCACTTCCCGTGCCGAGCCCACATGCCCTTTCATCCCTTGCGCACGAACAGACCCTTCGATAGTCCCCTCTCCTGCACCTGGCCGTTCGATCCGATCCCAGGCCATAACCAACCCCTGCGGATACAGTTTATTGCCCCCGTACAGTAGGATTCCGCCTCCCATCAAAGGAGCCGGAATTAATCAATGCCACAACCCCATGAGATCCGACCGATTGCGCGTGTTTCAGCTCCTGCCGGAATGCCCAGCTGCGCGATAGCAATCACCTATTGAAACCGGGGTGGGGTACAGTACTGTTGATATGTGTGGGAACGGGCCTGAAGCGGGAATTCCAAAGATGGTTTATAATGCATCAAAGTAATGTCAGGAATGTGTTACACTGCAATAAAGAGATACAACTGTGTATAAAAGGCCAGGCCACAGAGATGCAGTTAGAGCACCTCGAAACGACGCCCTGTTCTTTATTTGATAACTACCGATTGAATTAGAGGCGACTAACGCCAAGCAGTGCTTGAGGATATCTGGGAAAATCTGCTTCTTCATCACCTGGGTTGATTGTCTCCTCAGAAACAGGTCTAGTCATGCAGTCTTGTTTGGTCATCGTATCATTAGGTCTGTCCTGAATTCGGCAAATTTTGGCCCACAGTAGCTTCATAATAAATTGCTACTCATCTCCGTAGACACCGACAATTCGCCATGTGTGAATATGGAAATAATTTTCAATTAACTATCAATGTAGTTTTCCAATTCAGACTTAGAATGTGGTTTTCTTTTAACGATTTCGAAACACAAAAACCACCTCAATAGCTGATGTCTTCCATAGGCATTAAGACCCTTAAGCCAGTACCGTTTGTGTTTACAAGGGATTTATCGTTCTTGGATGTCTAGTCGCTGATTGTCTAGTCGCTGAGTCACCATTCTTGAATATCTAGTCACTGATTCACCAATCTGGGATCTCTTGCCGCTGATTAAACCATTCTCAGTTGCTTAGTGATGGGTTCCACACGATAGTCTCTGTAGCCACTGTTTCATTGTTCTTGGATCTCTGGTCAATGGTTCACCATTCTTGGATCGTTATTCACTGATGCACCATTTTTGGGTCTCTAGTTGCTGAATCACCATTCCTCGATCTGTAGCTGCTTTATCGTCATTGTTGGACCGCTAACCAATGATTCGGCAATCATGGGTGTCTAGTCGCTGATTCACCATTTTCAGTATCTAGTTGCTGATTCACCATTTTTGGATCTCGTGTTGCTGATTTACCATTTTTAAATCTGTAGTTGCTAATTCAACACTCTTGGGTGTGTATTAGCTGAATCACCATTCTTGTATCTCTTGTTGCAGAAGTGCAAGTCTTGATACCGAAACATCATTCTTTGCCCTCTAATAGCTGATTATCAGTTCTTGGAGCCCTATTGCCTGATTTGCTGCTCTTAGCTCTATCATCACTGTGTCACCATTCTTAGGTGTTTCAAGCTGCAGATACACAATTCTTCATGGTCTAAACATTAATTTGCCGTTCTTGGTTATGTAATAGCTGATACGTCTTTCTTAGTCGATGCACTTTAAAAAAATCTTTAGTCACTGATGTTGAATTCTTGGCTGTCTATTCGTAATTCACTGTTCTTGGGTCTCTTATCATCAAGCCACCATTTCTTTATCCCTAATGGATAATGCGCCATTCTGGGCTCTTTTGTCTCTGATGTGCCATTTACGCCTCTATCATGTTCATAATAAGTACAGGTTTGAGTAGTTGTTTCCTCCTTTTGATTCCGTGATCTGAAGTCCTGCTCCAGGTGAGTACTAAGGTGTCTCTTCAGTCTGATAGGATATTCAGATATGAGTGAGGTTTGGGGTAGCCATCTCTCTGCATGAGTGAGGGCTGGAGTAGTCACCTCTTCTGCTTGGTACAACATGGCGGGAGAAATTGTGTCCCCCACATGATAAGATACACAGCTTCCAGTGAGGGTTTTCTGCAAGTCAAGGCTGAGGTGGTCCCCTCCAAGCCAAATGGTATTTACGAGCCAAGGCTGTAGTTATCTATCCGACAAGAATGTATGTTTATCTATGAGCAGGGCCAGTGGAATTATGCAATTCTGAGGCCACTGCATTTTCCGCATGATTATAGTTTTGCCACATAATCCATCGACAGCTGCATAATCTACAAATTTGAACCAAATGTTTTTTTTTCTCTAGCTCAAACAGATCAGAAGTTACTCAAAATGCAGTGATATGTGATCAGTGGAAGGCCCTTTGAAAAGGTTGCCTGGTGTTCTTTCAGTTGCCTATTACTCTATTTGGGTGTTAAACTTGTACTAATTACATGAAATACTTGCCCAGACAGTGTTATTATGTGTAAAATGACAACAATTAAGTAATACTATCACAAAATATGTTGCAATAGGCTGCATAATTTGCCTTTTCTTGTAGCATAATTTAGTCAACCTTGCTGCATAATCAAATTGGCCATGTCTATGAGTAACATAACTCATATACTCCTATCTGAAGCTAAGCACAGCGGCTTGGATATACATCTGCTCTGTGTGACATGATATCCGACTAAAAGCAAGGGCCAGAGTGGTTGTCTTCTCCAGAGGGTTATGATCTTCTAATACGAGCATGGGCTGGAGTAGTTTTCGTCTCTGTGTGGGAAGATACCAATCGATGAGCAAGGGGCTGCAGTGGTTGTCTTCTCCAGAGAGACATGATCTTTGGTCAGGGGCTGGAGTGGTTGTCGCTAACCCTGGGCGGGCGGCTACGTTCCGTGCACGGAGTGTGCGTAGTGCCGGCTTATACGCATTTTGCGTAGCAGGCGTAGAATCCGGCACTATGCACGCTCCGCAGACGGAGCGTAGCTGGCCGCCACCCGCCTCCCTCCCGCCCTCCCTAAATACTTTAAATTAAAAGTGTAAAAGAATTAAAAGGCACTTACCTTGCCCGCCGCGTCCCCGGGGCTCGCTATCTTCATGGCTTCCGTCTTGTGTATCTAATGTGCATGCGCGAGCGGCCGCGCATGCGCATTTCTCACGAGAAATGCGCATGCGCGGTCGCCCGCGCATGCGCATTAGATACACAAGACGGAAGCCATGAAGATAGCGAGCCCCGGGGACGCGGCGGGCAAGGTAAGTGCCTTTTAATTCTTTTACACTTTTAATTTAAAGTATTTAGGGAGGGCGGGAGGGAGGCCTGCGGTGCGTAGTGGGGCTACGCGGAGTGCGGAGGTGGGCGTAGTTTCTCGCCCACTTCACGTAGCTCCACGAAGCCCCACTACGCCCACTACGCCCAGGGTTAGTTGTCGCCTCCTGAGTGATATAATCTCCTAATACCAGCAGGGGCTGAAGTAGCCGCCTCCTCTGTGCGTGATAATATTAGTTGATGAGCGACGAATGGGGTGGTTGTCTTCTCCGGAGAGATATGATCTTTGGCCAAGGGCTGGAGTGGTTGTCTCCTCCTGAGTGATATAATATTTGGGCTGGAGTACCTGTCCCCAGGTGGGCTGTGGTGGACCTCCCACAGCATCCCTAGTCTGCCGGGGGCTTGAGTGGCCACCTCTGCGCTCCTCAGTTGGACCACATGGGCAGGGTGCACTCAAGTGTGCTCTGGACAGTGTCTGGCACTCAGCAGGGCTGTCAGCCACTCAGAAGGAACAGCTGTGAGGGTCTCTCCTTAGAGGAGCAGCTGTTTCCCCTAATCCTTCTTTAAACCCCCGTGAGTGTGCAGGCCCACTGCTGAGTGCACGCAGGGAGGGGGTCGGGGGGAACTGAAAGCCTGTGGGACTATCCTGGGGAGCAGGGGGTCCCCATATCTCGTCTCACTGAGGCACAGGGCCAAGCGAACCTGACACGCAACTGCTGTGCGGAGAAATGGCTGAGAATGTCGTATAAAGTTAATATATGTATTTATATGTGTTGTTTAAATCAATCGTGAATAATTCCCAGGCCACTCCTTTAGAAGCATTTAACATACAAACATACATGTGTAGGAGGGGTCCGTGAGCTCCTTGCCCATGCTTCTTATTTAGTCTGTGCGCTTTTCTTCAATGTATAGGTGAAGTAAGGGGTTTGAAAGCATCGCGTCCGTTCCTATGGGATCTTTACTGGCCGAAGTAGGGATTGTTAGGGCCGGTCTGAGACCTTGGGGTGTCGTCCTGATGACCCCACTTAATATCCAGGTGAGACAAGGCAGGAGGTTGCCCCACCTGGAAATGTTAATTGCTAGTTCTCCCGCGTCCCCCGCCCGTTATTCCCGCCGCTGCGTCCCTGCGGCCCCGCCCACCTGCAATCCCATTCGCCGCCCCGCTCCCGCCTCCCAGCTGCTCCTCCCTCCCACATCCCCTCATATGGAAGCCGCACAGTGGTGAAAGGAGCGACCTATGATCCTGCTCGCAGGCAGGTCGCTCCCCACGCTGCTGCACGGCTCTGCCTGCATTGTTTTTGCCTAATCTTGTATTTTTCCCCTGTGCCTTACTTGCTTTCTTGCCCAGTCTTGTTTTTATTCCCCTGTGCCTGTACTTGCTTTCTTGCCCAGACTTGTTTTTATTCCCCTGTGCCTAACTTGCTTTTTTGCCCAGACTTGTTTTTATTCCTCTGTGCCTGTACTTGTTTGCTTGCCTAAACTTGTTTTTCCTTCCTGTGCTCAGTTCTCCCTCGGCCCCTGCCCGTTTTTCCCGCCGCTGCGTCCCTGCGGCCCCGCCCACCTGCAATCCCATTCGCCGCCCCACTCCCACCTCTCAGCTGCTCCTCCCTCCCACATCCCCTCATATGGAAGCCGCTACGCGGCCGCGCTCATCGGGCACACCGCTGGCGCACCTAAGGCAAGCCAGTCTGTGCCTGGACCGCGCCCTGCGCCAGGAGCCCTGGACACTACGAACGCCACGACGCCCGACACCACTACGATGCCAGAACCCTCCACGCACTCAACACCGGACGATCACACACCTGCTTCCTGGCCGCCCCGAAGCGCACCCACGGGGCTTTCACCTGCCGGAACTGCAGCTTCACAAGCATCCGCCCCACCATGCTGCCAACCAGGAAAGAACCCAACCACCTCAGATGCATCCTTCTCAACACCCGCTCCGCCCGAAAACATGCCATTGAACTCTGGGACCTACTCGACTCAACCTCCCCAGACATCGCCTTCCTGACGGAGACCTGGCTGAACCCTGCCTCGGCACCCGACATATCCATAGCCGTCCCAGAAGGCTACAAGATCACCTGCAAGGACCGCACCAACAGAGCGGGAGGAGGAATCGCCATCGTCCACAGGAACACTCTCAGAGTCTCGACCAACACCGACAACACCCTCAGCACCGCCGAACACCTGCACTTCCAGATCCACACCGACCCCAACACCACCCTCAGAGGAACCCTCATCTACAGACCGCCCGGACCCCGACCACAGTTCAGCGACTCCATCCCCGACTCCGTCAGCACACACGCCCTTGCCTCCACGGACTACATCCTCCTCGGGGACCTGAACTTCCACCTCGAGAACAATGACGATACCAACTCCACCACCCTGATCGACAACCTAGCCAACCTCGGACTCAGACAACTCGTCACAACACCCACCCATCCCGCCGGTCACGCGCTTGACCCCATTTTCTCCGCAAGCCCCCACGTCTCGTTCAACCATACCACCGAACTCCACTGGACCGACCACCGCTGCACCGACCACCGCTGCATCCACTTCACCTTCAAGAAACCTACCACGCACCACCGCACCCAACAGATGCTTCACCGCTGCTGGAGCAAAGTCACGGAAGACCAGCTAACCACCACCCTCGCCCAGAGCCCACCTGCGGGCCATACCGACCCCGACACCGCCACCCGCCACCTCAGACAGTGGCTCAACGGCTGCGCCAACACCCTCGCCCCAATCAAGAAACCCTCCAACAATCATACCAACAAGAAAGCCAGCTGGTTCACTGAAGACCTCAGGGCCTCCAAGCAAACCTTCCGAAAGCTGGAGGAGATCTGGCTCCGTGAACAAACACCGGACAGCCACTCCGCCCACAAGAATGCCACCCGCGGACACCATCACCTCATCAGATCCGCCAAAAGGGCCTCCTTCAAAGACCGCCTAGACAACAACGCGCACAACAGCAAAGAGCTCTTCAACATCGTAAAGGAACTCTCCAACCCCAGCTCCAACACCAACACCAACGATGTCCCACCCTCGCAAGATCTGTGCCACCGCACGATCACAGACATCCACGACAGTTTCAACGCCAAGACCGCCCCGACAACCACTGAGACCTCCACGACCACCAACCGCCTGCTCTACTGGACCAACATCGACGATGACACCATCAAGATCATGAACACCATCCACTCCGGATCTCCGTCAGATCCATGCCCACACTACATCTCCAACAAAGGCAGCACATACATCTCACCCCATCTCCGGAAAGTCATCAACACCTCCTTCGAGACAGCATCCTTCCCGGAGAGCTGGCAGCACGCCGAGATCAACGCCTTACTCAAGAAACCCAAGGCAGACCCTTGAACTTCCGGCCCATCTCCCTGCTCCCGTTCCCGGCAAAGGTCATCGAGAAGACCGTAAACTAACAACTAACCCGCTACCTCGAGGAGACCAACATCCTGGACCCTTCCCAGTCCGGGTTCCGCAGCAACCACAGCACCGAGACTGCCCTCATCGCCGTCACCGATGACATCAAGTCCCTGCTGGACAACGGAGAAACAGCAGCCCTCATCCTCCTGGACCTGTCAGCCGCCTTCGACACGATCTGTCACCACACACTACGAACACGCCTCCACAACGCTGGTATCCAAGAGAAGGCCCTGGACTGGACCACCTCGTTCCTCTCCGGCAAAACACAGAGCGTCCGCCTTCTGCTCCGAAGCCACCGAGATCATCTGCGGCGTACCCCAGGGCTCATCCCTCAGCCCAACTCTGTTTAACATCTACATGGCCCCGCTCGCCCAAGTCGCCCTTCGGCATGACCTCAACATCCTCTCCTACGCCGATGACACCCAGCTGATACTCTCCCTCACCAAGGACCCCCACACCGCCAAAACCAACCTTCACGAAGGAATGAAGGCCATTGCTGAATGGATGAGGAACAGCCGACTGAAGCTGAACTCGGACAAGACGGAAGTCCTCATCCTCGGATCCAACCCTTCGGCCTGGGACGACTCCTGGTGGCCGACCGCACTGGGAACCGCTCCAACACCCACCGACCACGCACCAACCTAGGGGTCATCCTCGACTCCACCCTCTCCATGACTAAACAGGTCAACGCTGTCTCCTCCTCCTGCTTCAACACCCTCCGCATGCTCCGTAGGATCTACAAGTAGATCCCCACTGAAACGAGAAGAACAGTCACCCAGGCCCTTGTCAGCAGCAGGTTGGACTATGGAAACGCCCTCCACGCAGGAGCCTCCGCCAAACTCCTGAGACGGCTCCAACTCATCCAGAACGCCTCTGCACGCCTGATCCTCGACATCCCTCGCCGTAGCCACATCACACCCCACCTGAGAGACCTGCACTGGCTCCCGGTCAACAAGAGGATAACCTTCAAGCTCCTTACCCACGCACACAAGGCACTCCACAACACCGGACCAACGTACCTCAGCAGACGACTTAGCTTCTACACCCCCACCCGCCACCTCTGCTCCGCCGATCTCGCCCTCGCTACAGTCCTCCGCATCCGAAGAGCGACCTCAGGTGGCAGATCGTTCTCCCACCTTGCTGCCAAGACCTGGAACACCCTCTCCATCCACCTACGGCAGACCCAAGACCTGCTGACCTTCAGAAAACTCAAGACCTGGCTTTTCGAGCAGTAGCAGCATTCCCCACCCCAGCGCCTTGAGACCCTCACGTGTGAGTAGTGCGCTTTACAAATGATATGATTGATTGATTGATTGATAGGTGGCTCCAGGGCTCGAGTCGGGGTACCAGGTGGGTGGACGGCGTCCCCCCACTTATTTTACCGGGAGCTTGATAACTGGAGCAAATGGAGCCACACATTCACTTTTAGGCCTCTCTGGGGCGAAATCAGAGCTCTTTCAGAACGCTGCTCCCGCACTGGCTTCTCTGAGGCAATTGCATCTAAGGGGTGAGCGAGGCGAAGCAAGGAGTCTGATGGTGCAAGCCACCTTTCGTGACGTCACTTCCTGTCGTGACGTCAGCGTCCCCCCACTTCTTTTTTTTTAGGACTTGTGCCCTGGGTGGCTCCATGTTCTAAGGGACAATCAGTTCTCGGATCCTTAAACAGCTCGTGTCGCACCGTCGTTAACTGAAATTCAACTCCCAGAAAGCAATGGAGTCTGGAAAGCCCGATCTGGTGTCCCTGCAGACAGAGCCAGCAGGAAGACGCCATCGAACATGGGATCCAGTTTCTGAATCTTTTTGGAACAACAAACGTTGGATGGTATTTGTTACTAGAGCTAGGGTGGTGTGAAATTCACATAACGTGCCTTCAGGGAATTATGCAAAATTTTAGGAAAATTATGCGAAATACAAATTTGTCATTTAGTGCTATATTTTAGTGCATAATACAAACATGTCAAATTTTGATGCATGGATGTATTTCGCGTAAAAAAATAGTGTATGCTGCGAACACTTATCTGCTTGTGTTCTGGTTGTTCACATGATTCCTGCGACCACGCGCTATAATTTTGCCACAAACGAAGGCATAATTACATAACGTGGCATAATGTCATAATTTTGAGAATTTCACATGACAAGCATAACACGAAATTCCCAAAATTACATGAATTATTACAAGAGCGTAATTTAAATTTCAGCTGGGCCTTGTTACATTTTGATTAGGATGCTGTTGCATTTAAACCAACATATTGAAACAAGAGATTACTGCTTCAAACTGGACTTAAGCAAAACATGTTATTTCATATTGCCTTGATTATATGCAATCTCAAGAAACCTCTGACCCTCGCAACTAGCCGAAACCCCTCTCATCCTCAGAGCCAGGGCAGGCGGATGATCCTTCTCTCACATTGCGGCCAAGACCTGGAACGAGCTCCCGGCAGATATCAGACGCGCCCCCTTCCCTGAGCACCTTCAGGAAAACCCTCAAGACCTGACTCTTCGGCTAACCATCTCTACGAATCCCCCCAACCCTCACCCCCCGCCCCACCAGCTCCTTGAGACCCTCACAGGTAAGTAGCACGCTTATAGTCCACTGATTGATTATTTGAGGTTGTACCTAAGTACATGCAAAGTTAATATTTATTTCACTCTATATTGCATTTCCTTGTTATGTACATTATCACAGTGTTGTGCTGTTGATAAGGTTTTGTTAGTCGAACATCTACAGTGATGATGGCAGGGAGAGAGATGGCGTGGGTAGGGCCACCTGGGGTGCGTACTATTTACCAGCTCCCGGCCATGCACTACGCAAGCTTCTAAAGAAGGAAAAAAACTTCAAAGCATTAACTCTGGTCCGCTTACCCTGTTGGGAATAGAATGGGCACCCTACGAATTGACTTTGCTCCTGACCCTGCACCACCCCCAAAAAAATGTGCACACCTGCTCTGCTGAGACTGGCACCCACAGCTATTGCACCCCTTAGACATGTACTTGACCCTAGGACTGCGTAGACTGAAACCTGCGCTGGTCTGATGACCTTAGACTGGAATCTGCACCCCCTGACCTCATTAGGCTCGAACCTGCACCCCCTGGCCTCATTAGGCTTTAACCTGCAACCCCTGACCACCTTAGACCTGCTCCTGCTCCACCTTAGACTGGAACCTACAATCCCCGACCACTGAAGACTGGAACCTGCAACCCCGAGTGCCTTAGACTAGAACCTGAAACTCCTGACCGCCTTAGACCTGATCCTGCTCCACCTGACCATCTTAAACGGGGACCTGCAACCCCTGACCGCCTTAGACTGGAACCTGCAACCCCTGACTGCCTAAGACTGGCACCTGCAACCCCTGAGTACCTTAGACAAGAACCTGAAACTCCTGACCCCCTTAGACTTGATCGTGCTCCACCTGACCACCTTAGACTGGAACCTGCAAACCCCTGACCACATTAGACTGGAACCTGCAACCCCTGACCACCTTAGACTCGAACCTGCTCCACCTTAGACTGGAACCTGCAACCCCTGACCGCCTTAGACTGGAACCTGCAACCCCTGACCACCTTAGGCTGGAACCTGCATCCCCTGACCTCATTAGGCTTGAACCTGCAACCCTGACCGCCTTAGACTGGAACCTTCAACTCCCAACCACCTAAGACGGGAACCTGCAACCTCTAAGTGCCTTAGACTAGAACCTGAAAATCCTGACCACCTTAGACTTGATACTGCAGCACCTCACCAACATAGACTGGAACCTGCAACCTCTGGCTGCCTTAGACTGGAATCTGCAACCACTGAGTGCCTTAGACTGGAACCTGCATCACCTGATCGCCTTAGACTGGAACCTGCAACCCCTGAGTGCCTTAGACTGGAACCTGCATCACCTGACCACCGTAGACTGGAATCTGCACTCCTGACCACCTGAGACTTGAATCTGCATCCCCTGACCAACTTAGACTGAAACCTGTATCATGCGACCTCCTTGGACTCAATGCTGTATCACCAGACCACCTTAGACTGGTTTTTGCACTCCTGACCAGCTTGACTGGAATCTACACTCCACCTTAGCCCGGATCCAGCATCACCCTCCACAGTTAGACTGAAAGCTTCACACCTGACCACCTTAGTTAGACCAGATCCTGTCCTGACCACCTCAGGCGAAACCTGCACTCCTGACCTTCTTAGACTGGAACCTGCCTCCACCTGACAACTCTACATTTGAAACTGCACCATTGACCTGCTAAGAGTGGAACCCGCACCCAGTGCCCTGCTGAGGATGAATACTGCCCTCTGTCATGCCTGCACACTTAGACTGAAGCCTTCGCACCCCCCTATTCTCCCAGATACTTGAATCTGCACCCCTGTCCTACTGAACCTGGACCCTACACATCCCACCCTGCTAAGCCTTGAACCTGCATCTGCTACCCTTCTCGAAGTATAAACTGTCTCCGCTAGTCCACACTCCACGCCGTACCCTGGGTGCGCCTACAGCTGCACTAACAGCACCATGGCTGAGCCACACCCCACCCATGGGCCTCTCCAGGGCCCGCTGATGTGCCTTACTAGCCTGCTTGGGCCCTCTGGCTGTGCCAGTTTACTCTAGCCTGGCCGGCCTGACCCTGTCGTAAGTGGCATGTCCTCTAAGGTGGCCTAATCTGCACTTCATTTGGGTGGCCTGCCGGGTCTTTCCTCACCCAAGGGTCTCTCTGGGCCTGAGGTTGTACCTGTTTACCTTAGGGTGACCGGGCCTGAGGAGCTGTGCCTAGGGTGGCCAGGGCCTGATGAGCTGTGCCTAGGGTGGGGCCTGGCGAGCTGTGCCTAGGGTGGCCAGGGCCTGATGAGCTGTGCCTATGGTGGGCGGGCCTGACGAGCTGTGCCTAGGGTGGCCGATGCTTGAAGCTGTGCCTGCTTTCCATAAGTTGACCTGAGCCTGAAGAGTCGGGCCCGGAGAGCTGTGCCTAGGGTGGCTGGGGCCCATTGCTTAATTTGAGCCAGTGGTTTCTTGTGTTCGCCACCTGCACTTAATTGTCAACAACGGGACTGATGACAGCCAGCCACACTGTGGCGCTGTTTGTCCAATTTTGTGTTGAACGAAACAGTTGTTTAATAATTCTATTTGCATTAAAATTGACTATACCTGTCACCCAAAGCTAGAAAAATAACTTGGGTGGTAACTATTAGTCATGTTTAATGTCTTAATTGCCATTAGTAGCGCAGTGGGTGGTGCAGGCTGCTGTGGTCTCCTGACAAGAGCCCTGGCACATATTTCTTCACAAACTAAGTACTTGCGGAGGCCTTAATATTTGCCTGTGGGGCCTGAAACTGTGCCTGCTTCCCCCTGGGTTGGGCTAGGCCCGAAGAGCCGTGCCTGCCGCCCTGCCTGTTTACCCTAGCCTGGCCGTGACCTGCTCCCCGCCCTTCGGGCCTCTCGGCTGAACGCAGCACGTCCACCCCGGGCTGGAGGGAATGGTTTGAATTCAGGTGTGTGGGGCCCCCGCGCTTGGCCGCGCGCCATGAACTGAGAGGACCTCAGCCCCTGGCAGCCTGCCCAGACCCTGTCTGTACATCACGTACTGTACTCACGCGGCCCGCGGGAGGGGGCTGGGAGGGGTGCCGTCAGGGCACTATATACTGTACTCTGAGTCACGCTGCGGCGATGGGGAGCTCGGAGGGGCACCGGTCCTGCAGCGAGAGCTCTGAACCCATAGAGCAGCGAGGGAGGCACAGAGAGGGGCTTATGGCGCGCTCTGAGCATGGAGGGGGCAGAAGGGGGGGGGGGGGGGGGCTTCCAGGCAGTATATACTTTACTCGGCGTTCAGGAGGTGGGGAGTGGGTGGGGAACCTTCGGTAAAGCAGCTGAACAGCTATATATAGCGTACTGGGAAAAACAAATCAACAGCGCAAGTGGAAACGTCAGTAATCATTGAAGAGGGACATGCAGGGTCACTGAATAAGGAAAAACAAGCTTTGGCAAAGCCAATAGCACAGGGTTCCTTGTGTTAATAAATGGAAATGTAAGCTTGTAGAAGGTCACACATTCATGCTGCAAAGTTAGTATATGCACTGCCAAAGGTTCGACCATAAATTTGGGTTGTATCTGCAGGGGCTCTGGAATTATGTGACAGGGGAGGACCGAACTATGCAGCAGGGTTGACTAAATTATGCAGCAAGAAAAGGCAAATTATGCGGCCTAATGCGGCACATTTTGTGATGGCACTACTTCATAAAGTTCTCATTACTTCTCATGGTAACACTGTAGGGGCAAAGGTTTCACCTCATTAGTACCAGTTTAACAACCAAATACACTAATAACCAACTGAAAGATGAGCAGTCAACCTGTAAATAGAGACTTCCACTGTATGGAAATGCAGCCGCAATTTCAGTAACCTTTAATCCGTTTCAGCTACAAACATCTTTTTAAATCAAAATCTGCAGATTGTGCATCAGATGATGGAAAACGTGGCAAATGGGGCTAATCCATAGTTATGCAGGAAACGCCGCAACCACAGAATAGCATAATTCCAGTGGCCCTGTGTATATGAAAAGAGTTAACTTGCATTTTGCAAATATGATATTTATTTTTTTAAACACCTACAGTTTGCCCATCAAGCTGGAGGCGGGGATCCCCAGGGACCTGCCCATCTGTATCGCCTTGCACTGCTGCCAAGCTCACTACACCAACTGGAAGTGTGGCCGGATGCAGGAAACAGTAGGTCAGGGGAATCCTTGTGGCCGCTTGCCATTGAGTTTTGGAGTTGGCAGAAAATTGAGGAAGCGTACAGCAAGCTGCTCTGTACACCACAATAGCAATATAACTGTCCAGGAAGCACGCAATAAATGGAAACGCCAAATCCAGTTCGCAGCTCCACACTAATCGCTTCGTCTTTTCTCCTTCATTCTAAGCTGCCGGTCTGTCCTATTGTGTGGCTTCCTTTGTTGCCTGAGCAACCAGTTGATGCTTAGCCAACTTCTGGATTGAAAACAAATTTGTTAGCACCACCACATCATTATGTTTGAACACAGCGGCCATCTTTGGTGAAGAAAAACTCCATTGGGTCATGTTGCATCGCTCCAGCTCTGCTGCTGCCATCACGTCATTAACTTTGAACATGGTGGCCATCTTTACTGAAGAGAATCACCAGCAGATCCGACTGCATCGCGATAGCCGTGATATTGTTAGCTCGTGCAGCATGCGTTGCTGTTTCAGCAATGCACTGGCACTTCTGTCAAATAAATGCAGTGAGCTGGAAATGTACTTTGAATAAAATAATGCAGTTCATTACAGTACACAGACACTTTACCGCCCTTGCACTGCAATTGAACCAATTATTGAAACAGATTAACACAAAAGCTGTACAATCGAGTGCTCATTAGGTGGAAGGTCTATCAAGGGGGAGAGCCACACCCCCTCTTTCTGTACTCATTTGTAACTCTTTTTGTGACTATGTCAGCTCTGGCAAACAGCTGCAGTTATTTGTAGCCAGACCTCAAAAAGTATAACAGACATGCAATGAGCTATTACAGGTAGTTATGAAGGCATGCTAGAAATAGCGACAAGTACATACATTCAAACCTGGAAACTAGGGAAGACGGGATTCTGTAAACAATGCACATTTGGATTTATGTAAATGAGGTAATTTTCTTACCCACAGTATCAATTATGGGGTAATGAGGTAATATTACTTTAACTCGTTCAAAAAGGTAATAAAATACTTCGACATAATAAGTGGGGGAGCAAAAGTTGCAAACTGTGCAAATAGAAACTGTAAGATCGCAGAAGGAGTTCCTAGTGCCTAGCAGTGCCTAGCTAGGCACTAGCAGAAGCGAAGGCACCCAAAAGTTTAACGCTGCCCAGACCACACAGATATACATATATATCAACTAGAAATGAGGGGTGGAGACAGAGTGCACAAGACTATAGGAGCCTTGTGCCTGGCATAGGCGGTAGGCTGAAGGGTCGTGGTGGTCTCGGAGTGATGTGGTTGGTGCATGCCCTCGCGTGCTGGGTCCAAGTCCCCGCTGAGGTACTGGACTCCACTCTGAAAATATCTCTGGAAAATGTATCACCGGACATGCAAGCTGAGCAGACCCTCTTCAGGGAGGCACGGTGAGGGCTGTTTCCCAAGGAAATGTTGTAAAACATGGCGACAAAGAGTTCATTATACTACATGTTTAAAAATCCATAGCGTTCCAGCAGGTCCGAAGGGAGACTCGTGAAATATTCCAATATTCCAATTCTTCATCCGCAGCGTTATTTCTGCAGCAGGAAATGGTTTATGTGCCTATAATAAAATGATGTGGTGCTGCCACAGAGCTCCTTTCATGGCTTGATATCAAAGGCTCCCTCAGTTCATCCAGCCCTGCAAGCATGTCTTATGACGCGAGCCCACCGGGGATTTCCCCTGCACCCCTTAGGGCCAATCCGGCCATGGGGGCTGGTCTTGTCGGATTATCTATGGATGGTTACTTTTATTATTGTGTTGCAGAAGTTTGTCATCCTGCTGGGACAGGTCATTACACTGAAGGAACTGGATCCAAGCAGCTGAAACCTGTCCTCAGCCTCACCCCTCAACTATAAGCCAGGTCTGAACACTGATCTAGAAAGCGGTCTCGCCTTCAACAAGTTCTGTGGTGCCCGAAAAATTTCTGTCTGGCTCTGAAGCCCATGTCTTTACATTAGCTGTTCTACCTAGGCTTTAATGGTGCCAGAGAGCTCGCTCCCCCATTGCTCCCATCTGTAGGACAGGGGTTTACACTGAACAAGCAGGAGTTGTGGAGACCTGTCCGCCTGTGGGGTTTTTATTCGCAGTGGTGATGGTCTGACCCTCTTACCACACTTGTGAGGACTTCTGCTCTTCTTAAAGTAAACTACATTTTCGAGAGCCTCTCAAGTCCACTACTCCACATCTGTCAATTTAGGAAACATTTGATTTGACTGAAACGTTGGGCAAAGAGGCTTCTTAAAGCCACAAACCACATGCCCCGCGTGGCTGAGTTCTCAACATGCCTCCAAAAAGTAGAGATCTGCAATTTCAAAACAGCCAACTTTGTTAACACACTCAGGTCAGTTTTCATGACAAAAACACATTATGTCTGCTCATTACTCGGTAAGTACATGATGTTATGGTTATTTATGACCTGCAAACGCATATTGTCTAGATGTCATCTTACCACGTAGCACACCATGGTCATTTTCCATTATGTCCAGATAAAAAAATAAAAGCATTGCCAATTTATAGTTTGTCCATTTACCAACACTGTTGATTGGTCTTAGTATATATTACAGTTGGTTACTATTATGCCAAGTTATCAGACGAGGTATAGTTACCATTATGCCAAGTTTGTTCCTTGACCAGTGAGTACAGCGTTAGCAGTTCGCATCCCACCCATCTTCACTCATCTCTACTAAGCCCATGTAACATCTTTTGCAATTTCCAATGTGCCCACTTAGGGCATGATACTCAATTCGTGTCTTATCCAGGTACAGCATCTTTGATGAGTCTCATCATGCCCAGTCAATGCAAGATGCCAGATCAGGCATCATGAACAACTTGCAAGACACCCTATTGGACACAGTTAGCTCATAATCTTCAGTTTCCAACATGCCCAGCCAGCACACCATGGTCATTAACCTTAAACTCAGAATCACACACAGCCATTTCCATTGTGCCCAGACAAGAGAGCGGGTCGCTGAGCCTCAAAGAACCACCTTCATGTCTTTGAAGACAAAAGCTGCCGTGGCGCAGTGAACTCTACCTCCAGCAGCAACCCTCAGCTGCAGGAAGCCTTTCATGTATTCTAGAGGAGAACTGATGCAAGAAGCAAAGCACACCCTCCTGCTGGCACAGACAATGACTCATGTTTGTGACTAGTCCCCATCATGGCACCTGTGCACTGACATCACAGCTCCTGCTCTGATGGGTGTGCAGGTGCTCATGACATGCACAGCGTCAGAGACTTCACCTGCAGCAGCTGCGCAAACACAACATCTGGACAATGCAACCTGGAGGTCACTCTGTCCCATCAACAAGAGGGGGGAATGAAAACAATATACTTTGCAAGCATCAACTGATCCCGCCTCCTCTGTCCCTGCAAGCAGTATGATCAAATAAAGCATAAACAGAGATCCCTGTAATGCATATTGCTAGTTTTTTTTAATGAAAACTCACTACCCAACCCCTTATTAAAAAGAGAAAGATAGTTTCATAGAGGAACACCTCTCCCACAACACCACTGCCTTGTAACTCACTGAAGCTTGACCCCGGCTACAAAACAATGAAGCAATGTGCAGCAGAAGACAAAGGCTGATCACTGCAACCTGCAACGCCCCAGGACCTTTTGAGATCACATACTGGAAGATGCATGACTTAAATCATAAAGGGATGAACAGGCAGGGTAGTTTTGGTATGAATATTATGGGCATCATTATGCTGTTGGGCAGACTCACCTCTGTCTGACACCGTTGTGGTCTTGGGACTGACCAACCTCGAGTCTGTGGTCCTGACACCGTAATTTCAATGTGACTGCACATGGTGAAGTCGCAAGCTCCCATTTCTCTGTGAGCTTGTGCTTCTTTCGGAAAGAGCTGCAGCATAGGCTCCCATGGAGAAATGGGAGCTTCTGTTAACCCCTGAAGCGCGTGGTAGCCACACGGTGCAGGGACTAATGAGGGCACCATAGGGGGGCTCCGCGAGCCCTCAACCAGAGGCCACTGAGAGATGGGGGCCCTGCTAGAGGTCTCCAAAGTCACTTTCTGACAGGCTTTTCATATCAGAAAGCCGACATGAAAAGCCTGGTGGAAACCGACATCATAATCCAGACAGCGGAAACAACGTCTATATGGGATAATGAAAGGTTTCCAGCTGGCTGACGGGGTCCCTAAGCCCGTTTGAAGCCAGTCTGAAAGACCGGCCGATTTACACTCCTACATTATAATTGCGCAGTCGGACTGTAAACCTACCATGTCGGTCGGAATACCTCCGACGAGTGGTCGAAGGCTTACCGAATGACATCGTAATCGGCCCCCTGTGTCTTTTCTGTTCTGTGTATTTTCCTCATTGAGTTACATGGTTCAGTCAGTCAATTAAAAAGTGTATACATAGGAATAGTAAAATGCTGAAGGCTTGTGATTAATATGGCATGCATATAGTTTATTATCTTCTACAATGTAGTATTCATGCTTGCATGAAAATATTTGCAGTATTTACTTTGCACGCTGACTGCTTCATTTTATATTAACTTGTTTTTGATTTCTGAGGTTTTCTAGAAGGTTGACAACTACATGTCTTGGTTCAAAAAGAAGGAAAATAATTTAATGATTGAAAGAGCATCAGCTACTTTCTATTATTTGTTTTAGCTAAATGATTCTAACAAAAAAAGAGATTATATTATGAAAGTCAAGCACAGAGAGTGAAGGGTATAGGGGAATTTTTACCCCAGTAGACAAAGGGCCGGGCCATACACAATCCTATCTCTGGTCCCAATTGTAGTCTATCAGGATGGGTGGCATTTAGCCTTCGCTTGCTGACTTATCAGTGCAGCTGGCATCGTGGGACAGGAATAGCAGAGCTTGTGACTGCATTGAATATAAGATCTTTTGTCCAAACAAGTGTGTGGGTGTAGACCATCTCTGAAACTTGAAAAAGGTTTTATTTTATGCTGTGGTAGAATTAGATAGAATTAGATTATCACTTAGAAGGAGCAGAATGAAGATAGGAATGCTATAGATTTATCACCACATTCATGTTAGTGGTTCCTCCTATTTATGCTTTTAGTAAATGTTTCTACTGCCATTTTATTTTCCTTTTTTGAGTTTACGTTTCATATTGTGTGCACTAGACTAGGGTTCTGATTTTAAATACATATTTAATATGTATCCCTTGTGTTCTGGTGTTCTCGAATATGTACATTCTGTAATGAAATAGGGTTTGCGTTTCCACTACATATTCTTATAATATCTCCTGGGATTGTTCGTTACCTGAAGAAAAAAATAAATATATAAATATATATGTGTGTGTATGTATATATATATATACATATATATATACATATATATATATATATTTCTCAAATATTGCTCAGTGGACTGTGGAATAGTTTCAGTGCAGCTGGATTTCTAATTCACATTGCCACATTGATGCCAGGTGTTCTAGAAAACCAACCTAAGTGCTTCCACATAAATGTAGACAGCGTTTCAGTGTCGTGCCACTTTAAAGTAAGCTTTCAACCCAACATCATCAAGACAACAAAATAAATAATGCAGTGGTAGGATATACAGGTCACCTTTGCACCCCTCCCTCCCCCAAGTATTTATGAAACATTGTTTAATGTGATCATAAAGAACCACAGACCACAAGTTGTCTGTAGTACCAAGGTACAAGTGTTGCTTCTGTGGGACCACCTAACCCCCAAATGCGGGTTGGCACCTTTCAGTACACGTAAGGATGATGGCTATTAAGCATTAGTGTTGCTAAGGTACACCTGAGATGTGTTGTGAGTGAGCAGTGGCGAGAATTTAAATGTCACCAACAAAAGGGTGACAACTGCTCTCTTTGGCTGAATTGTCGAATACCATTATGCATTGTCAAACCCTGTTGGATGGTTTTGTGTACATGAGTTGCTAGTGTCTTTGAGTGGATTGCTGGTAACCATTGCTCTTACTTGACACACACTGAGATGACAATCGGCCTTGTACCATTTCATCCATGATAAATAAAGATTGTGTCATCATAAGTCATACTTGCTTCGTGGAAATAGAGAAGGGAAGTTAACTTTATCAAAGGTGATTCATCAACTCCGAATTCCCTGCACTAGTTTATATATTTTTTTATAAATAATAGTTTATTCATAAACTATAGAACAAACAATAGTATAAATTATACTTTAAAAATGTAGCTTAATTATAACACACAGTGCATAATATACCACAGCATTTACCACAAATTATGTTGGAAAAGTCCATTATGTAAAATTGAATAATTTTGCAACTTGTACATTCAGTGTATATGGGTGTGCGAAGATGCAAATAATTCCCTTCATAATCTTTGTGAACTTTTCATCAAAAGTTTGTCAAGTTCCAAAATTTCACGAAGGTCGCAAAGTAAAGTTTAATATGAGAGTGTAGAATTTTGTGTAAACACCAAAAACTCATGTGCAGCAGGAGAAGGTTTAGACGAAATTAAAATTTCACCCACTTCAAATTCTACGTGTTATATTGTCCTGTAGATCCGTCCCACTTTCAATTATTGCATTAAAGTGGACAGATGTACCTTTCAGGTGGATTTCTACATAGAACACTGACATGTTGGATATTCTTCATAACAAAGCAAACAAACCCTTTCAGTCAGAGAAGTATTACATCATGGACCCAGTACATCGAGGCCGGGCAACACCACGTAGTAACGGCATGTATGCAGTTCATGGGGCTGTAGGGGTAATGCAAGACGCTGCTGGGCGTAAATGCCTTACACCTTTTAGAAAATGTTTTTAGTAAAGTCTTTTCCTGCTCGAGAATAACATACCAATTTCTTACGAATGTTCAAGTGTTTAAGTTTCTTTTATTGTATTTTGTTGTATACAGATGCAAACTTATATCATGTTTACCAATATAAACAAAGAGTAAAAAGTAATGGCTCTCTAAGACACACATCACACATTTTAGGTATTATTTAATAGTTTTTACCCTGTGCTATTTATCAATTCATTTCTATGACTCATACAGTTTAAACACTATTGACAAAGCACGGTAATTGCCACTTAAAGGCTATTAAAACAACATTTTACCAAACAATGAACACTGTAATCAGCTAGAAAAAAATGTTTTCTCAATTCAGATCTTAAGAGCTTGTAACTGGGCCATTCCAGCATCATCTGCTCCAGTTATTCCATCCCGATTTTTCATATGCAAATGTTAGTAACTCATTATTCAAGCTGCCACATGTCTCCTTGTCTAGCTTTACAATTTTCTAGTTGAAAACAATTTGTCAAATTATTTGCCTATCAATGGATACCATGTAAAAGGGCAAACAGATCTTTCCTAGTAATTTCTATTCTAAAATATAGTGAAGAGCATATTAGCAATCTGCCACACTCTCTCCCACACTGCCACTCTCCCTCCCACACTCCCTCCTACACCCCGCACTCCCTCCCACACCACCACTCTCCCTCCCACACCACACACCACCACACTCCCTCCCACACACCACACACCCTCCGATAAAGTCATAGTCCCTCATCCTACTCCCTACCACACCGCCGCACTCCCTACCACACCGCCACACTCCCTACCACACCGCCACACTCCCTACCACACCGCCACACTCCCTACCACACCGCCTCACTCCCTACCACACCGCCTCACTCCCTACCACACCGCCTCACTCCCTACCACACCGCAAACACTCCCTACCACACCGCAAACACTCCCTACCACACCACCTCACTCCCTACCACACCGCCTCACTCCCTACCACACCGCCACATTCCCTCAGATACAGTCATAGTGTCTCCTCATACTGCCTCCCACACTCCCTCCCACACCACACACCACCACACTCCCTCCCACAGCCCACACTCCCTCTGATAAAGTCATAGTCCCTCGCCATACTCCCTACCGCACCGCCACAATCCCTCCCGCACCGCCACACTCCCTCCCACACCACCTCACTCCCTACCACACCGCCTCACTCCCTACCACACCGCCTCATTCCCTACCACACCGCCTCACTCCCTACCACACCGCCTCATTCCCTACCACACCGCCTCACTCCCTACCACAACGCCTCATTCCCTACCACACCGCCACACTCCCTCCCACACCACCACACTCCCTACCACACCGCCTCACTCCCTACCACACCGCCTCATTCCCTACCACACCGCCACACTCCCTCCCACACCACCACACTCCCTCCCGCACCGCCACACTCCCTCCCACACCACCACACTCCCTCCCGCACCGCCACACTCCCTCCCACACCGCCACACTCCCTCCCACACCACCACACTCCCTCCCGCACCGCCACACTCCCTCCCACACCGCCACACTCCCTCCCACACCACCACACTCCCTCCCGCACCGCCACACTCCCTCCCACACCACCACATTCCCTCAGATACAGTCATAGTCTTTCCTTATACTGCCTCCCACACTCCCTCCCACACCACACACCACCACACAACCTCCCACACACCACACTCCCTCCGATAGTCATAGTCCCTCGTCCTACTCCCTACCACACCGCCACACTCCCAACCACACCGCCACACTCCCTACCACACCGCCTCACTCCCTACCACACCGCCTCACTCCCAACCACACCGCCACACTCCCTACCACACCGCCTCACTCCCTACCACACCGCCTCACTCCCTACCACACCGCCTCACTCCCTACCACACCGCCACACTCTCTCCCGCACCGCCACACTCTCTCCCGCACCGCCACACTCCCTCCCGCAGCGCCACACTCCCTCCCGCAGCGCCACACTCCCTCCCACACCGCCACACTCCCTCCCGCACCGCCACATTCCCTCAGATACAGTCATAGTGTCTCCTCATACTGCCTCCCACACTCCCTCCCACACCACACACCACCACACTCCCTCCCACAGCCCACACTCCCTCTGATAAAGTCATAGTCCCTCGCCATACTCCCTACCGCACCGCCACAATCCCTCCCGCACCGCCACACTCCCTCCCACTCCACACACCACCACACTCCCTCCCACACACCACACTCCCTCCGATAAAGTCATAGTCCCTCGCCATACTCCCTCCCGCACCGCCGCACTCCCTCCCGCACCGCCGCACTCCCTGCCGCACTCCCCCCCCCATCCCCCCCCCCGCACCGGCACACTCCCTCAGATACAGTCATAGTCTCTCCTCATACTGCCTCCCACACTCCCTCCCACACCACACACCACCACACTCCCTCCCACACACCACACTCCCTCCCACACACCACACTCCCTCCGATAAAGTCATAGTCCCTCGCCATACTCCCTCCCGCACCGCCGCACTCCCTCCCGCACCGCCGCACTCCCTCCGCACCGCCGCACTCCCTCCCGTACCGCCGCACTCCCTCCCGTACCGCCGCACTCCCTCCCGCACCGCCGCACTCCCTCCCGCACCGCCACACTCTCCGCCCCCTGCACTGGCACACTCCCTTCCACACCACCACACTCCCTCCCGCACAGCCACACTCACTCCCACAGTTACTCCCATAGCCACACTCCCTCCCACACAGCCATAGCCCCTCGTCATACTCCCTCCCACACAGCCATGCTCCCACCAATGCAGCCATTGTCCCTCCCACATTCACCCCCGTGCTTCGAATATGGAAAGAAGAAAATCCGCCTGGCGTCGGGATGGCATGTTTTGCTTCTGGCACCTATATCTGGCGCATGCTCTGATGAAAGGGAGATGGAAGCTTTGAGGTCTGCAGATGGCACCTAAGCGGCTGCAATAAAAAGCCTTCTTTTACTCTTGTCTGAGCATCAGCATCATCTGTTTAGATGCACTAAAAATGTTTAAAGCACTCTTTGAAAACGACTTGCTATCTGCTTTAAATGACCAAGCTTATCTAGGCTTTTAAAAATTATTGACACTCTGAGGGATTTAAAAGCTCAACTATCCCTATTTTTTCGGTCTTGTGCCTTGCTATCTAGCTTCTCCGTAGAGCTCCTGGTGTGCCTTACCTTGGATGGTTGGCGCTATACAGAATTAATAATCGAATAATCCATGCATGTTTCAGGGGTGTGAGCTGGCCTGTCCATTCCTGGGTCTCATCTATGGGGCCCTTTAGTTTGGGAATCCTGCAGGCCGTGCATAGCACGTGCCCTTGGATTCCCCGCTCCAATCTTGGCATTTGGTCTGACCAATCCCTTAGCTTGCAATAACCAATTGATGGGTGTAATTCATCCCATATGAATTTACAGTCGCCTTTACTTCCTGTAAAGTCCTGGTTTATAGTATCTTTTAGCGGGCTTTTGGGTAGGCGTCTTGTCTTGGATCCCAAATTTGTTTTTTCCACACATTCATACCCATACATTTGGATTTATATTTTCGGTTTTGCCTTTATTTTAGATTTTTGTATTCGGATTTTAAATTGGAAAAGTAAGTGTATCTCTACCGCCCTCGGGCCAAAAAGATAAATACAATTGGAGGCTTTGTTGTGGTCTTGAGGAATTCCTCCCTTGTGTGGACCCCGAGCTACCAGGGAGAATCTGTGGGATGCAAAAATAAAATGTAAAAAAAAATAATAATAATAATGTGGGGTGGGAGGGTCTGTGGCTGGCTGGGGGAGGGATTGGTCGCCAGGCCAGGTTGCAGGCCAGATTAGAGCGCGCATGGCGGGCTATTGGCTGCCATAGGTTGAGGGCTGGGCACTGGCCGGTCTCAAGCCAGGCCCTGCGGCCAACACCCCACTGCGCCTGGGCAAAGCCCGTGCCAAGGGTTTGGGTGCCCAAGGGAGTTTTTGTACCAGTTCTGTCCACAAGTGGTGGAGAGCGGGTGTTGGTCATAAAAGTATCATAGTCCGGTATTTTACGATACGTTTTTTGTTCTTTCTCCGACATTGAGGACATTACTTGTGGTATACCTTGATTACTAATTGTAAATTAATAAAGAAATGCAACATAAAAGAGGATACCACTTCGCCATTCTCTAAGAGGAGCGTTTTTGCCATTTAATTTATTTCACCCTTGGTGCTCCTGGAGCCAAGATTCAGTCTTGTGAAACCTATCTGAGCATATTTACCTTGGCATAATGCACTGACTCCGCCTTTGTGCCCTATTCTCTGATGACTGGCTTATGGGGCTGCATGGATTTGATGAAGCCCCCAGGTAATCCAGGTGCCATGACTGTTTGGGTGAGCAGGATCAGAGACGGGCTCTATATCATCCTTAGTTGTAGTGTGTTCTTTTCCCTTTCTTCCTTTCTCTTCCTTTAATTCGCCTATCATTTCCTTTTCTTTTCAGTTCTGTCTCAGGAATTTCTTATGACTCTTGAATGAGTTTACATTTCTATGTTTTATGACCGGTTTAGTGTCGCTGGTTACACCCTTGCGGCAACATGGTCTGAATACTGAAATGGATGTTGGAATAATACCTGGAGTACAAGATGTAAATTAATAAAGAAATGCAATGCACCAAAAAAACAAAGAGCTGATATAAGTGTGACTTGCACTGCTGTGGTGCACTGCTTATGAGCAACTTCACATGTTACATCACTGATGACATCCACAGTCTATGGCGGGGCAAATAATACTTATGCCAGATACATTTACCTGGCAAATTTCTATGTTTTTTGGTCTTTAAATGGTAGTGCTTTTTTAGTGAATTTCTAAAGTTTTTTGAAGTGTTAAAATCTTACTAACTTCCTCATGTATAACTCGACTTTAACTGTGCTTTTCTCAGATAATACACACGTGTGTATATTTTTTTTTAATAGCTTTGGAAATATATGTTGGTTCTGTTTTCAGGGGTAGCATATGTGTTTGTGTATTCTTCTATGGGAAGCTTGGGATTTGAATTAGGCCTTGGCGGAGTTCGAGGAGTGACCCAAAAACTCTGCCACACTACGTGAAGTTGCGCAAGCGGCGGAGTGCGATACGTCGCGCTGCTCGCACTGATTTAGTAGATCACAGTCTTTGTCCAGCACTGTAAAATCATCGCAAACTACACCACACACAGTGTAAGAGGGTTCTGCTTATTTCTGCTGCCCAAGTAGATGTTCTACTCGAGCGGCAGCTTCCTCAACATGAGCAGGTTTCTCAACTCGAGCGATCGTGACTAGCCGCGACCGCCCGCATTGAGAAATTTTACCGGGAGGTTATTCTGGAGTATGATTTTCCTCGCTTGTGCTCGCTAACTTAATGTTGGCGAGCCGCGGGAGAGGAAAAACTGCGCTCCGCTCCGCTATGCAAAGTTCTTCTGGACTCCGTGCTCTACGCGGAGTGGGAAAAACTCCACGAGCGGACCGAAATATTACGCCAAGGCCTACTTTGAATGTGCTAGGTTGGCAAGAATTATTATGGTTTAGTGGTGTGTTTGGAATATATGGAATAGGGTTTTAAGGTATACGGGGATGTTTGTGTACTACATAAAAGGATTTTGTTGGGTTCAGGAGTGTGTTTCATAGTTTAAAAAAGGTTTTCCTCTCCATTAGAGGAACTATAATTGGTGTTTTTAGGGTTCA
This sequence comes from Lissotriton helveticus, assembly GCF_964261635.1. Taxonomy (NCBI): domain Eukaryota; kingdom Metazoa; phylum Chordata; class Amphibia; order Caudata; family Salamandridae; genus Lissotriton; species Lissotriton helveticus. The sequence goes on from NC_136065.1 coordinate 1,984,655,964, forward strand.
GGAAAAGGATTAACCCCTTCCATGCTCATGACGGAACGGTTCCGTCATAAGCGTCGGTTGAGCTGTGCTCATGACGGAACCGTTCCGTCATGAGCCCATAGGCTCATTAGAACCTTCAGCACAGCGCGAAAATTCGCGCCGCGCTGAAAGGGTTAAGGAATGATATGGCTTTGGTGGGGTATACACTTAAATATTTATACATTAAAAACATTAAGGACTTAAATATATTGATAAAACATTTTTAAAACGAAATAATGGTAACCATAATTAAGAGCAAAACACACAAGATGATGGAAGGAATGTTGCACATTGACAAAACATTGAAAAAACATTCACCCCCAGTCACAGATCTGGGTTTAATACATCGTTATTTTGCTTACCACGCCACCCCAGTTCAGGCTGGACTGTTCCCATGAGGCACAGGGTCAAGACTGATTTGCATATGGCCATGTCTGAACTGGGGAGGCATGGTGAGCAAAATAACAATGGATTAAACCCAGATCTGTGACTGGGGGTGAATGTTTTGCCATCATCTTTTGTGTTTAGCTGTTCGCCCTATGTGGGAAGGGTATGCCCAGACGTGGGTCCCGTGCTCACTACGCCACTGGAGTCAAGCTATCCTGGCTGATGACGGCTGATAGCCAGAAACCGGACCTAGGATGCTTGATTCGGTCCAGGGAAGACATGGCTTGGCAGTTCGGTCTGGACTGCTCCCATGAGGCACAGGGTCAATACTGATTTACATATGGCCATGTTTGAACTGGGGTGGCGTGGTGAGCAAAATAACGATGGCTTAAACCCAGATCTGTGACTGGGGGTGAATGTTTTGCCATTGTGCAACATTCCGTCCATCATCTTGTGTGTTAAACCATAATTAAGACATATAACTATATTAGTTTTAAATCAAGGTTATCCCCCCCCCCGGAAAACAAATCAGAAGTAAAGGATCGAAAGTTGTAGAATGGATAATAGCATCACACAACCTCCTCTTCTTACTGTTTCACCTTCCAAACTTCCACTCCAGTCCTGCCTCGTTCACACGAGCTCCCCCTGTTGCAGGCTGTCTTTCACAGTTGGCTCAAGTCCTTGTTTAAACGGTTCTGCAATGTGCTGGAGCAGATGTGGTCTAGTGGCTAAATTCATGACCTTTGAACCTAGAGACTGGGTTCTAATCCCGGCTTTGGCACTTGACCATAAAATCACTTGATCCTGGGCAAATCGCGTCAGATCCCAGTCCCCCAGATAGACAGTGAGCTTCCATCGCAGGCTGCTCTCTGTAATCTGGCCTCAGCCGGAGCTCACACCCTACTGCTGTATGTGCAGCTTTTCATGCTTGAGAAGCTCCGGCTGCAGGAGGAATGCTCTCTCAAGTGCTCAGCTGCTCCTTGGAGCTATGCCTGTGCTATATCAAATACCTGAAATAAAATCTTTAATTCCATCGCATGATCTGCACTCTACTTTGTTGTGTCTTCCCTCCGCGCCAAGAGCTTTGTGTGCTTTGTTCCAATCAGACACCCAAATTCTAGGATTTGGATCTGCCTCCTTCCATCTGTCGCCCACACTCAAGCCTTGCAGCCTCTTTCTAGCAATCTTGCCTTTGTAAATCTGCTGTGAGTCTCTGTGCACCATCATAGTTCTGAATCTGTTGTGTGCAGGGCAGGTTGCCTCTGCGTCCAGCCCACTCTGCCCCAGGGCCGGACAGGCCTTTTATTCCACCGGGCATTTCCCCAGTGGTATGGAGTCTTTGAAGACTGGTTTTGAAAGTCCAGGGCCACTCCTGGTGCCTCTGTCCCTATCCCCAGCTCCCAAAGTTAATTGTGGCACCCACAGGCGGCTCAAAGAGACATAAAAAGAGAGGGGGGAGGGGGAAGGTAGAGGTAACGTGATCGGAGCGGGAGGAGAGAATGGATGGGTAGAAAAGCAGATGAAGGGAGCATGGCTGGTTTGAGCATTTTTTTTGTTCTCCTGTCCGGCCCTGCCTTCTCTTAAGTTTTCCTAAGTAGAATTCCTGGTTGGCTCTTTTAAACGTTTTTCATTTAGGAAGACATCAGTGGAGTGTAGAATCATGCATTCATCCCCCAGAACGTTTGGCCCGTGGTGTGTCTGAGGGTCGCATTGATGCCCGCAGGGTGGTGGTTGGGGGTGATGGGTGGGGCTGAATTGCACAACTTAAAACCACAAAACCTGGGATCAATGCCAGCTTCCCCACTTCACCAAACTGTGTGAATAGGCAATTGTTTTATTTCACTTTCGCTCCTTTTTCTTCGTTATCACGTATATGAGGACCTCGAAATATCAGGATGTGCGCTGTACAAAACCTCCTCCTATCTTTGATTTAATAAATGATAATGTTGTTTGTGTATAATAGCAGCCCAGGCCACCCAAAGGGTGCACATAACAGCTGACTTGCTGCTTAGATTGTTGTCAGGGTGGGAGGGAGGCATGAATGTTTTTACATGTAAGTTTGAAAACTATCATTAAAAAAAAATGCTTCTCAATGCGCTGATATAATCTGATGTACTAAGGCGAAACAGTTCTGCATGGCAACAGAATGAAGCTATCAGGAGGTGGAAGGGATACAAGAAGTGCTTAATCTCTCGTACTAGAACCATCCATATGCAATAAAGGAAAACACACTGCCGCACTTTCGCCAGATCTGCTCCAAAAATATGGAACTCCTTACCACTCCCAACCACATCAAATACTCAATCAGGCTTTCCAAGAAGGAAGTCAAAGCCATTTTACTAGAAAAGCATGCGCCATAAGAGAACTCCTTTGGAAATTGACATTTGCCCTGTGTTATATTGAATCCTATTGTATTGTTTTATACCCTTCTTTTCGACTTCAATGTACAGCGGATCATAAGAAGATTCATTGGAGACAGATGTTTAGCCCTGTAGTGTGTTCCTATTGTATGATAATTCTCATCAACGATCTTTTTGTACAGCGTTCTGATATCCACATGGTCATGTTTGCGCTTTATAAAACATTATCAATAAATAAATAATAAATGTTTAGAATTTAGAAGAGACTCTATCATATTTGTACCTGCTTGCTGCAAGCGGTCTTTAAAAATGAAGCTGTTCCTAATATTAAGCAGTGCTGTACTCCCTAGTTACTACTTCCTTTCCTTAACTACAACTAACTTTTAAATTAATGCTTGTAAGTTTATTTAACATATTTTTTTATATTATTGCTGAGTCAAGCACATAGCAAGCCAGTGCTGCCGTTGACCGGGGGCCACATGTAAAGCACCAATTATAGTTCTTTTAATGGAGGGGTTACTACCTATGGCCACAAAATCTTCCTGGTCAAGTGTATCTGGAACTACCTTGGGATGTAACTAATCGCTCCATACCGACTGCACGAGAACTACCCCTCTCCTCCTAGTTCTTGCCCGACTGGCGCAACACCTTGACCGCATGAGCTTCCAAATGTATGCCGATGACACCCAAATTCATTCTAAGCTCGAGAACAACACAGAAGACCAGGCAAACATATGCCGGGATCACATCTTTTGCTGAAGTAGAGCTTCTTCTGCATCAATGCAGATGAATCCGAAGACCTAGTGATAGAAACATAGCTTGAACATTGTACTCTCACTCTTGGAATGGTGAGCCAGGTGTTTTTATGACAAGAGTGCAACAGGGACTCCTTGTCTTGACTGCTGCGTAGGTATCGGATGCGAGCCGTCGACACTCAGCCCGTGCTCTTCTGTTGAAGTGTTGCACCTTCACTGCTTCACTCATAAGCAGTCTGCTACTCAACCTGCACCATGAATTAGGAAGGTGGGCCTGAGAGATGTAAACACAGCCTGCTCCTTCTGTTGCTAGGGGGCTGCTTATTGGCCAATCTACCATAGACCCGCCAGTTTGCGCAGTGACCGCCTGTGCCCTGACGGATCCGCTCTACCTCAGCCTCGCGCTGCCGCTGCTTGCCAGACACGAAGAGGGGGGACGTCAGCATCATTTGGAAATTTGTTTACAAACACACAATAACCATCTCATTTGCTGGGAGCTGAAGGAGTGGAAAGCATAATTGAGTGAATCTGTTGATTGGGTCCAATTTGAATTCTGGCATGTTAGCTATTATGAGAATGAAGACATTGGCAGCTGGCAAGTTGTTCTTGAGTTAGAGAAAAAGATTAGAGAGAGCGGAGACAAAAATAGAATTGTTCCTCTCATAGGTCCAGCGCATGCTCATATTCTGGCTCCATTATACAAGGTGGCAGACTAACAGGTCTGGCAATAGTTTTGTAAACATTTCGAGACCTGTTGGAAGGTGCAAATTGAATAGTTTGCCTTTCATGTAGTCCCAAAATCTTGGACCTCCCCCATCAACTTTGTCGATAGTTTAAACTTGTGGGTTATCTTGAATGCAGAGCTCTTCTTTGACCCCCGCAATTTTTACAGTTGTTACAGAGGTTAACATAATACCCTATTTCTGCTGATACATTCTCAATATCCTTCAATCCACTCACCATAGGTAGTGGTAAACCGTGGCTGCTGTAAAGTCATCTACTGAGGCCTGCCTAAGAAACCCAAGATGGCCGCCGAGTTAGCAGCTCCTCTATAGAGCTCAGGGCCCATGTCACCCTCCACCACCGATTACATCTGATGAGCATGAAGTGATGCACTGGATAGAAATATGTCACAGCATGGTGAGGTTCGGGGATGTACTGCATGACCTCTCCAGTTCTGTGCACTTTCTGGCATGCCTCAGCTGCACGTTTTTGCACCCCAGAATAGTGCTCTCTTTTGATGAATAACTCCTTTGAATCTCCACTGCTGTGTTTCGCACTATCTCTCTCAAAACGGTGGGCAATCGTGAGGGCTGGAGATGTTGGCCTTAGTCGGGCCTGCTGTACATCCGCCCAGGGGCAGGTGGGAAGAGATGGAGGGATGCCATGGCCCAGGGGACTCTGCTCTGAGCTTGAGGAGAGACCATATCTAAAGAATCTCTGTTGCCTCCTGGTGGGTCCGGTTGGAGGTGCGTTTATTGGATGCAGACCACCATATTTCACTTTAGATGTTCTCTAGCAGCTAGACTACTAACTTACGTTTTACTTCTCCTGTCATGAGAATCAGGAGTCCGATAGTAGCAGCCATACTGAAAGTAAAAATGTCTGCCGATCCGCAGTATCTGTCTATTGAAGTGAATGTCTTCCCTCAGTTAATGCACCTCATCACCCCAGATCATCAAGTGCCCCCTCAGACATCAACCTCATAATTTCCCTTTATAATCCCTTGGAATCCATAAGAGGAAGGCTGGAATAGTCAACTAATGTATGGCAGGAGCCATCCTGGAACACTTAAAATGCTGGGATTCAACTCTGCTAGACCCCTGCATGGGTTTGCTCGAACCTGATAGCATGAGCAGCTAGCAGACAAGGCATGACAGCCAGTGGCTCCAAGGTGAAGGGAATTTCCTGCTTAGAGAAAGACCAGACTTATATGTCTGGAAGCTTGCATTCTGACATTGTCTTGCTTTCATATGACTGAAGAATCTTTAATTAAGAACTGCCTTTGTTGCCTGCTTATAGGCTTAACCTTCAGCAGAATGGAATTTGTATGAATCTGAAGTGCTTATGTATTGTATCTGTTCTTATGTAAAGCTCTCTGCCACCCATCCACACCATATATAGAACTGCAAAATAAATAAAGACTAATTACGCAACCTGAATCTCTGCAAACAAGGCCACATCACACCGGTGCTTCATTTGTTCCTGGTAGAAGCACTAATCGAGCACCTTGGCCCAGAATAGCTCCATCCATTACTCGCCTCTCCTCACCAACTGGAAACCTTTGCTCATCGACGCACACCTCTTCGTTAAACAGGCCTTCAGTCGGCTCAAACATTAAGGCAGATTCTTGGGAGTCCAGGGCCCGAGGCCGAGAATTGAACCAATCTGTGTGTGATTCAGACGAAAAGGGACTCTTCAAACTTGCCCACAGTGGAGCCTCTGGTCGAAGTACATTAGAAATCCATGCCACACTGATCAGCAAATGATTTTGATTTTTTTATTGAGTGGATTTCCAGCCTTACAATTAATACAAAATAAAAATAACCTCTTACACAATTACATAAAACCACTCTTGTCCAATATCGCAATTAATTCATAAATATATAGGACAAAGAAAGTGCCATTGCAATGAAAATGCAGTATTGATTACGAAATCTAAAAAAAGTAGAAATATAGCCAAAATCGAGAAGAGCAGCAGCCGAGATTGATTACCTTAATAGCAGCAAATAATTTACATCAATTTTAGATCCAGCACTAAAATACAGTTGATATACAAAAATACAAGAACAGTACTGATAACGGAGTGCCAAATATAGTGCAAATATCGCAAATCTCAATAAAAACAACCAATAACATTGACTATATCGATAGCAGCAAATTAATTTACATCATCTTTATATCCAGCACTGACATACCATTAACATAAGAACTTAACTCCCATTGCAGTCTAATCGGATTTCTAAAATGAATTATTAGAGAACCCTGACCAAGTCGCTATAAATCTACGAAGGGACCCTATGCATTTAGCCTATGCTTCTTTCCAAACATAAGCCTTAACCATCTTTTCTTGCCAATGCTGAATCGAGGGTATCTTATTAGATCTCCAATTCTGAAGGATCAGGGCTCTGGCCACTGCAACAGCAATAGAGCAAAAATATTGCTAGAGTTTTGACAAGTGCTAAACCTCTTAAGCGCACGCAAAAATAACTAATTTAAGAGAGTGAATAATACAAACTTCCGGTGCTAATGATTGATTGATCCTTTCGAATATGTCCGACCAAAATTGGTGTAGTTTACGACACTTATAAAAGATGTGGTTCCAAGACCCTATCTCTAGATCCTCGCATTTTAAGCAATACTGAAAGAAAGTCAGAAATAACTCACACAGTCTTTTCCGTGTGTAATAAGTTGGCCATCTTGACAAGAAGGCCATTCTTTTATAGTTGGCTGCTCATAGTGCTCTATGGCCTGCTACGCATATGACCTGCCATTCCTTTTTGCTAACATTGCACCCGGGTTTTCTTAAAAGTTTATCTAAAAAGTTATCAATCACTTTCTGTTCACCGAGTTGTGCTAACCAAGAATACCAATTGCTAACGCCACTTAGGCCCTGAACATATAATTGGTTTAAAATCCGAGAAGTTAGATTATTGGTCATTACATAATTTGTTTTTAAAAAGCTAGAAATTTGATTAAAGCTGAGTGAAAGAGCTGAGATCTTGGCACCCAGCTGTTGGGAAAGCCTCTTGTGGGTAATCAAATTTGAGATGTTAAAGAAATCCCTCAAATATTCGAAACCCACCTCTTTCCATAATTGGAGAGCCCCCCTTGAAAGCTGTAGACCAACAGCCGGACATTCAGCAATTTTAGAATATAAATGATAACTAGGAATGTTATATGTTTTAAAAATTGTTTGGACTCAACAAGCTAATTCCGATATTGCTTTGTATCTCGATTTTTTTAGGCATTTTTGGGAAATGAAGAAACACAGGTAATTGAATTGTGTTCTCGGTCAGTATGGTATTGAACATAAAATTGTCAAATTTCTATTCAATCATTGGTAATTGAACCAAAAGGTCTATAGGAGTTTGGCAGGCGGGTATAACATGCTTGAAGAAACCACAAGACGTGTAGCTACTATTGCACATTGGCATATTTGAGCATCATTGCGACATACGGAGTAGCGTCCCAGCATATACGGACAGGCCTCGATTTAAGTAACACACATATATTGCTTGTTGGTAATAGGGGTGGTGTTCATCTTATTGCATTGGCATTTACTCTTTACTCTTAATATTCCGCTTTCAGGATTTGTAGCACCTGCCTCTTCACTTGATTGATTTACTGCCTAGCAGGGGTGAGCGTAGACACCAAACACACCTTGCACTGTACATTTTTTGGGCACATAATTTCTGATGGGACATTCACTGGCACCAAAATAATGAATGGGCATTATATAGCCAAGCACATTTTTTAAAACTGGTGTTATTTCTCCTGGCACAGAACTTCTTTCTGCTGAGGCTGGGAGCACTCCTTCATCTGTGGCACAAACCTCTGACTGTTATGCATCCACTTCGGTGCCAGGCACATAACTTTATATGATGGGCACTTAAGAATATATATTGCTGCAAAGTAATGATAGTCTGACTACCATAGCAGATGTTGTATCGTTATTTTTATTTATTTTTTAAGCGCAGGCTGACATTCAGAGGTTTGCTAGAGCGAAGAACTAAAGTAGGAAGAGTGAAAACACCACATGAGATTGCCAAAATAAGTCCGTTAACCATTGGCCTCAATATTTCAAAAATGTCTGGCATAAGCAGTATGGAGCAGCTTTAACACAACTATTTTTTGTTAGCATCTAACCAACACTAGAATAAACAAGCACTGGCAAAGTCAATAGGTCTAAGCCAGCATATGTAAACACAGACATTCACCAATGCTGTATACATTTGTTCTCTGTATAAGTGCTTTTTAAGTCATGCCTACCAGTCCACACAAGCTACCTGGTTGTGAAAGACGTATTGTGAACTTACGATGGGCTCACAACCCTCCCACTGCATACAAATTCAAATCAAAAATACTTTTTTTTACAGTCAAATCCATGAAAGTGCCAAGTGCCACAAAAAGATAAAAAAATAATCATTACTTCATTTTAGCCATATTATGTTAAAAATGAAAATGACTATCAATGATGTCTTTTATGATTGAAAAATATCGAAATAAAGACTATTTTGAATTGAATCAATGAAAACCAGTTTCTCAATCATACAAGTTCAGTCAATTAGTGTAGAACTTATGTTTTAGAGAGCATTTTCATAAGAAACGTGTACTGTATAAAATGAACAATATCCTGTGGGACAGATAGTTTTCACTCTTAGTGATACAATTGAGCTCAACTTGAGGTAAACATATCATGATAGTCAATGCGCTTCTCTAATTGCAGCCATATAATTTAAGCACATCATCAATAAAGAATAAAATCTTTAGAGATCGAACCATATAAAAGAGACAATTATTTCTATTTTCTCTGCATATTTTTGTATTAGCAGTGCGGTTAATAAAACCTGTAGTCGGAACAGAGCAGAGTATCTATGACTGACTTCTTGGCTACAAAATTTGTGACTGTATCTCTAAAAGCACGTCCTGGGACGCTGTCGCCTTTAAAACGCTGGATTTTTCCTTAATGATATGCCTGAAATGTCCAAGAATGTTATACGGTTGGTAATCCCCTGTGGTTGAGCATTGTTCAATAGATAACTAATGGCCGCTGGTAGTGTCCGTGTCCCCTCTTTAATCAACAAATACCGGAGAAATCTTCTACAATCCCATTGATTGCATATTATTAGTAGGTATGTTTCTTATTTGATGGTTTGCCTTCATCTCTTGTATTTGTCTCTGACTTGGAGCATAACCTCTTTGCCATCCTTTTGATTGGCTGGCTTGTATTCCTCAGCTGCTCACATTTAGGGAACTACTTTTTTCTTTTTCAATCAGGACTCCATGAGAGTGTGTGTGTGCTTTTTGTTTGCTTTTTTTAAAATTGGTTATTAAGAAAATCACATTAATACAGTACATGATTGAACGACACATTGCAGAATAGCATCAGAAAGTTACAAGTCACCATCAGTCAGTATCTTTCAGGGTATATCTCTCACCAACCTTTCCTGCCTGCGCATTTCCATTTCTAAGTGTGTGTGTTTTCTAGCTAATTCCCTCTTGTGCTGCTCCTCAAATCTCCCAACACCTTACAGCTTGCAGGTAAAAGCACAGCAATGGGGTTATTTTGCTGGGGTATGGCTGAAGAGCAGAAATGAAGGTTTGTTTTTGCTTTTTCTCCTGCATTCCATGCATTGCATGAAAGCACACAAAGGCTTTGATGGGCTGGGGGACGTGCCATCTGCTGCACTCACTCAGATGGCCTCTAGCTTCTGGGGGCCCATAAATCTGCTCCCTCAGCTACTGCTAAAGACCAAATGACAGAATCCTGTGGAAAGTAAATTAGGCCTTGCCAAGTATTTCCTTTTACAGTCAAACACTACTTTATTCTTTTTACATTCACTTCAGAGTTTACTGTGTGAAAAGTATTTAAAAACCTAAACCATGCCATTTATAAAGATTGAAAACATTAAATTTAATGTACAGTCTTGAGATACCATAAAATATGTGTTTGCTTTTCGTCCACTATTTTGAAATTGTTTTTCTCTTTCCTTTTTAAACAATACTTTACAGTCAAGCGTTGGCAAATCCAAGATCTCAGCAATCGCTTATGATATGGGAAACCTATTGGCACTGCCAATGCTTCTTGTCAGACTAATGCGGCCATATTGGCTTTGTGAGTGCTGGGGAAAAAGTTGTAAAAAATGGTTGCTTTCTTTATAGAATTATTATATATTAGTTTTGACAAAAGTCTGATGATCGAGTGAACTTTTCAGGAGAAAAACAGTGTCTTACATTCCAATATGAGCAATTCCTAATAGGTGAATGATACACCAAATAGCCAATGGCATAAGGTGATAGGTTGATCTTCCTCTGAGCGGAGCCAACGCCCACTCTATGCATTTTTTTAGAATTGGTAAATGTCTGTCTTGCAGACAAGTGCACTATCAAGCTAGATATAAAAATGCAACCCAAAGAAACAGCAGGGCCTAACTAATAGGTTCAAGAATGCCTCTTCGCCATACTTGGAATTCTGAGAGAAATAACCAGGATGGTATATCCATCCCAGACTCACGACCATGCTACTTTACAGCCATGCTATTTTTTTTTTTTTAGCCAAACGCAGGGTCGCAATGCACTGGGGCAGGAGGCAGGCCCCAACGGCCCAAGCCTGGCTTTAACCTGTTGCGTGCGGCCGTTTTTCCCGCTGTGTGCGGCATTTTCATAAATACCATTTTACGTGACGAGCTCACCTTGTCATCCGCACAGGGTAGGTAATGCTGATGACGAGCTGAGCTCGTCATCAGCATGGAAGGGGTTAAAGATGTGACTTATGGTCACGAACAACTGGAACTCATGCCAATACGTTCTCGTCCTAAAGATATTTGGGAACCCTTCATAATAATAATAATCCACATTTGTAAAGCGCACAATCACCCGTAAGGGTCTCTAGGCGCTGGGGGCCGACGGGAAGATTAAGCAAGCTATTGCCCAGAGTCACATGGTGCTGGGCTAATCTCCCGCCGTGCTGGGGATCGAACCGTGATCCCCAGATTCCGGAGTCAGTCAACCTAGCCGCGGCGCCACACCTCTTCTGTGCTTTTCTCCGGCAGAGAAACACAGAATCACCTGACATTGCAGAAGCCTCGATGAGGATTGGAGCCACCTACCCAGATTAAAGTCCTTATGATTTTGTATCACACACCCTAGGTCTACCCAGATGCAATGTAATAGGACACTAATATTTCTAGTCTGCCATCTGTCTGGGCCGTGGTGGATCTTGACTGCATTGTTACTGATGGCTTGCCCATGATTGCTGTGGAACGTGACATTAGTGCTTTATTCGTCCGCACTCTTTTTGTACTGCATAACTGTTGAAATCGAAATGTATTACTTATATGTGTAAGTTCCAATAAAAATCAATAAAAAAAAAAAATATATGGTTTTAGATTCATTGGCACAGTCGGGAGAAAACACAAAGGAGAAGAAAAGAAGAGGCAGGAAAGTGAGATTACTAGCACTGTGCTAGGAACCAATTAAATAGGCCTGGGCGGTGAATTTCGCTCCGTTCGCGGAGTTTTCTGCACTCCGCAGAGTGCAGAAAACTCTGCTTCGCGATGTCCAGTGGAGTTTCTTCCCCACTCGCTATCGCGAACGGTAAGTTCACGATCGCAAACAATAAGGTCGCGAGCGTGAGCTGCCGCAGGAAAACCAGCACAAACTGCAGTTCGCACTGCACTCCGCCACTCACTGAACGTCGCAGAGTTTTTTTGTAACTTTGCGGAGTTCCGCATATCAAAATTCCGCAAACTATGCACAGGCCTACAATTAAATCATCAAAAACGAGAAGCAAACTTTGAAAGCACCTCAAGGGGCAGCATAGGAGCTCATAGGAAGTTTTTTGTCTACTCAGCACAAACCTACAACTAGAAACCAACAGTGGCCATCTGGCACCCGGCCACACAATAACAGGAATTGCCTGACAGGGAGAACATATAGTGCTCAGTTGGCAGAGTAAACCTAAAGCACCGAGCTGGGGTAGGGTTGCCATCTGTCCAAAAGAAAAATACCAGACATATGTTGTAGGTTTGAGAGTGCAAAGGCCCGGACATGATACTAAGTAAGATTAGAAATTAAATCAATTGTATTGATTTGTAACATTACTTTTCTGTCTTTGTGTACTTTAATAATTAGTCATGGATCATTAACGCAGCTTTAGAATATATTAAACAGTATTTCATTTTATATTTGATGTTTGATGCATGTACAGATAAGGGCTAAAAAATACCGGCTTTATGTGATGTCTCTTATTTTTGTACCGGCAGAAACATTAAAATAACAGTGTTGCTGGTACAACACTGGCCAGGTAGCAACCCTAGGCCCAGCTAATGGTCAGTACTTTCTGGAGCTGCTAATGAAGCACAAAAATTTGGATGAGAATGAGACCAGCAAAGGAGACTCAACAAATCGCAAGCATAGAACCAGGTCCACAGGGGAGCGGAGCGCAGCTCAGGCACCAGAGGGCCTTGGAGAAACTCATCAGTGCAGACAGAGACGTGAGACCAGCCCACTTAAGTAGTACCTAAGTTAGCAGCAGTAGTTTCCATCCCCAAGACACTATGAATGAGCAGCCAGTAAATGGATCCACCACATATTGAAGATCTGAGAGAGCTCAGGAGAAGCCCAGGGTATCCTCATAAATGTACTTTCATATATACAGAAGGTTGGGTCTGGCATGTTCATTTGTACCTGGCCCTGGGGGTTGCGACAGATTGTGAGGTGCAGGAGTGAAAGAGCGGTAGTGGTTGTGATGCAATAGCTACTGCGGCAGCAGTGGTGGTGATGGTGAGTAGCGGTGGCTGCCTTGAGATTTCCTGAATTTGAAGAACTTGTCTTCGTTCGGAGGGAATTCCACAGAGAGGAACCTTGAGCATGAACTGGTCAGCTGCCAGTGCTTAATATGAGCCAGTGGTTTCTGGTGCTCAGCACCAGCACTTAATTGCCAACACGGCACTTATGATAGTCTCCCACATGGTGGCGCTGTTTGTCTAAATTATAGATGAGTACAACAACAGTTGTTTGTTAATTCAATATATCTTAAAATGACTAATACCGTCCTCCAAAGCCATTCTAATAGCTTTGGAGAGCTGATAAAATCGGAATTGGCACACTTGGAGTACTGTGATGATTAGTAGTTGTGTTAGTACTGGCTCTGGCAGTACAAGCAGGAGAAATAGCTAGATCAAGCTGCAGTGGCCTCCCGAGAATGATGTAGGCACTTATTTTTTCAAAAAAGAAGCACTGTCAGCTGCCCAAGGACTTGTATCTTGCGGAGGGAAATATGTGCATCTAATTAGTAAACTAGGAAACAGCTACGGGGCACTTGGCATCGGACTCAACCCTTGCACATTGTTAAGCCATTCCGCACCCCGAAGGTGGCCATGAGTAGTGGGTACCAGTGCCAGCAACTTCTTCCTAACTAAATTGTCTGTTCCCACAAAGCTTTCAACCAATTTGTCTGCCTTCTTTTGCTTCCAATTCACCTAATAAAACAAATGTTTTATTTACAGTAAAGAAAAACAGACTGTCTCTGCTTCTGTGCTTGAGTGTGCGCCAAAGACCCCTTAGATTTATTGCTGTTTTACTGTTGCACGAAAAAGACACCCCCCCTCCGCCAATCCCGGCAGAATTGAGCCTTCCACTGGCTCATCGTGACCACATAGTCTGGGTCTCCCCCTCCACTCTCTTATAGCGCTCCATGGAGTGCGGCTGCTCTCAGGCACATTGTGCTCAGGAGACATTGCCACTAGAATGCAGGTGGGGCGCCACGTGACGTGGCACCCTGAAGCATCCATGAATCCATGGGTTGTGCCTCTCGGAGTTAGATAGTGCATAAAAGCTGAACACGGGCATTGCTTAATATCCTCTGTAGCAGATGGAGGAGCTGAGTGGGACAGACCCCTCCTTGCTCCACGGACCATCCTGTGTTAAAATAAATAAATACATAAATAAAGGAATAAAAGATACCACGGAGGGGGGTGAGGGGTTGACCAGGTACCTGGGAGATGGCTCTCCAAATTTAGACCTAATGGCATAAAGGTACACAGGAGCTTTACTGGACTCCGCATAGATATCCTAAATAAACCACGCCGAAAAGCAGATCATTATATAAGATAGGTAGGGTTTAGGTTAATTGGTTAAAAATGTGTGATGAAATATTATTTGGGGTGTTTTTAGAATTCACCCTTTTTGTCTGCTTTTTTTTCTGCTCAGTTTCCTTCTCTTATTATTTTTATGAGAGTAGCTCATAATAAATATTGGTTTATTATAAAGCACTGATACTAGTGTATATCTTCTGATTGTGGTAGTTGTAGAGGGCTTCACATTTTCACCCGCGGATACGAGGTTGTATTGATTGGTAACATGACTTTTCTGTCTTTGTTTACTTTCATTATTAGTCATGGATCATTAATGCAGCTCTAGAACACACTTAACAGTATTTATATGTATATTTGCTGTTTGACGTATGTACAGATAAGGGCTAAAAATACCAGCTTTCTGTGATTTCGCTTATTTTTGTACCGGCAGAGACATTAAAATACCAGTGATGCTGGTAGAACACTGGCCAGGTGGCAACCCTGGACCCAGGTAATGGTCAGTACTTTCTGGAGCTGCTAATGGAGCACACATATTTGGATGAGAATTTACAAGACCAGCAAAGGAGACTCAACAAATCGCAAGCCCAGAACCAGGTCCGCAGGGGAGAGAGCGCAGCTCAGGCACCAGAGGGTCTTGGAGAAACTCATCAGTGCAGACAGAGACGTGGGACCAACCCACTGACTGCTAGTAGCCCACCCACATGAGCATAACCCAGTGGGAGAGGCGAGAGACCCCATCCACTTTTTCTTTTTTTACTGCTAAAACGTGACAGTTTCCTTTAGGGTTAGAAAACCTACCGAGTATGCCCCCAGTAATTTCTGGAACATCGCACTCCGCCTCTTCCACTACCCCCTCCATTTCTTGGCAAAAAGTCCTAAACTTTGCCTCATGTACCTTGAATACATTTTCACAACCACTAGAAGTAATCTCATCCCAGTGACTGACAGTAATTCTGTATTCCATTCCCTCATTTTTTGTATCACTCTACCACCATATGCAAGTCAGTCTTGATTGTGCCCCAAAGGGGCAGCCTAGCTCACACTCCAGGGCCACATCCTCTGTGAATGAGATCCCAAGCACCCCGACTTGTTTCGGGGGGTGCTTAGCCCCGTCAGAGAGGCGCTTCTTGAGTTTCAAGGGACATTGACTTAAAGAAACCACATCTGGAAGGCTCTCACTGAAAACAATGTATAATCCCCAGGTGATGAAGATCTAGGGAAAATCCTCCTGTGCCATCGGGTCATGAAAATTAGCCAATGCTGAAACAATTTCGTGCCCAAAACATAACCCTTGCACCCAGCTATGATGTTAACAAAGTTCTCTGTGGTGTGTTTTCCAGCAATCTATATACCCCAGAGGATTCCTGAAGAAATGAATGTGCTGGGGCGTTTCCTAAACTGACAAAGCGTCTTCCTCAAACAAAACTTCTCTCTAGATACTGAAGGTTTTCTTCCAGAAAGAGCAAAGAGACTCCTCAAATGAGCTCAGACGAGCACGCCAGCCTCTGCGGTTTCTTGTACCCGGCAGTTACAGGCAGGTCCATTCCTAGAAGGAAGCGCACACCAGGGACCCTTCACAGCCATTTACCTGGTATTCCTTCTTGTTCCAAGCCATCCTTGAACTGATGTTGCTGCCAGCTTCCCTTCAGGCGTTTTGGCGCCCAGTGCCTGCTATGATTAAAAATATAGGTTTGGGGTTTAATTTGGAGATAGAAATCAGTGTTATTACAGACAGCTTACCTGGGTCATTTATATAATCACAAACCAACATTCACAAGTAACAAATAGCACATTGTTCTTCCTCGTCACATAACAGGGCATAGCTGTAACTGGAAACAGTATCCCTGCTGATTGATTCAGTCTTCCAAAAACCATTCGACTTGTAATTCTAAAATTTAGAAGAGCCCGCATTGGTGCAGTAGCTTTTCTGGTCCCCAGATTGTGCAACTCTCTTTCATTATCTGTTCTGCCCATTAATTCTCTTTCAGTGTTCAGATAATTGATGAAAACCTGACCCAGTTATCTGTCGCTTACAGGAGTAAACAAAGAGCAGGATTTGCCTCACCCAGGACTAAGAAACCAGTGTGTTGAGTGTAGGCTTTGTCAAAAATACTTAAAATATGAACCATTAATTCACAATATGTCTGTTATGGATGCAAGTAAACCTTTCAGTGCCAAGCGAGTGCACTGATTGGTTGGTGTCACACTGTCATAGTGGCAAAAGCGGCCCAATGTTGGTGCCACCATATTGACTCCTGAAATACCATGAAAGTGAGTGTAGATTTTCTGTTATTAACTCCACTGTGATGCTATTTTGGGAGTAGATATTATGATCGATATTTTAACTCTGATAATCTGGTTCACCCCCATTCTGACCTTACATTGGCCCTACAATAGTAGGGACCCCATTGGAAGTTAAGGCCCAAATCTGGTGGCAACAAAAATAAACAAGCATTAGGAATGCATTAGGGCTCGGGTTTGTTTTAAGTTAGAGATAATGGCATTGTAAATGGCAATGTGTTTTAGGCACTCTGCACTACCACTCTGCACTCTGCACTACCAATCTGCACTCTGCACTCTCAATCTGCACTCTGCACTACCACTCTGCACTCTGCACTACCACTCTGCACTCTGCACTACCACTCTGCACTACCAATCTGCACTCTGCACTACCACTCTGCACTACCACTCTGCACTCTGCACTACCACTCTGCACTACCACTCTGCACTCTGCACTACCACTCTGCACTCTGCACTACCACTCTGCACTAGCACTCTGCACTCTGCACTACCACTCTGCACTCTGCACTACCACTCTGCACTACCACTCTGCACTCTGCACTACCACTCTGCACTACCACTCTGCACTCTGCACTACCACTCGCACTCTCAAACTGCACTCTGCACTACCACTCTGCATTCTGCACTACCACTCTGCACTCTGCACTACCACTCTGCACTCTGCACTACCACTCTGCACTCTGCACTACCACTCTGCACTCTGCACTACCACTCTGCACTCTGCACTACCACTCTGCACTCTGCACTACCACTCTGCACTCTGCACTCTCAATCTGCACTCTGCACTACCACTCTGCACTACCAATCTGCACTCTGCACTACCACTCTGCACTACCACTCTGCACTACCACTCTGCACTCTGCACTCTGCACTCTCAATCTGCATTCTGCACTACCACTCTGCACTACCAATCAGCACTCTGCACTACCACTCTGCACTACCACTCTGCACTACCAATCTGCACTCTGCACTACCACTCTGCACTCTGCACTACCACTCTGCACTACCACTCTGCACTACCACTCTGCACTACCACTCTGCACTATCACTCTGCACTACCACTCTGCACTCTGCACTACCACTCTGCACTCTGCACTACCACTCTGCACTGTGTACTACCACTCTGCACTCTGTACTACCACTCTGCACTCTGTACTACCACTCTGCACTCTGTACTACCACTCTGCACTTTGCACTACCACTCTGCACTACCACTCTGCACTCTGCACTACCACTCTGCACTACCACTCTGCACTACCAATCTGCACTCTGCACTACCAATCTGCACTCTGCACTACCAATCTGCACTCTGCACTACCAATCTGCACTCCGCACTACCACTCTGCACTCTGCACTACCGCACTACCACTCTGCACTACCACTCTGCACTCTGCACTACCACTCTGCACTCTGCACTACCACTCTGCACTACCACTCTGCACTCTGCACTACCACTCTGCACTCTGCACTACCACTCTGCACTACCACTCTGCACTACCACTCTGCACTACCACTCTGCACTACCACTCTGCACTACCACTCTGCACTACCACTCTGCACTCTGCACTACCACTCTGCACTACCACTCTGCACTCTGCACTACCACTCTGCACTACCACTCTGCACTCTGCACTACCACTCTGCACTACCACTGCACTACCACTCTGCACTACCACTCTGCACTACCACTCTGCACTCTGCACTACCACTCTGCATTACCACTCTGCACTCTGCACTACCACTCTGCACTACCACTCTGCACTCTTCACTACCACTCTGCACTACCACTCTGCACTACCACTCTGCACTAACACTCTGCACTACAACTCTGCACTACCACTCTGCACTCTGCACTACCACTCTGCACTCTGCACTACCACTCTGCACTGTGCACTACCACTCTGCACTCTGCACTAGCACTCTGCACTACACCTCTGCACTCTGCACTACCACTCTGCACTCTGCACTACCACTCTGCACTACCACTCTGCACTCTGCACTACCACTCTGCACTACCACTCTGCACTCTGCACTACCACTCGCACTCTCAAACTGCACTCTGCACTACCACTCTGCACTACCACTCTGCATTCTGCACTACCACTCTGCACTCTGCACTACCACTCTGCACTCTGCACTACCACTCTGCACTCTGCACTACCACTCTGCACTCTGCACTACCACTCTGCACTCTGCACTACCACTCTGCACTCTGCACTCTGCACTACCACTCTGCACTGTGTACTACCACTCTGCACTCTGTACTACCACTCTGCACTCTGTACTACCACTCTGCACTCTGTACTACCACTCTGCACTCTGTACTACCACTGTGCACTTTGCACTACCACTCTGCACTACCACTCTGCACTTTGCACTACCACTCTGCACTACCAATCTGCACTCTGCACTACCAATCTGCACTCTGCACTACCAATCTGCACTCTGCACTACCAATCTGCACTCTGCACTACCAATCTGCACTCCGCACTACCACTCTGCACTCTGCACTACCGCACTACCACTCTGCACTACCACTCTGCACTCTGCACTACCACTCTGCACTCTGCACTACCACTCTGCACTACCACTCTGCACTCTGCACTACCACTCTGCACTCTGCACTACCACTCTGCACTACCACTCTGCACTCTGCACTACCACTCTGCACTCTGCACTACCACTCTGCACTACCACTCTGCACTCTGCACTACCACTCTGCACTCTGCACTACCACTCTGCACTCTGCACTACCACTCTGCACTCTGCGCTACCACTCTGCACTCTGCGCTACCACTCTGCACTCTGCACTACCACTCTGCACTCTGCACTACCACTCTGCACTCTGCACTACCACTCTGCACTCTGCACTACCACTCTGCACTCTGCACTACCACTCTGCACTACCACTCTGCACTACCACTCTGCACTAGCACTCTGCACTAGCACTCTGCACTACCACTCTGCACTACCACTCTGCACTACCACTCTGCACTACCACTCTGCACTCTGCACTACCACTCTGCACTACCACTCTGCACTACCACTCTGCACTCTGCACTACCACTCTGCACTACCACGCTGCACTACCACTCTGCACTCTGCACTAACACACTGCACTACACCTCTGCACTCTGCACTACCACTCTGCACTTTGCACTACCACTCTGCACTACCACTCTGCACTCTGCACTACCACTCTGCACTACCACTCTGCACTCTGCACTACCACTCTGCACTACCACTCTGCACTCTGCACTAACACTCTGCACTACACCTCTGTACTCTGCACTACCACTCTGCACTCTGCACTACCACTCTGCACTCTGCACTACCACTCTGCACTACCACTCTGCACTACCACTCTGCACTACCACTCTGCACTCTGCACTACCACTCGCACTCTCAAACTGCACTCTGCACTACCACTCTGCACTCTGCACTACCACTCTGCACTCTGCACTACCACTCTGCACTCTCACTCTGCACTACCACTCTGCACTACCACTCTGCACTCTGCACTACCACTCTGCACTCTGCACTACCACTCTGCACTCTGCACTACCACTCTGCACTCTGCACTACCACTCTGCACTCTGCACTACCACTCTGCACTACCACTCTGCACTCTGCACTACCACTCTGCACTACCACTCTGCCCTCTGCACTGCCACTCTGCACTGCCACTCTGCACTGCCACTCTGCACTGCCACTCTGCACTGCCACTCTGCACTGCCACTCTGCACTACCACTCTGCACTACCACTCTGCACTCTGCACTACCACTCTGCACTACCACTCTGCACTACCACTCTGCACTACCACTCTGCACTACCACTCTGCACTACCACTCTCCACTACCACTCTGCACTACCACTCTGCACTACCACTCTGCACTACCACTCTGCACTACCACTCTGCACTACCACTCTGCACTACCACTCTGCACTACCACTCTGCGCTACCACTCTGCGCTACCACTCTGCACTACCACTCTGCACTACCACTCTGCACTCTGCACTACCACTCTGCACTCTGCACTACCACTCGCACTCTCACTCGCACTCTCAAACTGCACTCTGCACTACCACTCTGCACTACCACTCTGCACTACCACTCTGCACTACCACTCTGCACTCTCACTCTGCACTCTGCACTCTCACTCTGCACTACCACTCTGCACTCTGCACTACCACTCTGCACTACCACTCTGCACTCTGCACTACCACTCTGCACTCTGCACTACCACTCTGCACTACCACTCTGCACTACCACTCTGCACTCTGCACTACCACTCTGCACTACCACTCTGCACTACCACTCTGCACTACCACTCTGCACTACCACTCTGCACTACCACTCTGCACTACCACTCTGCACTCTCACTCTGCACTCTGCACTCTCCCTCTGCACTCTGCACTACCACTCTGCACTACCACTCTGCACTCTGCACTACCACTCTGCACTCTGCACTACCACTCTGCACTACCACTCTGCACTACCACTCTGCACTCTGCACTACCACTCTGCACTACCACTCTGCACTACCACTCTGCACTCTGCACTCTCAAACTGCACTCTGCACTACCACTCTGCACTACCACTCTGCACTACCTATCTGCACTACCACTCTGCACTACCACTCTGCACTACCACTCTGCACTACCACTCTGCACTACCACTCTGCACTACCACTCTGCACTACCACTCTGCACTACCACTCTGCACTCTGCAATACCACTCTGCACTCTGCACTACCACTCTGCACTTTGCACTACCACTCTGCACTACCACTCTGCACTACCACTCTGCACTACCACTCTGCACTACCACTCTGCACTACCACTCTGCACTCTGCACTACCACTCTGCACTCTGCACTACCACTCGCACTCTCAAACTGCACTCTCACTCTGCACTCTGCACTACCACTCTGCACTCTGCACTACCACTCTGCACTACCACTCTGCACTCTGCACTACCACTCTGCACTCTGCACTACCACTCTGCACTCTCACTCTGCACTCTGCACTCTGCACTCTCACTCTGCACTCTGCACTACCACTCTGCACTCTGCACTGCCACTCTGCACTACCACTCTGCACTACCACTCTGCACTACCACTCTGCACTCTGCACTACCACTCTGCACTACCACTCTGCACTCTGCACTACCACTCTGCACTCTGCACTACCACTCTGCACTCTGCACTACCACTCTGCACTGCCACTCTGCACTACCACTCTGCACTACCACTCTGCACTAACACTCTGCACTCTGCACTACCACTCTGCACCTCCACTCTGCCCTCTGCACTACCACTCTGCACTACCACTCTGCCCTCTGCACTACCACTCTGCACTACCACTCTGCACTGCCACTCTGCACTACCACTATGCACTCTGCACTACCACTCTGCACTACCACTCTGCACTACCACTCTGCACTACCACTCTGCACTCTGCACTACCACTCTGCACTCTGCACTACCACTCTGCACTACCACTCTGCACTACCACTCTGCACTCTGCACTCTCAAACTGCACTCTGCACTACCACTCTGCACTACCACTCTGCACTACCACTCTGCACTCTGCACTACCCCTCTGCACTCTGCACTACCCCTCTGCACTACCACTCTGCACTACCACTCTGCACTACCACTCTGCACTCTGCAATACCACTCTGCACTCTGCAATACCACTCTGCAATACCAATCTGCACTCTGCACTACCAAACTGCACTCTGCACTCTCACTCTGCACTCTGCACTACCACTCTGCACTCTGCACTACCACTCTGCACTACCACTCTGCACTCTGCACTACCACTCTGCACTACCACTCTGCACTCTGCACTACCACTCTGCACTACCACTCTGCACTCTGCACTACCAATCTGCACTACCACTCTGCACTCTGCACTACCACTCTGCACTACCACTCTGCACTACCACTCTGCACTACCACTCTGCACTACCGCTCTGCACTACCACTCTGCACTCTGCACTACCAAACTGCACTACCAAACTGCACTACCACTCTGCACTACCACTCTGCACTACCACTCTGCACTACCACTCTGCACTCCAATCTGCACTACCACTCTGCACTACCACTCTGCACTACCACTCTGCACTCTGCAGTACCACTCTGCACTCGCCACCAGACACGGCGGACTCGTGGAAAATTAATGAAGTGACCTAGAGGGTGAGGATGGGATACTCCGCTACCATCGAGTTCGTAGCAGAACAAGATTACATACGAAAAACAAGCAGCACAGAAAGCATCACTTTCGCAATCGCAATTGTTTAAACAAGCAGCACAGAAAGCATCACTTTTGCGATCGCAATTGTTTAAACAAGCAGCACAGAAAGAGATCACTTTCGTGATCGCAATTGTTTAAAAAAACAAGATCTGATGCATGTGATTCTCTACATTGCTGGCCGGCGCGCACACAGAGCTCAAGGGAAAAAAAACACAGCAGTGCACACGCTCCCAGCACCATCTGCCTTCAATTACCGGCACCTCGGACAGCTGGTAATTGAGGATTTATGTATTCTTCTGCGCGTGTCCGAACACTTTATGCAGGAAGTGGACATTGAAAAAATTCCAAAGCCCTATGGCGTGCTGCCTTACTTAAACACAGCCTTGCCTGGACCAATTGCCATGCACATGGCAGAATACCACACGCAAAAACCGCGCGCTTTCTGGAATGTGGCAGCCCGGACCCCTTTCTGAATTTTTTTTTTTTATAACATAAGAGCTCGGAAGCCCCGCCCCACTTCGTGGTGACGTGGGCCCGAGCCCTAAAAAAGGAGTTTTTACCAGGGTTTATGGTGCATCTCAAAGGTTTTGTTCTGTGTCGCTGTAGTAAAATCAGTAAGCATATCAGGGACATGAGTATGTAATAAAGGCCCCTGCTGGTCCCACAGTGTGGGGAGGCCCCAAGGTTCCTTGTTTTGGAGAGGGCCCTCTCACCTTCTAAGCCATGGCATTGCATACCTTACAGAATGCGTGCAACTGCTAGGACACAGAAATAACCATTCAGGGGCCCCATTGAACCCAAGACCAATGAATATCTGCAATCTGAGAGGGGCCAGGGTCCCTCATCGCATTGTTCAGGAGGGCCCCATCATTTTGTATTACGTCAATAGTGTGTAAAGAGCAATTCGGTGTACCATCGAGAGTCCTTTTAAGACAGTCGTATGCACACAATCACGCAGACTCACACCAAAGACTGTAGTTATATCAACGGCGTATTTAAATTACACCTCCATTGCGACAATTCAAAAACAAAATTATATCCACTGAATCATCCTGCCACTGTCTGTTTATATATTCAACATTCTAACAATTAATATTTTCAAGTGCATAGTGAATCTTTTACAATGGCTTTCTTAATATTATTATTAATCATAATAATAATAAAAGTAACCATTTATTTTGTGCAAATTCAAAACTAAGTACTTGAAATGTGTGGTGCTAATCATCTTAAACTTTAAAAGTCAATGCATGAATTTCCTGTTAGCTTCTAACTCCTTATTCAGTGTTATAGAATTGTAATAACTTTTGCCACAATCGTATTTCCTATGGCATATATCTTGAAACTGAAAACATAGAATCCTAGAGGATTCCAAGCCTTGGCTACAGCTTCCTACCTGTGCATGCTTTCCAGCTGCAGCAGAGGGCTTCTCCTCTTATTAACATCATAAAAGAGAGGAGAGTGGGTGATCTTAGGGGGCGTGAGCCCAGTCATGTTTACGAATAGAAAGGAATTTAATGTTTGAGAAGTATCCCATAGTGGTTTTATGTAGGGTTAGGCTAAGGTCCAAAGCAACCCAACATCTCCATTTTTAGAGGCTAAAATGAAAGATGGTAGTTGTTTTCTAACATACTGTAAATCTATTTTAATCTGTACATCTATTTACATTAACTATCTCTAGGCATAAACCACTGGAATTTATTTTTGGGTATCAAGTTAAAAGGTTTGATTCACAAGTTCAAATCTAAATTGAAAAAGTCCTAATGTAAAACTACGAAGGAGTCATTCACATTTAACACCCCGACACATTGCTAAATCTTTGATTTCTTTTAATAGAGTGCCTCGGTGTCTCGTTAGTGTCGCAGTGGGATTGATTGCTTGTGGTAAATCGTCAATGATGAAGATGGCCATCTTTAACGCTGCACGTCTTCAATGCTAGTTGTTAGCAGAGTAACCTTTGATAAACAAATTTGTTGAAAGTCTTATCTTGGGCAGGTAATCTCCAGGCTTTTTTTTGTGAACATTACATCCTGGAATAAATGCATGAAATATGCTATCATGGATCATCTAAATATTATCCCTTAGAGTTTTTAAAGTGCTGTTTTTAAAAACACTAAAAATAACATTCAGTATCCGTTTCAAAGAGCTATCCAAGCGTGCTGACCCCTCTCCGAGGGCATATCTGGGCTTCCAAGAAGCAGAAACAAGGGTTTCCCTGGCACAGCGGTGGCTGCGGTACATCACAGAACAAGTGATTGGCGAAACAAGTATAAGAGTGGGACATTACGCAACACTCACCATGGGCACTCTCAACACATGTAATTGGTGTGCTGCACGAGAGGTGGAAGATTGTACCAAATGGAACACTATGAGCCATATTCCATATTCAACTATACTAATATACTGCCCAAATAACTGAATAACATATCTACTACTCAAATTACTTCATATTTATACTATACTAATTTTCAACACTAATCCTTTATGGGTTCCGGAGTGGAGTGCTACTCGCCAGAAAAGCGCTTCAACGCCCATCAGGGGTAACAAGTGCTATATGAATGCAAATCTTTCTTCCCCTTTTATCCATCCGCTATCCTTCTCACTCCAAGTAACAGACTAATGTCCACCACTGAAAATACCTCATATTTCACCATATTAATTCACCACTAATCCTCTATAGGCTCCCTGAATAACGTGCGTCAACAAGCGAGCGATAAATAAATATAAACCTTTGTCCTACTCTATCCTTCAGCTATCATTCCAAATCCAAATAACTGATTAACCTATCCACCACTCAAAATGTACTTGCATGTTTCACTATACTAATTAAACACTAATCCTCTGTGGGTCCCCGAATAGCATGCCTCCCGCCGAAAAAGCGCTTCGACGCCTCGTCTGGGGTAGTAAGCGCTATATAAATGCAATTACAATACAATACAATGATCACATGGACCACCCCTCTTCATATCCCCACACCCACTCCACACCTGGCTTCCAAGACCAGATGTCCATTTGCAAATGGGATGTTGACCAGCCCACTTTTTAAATGTCACAAAAAAGACCCTTCCTGCCTCTTCGCCACCAGTCCCATGTCTGCATGGTCAGTTTACTACACCCACAAGGACTTACTGCCTAAGTAAAGAGAAAAGAAGATAGAAACATGGTGGCAGAATAGGAGGGAGAAATAGTGTTGGTGAAATATAAAGCGGGAAGTAATAAAAGGGTGTAAAGGGAAGGGCGAGGTAAAGGAAGCCTGAGATTGATACTAGATATGTGAGGAAAAGGAGGAATTAAATTAGAAAATAAGTTTTAAAAAAACAGAAGAAAAAGAATCAAGAGGCAATGCTCAGTGCTAAAAGGTGAACTAAGACAGGTAGGTACATAAGAGGAAGAACATCCGGGCACTTTGGGCTCTGTGTGGAGACAGCGGGAGTCATACGGGCTTATCACTGTGCAGAGTCCAGATCTGTGTCCTGCCTTCTGCAAGCGCCTGGCACTGCCTTGCTCCAGTGCTGGTGGATTACAGAACACCGGCACCTGAGCAAGGCAGTGCCAGGCACTTACAGAAGTGCCAGGCTGCAGCACTTTCAGCATGTTACCTTGTACGCTCTTTGTATGGTGCTTTTTTTTTATCTGCAAAAACATGCTTTGAAGTGTCAATATCGATTCTGATTCGTATTTTAACACCCTCTTCAGCTTCTGCCTGATCTGACGTGTCATCTCTGCCCCCTGCAGCTCCACCTTTTCTGATTTATTTCGTGTCGCTGAAGCCTGAACTCTTTCTGTTGATTTTCTGTCTCCGAAGTTGATACGTGTGCCCCCTCTTTCTTTTGTGCCCCCTTCAGCTCACGCCCTTTTAGATTATGTATTTTGCTGCAGATCACACGTATTCCTAGGTTTTCTTTTCTTGCCATACAGTGGGCACCGGTACTGACGCTGTGTTTTATGTCCCCCGCAGGTGGCCTGATGGAAAGCGAAAGCGAAAGAACAGCCAATGTTTGCTGAAGAACAGCATGTCAGGTAAAATACCCCTGTATTTACAGCAGAGCCTCATTCGCCTTAGTCCCTCGCCATAGTGGGTCCGTCCTCTTTACAGGACGCGGCGCACTTGTGGAGAGCATGCATATTCAGCACTGGTTCATTACAGGACGCGGCACACCCGTAGGAGTCACGCATATTCAGCACTGCCTCCATACAGGACACGCCACAACCGTAGTAGTCACGCATATTCAGCAGCACTGCCTCTATAAAGGACGCAGTACACCCGTAGGAGTCACGCATATTCAGCACTGCCTCATTACAGGACACGGCACACCTGTAAGAGTCATGCATATTCAGCACTGCCTGCGTACAGGACGCGGCATACCCGTAAGAGTCACGCATATTAGCACTGCCTCCATAAAGGACGCGGCACACCCGTAGGAGTCACGCATATTCAGCACTGCCTCCTTACAGGACGCGGCACACCTGTAAGAGTCACGCATATTCAGCACTGCCTCATTACAGGACACAGCACACCCTTAGGAGTCACGCATATTCAGCACTGCCTCCTTATAGGACGCAGCGCACCCGTAGGAGTCACGTATATTCAGCACTGCCTCCTTACAGGACGCGGCACACCCGTAGGAGTCACACATATTCAGCACTGCCTCCTTATAGGACGCGGCACACCCGTAGGAGTCACGCATATTCAGCACTGCCTCCTTATAGGACGCGGCACACCCGTAGCAGTCACGCATATTCAGCACTGCCTCCTTATAGGACGCGGCACACCCGTAGGAGTCCCGTATATTCAGCACGGCCTCCTTACAGGACACCACGCCAACCATAGTTCCCACACCCAGCCACGCTTCTCCCTGCGCATATTCAGCACTGTCCTCCTTGCAGAACACGGCCTACCCATAGTAGTCACGCATATTCAGCACTGCCTCCGTACAGGATGCGGCACTCCCGTAGAAGTCACGCATATTCAGCACTGCCTCCTTATAGGACGCGGCACACCCGTAGGAGTCACGCATATTCAGCACTGCCTCCTTATAGGACGCGGCACACCCGTAGGAGTCCCGTATATTCAGCACTGCCTCCTTATAGGACGCGGCATACCCGTAAGAGTCACGCATATTAGCACTGCCTCCATAAAGGACGCGGCACACCCGTAGGAGTCACGCATATTCAGCACTGCCTCCTTACAGGACGCGGCACACCTGTAAGAGTCACGCATATTCAGCACTGCCTCATTACAGGACACAGCACACCCTTAGGAGTCACGCATATTCAGCACTGCCTCCTTATAGGACGCAGCGCACCCGTAGGAGTCACGTATATTCAGCACTGCCTCCTTATAGGACGCAGCGCACCCATAGTAGTCACGCATATTCAGCACTGCCTCCTTACAGGACGCGGCACACCCGTAGGAGTCACGCATATTCAGCACTGCCTCCTTATAGGACGCGGCACACCCGTAGGAGTCACGCATATTCAGCACTGCCTCCTTATAGGACGCGGCACACCCGTAGCAGTCACGCATATTCAGCACTGCCTCCTTATAGGACGCGGCACACCCGTAGGAGTCCCGTATATTCAGCACTGCCTCCTTATAGGACGCGGCATACCCGTAAGAGTCACGCATATTAGCACTGCCTCCATAAAGGACGCGGCACACCCGTAGGAGTCACGCATATTCAGCACTGCCTCCTTACAGGACGCGGCACACCTGTAAGAGTCACGCATATTCAGCACTGCCTCATTACAGGACACAGCACACCCTTAGGAGTCACGCATATTCAGCACTGCCTCCTTATAGGACGCAGCGCACCCGTAGGAGTCACGTATATTCAGCACTGCCTCCTTATAGGACGCAGCGCACCCATAGTAGTCACGCATATTCAGCACTGCCTCCTTACAGGACGCGGCACACCCGTAGGAGTCACGCATATTCAGCACTGCCTCCTTATAGGACGCGGCACACCCGTAGGAGTCACGCATATTCAGCACTGCCTCCTTATAGGACGCGGCACACCCGTAGCAGTCACGCATATTGAGCACTGCCTCCTTATAGGACGCGGCACACCCGTAGGAGTCCCGTATATTCAGCACTGCCTCCTTATAGGACGCGGCACACCCGTAGGAGTCACGCATATTCAGCACTGCCTCCTTATAGGACGCGGCACACCCTTAGGAGTCACGCATATTCAACACTGCCTCCTTATAGGACGCGGCGCACCCATAGGAGTCACGTATATTCAGCACTGCCTCCTTACAGGACGCGGCACACCCGTAGGAGTCACGCATATTCAGCACTGCCTCCTTATAGGACGCGGCACACCCGTAGGAGTCACGCATATTCAGCACTGCCTCCTTATAGGACGCGGCACACCCGTAGGAGTCACGCATATTCAGCACTGCCTCCTTATAGGACGCGGCACACCCGTAGGAGTCACGCATATTCAGCACTGCCTCCTTATAGGACGCGGCACACCCGTAGGAGTCACGCATATTCAGCACTGCCTCCTTATAGGACGCGGCGCACCCGTAGGAGTCACGTATATTCAGCACTGCCTCCTTATAGGACGCGGCACACCCGTAGGAGTCACGCATATTCAGCACTGCCTCCGTACAGGATGCGGCACACCCTTAGGAGTCACGCATATTCAACACTGCCTCCTTATAGGACGCGGCGCACCCATAGGAGTCACGTATATTCAGCACTGCCTCCTTACAGGACGCGGCACACCCGTAGGAGTCACGCATATTCAGCACTGCCTCCTTATAGGACGCGGCACACCCGTAGGAGTCACGCATATTCAGCACTGCCTCCTTATAGGACGCGGCGCACCCGTAGGAGTCACGTATATTCAGCACTGCCTCCTTACAGGACGCGGCACACCCGTAGGAGTCACGCATATTCAGCACTGCCTCCTTATAGGACGCGGCACACCCGTAGCAGTCACGCATATTCAGCACTGCCTCCTTATAGGACGCGGCACACCCGTAGGAGTCCCGTATATTCAGCACGGCCTCCTTACAGGACGCGGCACACCCGTAGGAGTCCCGTATATTCAGCACGGCCTCCTTACAGGACACCACGCCAACCATAGTTCCCACACCCAGCCACGCTTCTCCCTGCGCATATTCAGCACTGTCCTCCTTGCAGAACACGGCCTACCCATAGTAGTCACGCATATTCAGCACTGCCTCCGTACAGGATGCGGCACTCCCGTAGAAGTCACGCATATTCAGCACTGCCTCCTTATAGGACGCGGCACACCCGTAGGAGTCACGCATATTCAGCACTGCCTCCTTATAGGACGCGGCACACCCGTAGGAGTCCCGTATATTCAGCACTGCCTCCTTATAGGACGCGGCACACCCGTAGGAGTCACGCATATTCAGCACTGCCTCCTTATAGGACGCGGCACACCCGTAGGAGTCACGCATATTCAGCACTGCCTCCTTATAGGACGCGGCACACCCGTAGGAGTCACGCATATTCAGCACTGCCTCCTTATAGGACGCGGCACACCCGTAGGAGTCACGCATATTCAGCACTGCCTCCTTATAGGACGCGGCACACCCGTATGAGTCACGCATATTCAGCACAGCCTCCTTATAGGACGCGGCACACCCGTAGGAGTCACGCATATTCAGCACTGCCTCCTTATAGGACGCGGCACACCCGTAGGAGTCACGCATATTCAGCACTGCCTCCTTATAGGACGCGGCACACCCGTATGAGTCACGCATATTCAGCACTGCCTCCTTACAGGACGCGGCACACCCGTAGGAGTCACGCATATTCAGCACGGCCTCCTTATAGGACACGGCACACCCGTAGGAGTCCCGTATATTCAGCACGGCCTCCTTACAGGACACCACGCCAACCATAGTTCCCACACCCAGCCACGCTTCTCCCTGCGCATATTCAGCACTGTCCTCCTTGCAGAACACGGCCTACCCATAGTAGTCACGCATATTCAGCACTGCCTCCGTACAGGATGCGGCACTCCCGTAGAAGTCACGCATATTCAGCACTGCCTCCTTATAGGACGCGGCACACCCGTAGGAGTCACGCATATTCAGCACTGCCTCCTTATAGGACGCGGCACACCCGTAGGAGTCCCGTATATTCAGCACTGCCTCCTTATAGGACGCGGCACACCCGTAGGAGTCACGCATATTCAGCACTGCCTCCTTATAGGACGCGGCACACCCGTAGGAGTCACGCATATTCAGCACTGCCTCCTTATAGGACGCGGCACACCCGTAGGAGTCACGCATATTCAGCACTGCCTCCTTATAGGACGCGGCACACCCGTAGGAGTCACGCATATTCAGCACTGCCTCCTTATAGGACGCGGCACACCCGTAGGAGTCACGCATATTCAGCACTGCCTCCTTATAGGACGCGGCACACCCGTATGAGTCACGCATATTCAGCACAGCCTCCTTATAGGACGCGGCACACCCGTAGGAGTCACGCATATTCAGCACTGCCTCCTTATAGGACGCGGCACACCCGTAGGAGTCACGCATATTCAGCACTGCCTCCTTATAGGACGCGGCACACCCGTATGAGTCACGCATATTCAGCACAGCCTCCATAAAGGACGCCGCACACCTGTAAGAGTCACGCATATTCAGCACTGCCTCCTTATAGGACGCCGCACACCTGTAAGAGTCACGCATATTCAGCACAGCCTCCTTACAGGACACCACGCCAACCATAGTGCCCACACCCAGCTACTCTTCTCCCTGTGCATATTCAACACTGCCCTCCTTACAGGACACGGCATACCTGTAGGAGTCACACATATTTAGCACTGCCTCCCTATAGGACACGGCACACCCGCAGGAGTTAAGCATTTTCATCACTGCATCCTTACATGACATCACGTCACTTACAGTGCCCACACCCAGCCACCATTCAAACTCCTCATTTTCATCACTGCCTCCTTACATGGAGAGGCTGTACAAACAAGGCTTTTTGTATTTTTTGGTTGGTGGTATTTCTGTACACCTCAAAATGTATTTCTAAGAGTAAATGTGCCCTCGATCACTGTAGGATTTCAGTAGCGTAAGAAGTCAAACACAGAGTCACACACTGAAAATGTCAGCAGTGAAGTGCAGGCGCGTATGCAAATGGCTGAGGCTCATTAGGGATTCTCATCAATATTAATGACTATCAATTCTGCCAGTGAGCAGAACCAGTGACCTGACAGACAGGGCTGACAGCTTGGAGCGACTTTCAAATTGAGACATAACTTCTGCAGTTATCAGTTTTAATACATAATTACGAACGGGGAAACCGGCTGTTTTCTGCCTGTATATCCATATGAATTCAGTAAAAATAGAGAACGGGGAACTTTAAATACAACACACACAGCGGGGTGTGTGGGGAGAGTCTGCTGTAATCTTCTTTTTCTCACTGGAAATTAATTTCATTTTTAATTATCTCATAAATAATGGGGTATTTGTACAAGACGTCCATATGTTTAATCCCCTGCTTTGCCCTCTCTGAAGTCGAGAAGCTTGCCCCTAGTTTCCAACTTCTTGATAGGGAGGGACAGCGTCGGATTGGTAACGGGGCCATTCGGGCAATGCCCGAGGGGCCGGGGTCTGAGTTCCAGCTGAGGGCTGCTTTTGAGCAGCATGGGGGCCGATTTGGGCGGTGTCTCTGTTGTTCGACTATACCGCCAGCGGCCCAGTGGGTGTCTGAGTGGCCTTTCTGGAGGGAGATGGGCACTCATTATCTCCCGTAAAGCAGCAACAGGTACAGGTGTCACCCCTTTTCCCTCGCTGGGCCTCCAATTAATGTAGGCATACTGAGCGGGGCAGGGGGCCTGAGCAGAAGTGGACTCAGCAGAAGTGGCTTCACTTGTTTTCAGGTGTGTTTCACTAGTGTAAACCGATGCGTGCATTTTTTGTACCCCCCCTTTATGTAAAATTACGCTGAAAGCAGTGATTTGGGGAAAGGTATTATGCAAACGTGGGCCGAGTTTTTTATGCGTGCCCGGGCCGATTTTTAATCCCAATCCAACCCTGGGGAGGGATAAACATTAACATGTAAAAATTGTAAATTGATACTTGTATAGCACACTACTCACCCGCAACGGTCTCAAGGCGCTTGTACGAATACCGCTGTGGAACCCATCCTGGCTTTCCCTGTGAGGTGTCCACTCCTGGGCGCCCCCAAGGTGGAGGCCAGCCATCCTTAGCGTTGTGGGGGTCGTTGTGGAGATTAAGCAAGCTATTGCCCAGAGTTGCAGAGTGGGACTCCATGATTGGAATAGGCACCGAGGCGAGAATGATCAGGTCCGTGGAATTTTGAGCCCAAGACACGCCGAGGCGGGGAATTGAACCCTGGTCCCGGGCTAGACCTCTGCATCAGGGTCTGCCGCTCTAACCATTGAGTCACACTTCTCTGTATAGCTGCTAAATTCAGCCAACAGTCTACAACATATAAAGTGTGCCACTTGCGGTTATGGGCGCCTCTTCTCGCTAATCTCCCCAAATCTAAGGACAGTGTCACCTGAGTTCAAGGCGGACTTTTATGTTTCCGGTAGTACTGATACAATAACTGTCCAATTGTAGCGGCTTTTACATTTAAATTGATCTCAAACTAATGTCCTTTAACCCTTTGCGTGCTGGTGATGGAAATACTGCGTCACCAGCCATGGACGCGCTATGCTAATGACGGAGTGGTTCCGTCACGGCCCGGCCGCCGCGCCTGCGCAGCATCAATTCCGCGCCTGCACTGAGCGTTCTATTGATCGGGCGGGGCCGTGACGGAACCACCTCCGCGGCCAAGGGGTTAATCGGAGTTGTTGGCAATGGATTTTCACTTTTTCTTGGTTTTGTGTCCATTTTTCCATGCGGGGCCCGAACGTAATTGCGTGCACCAGCAGAGAGCGTGTGAAGTGCCTTGTCTTTGTCCATGGGTTTCGTGTGAAGTTCTTGCGCATCATCCAGTTGTTATCGCGTGCTTCCCGCTTTCTGCAGACACCTGACATGAAATCCGCAGTCCTTACGTTGTGCAAAGTTATCTATTATTTATAAATGCTTCCGCCCCTGTGAGGTGTGCCCTCGTTCCTTCTTGGGTTCTGTCTCCTGGGGATGCTCCACGGAATCAGACTGAAAATAGTTTATGGTGGAATCAGGACCGTGTCAGCTGGGGAGTCATCGCTGCCAAGGTTTCAGATTACTATGTGTGACATTTTCATAATTTTAGTGTAATTATGAGTGACATTTAAATGACTGAGTGACACTTTCTCTCAAGCAAAATCAAACAATGAAGACGAGGAAAACATATATATATATATATATATATATATATATTCGAGCAAAATGCCTGAGCATTTAAGGGGCACTCCGCAGGGCTCTGCCCTCCGGGCTGTTCGTTTCCTGCACACGTCCTCACACTGTCATAATTCTAGGATGCCCGACGCGTTTCTGGGGGAACTTCCCCCCCTCTTCAGGGGCTGCTTCCTTTGGACCCTCGATGCTGTACCACGTGATTACGTGACCTTTTGTAGATACAAGCCCCTCAGGTAGGCGTGTGTTTTCATCCACCGTCAAAACCAGCATTATGGGACTTGGAGTCACTGTAGTGATGCATAGAAGTTCATAGACTTTTAAGTAAAGTCGAGGGTCTGGGATTCATTTAGCATACGATTTGTACCTTTAGTAGGCTGAATGTGCGTTTCAGTGCGCTGTCATTTGGATGATGAGTCCTGCACTCTTGTTGCTTCCAAAGCCGTTTGGAAACTCGAGCTTCTTCCTGCTGCTTGGCTCTTTCAATTAGCAGGCGATGGTGCTCCCTCCACGGCCAGGCAGCCGTGTAGAATATAGTCGAGCAAAATGCCTGAGCATTAAAGGGGCACTCTGCAGGGCTCTGCCCTCCGGGCTGTTCGTTTCCTGCACACGTCCTCACACTGTCATAATTCTAGAATGCCCGACGCATTTCTGGGGGAACTTCCCCCCCTCTTCAGGGGCTGCTTCCTTTGGACCCTCGATGCTGTACCACGTGATTACGTGACCTTTTGTAGATACAAGCCCCTCAGGTAGGCGTGTGTTTTCACCCACCGTCAAAACCAGCATTATGAGACTTGGAGTCACTGTAGTGATGCATAGAAGTTCATAGACTTTTAAGTAAAGTCGAGGGTCTGGGATTCATTTAGCTTACGATTTGTACCTTTAGTAGGCTGAATGTGCGTTTCAGGAAGCAGCCCCTGAAGAGGGGGGGGAAGTTCCCCCAGAAACGCGTCGGGCATCCTAGAATTATGACAGTGTGAGGACGTGTGTAGGAAACGAACAGCCCGGAGGGCAGAGCCTGCAGAGTGCCCCTTAAATGCTCAGGCATTTTGCTCGACTATATATATATATATATATATATATATATATCAGAAATTACACCCGTTTTAGCAACGAGAAACTCTAAGGAAGTCACTGAACTAAAAGTGTGCTAACAGCAGGTTACTGAAAACTGAGCAGAGTCAGACTGCGTGAATATTAGCCCAAATTACAGTGAAATTATGAAAAAGTAACACTTTGCAATCGGAAACCTTGGCAGCTATGGTGAATCAGTGTAGAAATGTGCTTTAATTGAGGTGTATTCCTCTGCACCATCATGCTGACCAGCCTGCCAGGTGTCTTTGCAAACTCGCAAGTGCCAAGCAGCTTTCCATCAGCTGCATGTTAATGTAACTCTACAAAATAAATACATAGGATGTTCTCTGCAAAAATCAGATGTTTACCTGTGCCAGGTTACGCTTACTCCAGCATTTTAGAGATGTCCGTTTGTTAAAGGTCCAAGCAGACCTCCCATAATGTCTGGTTACTCTGTGTAGAAATGCTGCAACGTTTCTAATCTGTGGTCAGATTAAACTTTCCAAAACAGCTGCTTTCTTCGGTGAGTAATGAGACCGTTTCTAGGATACTTAAATCACAGTAAGACCCAATGATCTACCCACTAGTATCTCTTCAGTGATATTCTGTCTGAGGGATGGTGCAACTGGGGTCTAACATGTTTTAGGAATATGTGGTCTAGACTGAAGTGTTTCATCCATTTAGGCAGGAGAGAGGGAGGAAGTGAGAGAGGGGGCAGTTGCAGGGAAATGGAGAAGCCACGTGCCCATCTGCACTACTCTGATTGCCTCCCCCCACCTAGTGAAGCAGCTTGTCACCGGTGCCCGTCACAGTAATCCTGAGTGGAATAACAGCTGCTTGGGCTATAGAAGGTGAGGGGTGAGCCGTAGTCCATTTTTTCAAAACAGCCAGACTGGTGAGGCCACCTTTTTTGAGGGAGGCTGAAGAAATAACTCACCTTCAACTGACAACAGGGTCTGAAACTGGCTTTGCATTGGCGGCTGCTGAAGGCCCCTGAGCCTCCATGGGAGCAGCCCGGGACAGACTGTAAGGGCCAAGCAGCAGAGCCAACTTGAGTTAGTCTGTGCAATTGTCTAAATAAGCCACTACTGCATGAACAAAAAACACCTTGATGCAAAAAAAAAAACAGCATTGAAAACGAGCACTTTAGCACTGTTGTGTCATCACTGGAATCCATGCAGAGCGTCCATGCTTGCTCATTGCTCCCCGCACGGAGGTGGAGGTTATGACTGGTCATTATCACCCACTCCAGAGTGCCGCCACCCTCCCCAAACCCCAAGCTCCCGTCATTCTCCCCCCAGGTCCTCACCCACATTGGATTCAGTCCTGTCACACTCAAAATGGCTGACATCCTAGGACTGCCGGTGCATGGCGCGTGTGTCTGCAACGAATCCTCGCGAGGCCTTACTTTATGGGAAATACGGCAAAATGTAGGGCTGGAAAAGGGACATTCACAACTTTACTACCTCACAGGGAAGCTGTACTGCATAACAAGGGTTACCGCATCGTGCTTAGGAGAGACAGGGGAAGCACCAGGAAACAGACAGCGGCCACATGGAAATGAAACTACACCAGCATTGGCGCAGGATTAGCAGCACTAGTAGATGAGCCGGTGCGATCCCTGTTAGGCATGACTTTGCATTTCAGTGCGGTGATGCAGATCACCACACTGAAATGCGCTACTTTAATGCCAGATGCGTGGTACTTAGCAGGGCTGGGGAGTAGAAGGGGCATTATGCTTCAGGCCTCGTACGATCCAGGGCCTTGCACTCCGAGG
Source organism: Lissotriton helveticus (assembly GCF_964261635.1). Taxonomy (NCBI): domain Eukaryota; kingdom Metazoa; phylum Chordata; class Amphibia; order Caudata; family Salamandridae; genus Lissotriton; species Lissotriton helveticus. The sequence continues at coordinate 1,984,693,027 of NC_136065.1, forward strand.
AGGCTCTCTACTGCGGTCTCTAGTCACTTAGTGCACTCTTTTGTGTAGTCTTTGCCCTTACGGCTCCCTCCTGTAGTCTGTGCCTTCATGACTCTCTGCTGCAGTCTATGTCCAGACCGCTCTCTGCTGCAGTCTGTGTCCTCACGGCTCTCTGTTGCAGTCTGTGTCCTCACGGCTCTCTGCTGCAGTCTGAGCCCTCACGGCTCTCTGCTGCAGTCTGAGCCCTCACAGCTCTCTGCTGCAGTCTGAGCCCTCACGGCTCTCTGCTGCAGTCTGAGCCCTCACGGCTCTCTGCTGCAGTCTGAGCCCTCACGGCTCTCTGCTGCAGTCTGAGCCCTCAGGGCTCTCTGCTGCAGTCTGAGCCCTCACGGCTCTCTGCTGCAGTCTGAGCCCTCACGGCTCTCTGCTGCAGTCTGAGCCCTCACGGCTCTCTGCTGCAGTCTGAGCCCTCACGGCTCTCTGCTGCAGTCTGTGTCCTCACAGCTCTCTGCTGCAGTCTGAGCCCCCACGGCTCTCTGCTGCAGTCTGAGCCCTCACAGCTCTCTGCTGCAGTCTGAGCCCTCACAGCTCTCTGCTGCAGTCTATGCCCTCACAGCTTCCTCCTGCAGTCTGTGCCCTCACGGCTCTCTGCTGCAGTCTGTGTCCTCATTGCTCTCTGCTGCAGTCTGTGTCCAGGCTGCTCTCTGCAGCAAGCTTTGCCTTCACAGCTCTCTGCTGCAGTCTGAGCCCTCACGGCTCTCTGCTGCAGTCTGAGCCCTCACGGCTCTCTGCTGCAGTCTGAGCCCTCACGGCTCTCTGCTGCAGTCTGAGCCCTCACAGCTCTCTGCTGCAGCCTGAGCCCTCACGGCTCTCTGCTGCAGTCTGTGTCCTCACGGCTCTCTGCTGCAGTCTGTGTCCTCACGGCTCTCTGCTGCAGTCTGAGCCCTCACGGCTCTCTGCTGCAGTCTGAGCCCTCACAGCTCTCTGCTGCAGTCTGAGCCCTCACAGCTCTCTGCTGCAGTCTGAGCCCTCACAGCTCTCTGCTGCAGTCTATGCCCTCACAGCTTCCTCCTGCAGTCTGTGCCCTCATGGCTCTCTGCTGCAGTCTGAGCCCTCACAGCTCTCTGCTGCAGTCTGAGCCCTCACAGCTCTCTGCTGCAGTCTGAGCCCTCACAGCTCTCTGCTGCAGTCTGTGCCCTCACGGCTCTCTGCTGCAGTCTGAGCCCTCACTGCTCTCTGCTGCAGTCTGAGCCCTCATGGCTCTCTGCTGCAGTCTGAGCCCTCATGGCTCTCTGCTGCAGTCTGAGCCCTCACAGCTCTCTGCTGCAGTCTGAGCCCTCACGGCTCTCTGCTGCAGTCTGTGCCCAGCCCGCTCTCTGCTGCAGTCTGTGCCCAGCCCGCTCTCTGCTGCAGTCTGTGCCCTCACGGCTCTCTGCTGCAGTCTGAGCCCTCATGGCTCTCTGCTGCAGTCTGAGCCCTCATGGCTCTCTGCTGCAGTCTGAGCCCTCACAGCTCTCTGCTGCAGTCTATGCCCTCACAGCTTCCTCCTGCAGTCTGTGCCCTCACGGCTCTCTGCTGCAGTCTGTGCCCTCATGGCTCTCTGCTGCAGTCTGAGCCCTCATGGCTCTCTGCTGCAGTCTGTGCCCTCATGGCTCTCTGCTGCAGTCTGAGCCCTCACGGCTCTCTGCTGCAGTCTGAGCCCTCATGGCTCTCTGCTGCAGTCTGAGCCCTCATGGCTCTCTGCTGCAGTCTGAGCCCTCACGGCTCTCTGCTGCAGTCTGTGCCCAGCCCGCTCTCTGCTGCAGTCTGAGCCTTCACGGCTCTCTGCTGCAGTCTGTGCCCAGCCCGCTCTCTGCTGCAGTCTGTGCCCTCACGGCTCTCTGCTGCAGTCTGAGCCCTCATGGCTCTCTGCTGCAGTCTGAGCCCTCACGGCTCTCTGCTGCAGTCTGTGCCCAGCCAGCTCTCTGCTGCAGTCTGAGCCCTCATGGCTCTCTGCTGCAGTCTGTGCCCAGCCCGCTCTCTGCTGCAGTCTGTGCCCTCATGGCTCTCTGCTGCAGTTTGTGCCCAGCACGCTCTCTGCTGCAGTCTGTGCCCAGCCAGCTCTCTGCTGCAGTCTGTGCCCAGCCCGCTCTCTGCTGCAGTCTGAGCCCTCATGGCTCTCTGATGCAGTTTGTGCCCAGCACGCTCTCTGCTGCAGTCTGTGCCCTCACTGCTCTCTGCTGCAGTCTGTGCCCTCATGGCTCTCTGCTGCAGTCTGTGCCCAGCACGCTCTCTGCTGCAGTCTGTGCCCTCATGGCTCTCTGCTGCAGTCTGTGCCCAGCCCGCTCTCTGCTGCAGTCTGAGCCCTCACGGCTCTCTGCTGCAGTCTGTGTCCTCACGGCTCTCTGCTGCAGTCTGTGCCCTCATGGCTCTCTGCTGCAGTCTGTGCCCAGCACGCTCTCTGCTGCAGTCTGTGCCCTCATGGCTCTCTGCTGCAGTCTGTGCCCAGCCCGCTCTCTGCTGCAGTCTGAGCCCTCACGGCTCTCTGCTGCAGTCTGTGCCCTCATGGCTCTCTGCTGCAGTTTGTGCCCTCATGGCTCTCTGCTGCAGTCTGTGCCCTCATGGCTCTCTGCTGCAGTCTGTGTCCTCACGGCTCTGTGCTGCAGTCTGAGCCCTCGCGGCTCTCTGCTGCAGTCTGTGCCCTCATGGCTCTCTGCTGCAGTCTGTGCCCAGCACGCTCTCTGCTGCAGTCTGTGCCCTCACGGCTCTCTGCTGCAGTCTGTGCCCAGCCCGCTCTCTGCTGCAGTCTGTGCCCAGCCCGCTCTCTGCTGCAGTCTGAGCCCTCATGGCTCTCTGCTGCAGTCTGAGCCCTCACGGCTCTCTGCTGCAGTCTGAGCCCTCATGGCTCTCTGCTGCAGTCTGAGCCCTCACGGCTCTCTGCTGCAGTCTGTGCCCTCATGGCTCTCTGCTGCAGTTTGTGCCCTCGTGGCTCTCTGCTGCAGTCTGTGCCCTCATGGCTCTCTGCTGCAGTCTGTGTCCTCACGGCTCTGTGCTGCAGTCTGAGCCCTCACGGCTCTCTGATGCAGTTTGTGCCCAGCACGCTGTCTGATGCAGTCTGTGCCCTCACGGCTCTCTGCTGCAGTCTGTGCCCTCACGGCTCTCTGCTGCAGTCTGTGCCCTCACGGCTCTCTGCTGCAGTCTGAGACCTCATGGCTCTCTGATGCAAACTGGGCGTAGGCGGCTCACCGTTGCAGACTGTGATTGGGCCACTCTGTGCCACAATCTATGCCCGTGTTGCGCTCTGCTCCTGCTAGAGCTGCAAGGTATGCAGCTCGCTCCTGCAGTTACTGCTGCTGTGTCTATCCGTGCCACACTCTTGCAGTTGCGGTATTTTCCAATCTCTTCTGCAGTTACAACCGCAAACCTCGCATAGCTTGCGTTCTGCTGCTGTTATAACTGCTTTGTGTTTCCATGCCACTCTCTGTTGCAGTTACAGGAGGTGCCACATTCCACTGCAGTTGCAGCTATGCTGCATTCTGTGTACGGATCAGTCTCTCCTTCATTTACATCGGCAGTTTGTGCCAGGGTTGCGTCTGCTCCAGTTACAACATTCTCCTCCCAATTCGTTTCTGATGCAGTTCTGGCTGCAGTGTGTTCATGGCCCTCTCTGCTGCATTTATGGTTTGCACCGCATTCTGCTGCTGTTACAGTTGCAATATATGCCTCTCTTTGCTTCAGCCACCGTTTTCATCTGTGCCTAGCATGTTCTGTGTTGCCATGCGGGGCGATCATGCTCTCTGCTGCAATATGTCCCCTGCCTGCTCTCTGCTGCAATGTGTCCCCTGCCTGCTCTCTGCTGCAATATGTCCCCTGCCTGCTCTCTGCTGCAGTGTGTCGATCCTGCTCTTTGCTGTAGTGTGTGGTGCTCCTGCTCTCCAGCAGTGTGTGCATAACCTGCTCTGTGCTGCAGCAACAGCTGCAGTGCATGCTTAGGCCTCTCACTGCTGCAGTTAACGCTGCGGTCTGCCCGAGGCCTCTCGCTTGCTGCAGCAACAGCTGCGGTGTATGTATAGGCCTCTCTGTTGCATTTGTAGCTGTAGTCTACACCAGGCTGTACCCTATTGCAGCAACAGCTGTGGTACATCCCTAGGTCTCTCTTTGCTGCAGTTACTTCTGTAGTCTGCACCCATGCTGGCCTCTTATCCATCTACAGCAGCAGTGTATGCCTAGGACTCCCTCTCCTGCAGTTACAGCTAACGCACCCAGGTTGACCTCTGCTGCAGCTATCGCTGTGGTGTTTGGAAAGGCATCTATCTGCTGCACTTATTGCTGTGGTGTGCTCCCAGGATAACCTCTGCTGCAGCTGCAGTGTATGACCAGGCATCTATCTGCTGCAGCTATCGCTGCTGTGTATGCCAAGGTCTCTCACTGCACCCAGTCTGTCCCCTGCTGCAGTGTGCTTAGGAGTCTCTCTGCTGCAGTTAAAGCTGCAGTCTCTACCCAGGCTGCCTCATGCTGCAGCAACAGCTTTGGTATTTGCCTAGGCTTCTCTGTGCTGCATGTAAAGGCTGCTGCTTGCAAACACAACAGTGATGGACAGAATGTGGATCAATGTCACACATTCACCCCAGTCCAAAGATCTGGGCCCAAATCCATCGTTTTTCCACTCCACACCACCCTGGGTTAGACAATGGCGATATGCAAATCAGCGCTGACCCTGTGCCCCATGGGAACAGTCCAGTCCGAACTACAAAAGCCAAGTCCTTCCCAGAACGGAATCAAGCATCCGAGGACCGGCCCGGTTTCGAGGTAACACCTCTCATCAGCCCGGCTAGCTTGACTCCAGTGGTGTGGAGTGCCTCGGACTCACGTCTGAGCATCCCCAGTACACTTAGAGCGGTAATTGCAAACACAACAGTGATGGACAGAATGTGGATCAATGTCACACATTCACCCCAGTCCAAAGATCTGGGCCCAAATCCATTGTTTTTCCACTCCACACCACCCTGGGTTAGACAATGGCGATATGCAAATCAGCGCTGACCCTGTGCCCCATGGGAACAGTCCAGTCCGAACTACAAAAGCCATGTCCTTCCCAGAACGGAATCAAGCATCCGAGGACCGGCCCGGTTTCGAGGTAACACCTCTCATCAGCCCGGCTAGCTTGACTCCAGTGGTGTGGAGTGCCTGGGACTCACGTCTGAGCATCCCCAGTACACTTAGAGCGGTAATTGCAAACACAACAGTGATGGACAGAATGTGGATCAATGTCACACATTCACCCCAGTCCAAAGATCTGGGCCCAAATCCATTGTTTTTCCACTCCACACCACCCTGGGTTAGACAATGGCGATATGCAAATCAGCGCTGACCCTGTGCCCCATGGGAACAGTCCAGTCCGAACTACAAAAGCCATGTCCTTCCCAGAACGGAATCAAGCATCCGAGGACCGGCCCGGTTTCGAGGTAACACCTCTCATCAGCCCGGCTAGCTTGACTCCAGTGGTGTGGAGTGCCTGGGACTCACGTCTGAGCATCCCCAGTACACTTAGATCGGTAATTGCAAACACAACAGTGATGGACAGAATGTGGATCAATGTCACACATTCACCCCAGTCCAAAGATCTGGGCCCAAATCCATTGTTTTTCCACTCCACACCACCCTGGGTTAGACAATGGCGATATGCAAATCAGCGCACACCCTGTGCCCCATGGGAACAGTCCAGTCCGAACTACAAAAGCCATGTCCTTCCCAGAACGGAATCAAGCATCCGAGGACCGGCCCGGTTTCGAGGTAACCCCTCTCATCAGCCCGGCTAGATTGACTCCAGTGGTGTGGAGTGCCTGGGACTCACGTCTGAGCATCCCCAGTACACTTAGAGCGGTAATTGCAAACACAACAGTGATGGACAGAATGTGGATCAATGTCACACATTCACCCCAGTCCAAAGATCTGGGCCCAAATCCATCGTTTTTCCACTCCACACCACCCTGGGTTAGACAATGGCGATATGCAAATCAGCGCTGACCCTGTGCCCCATGGGAACAGTCCAGTCCGAACTACAAAAGCCATGTCCTTCCCAGAACGGAATCAAGCATCCGAGGACCGGCCCGGTTTCGAGGTAACACCTCTCATCAGCCCGGCTAGCTTGACTCCAGTGGTGTGGAGTGCCTGGGACTCACGTCTGAGCATCCCCAGTACACTTAGAGCGGTAATTGCAAACACAACAGTGATGGACAGAATGTGGATCAATGTCACACATTCACCCCAGTCCAAAGATCTGGGCCCAAATCCATCGTTTTTCCACTCCACACCACCCTGGGTTAGACAATGGCGATATGCAAATCAGTGCTGACCCTGTGCCCCATGGGAACAGTCCAGTCCGAACTACAAAAGCCATGTCCTTCCCAGAACGGAATCAAGCATCCGAGGACCGGCCCGGTTTCGAGGTAACACCTCTCATCAGCCCGGCTAGCTTGACTCCAGTGGTGTGGAGTGCCTGGGACTCACGTCTGAGCATCCCCAGTACACTTAGAGCGGTAATTGCAAACACAACAGTGATGGACAGAATGTGGATCAATGTCACACATTCACCCCAGTCCAAAGATCTGGGCCCAAATCCATCGTTTTTCCACTCCACACCACCCTGGGTTAGACAATGGCGATATGCAAATCAGCGCTGACCCTGTGCCCCATGGGAACAGTCCAGTCCGAACTACAAAAGCCATGTCCTTCCCAGAACGGAATCAAGCATCCGAGGACCGGCCCGGTTTCGAGGTAACACCTCTCATCAGCCCGGCTAGCTTGACTCCAGTGGTGTGGAGTGCCTGGGACTCACGTCTGAGCATCCCCAGTACACTTAGAGCGGTAATTGCAAACACAACAGTGATGGACAGAATGTGGATCAATGTCACACATTCACCCCAGTCCAAAGATCTGGGCCCAAATCCATCGTTTTTCCACTCCACACCACCCTGGGTTAGACAATGGCGATATGCAAATCAGCGCTGACCCTGTGCCCCATGGGAACAGTCCAGTCCGAACTACAAAAGCCATGTCCTTCCCAGAAAGGAAACCAGCATCCGAGGACCGGCCCGGTTTCGAGGTAACACCTCTCATCAGCCCGGCTAGCTTGATTCCAGTGGTGTGGAGTGCCTGGGACTCACGTCTGAGCATCCCCAGTACACTTAGAGCGGTAACTGCAAACACAACAGTGATGAACAGAATGTGGATCCATGTCACACATTCACCCCACATTCTGTCCATCATTGTTGTGTTTGCAGTTACCGCTCTAAGTGTACTGGGGATGCTCAGACGTGAGTCCCAGGCACTCCACACCACTGGAATCAAGCTAGCCGGGCTGATGAGAGGTGTTACCTCGAAACCGGGCCGGTCCTCGGATGCTTGTTTCCGTTCTGGGAAGGACATGGCTTTTGTAGTTCGGACTGGACTGTTCCCATGGGGCACAGGGTCAGCGCTGATTTGCATATCGCCATTGTCTAACCCAGGGTGGTGTGGAGTGGAAAAACGATGGATTTGGGCCCAGATCTTTGGACTGGGGTGAATGTGTGACATTGATCCACATTCTGTCCATCATTGTTGTGTTTGCAGTTACCGCTCTAAGTGTACTGGGGATGCTCAGACGTGAGTCCCAGGCACTCCACACCACTGGAATCAAGCTAGCCGGGCTGATGAGAGGTGTTACCTCGAAACCGGGCCGGTCCTCGGATGCTTGTTTCCGTTCTGGGAAGGACATGGCTTTTGTAGTTCGGACTGGACTGTTCCCATGGGGCACAGGGTCAGCGCTGATTTGCATATCGCCATTGTCTAACCCAGGGTGGTGTGGAGTGGAAAAACGATGGATTTGGGCCCAGATCTTTGGACTGGGGTGAATGTGTGACATTGATCCACATTCTGTCCATCATTGTTGTGTTTGCAGTTACCGCTCTAAGTGTACTGGGGATGCTCAGACGTGAGTCCCAGGCACTCCACACCACTGGAATCAAGCTAGCCGGGCTGATGAGAGGTGTTACCTCGAAACCGGGCCGGTCCTCGGATGCTTGTTTCCGTTCTGGGAAGGACATGGCTTTTGTAGTTCGGACTGGACTGTTCCCATGGGGCACAGGGTCAGCGCTGATTTGCATATCGCCATTGTCTAACCCAGGGTGGTGTGGAGTGGAAAAACGATGGATTTGGGCCCAGATCTTTGGACTGGGTTGAATGTGTGACATTGATCCACATTCTGTCCATCATTGTTGTGTTTGCAGTTACCGCTCTAAGTGTACTGGGGATGCTCAGACGTGAGTCCCAGGCACTCCACACCACTGGAATCAAGCTAGCCGGGCTGATGAGAGGTGTTACCTCGAAACCGGGCCGGTCCTCGGATGCTTGTTTCCGTTCTGGGAAGGACATGGCTTTTGTAGTTCGGACTGGACTGTTCCCATGGGGCACAGGGTCAGCGCTGATTTGCATATCGCCATTGTCTAACCCAGGGTGGTGTGGAGTGGAAAAACGATGGATTTGGGCCCAGATCTTTGGACTGGGGTGAATGTGTGACATTGATCCACATTCTGTCCATCATTGTTGTGTTTGCATGTAAAGGCTGCAGCCTGCACTTAGGCTGTCCTCTGCTGCAGCAACAGCTGTGGTGTGTGTCTAGGCCTCTCTCTGCTGCAGTTTACAACTGCAATGTGCTCCCAAGCGTTCCTTTGCTGCAGCTATAGCTGAGGTGAACCTGCTCTCTGCTGCAGTCTGGACCCATGCTGTCCTCTGCTGCAGCAGTAGTCAAAGTATATTCCTAGGCTTATCGCTGCTGCAGTTAAAGCTCAGTTTGGACCGGATGTATGACGTTACAACGCATACTTTTACCACGCATACCATTACAACGCGGTTTTTACCACGCATACCATTACAACGCATAGCGCTTTGGGGTGCTGGATAGTGAATAGTTTAATTTACTATTCCAACTCCAGTCCCCGTGGACACTAGGGAAGGTTATTGGATAGTAAATTAACCTATTCCCTATCCTAGAGCGCCCCCCAGCGCAATGCGTTGTAATGGTATGCGTTGTAATGACCGCGTTGTAATGGTAGTGCGTGGTAAAAAATTCATTGTAAAGGTTGTATACTGTTTGGACCCAGGCTGTCCTCTCCTGCAGTTTTAGTTGTGGTATATGCCTAGGCCTTTCTTTGCTGCAGTTAAAGCTGCAGTGTGCTCCAAGGCTTTCCTCCAGGGGTGTTTCTTGCGTGATGGCATTGGGGCTCCGCCCCCATTAGTCACCCCCTGGGTCGGCCATTGGAAGAGTGTAAAAAAGAAAATATCTTTATCAGGTTTTTTTTAATGTACTTGTACACGAGACACACCTCTTGCTTTTGTCGCTGTGGACTGTGATTTCTGATGAGTCTCGTGTCACTGCAAGCAACACTGATCATTTCCATTCACTAAAGCTGCTGGTGGGCGGGCCCTGCTGAGTCTACAGTATTTGCCGGCTGACGAGCTCACAGCCTTGAGGTCTATGAGGTCATCAGATCGGCAAAGACATAGCCACGAGGACCAGTCTCCACATAATCCACATTTTTGTAAAGCGCACAATCACCCTTAAGGGTCTTTAGGCACTGGGGGCCGTCGGGAAGATTAAGCAAGCTATTGCCCAGAGTCACATGGTGCTGGGCTAATCTGCCGCCGGTGCCGGGGATCGAACCGTGATCCCCAGATTCCGGAGTCAGCCGCCCTAGCCGCGGCGCCAGCTATTGCCCAGAGTCACATGGTGCTGGGCTAATCTGCCGCCGGTGCCGAGGATCGAACCGTGATCCCCAGATTCCGGAGTCAGTCGCCCTAGCCGCGGCGCCACACCTCTTCCTGGTGAGGTGGAAGTAAAGTTTGCCCCTGTAGCACCAGGGGACTCACGTCAGTCATGGAATGGAGAGGATGGTCACCCCACCCTTTCTCAACTCGTCAAGGGCGTTGGGGTCCCTCCCTGTGACGAGTTGGGAAAGGGTGGGGTAGCGCCTGCAGGTAGGTGGGAAGCAGAGATATAGAGTCTGAAAAGTTTGTCATCAGAATTTCTGAAAACACTCTTTGCAGACTCCAGGTGTCTGCTTACCAGGTTTCTGCTAATTGCAGGCCGTGTGGATGCCACTTGCAGCTCCAGCGGCAGTGTTTGATTGGCATCATCAATAATAACCCGTTATTTGTAAAGCGCAAACTACTCATCCGTAAGGGTCTCAAGGCACTGGGGGCCGTCGGGGAGATTAAGTAAGCAGCTGCAGCATGCAAGGTTTTGGGCACTGCAGGTGTGAATTACCTAGAAGCAGCCTGATCCCAAAGGTTCCCTGCAGCCCCAACTCTGTGAGTGGACCAGGCACAAAGCGAAGGTGGGTGAGTAAAAAAAGGTAAGTGGTCCATGCATCTGCAAAGCAATACAGAATCACTGTCAGTGGCAAAGCATGTTGCTCTGACAGTGAATCTGTATTGTTAAACCGAAGTCCAGACTCTTCCTCAGCAGTGCCAGCAGCGAGGAGTTTAATTGGTAATGCTAAGGTGTGCTTGCTGGACGAGAACAAAGTACTTCTTTTCAAAGTTTTCAGCTCTCTTGGAGGAAATAAACTGGAACTCAGAAGTCCTAACTCATCTCCCCTGAGAAGAAGGGTAGGCCAGGGGTGTCAGAAGGAAGACATCACAGTTTGTCACTGGCCATAAATCAGCAGCAGTGATCACGGGTGCCAGGCTGCTGTCTCCCCCACAGCAGTACTAGCCATTAAATAAAGCAAATGGTCAGCTTTCTGGAGAGAGTTAATGCTCATGTGGCCACATACTTGTGCTCCATTGATTGCTGCTGCGCAGCCTTTCTTTTATAATACAAAACTTCTTTTTGGTCGAGTTCAAAGCGTCTCCATTAATGTGTAAAGCATGATTCATTAGTCTTTGAAAAGAATTGAAGTCTCAGTTCGTTTTGGAAAACTAGCTAAGCAACAGCAGCTTTTCTGGTGAAAACATCCAATCCAATGAATGACTACTTTATGAGGAGCGTGTGGTGTTTGTTAACTGGGCGACATCGATTTTCATCTATTTATGTGTTTGGACACAGTCACTGTTGATCATGTTAGTAACTAGACAGACAGAAGGGCACAAGTGCAGTGTGGCCTTTGTGTGGACTCTGGAGGGTGTTGGTGTAACTGGAAGGGGAACATCCTTTACAACGCAACTTTTACCACGCAGTGCCTTTACGACGCAACTATTACAACGCATGTCATTACAACGCATTGCGCTGGGGGGCGCTCTAGGATAGGGAATAGATTTAATTTACTATCCAACACCTTCCCTACTATCCACGGGGACTGGAGTTGGAATAGTAAATTAAACTATTCACTATCCAGCACCCCTTAGAGCTATGCGTTGTAACAGCATGCATTGTAAAAACTGCGATGTAAAGGTAGGCGTTGTAAAAGTATGCGTTGTAACGTCATACATCCTAACTGGAAGCATGTTGCTGCTATGCACATAAACCAGTGTCTGGACTCTGCCTCTGCAGTGAGTTACATTTAACTTGCTGCATGATTTCTTTTCAGCTCTGTGAAAGAAAATGAGCTTGTGATGTGAGGTGTGCACCCCTCTGCTTGGTGGTGGGGGGGGGGTAGGTGGTGTCAGGTGGTAAGATACCACTGCCCATAAATCAGCAGCAGTGATTATTTGTGCCATTCTGCAGTCCCTGCCTCAGCAGTAGTCGATTAGATTTTACTTTTACCTTGTTCCTGCTCTTACATTTTTATGTTGTACTTTTTTGAAGTTCTTCGAGCTCAGTCGAAGCCTGCATGATGTTTTAAAAAGATCTCTAAACCATGCACTGAAGACTGCTTTTTTGTTTTAAAATCTTTGTCCATCAATGGATAGAACACCTTTGAGAGATGTTATTACTTTGTGTGATTTGACAGCATTGCCTCAAGGCCGTATTCTGTTTTTTCATGAAAATTAACTCCTTAACTGCGGCGCGAATTCCGCCAGAATGCAACGGTTTTAATCAGTGGACGGGGCCTCGTCGGACAACGGATGTGCGCAGCACTACGGAGGTAGTGCTCGCGACGGCCATTGACCGACGGGAGCACCTAAGGGGTTAGAGTATCTGTTTGTTTTGGGAAACTTGCTTAACAGCAGCTTTTTTGGTTAAATCTCCCAATCCACTGAATGACTGTGAGAAGTGTGTGGTGTTTATATAATCTTGCCAACATCAATGTTTGTGTATTTAGGTTTGGACCCTGATGATCATGTTAGTGTATGAACAGACAAACGTGCGCAACAAGTGAAGTGTGGCCTTTGTGTGGACAGTTTTGGTATCCATAAAAGCATGTTGCCATGCACATAAACCAGAGCCCGGACTCTGCCTTAGCAGTGACTTGCTTCGAATTCTGCACAACGTATTTCTTTTCAGCTCTGTGGGGGCAAGGCTGGGTCCAGAAGTTTGACAAAAAAAAGGATGCTGGGATTGTTGCAGCATCACCCCAAGAATGCAATTACTCTGGAGGGGGTGACTCCTGGGCCACGTTTTGCTGTTTAGTTCAATAATATGGACAGCCTAATATGTACATCCCTCACCATGAATCATTGATTCCTTGCCATTGGTAAATCAGTTCCTTGAAATCGGTGTGATAACTGGCATCCAAGTTTGCAGTGTCTCTCACTGGGTAACCAATCACAAAACTTCTCGCTATCTGCACACATTCCTTAAGAAGGAAGTCTGGCGTACCTACAAAGCTAGGAAATTTCCAAGGTACTTTTAAAGTGCTTGTACAAAAGCCTATGAAAGCTATTGCTTTTTGTAGTTTTTATTTTAAATTACACTGGAAAATGCATCATTTTACCCCATTGTTTGTTAAAGATCTGCATGGGAAATGGTGACCGGCCTCCCAAAAATGCTGTGTCTTTTTAAAGTGAACCCCAATGCTTCACCCCCACGCACCACTTAGCCTCCCCACTCTCAAATTTAACCAGCCGCCACTGCCTTCCTCTGCTGCAGCTATAGCTGCGGCGAATTGCCACCCTGCTCTCTGCTGCAGTCTGGACCCAGGCTGTTCTCTCCTGCTGCTACAGCTGCATCGTGTGCCTAGGCCTCTCGCTGTTGCTATTAAAGCTACAGTCTGCACCGAGGCTGTTCCCTGCTGCAGCTGTGGCTGCAGTGTATGCCTAAGTATGTCTCTGCTGCAATTACAGCTGCAGGCTGCACTCAGGCTGTCTCCTGCTCCAGCTACACTGTAGCTGCGGTGTGTGCCTAAGCCTCTCTCTGCTGCAGTCACAGTTGCAGTCTGCACACAGGCTGTCCTATGCTGCAGCTGTAGCTGTGGTGTATGCCTTGGCCTCTCTCTTCTGCAGTCACACTTGCAGTCTGCACCCAGGATGTCCCCTGCTGCAGCTGTAGCGGTGCATGCAGAGCCCCCTCTCAGTCTCTTCTGCACCTGTGGCCGCGGCGCCCGCCCGCACGTGCAGCAGCAGTTCGTAGGAGTCTGCTATCGTAGAACTTGCTGCGTGCAGGTCGGTGAGTTCGTGTGAGCGAAAGATAACTGCGTGCGTCAATCGCGCGGACGTGGGCCCGAGCCCGCGCGCAGGTGGCATGGTAACCTCTCAGCGGCGATGCGCCTCCGAGCCCACCAGGTGCTTCAAGCAGCGTCAGAGGAAGGCGTGGGGCGCGAGGCGGGCTTGAGAGGGCGGGATCGATCCGCGATGGCGCAGAGGGGGGTCTAAGGGTTCACGAAACCAATCCGCAGGGTGCCGATCGATTAACATAGGCCTCGTCTCATTATTGCATCGGCCATTGCCTGAGTTAAAGTAGCTGAAGACATGCCACATCAGAAGCTGAAGGGGGCGCCGTCCCCTCCGATAATGCATCGATGGGAAAGGTTCGGGCGATCGTGAAATCTTCCTCGAAGACCTTGGCCAGTGCCATACCACGAATGGCCGCAGGATGTCGCTACTGCCGTACGGTTGGTGTCTGCCTTCAGGACCGCCACCACTGCCGTACTGCGACTGACCAGTTGGTGTCACTGCTGCACCAATGTCTCTTTTCTCTAGAACCCGGCCATTGGCTTACTGTCTCTAGGAACCACGTTGATGCTTACACTTCGTCAAGGAAATAATCCCACACTATGGAAAACACTAAAGAAAATGCACCCGGGGGAGTCAGTGGTTGAAGTGAATTATTTCTGGTGGGCATCGGAGAGGCTGCAGCGACCCACCCCTCACTGTTGAAAGCACCCCCCTAGGCAAACCTGAGAACTTACAGACAGAATTGTTTGAGCCGTATTTTAGGCCGTATTTTAGAGAAGAACCACATTTTATTGAATTGTTGAATTCTGTGTGATTGCTGTTTACAGTTATTTTCTTGAGTAGGGTGCACTACAGTGGGCAAGTTTGCACACAAAAGGATTGTTCAACTGTGACATTATTGATCCAGGGTTCCGGCATTTATTCTAGAGTTCACATTTGGAGTGTAGAAAAACGGGGCGTGTATTATGTATGTCTTAATGGACGCTGCAGAGAGCTGTGAAACAGATTTTACTCGCGAAAGGCAGCCAGCGCAGTGTACAAGTGTAAAGGTGATATGGTTGTGTTAGGTCAGGCTAAGAACCTGTCTGATAGCAGCATTCTGGATTTGTTGAAGTTTAAGCTTCGTGAGCCTGGTCTACTGCACATTCCCTGTTCGTCCATGTTCCCGTCCCATCCCTTACACAGGAGCAGTTCACCTCCTCAACAGAACCTATCACCTAGCTGAAGTCAAAATACTTAAATCAATATGGCGCTGCCTACTCACCATGCATAAAGCAGGAAGCAGATCACCAAGACAGCCTGGGAGCACAACAGAAACTCTTAAGAAAGAATACAATCACCATAAACAAAACCCCAGGAGAGTGGGAATGGAATGGGAAGACCTGAACTCAGAGTAATGAAGATCACCAGTAAGAAAGTGGGCATTGGGATAGACAAGACATGACAGCGGTAGAGATTGTTGCGGCCTGGATGATGTAGAAGAAACCTAGGAAAAGAAAGATACATCATAATTTTCTCATAGGTTTTGAAACTACATTTTGTCACATAGTTAAGCTGACATTGGAGTCAGAGTGAGAGTTTGAAGTCTCTAATAGTTCCCAAATTCTTCACTTACCTTGAGCTGGGTGGAGAAGACTCAATCTCCTTTGACCAGCCCCTGTTGTGGGATCATGCCTTCCATGACCTACAGGTGAGGATCTTGTTTTTGAGGGCTTGAATTTCAAGTGACTTTGCACCATCAGGGCATCTATGACCTAGGAGCAGAGTGCAGTTGTGTCTAAATCTAAGGGTTTTCCAGTTTAGAATTCTCTACATGTCACAATAGTTGTAACAAAGAAAGCGTAAAAGAAATGAGGGCGATGAAGAGTTTTTAACAAAACAGTTTTATTGATAATCGCATATCATGCCATATAAAGTCACATAGCACCACACATGACATGAACATATATGTGATAGACTTCGCACCGCACAAACTGTGATATACTTTGCAGATGCCATCTACACCCAAACCTAGTTACTCCCTAATTCCCCGGTACGCCACCCAGTCAAGAGGGGTGATTGCTGAGCTTTTAGGGACACCTACCTGGTGCAAGAATTGTACTCACAAGAAAGGCAGCAGAGTCAAAAATTTGTTTCTGTCTGTCTGTGACTTGATATCCTATGTCCTTTAGTATTTAGAGTAGTAGTGGATGGATTGTCAGTTCCACATCCAAGTTGTAAACCTGTCTGTCCGAGAGAAGTTTGTTTTACTGGGGAAATTTGAGATTTGAGTGGCAACTGCTTTCCGCGTACTCAGAAATAATATAGTTCATATGGGCTTGTAATTTGTTGGATCCACATAGTCGAATTCTTGCTTCTTCAGGTGGGGCTTAGGGTAGGATATTTTAATTCACTGTGAAATTCTCTGGCGGTAAGGATGTGCTTTTGATCGTGATACAGCTGCCGAGGATGCTAGGAGGATATTCTTGGATATATTTGGGAGGCGGGTTCAGCAGGTGTTGGAGCAATGCTGATAATTGGGATTAGAAGATTGGTCTCGTTTGTGGAAATAAGCTTGAGAGAGCAGAGATGTGTTTTTGTATTAACATTAACAGAATTCGCATCTATTAGAAGTGTGATGTGGTTGTGGTCTCCCTTTGTCAGAAAGCGTGTCTCGAGATCATTAGCCTAATTAGTATGGTGTTCTGTCACAGAGTCGCAGAATTCTTCAGTGGTGCTGGAACAATTTTCAAAGTGGGGGTGCTGTGAGCAGTGTTACATCACCAAAGTCATGGGGATAAAAAAAAATTCAAGCATCAAACAAAGAACAAGTGTAGCAAATAAAGCAAGACCGTTCAGTTGGAGAGTGGTATGAGTGTATTATATAGGCGGTGGTGCATTTTGGAGCACGCTGTCTCCATAATATCACTAAAGCATGGTGTGGTAGCTCACTGTCATTTACGGACAGCCCATTTTGCATTGAAATAGTCACTACTTTTGGAGAGACATGCAGTTTTACTGAGCAAAAACTATATTGGACACTAACTATAATGTGTGGAAATTTGGTTTCAGCAAATTCATTTCCACATCACTAAATATATTTTCTTGATTTGTTTTGTTCCCATTGAAATCTTTGCTTCCCTCAGACTTTATAATTACAAAAAAAGTGCTTCATTTGTGCTTTTCAAACTGCTGATATATTTTGAGGTATTTGTACAGTTCATATGCAAACATTTGAATATTTATGTGTTGGAAATAATTACATTCGACAGCTTTTTCCTTCTCACCTCAGCAAGGTTGTCACACAGTTCTCTTTACATAATCCTTTTACTCTGCAGTTATAAAATGGAAAGTAAACACCAATCTCCATGTTAAAAGAATAAGCAGGAGTTTCTCAGAAGACTTAGCCTGACATTTGACCTCTGTTTTTGAGCCAGCACCCTCCTGCCAGCTCAGCGAACCCCAGCCAGGCCGCCGACAACTTCACAAAGTGGATCAGCAACTGCGCGGACGAACTCGCCCCACTGAGGACCCCGCCTAGCAGACCCGGCAGCAAGAAGGCCCCATGGTTCACCGACGAACTCAAGAGCTCCAAGAAGAACTGCCGAGCCCTCGAGAAAGTCTGGAGAAGGGAACCGACACCGGACAACAGGACCACCTTCAAACTTGCCACCCGGAAACACCACCAGCTGATCCGCGCCGCCAAGAAAACAGCATTCAAGGACCGGTTGGACAACAACGCACACAACAGCAAGGAACTCTTCAACATCGTGAAAGAGCTCTCCAACCCCAGCGCAGGAAACAACGACATCACCCCATCGCAAGACCTCTGCAACTCCCTCGCTTCATACTTCCACAACAAGATCACGGACATACACAGCAGCTTCGACAACCAACCAACGCACACCATGACCGAACAACCACCCCCCACCACCACCCTCCACGCCTGGACCCCGATCAGCACCGAAGACACCATCCGCACGATGAACTCCATCCACTCCGGATCACCGACCGACCCCTGCCCTCACCACATCTTCAACAAGGCCGACGCTGTCATCGCACCCCACCTGCGCGACATCATCAACACATCATTCGACACCACCATCTTCCCTGAGAGCTGGAAACACGCCGAACTCAGCGCTCTACTCAAGAAACCAACAGCGGACCCCACCGACCTCAAGAATTACCGCCCCATCTCGCTCCTCCCGTTTCCAGCCAAAGTCATCGAGAAGACCGTCAACAAGCAGATGGCCGCCTTCCTCGAGACGAACGGATCCCTCGACTCCTCACAGTCCGGATTCCGAGCCAACCACAGCACCGAGACCGCCCTCATCGCCGCCACCGATGACATCCGAGCCCTGATGGACAAGGGAGAAACAGCGGCCCTCATCCTCCTAGACCTCTCCGCGGCATTCGACACGGTCTGCCACCGCACCCTAGTACGGCGCCTCAGCAACATCGGAATCCAGGACAAGGCGCTGGAATGGATCATCTCCTTCCTCGACGGAAGAACACAGAGAGTCCGCCTACCACCGTACAAGTCAGAGGCCTCCGAAGTCATCTGCGGCGTCCCCCAAGGATCATCTCTGAGCCCCACCCTCTTCAACGTCTACATGAGCCCCCTCGCGGCCATCGTACGCAAACACAACCTCAGCATAATCTCCTACGCCGACGACACCCAGCTGATCCTCTCCCTGACCAACGACCCCGCCGCCGCCAGAGCCAACCTGCACGAAGGGATGAAAGAGGTAGCCGAGTGGATGACGACCAGCCGCCTGAAACTGAACTCGGACAAGACGGAGGTCCTCATCCTGGGCTCCTCACCCTCCGCCTGGGACGACTCCTGGTGGCCTCCCGCCCTGGGCACCGCACCCAAACCGACAGACCATGCACGCAACCTGGGCTTCATCCTGGACTCCTCCCTCTCCATGACCAGGCAAGTCAACAACGTCTCCTCGGCGTGCTTCAACATCCTACGCATGCTACGGAAGATCTTCTGGTGGATCCCCACCGAGACCAGGAAGACCGTCACCCAGGCCCTCGTCACCAGCCGACTGGACTACGGCAACGCCCTCTACGCCGGTACCACCGCCAAGCTCCAGAAGAGACTCCAGCGGATCCAGAACGCCTCAGCCAGACTCATCCTCGACATCCCACGAACCAGCCACATCTCCGGACATCTGAGAGACCTTCACTGGCTCCCCGTCAACAAAAGAATCACCTTCCGCCTCCTCACCCACGCACACAAAGCCCTACACGACCAAGGCCCGAGCTACCTCAACAGCCGAGTCAACTTCCACGCTCCCAAACGCCACCTCCGATCAGCCAACCACGCCCTCGCCGCCGTCCCCCGCATCCGAAGAGCGACTACAGGAGGAAGGTCCTTCTCCTACTTGGCCGCCAAGACCTGGAACTCCCTCCCAACCGACCTGCGCCTGACCCAAGACCACCTCTCCTTCAGGAAGAAGCTGAAGACCTGGCTGTTCGAGCAGTAGCGGCCCCCCCCCAGCGCCTTGAGACCCTACGGGTAGGTAGCGCGCTTTATAAGTGTCACTGATTGATTGATTGATTGACCACACAGGATTACACACAGTGAGCGACCCAGAATACCCTTGAGGGCTTGGGAGATAATGATAGAAGGGTAGAGATGCCTTCAAGGGAATTTGTTTACAGCAACTTAAGTTATTTCAACCAAACTTGGAGGGATAAGTAAATAAACCCTGTATGGATTAAATCTTTGTATGAATACTACAACTCACATAACATTAAACAAATCAAAAACCACATCAAAACACAAGGACTGACAAGGTGTATAGAAAAAAGGTATTTATCACAAAATAATTGAATCAATATATACAGTAAAACAAAGGTCTGAGGGTCTATAGATAATAAAAAAATATGTAACACAACAGAACCTAAGAACACCTATCCAATACAATACAATAAATGTACTGTATTGGATAGGTGTTCTTAGGTTCTGTTGTGTTACATATTTTTTTATTATCTATAGACCCTCAGACCTTTGTTTTACTGTATATATTGATTCAATTATTTTGTGATAAATACCTTTTTTCTATACACCTTGTCAGTCCTTGTGTTTTGATGTGGTTTTTGATTTGTTTAATGTTATGTGAGTTGTAGTATTCATACAAAGATTTAATCCATACAGGGTTTATTTACTTATCCCTCCAAGTTTGGTTGAAATAACTTAAGTTGCTGTAAACAAATTCCCTTGAAGGCATCTCTACCCTTCTATGATTGACCACACAGCAAATTAGACAATCTAAAAACAATCAGCCAGATTCATCATTGTCCCGTTTAGCGAGTCCTTAATAGCGATTATTAAGGAATCGCTATTAATGACTTGCAAAACGAGATTCATGTAGAAATCGCAAAATAAATTGCGATTCCTACAGCTTCCTTATTTGCGATTAGCAAATTGCTAATCGCAAATAAGGAATTACTCCCCATTCATTCCTATGGGCCTAAAGGCCCATAGGAATGAATGGGGAGTAATTCCTTATTTGCGATTAGCAATTTGCTAATCGCTAATCAGGATGCGATTTCAAGGGTGCCAGAGGTGTCCAAAGGACACCCTTTAGCACTCCTGAAATGGAAATGTAGCCTGATGTTGTGCACACACATGTCCAAAGGACATGTGTGTGTGTAACATACCACTTAGAAAAATGCACTAAAGTGCATTTTTCTAAGTTTTCGCTATTTACCACGAAGTCAGACTTCGTGGTAAATAGCGGCCGGAAATGGCGAATTCGCAAATTTTAAAAGTTTCATGAATTGCATTTAAGGAATCTTAAATAGAGATTCCTTAAATGCTATTCCTCGCTAAAATGCGAATTCTGTAATAGCGAATTTTGCATTTGGGATGATGAATCCCAAATGCAAAAATTGCACTCGCAAAGGGCCAGATTCTCAGAATCTAGCCCTTTGCGAGCGCAATTTCCCTTGATGAATCTGGCTGTTTATGTCTATATTTTTCTTTATTTATTGATCAATCCGCTTTTTGAACTCTAGCATGGTTATTTAGGGGCACTTGCATCGCCCCCCACCACTACTTTCAGCGCCTATGGAATTAAATGTGATTGATGTATTCTTATGTCCTGTCTTGTTTAGGAAATCTGAGATGATTTTGAAGAGTTCTTAAGGAGGGTTTACTGAGCATTAAAGGTGTGTTTTGTACTGAGATCTCTAAGCTTTTTTGATGCTTGCTTTTGTGATTCTGTGTCGTCACCGTGGCTGGTTTTCTTTCTCTGTTTGTGATTCCTTCCACTGTTTGATCACTCCACTTGAAGGGATTGGTTTCTTTGACTTAGATAAGCCCTTATGCAGCAAATATAATGTTGGCTTATGGCCCGCACCATATGCTGATCCACTGATTACATGGTGGTAAATAAGCACTTTTAGATTCGTGAATGGACCGAAGGTCTGATGGAGCTCAGCTTAGTGAGGACATGTGATGCATGGTGAAGATTGAAAGTTATTGAGCAGACCTGAAGTGTGGTGCAGATTGGGTGTGTCATCTATGTGTTGAAATCCACCATAGGTTTGAGACAGTTGTGATGTCCAATACAGAGTCCGAGAGGGTCTGGGTGAAGACCAGCTGTGTGGCGGTGGTTGGTAGAAGAGAAGGAATGAGGCAGAGAAAGCTTGGAGTGGTGAACAGCAAATGAAGTATGGCTTGCACTCCAGTTGAATTTCCTTTGATGGCTGTGGTCCCTAAGGTGTTTTTGTACACTGCTGCCAGTCTCCTACTACCCTTCCTATTTAACCAGCTTCTGTTGACGCTTAGGTAGCGGTTAGCGAAGGATTCATGTACTATGACTGTAGCATCATCTCCCGTCCAAGCTTCTGTCATAAAGAGGTGGTCTGGCCTGGAATCAGCTAGAATGTCATATGTGAGCATTCCGTTCTTCCATACAGCTGCCAAATAGGTGATCGTGTGGTGACGGCAACAGAAGGCCATGAATCCCAACTGGATGTTGTAGTATTGTTGTGTGGTCTTGTTGGATGGGCTCACTTGGAGAGGAATATGTGGCTACTTGAGTCCAATGGTTCGATATGTTGGGTATCCATGGTTCAGCTGACCATTGGCAGGTGGGTTTATTTGAAGATCTATTGGATGAAGCCAGCAATATTTGACTTTTTGCCGTGATGTCCCTGAGGGTTGCTTCTGTTGGAATGGCAGAAGAGGAGGTGTCCCAGGTGGTCCTTCCAAGATTGCCCGGGTCTCTTGTTTGAGAGGTTGCAGAGAGCGAGAGGCCTGGGATATGTGGTTCCTGGCTGGTAAGGTAATGATAGGCCATGTAAATTGACTGTACCAGTACTTGCTCTGGCCGGTTTGGAACCAGAGTCTGCATGGTGCTGTCTCTGACTCAGGTGATCGATCCAAAAGACAGAGCAGAGAGTTAATAGGGCCAGTGTCACTAGGGATTGTTGAGAGGTGAAATAGAAGATAAGTTGGTAGGTTTGTGATACAGGTATGGTTGCTAGTTATTAAAGAGAATCTTGATGCATTAGGAGGGCTAGGAGGAGTTTGTGGGGCAAGTTGGGCAGAGGGAGGAGAGGTCAGAGTAGGTACAGAGTAAAGAGCGAAATGCCTGTTATGAAGGTTAGGTTGGACCAAGATGTCGGAGGTGAAGCCCAGCAGTGATATAAGGGGAGACTCGCTGATAGGATGGTGAACGGTGAAAGTAGGTGAGGGCCAAGATGGTGGTAGCCCTTGACAAGAGCCCGGCTCCCAATGAGAACAAGCCCTGCCCATGGGTCGTTTGGGGAGGAGGAGGGAGGAAGAAGTTGAAGAAGCGCTTTCCTGGGGAGGAACGGAGAGTTCTCAACTGTTCTTGGATATATCTGAGCTGTTGTCATAGTTCAAGTGCAGTTCAATGGAGGAAGGTGGGCTCCTTGAATGAGTATAGGAGCTAGGAGATCCTCCATTGGTCAGCTGGAAGGGCAACCCAAACCTTGAACCTCTAGTTCCAGATGGTTTCTATCTATTAGACCAGAGGTGGAAACACATTTGGAAACTACCACCTGAGTTATTGGGAGACACCTTTAGTTTAATATTCCGTGTCCTCCCCTCTCTTTGCTCTTTCCCAATAGTTTGGTCCAGCTAGGAAGTTCCTGGATGGTTCCTTAGAGGCCCTTGATGCATGCAGCAGCAGGATCAGCCCAGTTCTAACGCCCGCTAAAGTACGCATTCACCTTCACATCAAGAAGTTAATGTGTCCTTCAGGACAAGGGCCCATCTCCAGACAAGCCCCATTTAGATGCCTGGGAGCCAATTTACAGCCTCTCGAGCTATTTTTTAGCTATTTTCTCAATGTTCCCGAGAATCCCTCATCCAAGGGGAACTCTGCCTTGGACCAGCTGCTGTCTAGTTGTACTATGAGCCTATGTAGATGGACTGATGAGCCTGGGCAGGCCTGCGTCATGGGGCGGTGAAGATTGGTTCCAGTTAGTGCTAAGTTCATCTTAGGGTATTTTCAGGGACAACTCTACTCCCATTTGGACGTTTGCCAATGTTTTCTCCAGGTGCTGAACTACACCATGATTGGTAGTCCTCCCTTCCTGAGGTTTTTAGGGTGTGCAGTGCGCATGTCCGTCTTACGGAAACTGAGCTGAATGCGGAGTTTGGCCTTGTCCCAGTGCATAAGATTTTCAAGTCGGCATCTTATTGCAAGAAAAGCCAAGAACAACTCAATCCTAGCAACCTGATGGCCATTTGCTGACAATAGCTATTGTACTCGTGGAACACAGAACCCATCAGAACCCATCAAAATGAATTCCACACAAAAATATTTTCTGAACTTAAGAACTGTGCTTTAAATCCAATGACCAACAAAGGGTGGCCTAATTACTGAAAACATGGATCTAACAAAATTATAGAAACAGAAGCCCACCAGGCTAAACAATTTAGTGTCTTAAAGGCCCTGCTTTATATTTTACTGTAGTGGATGTGCAGTGTATTTTTCTACACAGGAATACATCGATTTATTGCACTCAAATAATATATATAAACATAAAGTGTTATTGATTAATCCTTTTTTTGTTTTTTAGCAACATTCATAACACATGCTAAAGACTCATGGTGAAATCTAATAAAATTCTTATAAACATTTTAATTGTACTGGGCCCAGTCCCATTTTTTTCAACGGATAGATAACAAAGGCACATACCTACATTTGCACCCTGACTCATACCTTACAATATCACCACAAAAAATATCATCTATGTTGAACAGTTACAGAATACAGCAATGTTGTGGCAGTTGTAAGATTGATAAAACAACAACTGCGGACGCTGTTTCGGCTTCCATATTTGATTCAACCAAAGCCTTCCTCGGGACAGAAGGAGCATTGTTGTAACATATTTGTAAATCTGCTGCTCTAAATGCGGCCATCTCACTGTGCATACCATTTACAGTTCTGAACATCCCTTGAACAACTTAGTGCACTCTGGGAGTTGTAGTTTTGGCTTGTTTGACCTGAGCTAATTGGACTAACACGTTTGAAATGAATGATTTTACAAGTATGCCCACAGTTGGAACTTAGTGTCACTGATCGCCACAGTCATTGTCAGTCACCTAGTAATCTTAGAGATGTGTTAAGTAGCTCTTGGGTTTATTGCACGTGGAGCCTTTCGACAAGAGGAATTCTAGGAGTTACAGAAGGAAGCATTTTACTCAGCATATATATAGTCAATAGACCACGGCCAGCGGTGAAGGCTTCAGCTTGGAGAGATTACTCTCCAGGGAGGAGAGATTCCATTTTTATCTCTACATGAATCAGTCTTGAACTTTTCTCACCATGAATTATCTGCCAAAAATATCAACATTTTTTCCAGAAGCGGTGAGGAGCTGTCAAACGAGAAATCAGAAAAAGCTAAATGTTTGAGAGGGATGGGACTCTGGGCAGCTCTACCACAGATGTGCTGCCCTAGTGAACTCTCTAAGGTTAGTGCCAAGAAGCTGTTCACAGCACTCATGCTCAAGGCCAAGTAAACAGGTCAGGGTTCCCTGACGCAGGCCGCATTCACTCACAAAGGAGGGCGCCATATGACAGCATGTAACCAAGAAAGCTGTGCCCCCGTCCTGGGCTTTTCTTTTACAAATCATTATTTTCTGATTTTTTTAGGGCTCTAGTGAATCCGTTGAAGTGAACCAGGACCACAAATTATAACATGCTATTATTCTCATTTTATTTTTCCTGGGGGGGGCGACACTTCCTCGCCTTAGCTGAGGAGCCGCCACTGTCTTTGAAGATGAGGTAATCCATATAGTCATGGTGGCAAGGACCAAGCCTAGAGAGGACTCAGTCAGAATTGTTGGAGGACACACATAAGAGTAGGGGTGTTGGAAATTCACATCATTTGCTTTCGCGTAATTAGGCAACATTTCAGCAAAGTAGCACGTGATGACATGAAACACAAAACTGACATCTGACTCTGGATTTTGGAGCAAAATGCATCATTTCATCCAATTTTGACACAAGGATACATTTTGTGCTAAAAATACTGCAAAGAAACAAATTCATTGCAAACAACAGCCTTTCGCGCTCTTTTGATTATATTATTAATGTGCGTTTGGTGAAATTTTACTGTGAATGGTGTAGTTGTAGTAAATATTTCTCACGATTGCGCATAATTCCACAGTGTGGCATAATAGTGTAATGTAGGGGATTTTGCTTAATATGCGAGCGTAATGCAAGATGATGTAATTATGCCAGTAAATTTGTGAGGGTTTGTCCTGTTTAATGGGTAGGTCCCACAGCAAACAGCTCTAAACCTACATTTTCCATTGCCTGTTAAATGTGAGTGGCAACTTTGGCATTTTTTGAATCAACATGAATATTGTAATCTCCCAGAACAGTCACTTAACCCACCTTCATATTAAGAGCGGCCAATGGATCCAGGAATCCCTCCCTAAAGGACGCTTTTGCTGACAGAGCACAGCAGTAGACTTTGGGTTTCTGCAAGAATCTTTACCTTCTCTATTTTCTTTAATATTTACTAGACAGTTTGCAGATGAAGCGAACAAATGTGGGTTTAAAGACATCCACAAACAGTAGTCTTAGGTGTTTCTTTCCAGTAATAAGTCATATGAAGGCCTAAAGCACTGCACGGCCAAATGTTTTCTGGCAGTAATACGATGGATGGACAGCGACCTTCTCAGATTTAATCCCTCTAAAAGAGTTGGGATAAAAATCTTAGCTGTCTTCCACAAATAATTCATGTGGCCGCCTCATTTTTTCTAGCTTTGTGGCTGTTGTGTATGATTTTGTTTTTCATTTATTCCCAGTAACAGAAGAGCGGTTGTACCTAACACAGCAATCCATTCTCGTTCAGATTATGCCAACGTGTGTTATTTGTGGCCACCAGTAAGAGACATTTGCTGAGCTCCATAGAGTGTAAAATGTTGCACTTAGGACCATTTTTAACACACGTAAACGAGTTAGTGCTGCGAAGATCCCTCCAGTAGAGCGACGCTTTGTGTTCAAAACCCTGTGTCTGTGTTACAGGCTGTACATGGTAATTACCCTTTTACGACACAAAAGCATGTTAAAGGAAAAACCAAAGTGGCAGAATTTATCGTCTGATAAAACAATCCAATTACATGTACCCTGAGTGAATTACTCCAGGCTCGCAGAAGAGGCTTTAGCAGCACGCTTGTGGGATGGGCTCCCAATGTTTCTTCCACCTCAGACCAGTTCTTTTTATTTTTTATTTTTAGCAAGGCTATAAAACGCATGGTTTTTCTGATGGATAGTGTGGGTTAGGATAACTGTGAGCCTTGTAGCATACGTTTGCACTTAATAAATTCACATTCTATTCAGTTCAATTCAAGTTTCTCCTTTCCCCCACCACTCTATTACCCCGTGTCTGCAGGACATCCTCTTTCCGGTCTTTAGCGTTCATTTACTTTCCAGTGCATTCTGGGAGTTGTAGTCTGTGTTCCCTTCACATGCCACTTTATTGTCTGCTAACAGTGATTGGTAGAAGCAGGGTAGGACTGACCTTTAGAACAATCTTGCAGTGCCAGATGGGCCGGTCTGATGGGTCAATGTGTTGGCCAGTTTTGTTGTTATTTATTGGTTTGTTTTGTGGTGTGGTGTGGTGGGCCTGGTTTGTTCCTATATGTGGACCAGTGTCTACTGCTATTGAGTTTGAATAATCATAAAACATCATGGAGTGTTACGCGATCTGCTGCAATGCAAAACGCTGCCTTAGCCTGTCAGTCACATTTTTAAATCCAGAATAAGATGATGCAGTCTCCTAAAGTAGAGGTGAAAAAGCAGGAGAGGAAATTAAGCCCCCCCCTTAATTTCCACTCCTGCTCCTGACATGTGACAGGCGCTGTAACCTCATTGAAGGCAACGTCGATGGACCAATAGCACTCTGAGGGTGGTACAGCAAGGATATGTGAATGGTTTGATCTTTTGATGGGAAGGAAGACAGTGAATCACGTATGCATTTCCGTAACATTTACATACACATTCACTGTATTTAGCACAAATTCCTATGGTTCTCCACCTTTGGAAGCCCACCTAGACAGCAGGTCTTAGAAACTTCAGAGTTACTCAATTTATAAATATAGGACCGGTTTTTTACTTACCACTTCATAAAAGGGATTCTCATTAATTCTTTTGCCTGGCCCTATTTTCTGTCCCAGTCAGACACCGGCTACAAGCTATTGTCTTGATAACATGGAGGAGTATAGGCCTGTCACCTTTCCACACTCTCTTTTTTAGGTCTTGCCTTAGACAGCACTTGTTCTGTCTCCTGCAAAACATTTTGTTACCTTATAAGGGATTGCAGACCACCCTCTGCCGACTATTGGTTGGCTTTGTTGTCACTCATTTGCTTCTTTTGTATTCACCTGCTTCTGCAGCCTTCCTTCCTTGATCCTAGTGTGTTTGTCCCTCCCCTGAAGCATGGGCACATTACTGCATCCTTCCACTGCTTGCTTTTCCAGGCCCTAATCTTTTCTTCTCATTTAGGCACTCCAGGAGAGTGCATGTGTTTTTCAGAAGTCTCCCTTGTACGTCAGCTCCATACGTGTTCTTCCACCAGTCCGTAATGCACAACCACCCTCCATTGTCCGTGTGCTTCTCCTACCTCCTAACCCCACAGTGTGGCTGTGCTTCACCCAGCCCCTTCATCCCACCTGCCGGTATTTGTCTGCTTTCCACAATACCCACCCACCCATGCACCTTCAACTGTTTGCATCCCCTCACGTCTGTCCACTTCCTCCCACTTGCTGTCTTCCCTCCCTCCATGTCCCCTCGGGATCACATGGTTAAAAATATTTATTTTTACGGTGCTATGAAGCCACCAGCTGCAATATGCTTTAAAAAACAAACAAACACAGTAGCGCAAGCCGCATCATAGCACTTTTTAGGTCTCGGCTGGCGAAAGCAGCGCGCATGCATTGCTCTCATCATAAGAGAGCTTCTTGGAATCAATACAGATTCCAAAGCTCTCGGAGGCGGAGTTGAAGCCCTGCCCATCTTCCTCATTCGCGGGCGTCATCCTGCATGCAAAACGCAGGTTCACGATTGAAAAGGATCCTTCGTAGTCCTTTCCCGTTGACAGGACTATTTTAACGGAACGCTTGTACAGCGAGATTTTATCTCCCTTTGGATCCTGTTTAATTATTAAATTTGTTTAATTAGTACTGATGTGGCGTCAGAGTGCGGAGGAAAATATGCAAGATGCTGACTGACATGGGTGGCCTGCAGAATCGATTTGGGGGAACACGAAAAATGTGCCTCCTCTGTCCCTTAAATATGTATCTACTTCAGAGCTTCGTTGGGGCCATGCCCTCACCATCTCGTTAGGCTACTCTCCTTGTTCTTTCTCCGGGCCTAGTACCACAAACTGCCCTCGCCCCCCGCTGCTCCCCATCCCCACGGTCTCCCCATCTCCCCTGTCTCCTCATACATCTGCCATTTGTCCATTCACTAGCCCCGGCCGCTGTGAAGTGCAACAAAAAGGTACGCTCAAATACAGTGCGTCACCGTTTCAGGTCTTTTTTTCAGCCTTTCATAGGTTCACATTAGATTGACGCGCAGTGCCCCAAGAGACCAAAAGAAAGTACAAGTGCCGCGAACCAAAGGACTGCTAGTTCCCCAGGCCTGTGATCTGATGGCTAAATTACTTAAAAGTGGATGCCCTTTGCAGTGAAGCTTCCCATCTGTTACCGCCCCTTAAGGGATAACTGGTGACAGCTGGTGTTACAGCGCTCGGGGTCAAACCCTGCAAGGGCCAACTAACCCTTTCAGCCTTCAAAAGTCGACAAACTGCATACTAAGACACTGGATAGTAATAACACCTGTTAACCACAGTGCTTTGAAGCGGCGAAGCAATTGAGCGCTTCACAGAATCGGCATCCCGAAACCTGGACAGGTAAAGTTGCACTTAAAAAAAATATAAATACAAATAATATTAACATATTAGATGGGACTGAAAGAGCACCATCATAATCACCCCCCCCCCCCACGCACACACACACACAGAATATATTATATGATCCTGGGCAAATCCCTTTATTTTTTTCACCTAGTTCCTATATCTGTCAAAATTGTTAGCGCTTATATATTGCAAAATGCCGACATTGGGCGCTACACCTTAATTGCACATTTACTAAAAGGAGACGGGGGAGGGGGCATTTAACCGTTTAGGAAAACAGGCTCAACTTTGCTGCATAGTGAAACCGACTCCATTTGCTACTAGCAGCAATTATCAGGGTTGTAGTAATTATGCGGTAATGAAAATGCGGCATTTTCTGCATAATTATGGATTTGCCACATTCTGTCGTACAATTCTCATTTTCGACAGACATAGTTTCTTTTCTAGCTCAATCGATTCAATAGTTACTGAAACTCGAGATGCCACTTCAAAGGTTAACTGGTCACCTTTTAGTAGCCTATTGGCAAAATTATGAGACGAATGTATAGCAATGAGCTGAAACGTCTGCCCAGACAATACTACTGGTTGTTACGAAGACAACAACGCAAGATTATAGTGACACAATGTGCCGCCTTATACTATATAATGTGCCTTTTCTTGCAACAATGGCGATTGAATTTATGAAGCAAATCCACATAATATCAATGCCCCCGGCTAGAAATCAGAAACACATATACAACAAACTGTACTGTTAAAAAAAACAAAAAAACTCCTAGAATGTGTCTATCACGAATCACTCCTACAGAATATGGTGCATTGACACGAAAGGGCAGAGACAGACAGACACTTGATCTATCTATCCGGCCCCAGGCTGCTGCCACATTACTGCCACATAAACAATAGGACACCTGCTCCACTCCTGCAATCTTCGCCGGGTCTTCCAGCGTTAAATCTGGTCCCCGCTCCTTGAACGTGCACAATTGTTTGCTTGCTCAAAGTTTGATAGAAACTTTAATCTGCTGACCACACCTTTGCTGTTTAAATATCTCATTGGAAAACTAGCATTGAAAATGCAAAAGGTCTCGCCTTTTATTAAGTTAAAGCCATTTGCTTTGCTAATGGTATTGTATAGCAAAGTAAATGGATTTTAACTTTCAATGCTTGTTAAAATTAGTTTTAGCAATGCTGCATAGCAGCCATGCTGCTGCACAGTATGGCTACAGAACATTGCCTATAGCCGTCATACGCGAGACCTATTGGCTTTGACAATGCTTACTTATCCCTCTATCTTCTCACATCCTCTTCCCCTCCTCTCGTGTCCTCACTCTCTTTATGTTTTGATGTTCTCTAATGTAATACCCCTTTACTTGTCTCCATGGACTCTCTACTTTCCCCCATCCTCTCTGACCTCATGTTCGCCTATGGAAGTCCCGGACAACAGCTGGACAAATAAACAGATTAATATGGATTTCTGCCACTGAGCAACTGCTGCTTTTCCTGTCTACTGCACTCCACAGAACTGCCCTGTGTCCCCCCACACCCTCCCACACTGGTGAGCCCCGTGTGTCCTTCATCATTGAGCTTGCTGGATTCATCTCGCTGTGTGTGCTGTGGACTGGTGAAGAGTTCTATATTTCTTCCCAGTGGCGAGCTCTCTATATTCTCTCATTAGAGAGCCTTGCAATTCTCCTCCACTCGTGAGCCCTTCTGTATCCTTCGTCATTGAGCTTGCTAGATCCTCTCTGTGGTGTGCTCTGTGCTGTTGGTGAAGCGTTCTATACATCTTCTGGGTGGCGAGCTCTCCATATCCTCCCGTTAAAGAGCCTTGCATGTCTTCCACTAGTGAGCCCTCTGTATCATTCAGATTCTCCCATTGGTGAGCTTTGTATATACCTCCACTGGTGAGCTCATGTTAACCTCCATTGGTTAGCTCAGCATATCCTTTCAGTGGTGAGCTCTGTATATGCCTCCAGTGGTGAGCTCATGTTAACCACCATTGGTGAGCTCAGCATATCCTTTCAGTGGTGAGCTCTGTATATGCCTCCAGTGGTGAGCTCATGTTAACCTCCATTGGTGAGCTCAGCATATCCTTTCAGTGGTGAGCTCTGTATATGCCTCCAGTGGTGAGCTCATGTTAACCTCCATTGGTGAGCTCAGCATATCCTTTCAGTGGTGAGCTCTGCATATACCTTCCGTGGTTAGCTCAGCATGCCCTTTCAGTGGTGAGCCTTGTATATACCGCCAGTGGTGAGCTCATGTTAACCTCCATTGGTGAGCTCAGTATATCCTTTCAGTGGTGAGCTCTGTATATGCCTCCAGTGGTCAGCTCATGTTAACCTCCATTGGTTAGCTCAGCACGTCCTTTCAGTGGTGAGCTCTGTATATACCTCCCGTGGTTAGCTCAGCATGGCCTTTCAGTGGTGAGCCTTGTATATACCTCTAGTGGTGAGCTGATGTAAACCTCCATTGGTGATATTAGCATATCCTTTCAGTGGTGAGCTCTGTAAATGCCTCCAGTGGTGAGCTCATGTTAACCTCCATTGGTGAGCTCAGTATATCCTTTCAGTGGTGAGCTCTGTATATGCCTCCAGTGGTGAGCTCATGTTAACCTCCATTGGTGAGCTCAGTATATCCTTTCAGTGGTGAGCTCTGTATATGCCTCCAGTGGTGAGCTCATGTTAACCTCCATTGGTGAGCTCAGCATATCCTTTCAGTGGTAAGCTCTGCATATACCTCCCGTGGTTAGCTCGGCATGCCCTTTCAGTGGTGAGCCTTGTATATACCTCCAGTGGTGAGCTCATGTTAACCTCCATTGGTTAGCTCAGCATATCCTTTCAGTGGTGAGCTCTGTATATGCCTCCAGTGGTGAGCTCATGTTAACCTCCATTGGTGAGCTCAGCATATCCTTTCAGTGGTGAGCTCTGTATATACCTCCCGTGGTTAGCTCAGCATGCCCTTTCAGTGGTGAGCCTTGTATATACCTCTAGTGGTGAGCTGATGTAAACCTCCATTGGTGATATTAGCATATCCTTTCAGTGGGGAGCTCTGTAAATGCCTCCAGTGGTGAGCTCATGTTAACCTCCATTGGTGAGCTCAGCATATCCTTTCAGTGGGGAGCTCTGTAAATGCCTCCAGTGGTGAGCTCATGTTAACCTCCATTGGTGAGCTCAGCATATCCTTTCAGCGGTGAGCTTTGTTTATACCTCCAGTGGTGAGCTTGTATCTTCTCACTGTTAATCTCTGTGCTACCTTCTGTGGTGTTATGTCTTGCATTGCAGTAGTAAGCCCTTTGCATCCATCAGTGGTGAGCTCTGTATATCCTTCAAGCTGTGAGCTCTGGATATACTCTATTGGTGAACTTGCATCAGTTTCATAGTTTTTTAGGGCCCGGGAAAGTTTTGGGGCTCCCTCTTCGGAACAACTTTGAATTGTATTACTCATTATCTTTTAATTCAAGCCTGCAGGATACCAAACAATATTGAATTGTATTTAAATGATCAGAAAGGGGGGTCACACAAAATAACCCAAATTGTCTTGGCCTGAAGTTCCTTAAAATGACACGAGGTAGGTAGAGACAGCCTCTGAGGAAGAGGCAGGCAGATAAGAGGAGAAGCTAAGATAGAAAAATAGAGGTGAAAAGGACTGAAAAATCACTTTCCTAAGGAGATTTTTATATCCTCCCACTGTTAATCTCAGTGCAACCTTCAGTAGTGAAATCTATGTACAACTGCACTGAGGGATACAACTGTGCATCCCTCAGTGCTGAGCTCTGTCCTCCCTCCAGTGTTGCTATCTGTACATCCTCCAGTGGTGAGCTGTGGTCGTACTCCCACTGCGCTGTCTCTACATCTTACCAGTGATGAGCTTTGTGCATCCTTTAATGGCAAGTTCTTTCTAGCGGAAATCACTGTAGGGTGTGTGTAGGTATAGATATATAGAAATATACAAGGGATAAAATACCCCCCTGCCGTACATTAAAAGGATATTGCAAGTCACTGGAGTTCCATCACTACATAGAGGAATGAAGCCGAAGGTTATGGATCTCTGATGTGACTTGCAATATCCTTATCATGTATGGCAGAGGGCGCTTAATCCCATATAATACATGGTCACACAATCACTTTTCCCTCAAACCACTTAAAACCTTGGTGTGTAGCTCTTTCAGAAAGAGAGAGCATGTTTGCAAACATGAAGAATTATAATAGAAACTCTAGTGCAAAATTAAACACATCAAAATCTGTTAGATATTTGTTGTCGAATGATATTAGAAACAGTTCAATAAAAGTCAGTTAAAAACAAAACCTACAGTAACTCAGAATTTGTAGAAACATGAAGAAAGATTCTAACTTTTCTATAATTATCTAAGGAATGCAAAAATAATCATATTCTTTCTCCTAGTTACTGTAAGCTAGAAAATACACCAGAAGAAAGAAAAGCACCCTTTCATTTCATTTTTACTTAATTTTTGTTGCTTTAAACAGCTGCTCCATGACCTGACCTGCCTTTCACCCTATCTGTTGGCTTTGGCAGCAAGCATTGTGACGTCAGAACTTGATTGCAATAACTTATTAGACTTGACAGCGACCGAGAGTTTTTATAAAGAAATTAGAGATGTGCATTATATATGTGTTACAGATTCCCATGTATTATAGATGGATGGATAGATAGATATTTATTTATTTATGAATTTATTTATAAAGTTTTATATAGCGCGAACATGATCCAGAGGGATATCAGAGTGCTTTACAATTACGGATAGTCAAGGTTAGGCAGGTGTCAAGTACATATCAAAGGAATCTGTTACAAAGAGTGCAACATATCATCACAGAAGATAGATAGATAGATAGATAGATAGATAGATAGATAGATAGATAGATATTGGGTGGGGTGATTACATTTATGACGGGTTACCCACACCCATACACCTGATCCTCTCATCAGGTCAGGCAATGTACGGCTGCAGGATTTGAGCAGTATATATATATCCTATAAATCCTGAAGCTGTAAATTGCAGGCCCTCATGTGAAGGCTCGGATGTGCTAGTGCAGGTAATCTATCATAAATGTAATCACTCCACACTTCTCGGTCAGAAGAGCATCTGAGACTCGTTGCTGGTGTTATATCTGTGCAATTTTATTGGGATATGGATCCAACGCCTTTCGGATTAATATATATTTTATGTTTTCTTTGAGACCACAAGACAAATCTCAGTAATAACAACCACTTTGATTGACCCCCAACCCTGTGCTCTGGAGCAGCGTGCTGACCTGCAGTAAGACCTTCAACACTCCTTCATGGGTAATACGTGCTATATATATGTATATATGTATATAAGTACAACACTATCTATATGTAAAAGTTGAAAAGCAGTTTGTGTGTGTGTGTATATATATGTGTGTGTATATATATATATATATATATATATATATATATATATATATATATATTTATGTGTGTGTATGTATATACATACACTCACACACATATGTGCGTGTGTGTGTGTTTGCAAGGGAGTCGCATACCCCCCCCCCCCCCCGCTTTACCAGCTATAGCGGGGCAGGGTTTTTATGGGCCTCTTCGGTCTGCAAATCCACAGACAAAAGCTCCTAATTAACCAAAGAAAGATGGGTTGATGGGAAAGGGATGGAAGGTTAAAAGGAAGGGTGAGTGAAAGGCTGCATGGGTGGGTGAAATGATGGGTGAAAGGGTGGGTGGGTGAAAGGATTTGTGGGTATGAGAAAGGATGGCGAAAGGGTGGATAGGTCAAAGGATTCTTGGTGGGGTAAAAGATGGGAGGAAGAAAGAAAGGGTGAAAGGATGCATGTGTGGATGGGTGAAAGGATGCATAGGTGAGTCAAAGGATGCATAGCTAAATGAAAGGATGGTTGATAGGGCAGATGCATGAAAGGATGGGTGACGTGGGCATGTGAAAAGAGTGGATGGGTGAAAGTATGTATGGGATGTATGGTGGATGAAAGAGAGTATGGGTGAAAGGATGCATTTGTGGATGAAATGATTTGTGGGCAGGTGAATGGTTGAAAGAATGCATAGATGAAAGGATGAGTGAATAGGTGGTGGAAAAGTGTGGGTGGATTAAAGGTTGTGTGGGTTGGTGAATGGATGAAAGGATAGATGGGTGAAAGGATGGGTGAAAGGATGCATTTGTGGATGAAATGATACGTGGGTAGGTGAATGGTTGAAAGGATGCATAGATGAAAGGATGTGTAAAAAGGTGGTGGAAAGATGTGTGGGTGGATTAAAGGTTGTGTGGGTGGGTGAATGGATGAAAGGATGGATGAGTAGATGGATGGATGGAATGGTGAAAGACTGACTGGTGGATGAAAGAATGAATGGATGACAGGATGTAAAGTTGAAATTGTGTAGTTCAGTGGGTGGTTGAAAGGATTCATGGATAGATGTGTTGATTGAAGAAACAGGGGAGCTCTTTTAGGGAGGTTGCACTCACTGCTTCGCTTTCTTGGTTCCATCAGAGCTTTAGTTCGTAGTGGAGGATATTTTAATTTTCTCTGTCTGCTGTTCGCTATAGCCTGCCATTGGTGGGCTCTGCACATCCACCTCAGAGTGGTGTACTCTGCGTATACTGACAGGGGTGAGTAGTATACCGCCTGACAGAGGTGAACGTCTTTACATTGGAGCTCTTTATGTCTTCCCATTGGAGCTCTTTGTCTTCCCAGAAGCAAGCTCTGTGTATTAATCGAGTGATGACCTAGAGCGGTAAACTGTGTATGTCATTCGTGTGGTGATCACCACACACCCTCTCGGATGTAAGCAGTGTGCCTCTCCAGCCGTGAGCTCTGTACAGCCTCCCAGTGGTGTGGTGAAGTATGTACACGGTATAGTGGTGAGCTTGCTGTATCTTACAGAGGTCATCCCAGTTTTTGCAGTATCATATATGCTTACACTTGCATGCTGCTGCCACCGTGCGGCTAGTTTTGGAATAATCATTTCCAACGTTGGAAAATAAACTGTAAGCCTTGAACAGGGAATGCCTACTATAGTTTGAAGATATTTCTGGGTTTTTATTCGTCCTTACAGAGACGTTTTTTTGCCAAAGCAGCACTTCTTTGCATGTAAAATTACAACGTATCGGTTTTTTTTATGAACTAACAAAGGATTGTTTAACTTTTCCTAAAATATTTCATGACTAAAGTTAAAATAGGCTTGCTTCTAAAATAGAAAAGTTGTACATTCCTCAAATATTGTAGGACTTGGAGTAGGTAAGGTCCACCAGGAGACCGGAAGCGACTGGCGTTGACGCCCGTATCAGAATTTCCTGCCAAAGCGTCGGCCCCGCAGTCGGACGTCAGGTCACGTTTCCCAGAGTGCACAGGGGAGCTGCTCGGTGCCAGAAGTGGATTAAAGCCTGCAGACAATGTACACCGGATTATTGCACCATGTAGTAAAGCGCAGCCTGTGCCTCTGATCTTAATGCGGTACATCAAAAGCTGAAAGAGTGTACTGGCGATCGTTGGTCCTAATGATTTAAAAAAAATAAAACTTTTTGACTTGTAATTGTTCTCTTTCGTGGCCCTAGAGCCGAAAGAAGTTTAAGTGGGTTCTGTCAAGCACGACAAAAGTGTGTGCGTCCATTTTGTAACCTTAAAGCAAATAGGTGAGCTACTTGGTGAGAATTCGAGACAAAATCCCCCTGGCCCAAGGGAGGTTGTTACTCCGGGTCATTATGGACATGGTCTCCAGCCGTGCACTTTTCTTCTGCAAAACGTTGTTTTCAGGTGTGTTAGTCAGATTAGTTCAGTGGAAGCAAAACAGGACTACAACACCCAGAATGCATTATGTTCTTACACGAAAGTCAGGAAAGATTGTCCGTAATGACTCGGAGAGATGTGGCCAGTAAGACAATGAAAGCCATGGTGGATCTATCACCCACATTATCCACCTAGACATTATAGGGGGCGCTGCAACTTTCTACTTCATGCTCTCCACCATACCCTCTCCTGAAGACCATTGGCAGTCAACATCCCTTTTCAAAGAGGGTTTGGAATTGAATTATCCGCCTTCAATGAAGGCCGCACAGCATGGTTTTAGTCAAGTTCACTGATGACAGCTGCTCTGTGGTCTGAGAAGTGGGTCTGTGAGTACCCTGCAGGGGACCAGAGCTGTGGTGGCCTCTAGGTGGATATAATGAGCCTACAACGAGTCAATGTTGTGTCTGTGTATTCTGCCCGCCTGTTAGCTCTCTGCCATTTGACACCGTGACTTTGAGGTGTTTGTCACCAGTGCTTTATTTGCAAAAAATTAAGTGACAGGACTCTCGTCAGGAGGCTACTGCAGCTTCCACTACATATTGCCCCTGCCAGCGCTTCCAGTGATGGTAACAACACAACTACTAACCATCACACTCCTACAAGTGTGACAATTTGGACAGTTTCAGCCCCCCAGAGCGAATGACTTGGGTGGCAGACAATATTCATTTTTGATGTATACTAAATGAATAATTAACTGTTGTTGTGGTCATCTCTAAATTGGCCAGACAGTGCCACCATGTGGTAGGCTGTCACAAGCACCGGTGCTGACAATTAAGTGCTGGTGCCGAGCACCAGAAACCACTGGCTCAAATTAAGCACTGCTTGTCACTCTCTTCCATGCTATGCCCCAGTCAACAGTGTTCACAAGACAGCCCTTAAAAAAGTATGTGAACTTTGCACAGGGGTGCAGGGCAGCAGGTGTGCATTAACAGTTTTTTTAACAAAAGTATGGGAACTGTTACTGTAAAATTGGAAATAATTGGGAACGTTGTTCCCCAAAGATCCCACCCACTTCAACCACTGCTCAGAACAAAAAAGTATTATGTTCTTATGGAACGCGAAACTGCAACTGTGTGATGGCCATAGCTGGAGGGAGTGCCCACTGGCATGCAGACATGGTTTCTCCTAGCTGGTTGTGGTTTATTTGGCATTGGCATTGGCACCGAAGCACAGTGCAGCTCTGGCCCTGTTTCCCCGCGGCCAGGCTTGTGTGCATGATTGGGACTGTATCTTTGTAGTAGGGCCGGTGTGAGAAGCGTTGGCCTTCAGTTCTTTACCTGGCCCTTGGCCAGCTGGACACACGCGTGCCTCTCAGTTTAAGTGGAGTTTTTAAAGGCTGCAGAAGTGGTGAGATCAGGACCCCAAGTAGGACTAACACTCTCCACTCCAGTACGGTCACTGGGCAAGCTTCAAGATGTCATTGCATTCATCACCTCTGTGTTCTCAAGAATAAAAAGTAGGGGCATCAGAACAATGTGGGAAACGACATGTACAACGCAACAGCACATTGAGAAGGACCCCAGGCGAGCGCTAGAAGCACTTACACCGATAAATAGACTCTCTTGTGGGAAGGAGAGTGGACAAGGATCAGGGAGAGGTGGAAAATACGGAAAGAGTTTGTCAAGCAGGGACTTGGCCTCGCCACTTGAATGCGGCTGAGCTCCCACATTTGATTGTGTTTCAGCAGCAACATTTGATGATAGATGTGGAACCGGTCCCCCGGCAAATCACGTCTGTCCCAGACCTTCAGCTCCTTTCCCCTGACAAGAGTTGTCAATTCTCCAGAATATCTTCTACCACTGTCTCTCCCTAAAAATCCTGAGTTTTGAGGGAGTTCCATGGCCATAGAGATGCATTCGATTGCTGTCTGCGTTATACCTTGGAGCATCACCCAACCTGCATCTGGAAGCAAAGGTGGTGGCGTAGCGGCTTCATTTTCTGGATGCCTCTCCCTGCCCACAGTCTTTCCTCTCACTTTGAGGTTCAGAGGGAGGCAGGAGGGTCAGGCTCTTGCATGTACAGCTCGCCTTTGTCACCTGAGCTAGAGTGTGGTAGGATGGGCAAATTATCCTGTCACCAGAGTGGCAGAGGGCAGCACGCGGGGTAGATATTGCCATGTACGTTGGCCATCCTCTGTTGAAGCTGAAGGTACATGGTGTCCTCTTCCTCCCTGAGCTGCGTTTGTGCAAGAGGGAGCAGAGAAGCTCTTGAAACTACAGCAACACAGAGAAAGATGCACCAGTGGTGTGACAACATTACTCATTTGTAATACGTTATTACAAGCGGGTAGTGATTTAAGTTTCGTATTACTGGTGTATTCTGATTATGCCTGTAAAAAGAAAATAATCGCAGGACTTTCCTATAGTAAGAAAACCATGGGTGCCCGTCCACAAGGAGAGTGCAAGCTTCTACGCATGATAATGATGACTCACAGAAAATGGACTCTAAAACATTTTTAGTCTTTAAGACATACTTTTCTTGAAAAACTTTAAATTAGGCTGAAAAACTCGCTAT
Source organism: Lissotriton helveticus (assembly GCF_964261635.1). Classification (NCBI taxonomy): domain Eukaryota; kingdom Metazoa; phylum Chordata; class Amphibia; order Caudata; family Salamandridae; genus Lissotriton; species Lissotriton helveticus. Next base: position 1,984,732,221 of record NC_136065.1, read on the forward strand.
CCACTCTTCTCTAGGATGTAGGCCAGTGCCATTAAAATGCGTGTCTTAGTTTTGAAATGATCCCATATTGCTCGTTATTATATTGATAATCGTAAACAGACAACAAGACCTTTGTCATAAAACTGAAGGCATTTAAATGCCTTGCTTTTGAATGTTGTTTTAAACTAAACACGGTTTACCCTTATTGTGCTGTGTGTGTTTTGGATTTTGTGTATTTGATCCTTTCTGTTGAATCTTTTTTCTGACTTTAACAACCTGTCTTAGAAACTCAGTGTTTCTTCGTTACCCACCTTGAAGCTTGTTGAGCACTTTCTAGAAGTTCTATAAAAGTCTCCTTCTTGGCATCTTAATATTGTCTTAGTTTAACCTATGGGTTACTATGGTCAGCACCAGGATACCCTCCCGGGTGATAGTGCGCTCTACAAATCCTCATAACATAACATATGGGTCAGTCTTCTTTTCTTATGTGTTAGTGTAATATTTCATTTAAAAAGTTGTTTGATTGTTGCTGTTAATGTAGTGTTCATGAACTGCATTCTTAATGGACAGACCTTTCCCAACTTTTCAGGAGCACAAAGTTGCCCCTAACCACATTCGCATATATTACATAAAGTTATATCTGATTTCCATTAAACTCTGGCAATTTCTCTGCCTGTTTTCTCTCTATATCCGAACATTGCAACAAGGCGTTCATTGCAGACTCTTCCGTGCCTTATTTTGCGGTGGTTTTTGTAATGCATAAAAGACAGAGGCCTTGTTGATCGGCTCTTTGCTGCTTTTCAGGCCAGGAATGTATAAAACGGCTGTGTGAAAATCTGGATTTTCCAGGAAGATTATTGCATATATTAAATCTTACCATTTGCCAAACAGGAATTTGCCTGAGGGAGGGAAACTACCGCTCCGATCTTGGCAGATATTCAGTTGTCTGCAATCTTCAAAGCAGCGACGTGGCTCTCTGAACATACATTTGTTGCCTGCAGTACACACATTCACAAGAAGCCATTGTATGCATGTTGATGCCTTCACAGATGCTGCTAATGCCCAACAGGCATGGGAGAGTGAGTTTAGCTAACATCCCTTTAAGTAAAAATAAATACTGCTTTCCACTCCAATCAAAGCATGCAGGTTTATCAAAAATTCATGTTACAAAAGGGCAAGTCACTTGCCTGTGTCACTTGGTTCACCTTTGACCCTTGCACAGTATCCTAATAGATTTTGTCGATTATAAACAAAGGACTGTTCTAGAACCTGCACAAGATGTTAGAATAATGTGTGGCAAACTATAAATCCTACCAAGCTACAAAAAAAAAATAACAGTAAAGTAACTTTTACTTACACTCCATTTAGACACGTTGGCCTAACGGCTAGGGCGGTCATCCTCGAATCTGGGGAACTGGGTTTGAGTCTCGGTAATGACGCTGAACATCCTGTTATTCTGGGCAAATTACTTATTCTCGTGCCTAACAAAAATGAATGTGTCCTCATGTAATGCGACTGGTGCTATGTAAAGCGCTCTGATACCCAATTCGGGTCAAGTTTGCGCTATATTAAAACTCTCTAAAATAACAAAAATGTGATCTGTAAACGGCAGTGCTTAATTTGAGCCGGTGGTTTCCTGTGCTCAGCACTGGCACTTAATCATCAATACCGGCGCTTTTCATGAGCACTAGATAAGGATACATTAATTTAGGGTAGGCACGCTGAGATTAAGTGATTTGCCCAGAATCACAGGATGTTGAGTAGACGTCGAGATTCAAACCTCGTTCCCCAGCTCCGAAGTCAGAAGCTCTGGAAATTACGCCACATCCTCTCCACACTTTCATGGTTAGTAGTTAGTTCTGTTTTAGACGGCTAGTTCTGTTTTAGGCGGCGCTTACAGGAGACTGATGCAAACTGCCTCCTGACGAGAGCCCTGGCACTTATTTTTTAACAAATAAACCAGTGCTAAACAGACATTGTTGGTTCCTGATCCTCGAGTTCTGTCACCTTATTTTGGGGTTTGCACTAGGCCACCCTCTGCATTCACCTGTTTTCTGTTCAATTCAAATTGTAAATGTGTAGTGTAGCTTGTGTGTACAAACACCCCACCAAAAACAGAACTACAGTGTTCTTTGTTGTACTGTTCCAAGTGTGTATACCTCCTCCTCCATTACCCATCACATACTAGGATATGTTACATGTTTCCAGTAAGATCGGACACGCACAATACTGTTGTCCTTCGACCACATCATGGGAGTAGTGCACACACGGACCTAAAAAGTTTACTGTAACAATCTTTGCTTGCTACGTCTGTGCAACATCAAAGAGCTAAATGAAATATAAATATTCTCTATATGAAGAGCCATCTCTATTGTGATGTGCTTATTGTAGAGTGTGCATGCTCAACAGTCGCCTGATCTCTGTGCTGCGTTGCAGAGTTTTTCTGTGGTGTAGACTAGCCTGTAGGGGAGGGGCACTGTAGTGGGCTTCCGCTGGGCATACCCTGGCCCTGTAAGGAAACGTGGTGTTGCGTGTGTAGAAGTGCCCCCGTGGATGATGTCCAGTGAGGGGGTTGCCATGGAGTCTTGCTATTCAATCCCATGTTGAGATGTATGTTTTGGTTGGCTCTGCAGGGTGTTTGGCAGTGAGGGTGCATCCCTTCTGGACCATGCCGCTTGTTGTCTCCTCCGACCCGGTGTGTGCTGTTGGAGGACTGTTCTGGTGACAGAGTGGTAGCTTAAATTGGCAACTTGTTTAGTTGTTCTTTGGGTGAGGTTAGAGCTGGCACATTGGTTGAGTGGTCTAAACTTCTATTTAGAGATGGTAGTAGGGAAGGTGCTCTGATCCTTCCCCTGTCCAAACAGTGTTCAGCCAACATAGTCAGAACCCTTGGCAACAACATAATTTCCTAAGCGGACACCCAGCTGAACCTCTCACTCTCCGAAGAGACCTCCACCACAAGGACCAACTTCCACAGCTGCATGTGGACGTGTGGCCGAATGGATAAAGACCAACTGCCTGAAGCTCAACATGGACAAGACGGAAGTGATGATGTTTGGGAACTACACTCCACCGTGGAGCAACACCTCTGAACTCAGACCCACTCCCAGAGACCACGCCCGCAACCTTGGCATCATCCTGGACAGAAATCTCACCATGAAAAGCCAGATCAACGCAGTCTTCTCCGCCTGCTTCAAAACTCTCTGCATGCTCTGGAAGATATTCAGATGGCTCCCCATCAGTACCAGGAAAACAGTCACTCAAGCGGTAGCCTACAAGGTCTTCCATGACCAAGGACTTGCATACATCATCCATCGAATGAACTTCTAGCAAGCTTCCAGACACCTGCGATCTGCCTCCCTTGCTCACATTTCCCGTATCCGCTAAAGCCACAGTGGAGGACGATCCTTCTCCTACCACGCCGCCAAGTCCTGGACTGACCTTCCCATTCACCTCCATTCATCATCTTCCCACCAGAAAGCAGAAAGAAACTCGAGACCTGGCTCTTCCAATTATCCCAGCAAGAACCTAGTGCCTGGATATCATTGCGGGTGATGAGCTGCACTCTACAAATCCGAGTTGTTTAGTTGATTGAATGTTCCACCTGAGCCTGCGTGCCCGGTTCCATTGATTCTCTGTACCTCCATCCATGCCCTCTGTGCTTGTGCATGCCTGGGTCTCGTAATCCCAGGCCTCCTGTGCAGTGTTTTTTCTGATTTGCTTTGTCATGAGGTATCTTCGCCTTGTATATTTCAATAGTCCTCTTGGTGTTTCTAGTCCCCTTCGTATTCCTCAGTGAGGTCTTTAAATCGTCCGTTCTCGATGCTCACCATATGTTGCTGCTCGGTAGAATGATGGACGATTCATTGGTTTAAGGGATGCTGAGTCGAGGGGTGCTGGTTGGGGTTGGTGTAGTGAAGGGTGAGTGGTCAGACCTGTAGGCAAGAGCACGGTTAGCACTGCAGAGATGCAGAGCGGTGCAGTGACATTTCAGAGTCAATACTACCGGAGTGGATGAGCTTAGACAATGTATAATTAGAACACGATTTAGAAATGACATATAGTACTGTTGGCATGCAGCAGATGCCCTCTATTCTGAGCTCCACTGGAAGCTGAGCTGCTCATGGGAGAAGCACATCTGGAGATCAGACTGCAGCCATCTGACTTGTCTCAACACATTAAAAAATATTGAATCAGCAAATACCATGCAGTGTTTGTCTCCCTTTCACTGAGAAGTGCATGGGACAAGAAAATCTGCCATGCTGGGCCAACCTGCCAGGCAGGAGTTTCCAAGCCCTCTTGCCTCTGCTTTAAAGATTTTGTCCTTCGTTGCAGATATAGGTTTCCTGGGAGGCTCATAGTCCAGGGTCCATCATGATGTGCCTGCAAGGACAGAGTAGTTGACTTGGATTCCAGGTCCGCACGGTGTTCATCCGGGGTCAGGAGCTCACTCATGCTCCTCTCGAGACAAGGGTTTTCTCTCACAGATCATTTCACTCCTTTAACTCCCACTCAGTCCTCTTACTCCCAACACTCACTCTCTGCCTCTCTGATCCCTGTGTCATACTCTATCCTTTTGCAACATCCCTCGCACACGCTTCTCACTCATAACTCATTGTCAAACACTCAACTCATTCTCAACTACTCTTCCACTGCCTTCTCTCTCTCGGTCCTCTCACTCGCACCCCTGTCCTGGTATTTACCAGCTCCTCACTCGTGGTGCTAACACATTTCCGCGGCCACTATTCCTGGTTGCTCCACCCAGACTGGAATCTTGTATTGATGTCCACGCCCAGGCTGCTAGCCCCACCACCAGCCCCGCAGTGGGTGCAGGTTCAGCTCCCACAGACTGACCAGGTAGCATGCAGTCACATCCTGGTGCTGTGCCCTAACCGCGTGTCCACCTCTAACCGCAATCCCGGGAGCGACCACCACGTATGCTACCAGTGGGGAAAGTAGCTCAGCCGCCTGACAGACCAGCAGGGGTACTTGGTAGAGGGCAGGTGTAATTGAGCTTAGAAGCAATAGAAGGGAGAAAAGGCACAGGGGCACTGGGAGGAGGAGAACAGCCTTGGAGCTGAAGAACGAGGTCACGGACCACAGCGTACGAAATCCCCCATTATGTTTTGACATTATTAGGTCGAGCATCAGTGCACATGTACTGTCTGCAAGACCTGCTGTAATCGCTCATACTGTGTAATCCCGCCTACTCTTGCAATTAGTGTACTTCAGCGTCGCTTTTGTTTCCTGACTCCTTATTTGTTCCTGCACTGATACATCATTTCCGGTTTCACACAAGGAGCATTTGTAAATTACAGTTTACTTACACTCTTAAGTGTTGTGTGTTCATTGGGGCTACTTGTTTCTTTTTGTTTCACAACATGCTTCATCTTTAATTTTGCACCCTCTTGCCTTTCGTTTGTTCTGCACTTCGTACCAAAACTTTCTTTTTTAAAATATAAATTAACTTCACAGGCGCAAAGTCAAGAATGGTGCCCGCATCCCCCTACCACCTCCGGGCGCTGCACTTTAACTTTCAGCGCGGCGCCCGCTTTTACATTAACATGGCGATACAAAAGGGGATGATGGACGGAGCAATTGAGCAAATCAAACACTCACCCCCAGTCAACTGATCTGGGTTTAATCCATCACCATTCTTTAGTCCACTCAGCCACCCCATTTCAGACATGGCTATATGCAAATCAGTCTGACCCTGTGCCTCGTGGGAACAGTCCAGCCCGAACTGCCAAGCCATGTCTTCCATGGACCGGAAACAAGCATTCTGGGACCGGTTTCGGATTCATAATCCTCATCAGCCAGGCTATCTTGAATCCAGTGGCAAAGTGAGCAAGGGACTCACGTCTGAGCATACCCTGCCACACTTAGGGCGAACAAAGCGATACAAAAGGGGATGATGGACGGAGCGTTTGAGCATAACATGAGCATGCATTCATGACCGGGCCACACTAAAATATTGTTTTGAAAAAATATAAATTAACTACACAGGCACAAAGTCAACAATGGTGCCTGCAGCCAACAGCCCCCTCACGCCTCTGGGTTCTGTGCTTTTACATTAAAATGGGCATGCAGTCATGACCGGGCAGCGGCCGCCATTGCTGACTTTATTGGTGTGACAACTTTAAATACAATTCTAGTGCTCTGAGAGAAGATTAAACAGATGGCTTCAACAAGTAGATACTAAGCTTTTTGTCCAGCAGCACTTTTATCAGATACAACACACCCAATTAAGAAGATGATGTGAAAATAATCAACTTACGTAAATCGTAAATTTGTTCCGCATAAATATCCCCCAGGGCCCTTGAAGCACTTTTTATTGTAACATCCAGTGATGGACTAGAGTAGACAGCAGCAGGAATCGGATTTCCGTAGCTATGCTGGAGAAAGAAATGGGGTCTGTGTCATCACCAGCGAACTGTCGTGCTTGTGTCCCCGTGCAGTGTGTCCAAGGCCTGGGTGCAGGTAGCAGTGCCTGCACCTTCAGGGTACTTCCCCGTAGGCTGGTGCAGTTCAGAGGGCTCTTAATTTCCTTTTCGCCACAACCTGCTGCATAATGCCTCACTTTACTGACAATCATGTACAATTGGTATTCTGACTGCAGTCACAAAGGAGTCTGGTCCAAACATTTAACTTGACACACACACCTTCCAACCGATCAGGAAAAACAAAAACACTCTGCAGTGTAACACCAAGTGTTGCTTCAGACATAAACAGAGATGTTAAAGAGTTTTTAGCTTTCAAGACTTTGGGTCTCTGTAAAATGAGTATATCTATTCATACTGTGTTGAAATCCAGCATAAGCCTTCATTGTGTAAACACATCCGTTATCAAGTAACAGCACATAATACAAACTGCTTATTTTGCATTTTATGGGTTCATTGCTACCAAGCGGACCCCATTGTGTCAACCTCAGAATAGGTGTCACATTTGTTGAAGTTAGAGCTGTTGGCCTTGAAAATGACCATGTTTTTTTACTTTTGCTTTGTTATACCAATGGCAATAGCGCTATACAAATATATTTACTCCACTTGCAAATAAAAAAACAAAAGTAAAAAACATGGTCATTTTCAACGCCAACAGTTCTGAATGCGAGACCTATTGCATTGCAAATTCTTGTTTTTCTCATGGTACCATCTGGGTCAACAACCACATTGCTGTGGTTCCGATCCAGGTCGCAGATGATCTCATTTGATCTCCACAGTTGTCCTCATCGGTTTGACGAGACGATGGTCGGGTGCACATGCCTCAGAGGCTTACTGTCACATGACTCCCTGAGAGGCCGCCATCTTTGAAATGTACAGAATGCCTAATGCTCAGCGACCCCTCCAGGTGCATCTCTCAAATGAAAAACAGGTGGAAATAGATCCCATCGATGTAGGCAGTGGCTGCTTTGGTGTAGGGTGCAGTAGTGTTACTAAGTGCCCACCTTTGTGTAGAAAAGTTGCACAGTGTTAGTGGGGGACACAAACGAGCACAGTCCATAACGTAAGCCAACGTAATACTAAGAGTCCCAATAAAGGGGGACCCTTAAGAGCCAGCTTAGAGCACCTGTCACCCTAAACCATGAAAATGAGGAAGGTGCTTTGGGTCCCTTGGGGGATCTTCTGATGTTTTTGTGCCTTTAATGCATAAGAGAATGTCTTGCTGACTGCTCATGGCCTACCAATGGACCTTGAACCATTTTCAGAGTGAGGGTGCTGCCGTCAATGTTAGATCACTGAAGTCATATGGGTTGTGATAGATCAAAGTGCCACACAAAGAACAAGTGTAGCAATCAGCCACGTCCATTCGGCAGGAGAGTGGTAAGGGCGTAGCATGTGTCCGGTGGTGCATTTTGGAGCACACTGTCACAAATATATCACTAAAATCACTAAGGCGTGGTGCGGCATAGCACTGTCATTTACAGACAGTGCATTTTCCATTGAAATGGCCACTAAATTTGCAGAGATATTCAGTTTTACTGATATAACTATATAGTGCATAAATTATATTATGTGGCAAAAGTAAAGTGCCTTTATTAGTTTGATGTGTTTGAATCCTATTAAAATCTTTGTTTCCATCACACGTAGAATTACAAAAATGTCTCATTTGTGCTTTCCTTGCTCTAGATACATTTTGAAATATTTATTCAATTAATTTACAGATATGTACGTTTTGTTGTGCATTAGAAAAAATGCCATCCTACAACCTTTCCTTTCACACCGCCTGTACCCCAGTACGATTGTTGCATAGATCACTTTACAATGTCCTCTCTCTTTACAGTCGGAGAAAGAAATGTAAACCCTAATCTTCATGTTAAAAGTATAAGCAGAAATGTGTCATAAGACAGCCTGGAATTTCACCCCTGTTTTTCAAGGCATTGTAAACGTGACAAAATATAAATACATTTTAAAGGCATCTTTATTGCTGACTCACCTTCTGAACTACAGCATGGTTATTTTGGTGGTGCTACAGCACCTCTTACCCTTTCTTCCATCACGCATGTGTCCTATGCAAGACCCTGTAGGTGGCAGAATCAGAATTTCTTGGGCCTTAAACTGATGTGCATTTTATCTTTTGCAGGGTACATCCCTAGCTATCTGGATAAAGATGAACCGTGTGTTGTGTGCAGTGACAAGGCCACAGGGTACCACTACCGCTGTATCACCTGCGAAGGCTGCAAGGTAAGCACAGGCCTGGGGATGGGGTATGTATATGCTGCGGTGGTGGATGGATGCTACCATGACCACTGCATCGCCTGTTGGAGCTGCAAGGGTTTGGAAGTGTAAATTATGTGACAGTGCTGATATGCAGCATTATCACAATGGCACCACATGGTGTCTGCATGCAGTACTATCACAATGGCGTCACCATGGAAGACTCAACCTTAAACTGCCAGAGGAGAAGAGGTATAACATGTGAGGATCAAATTTACACATTCCACCCTCTTTAGCCAAGACCTGCACCTTCTCGTCTCTACATAAAGGGTGCCATTCGTACCCCTTGTCAGGGCAATAATCACAGCCCTATTTAGTATGGCATTATATCCCTGTTCTTTGTACGCCCTATGTATAGTGCAGCGTTCACTCCCGCATACAGTCTTGCTACAGTAAAATGCTATGTCCCCCACATCAGCACTTGGGGTGAAAGTGATATTTGATGATGTACCCAAAACATCGTGTTGATATGTCTCAAGCAAGGAATCCAGGACAGAATATGATAAAGTTAACACTTTATGTATTTTAGAGGTTTCTGTAGCACTGCATGCTGTCTCATGATACTTCAGAGCATTCGCAGATGGGTGAGAATGTGGGCAATGAAAAAGTTATAGTTCCTTTAGCGCCATAAAAGCCGCAGTCCAATTTTCTTAAATCGCTAACCTCATTTACAAGAGTTGAGTTATCGGTGGTCCAGAAGAGGTCTATTTTCTGAACTGCTTATATTGTGGTTCTACTCTCAGGCTTGGGTTGAGATCATTCCTCAGCCCAAGGGCCTGGACCCCCAGCAAACGTGCCCCGTGTGACCTTTGACCGATTACTGGACAATGAAGATTACCTCTGCCCATAACAGGTTTCTGTTGGTGCCATGGTGAGTTGCCAGTTTGTACCTATTATCCTGGCCCTTTTCCCCTGTATGTATTGTGGTCAGTCCAGAGGCCTTTGAGCTGGAACCTTGCTTTCACAGGATCCTGGGTAGTTCTTTAAATTGGGATTTGCTGTGCTCATATGTTCACAGATTCAGGCATGTTCTGGCCGCCTGATCTTGGATCCTCTGCAGCCTATCAAGGAGTGTCTTGGGCAGTACGGTTTAGATGAAGTTGCAGCAATGGAAGCAGGCGTGCCATCACCCCTGTCCAGTGATTGGTGCTGAGGGATGAGAATGTATTCTGGGGTGAGGGGCTCTAGATTCATTTGCTTGATTACTGCATTGACCCTGGGAACAAAGAACATCTCTGAATCAAAGATGAATCCTAAGTTCCATGCTTTGAGTGTGGTGTGAGGTGAGGCTGTAAGGATGCAGGCCCACTGATGGAGAACTCCTGCCTATAGTAGACAGATGGATGGACCGTCCAGTACTCACTGTCGTCAGATGTGAGAGTCATTGGCTGTACAGAAACTGAGGTCGGCCAAGACTTTTCTTCCTTGTTAGAGTTGTGATTTGGGGTGGAGTAGAAAAGTGTTTCTAGTGGAGTTTTGTCCTCAGGAGAGAGACAAGCATCTTGATTGAAAGTATAGGCAGCTAGTCACCCCACTGGCAGCTCACTGACTGAAATTCCATAAGCAACATTAGATTGGTTTGTTGAGAATGCGGTGAATAAGTTCAGAGTCCATCTCAGATTGTGGACATTTCTTGAATATCCTTGGCTTGGGACACCACTACATGCTGCATTCTTGCGTTAAACAGGGTACATTTAGAGTTTCTTCAGTTTAAAGAGATGGCCAAGCAGCCATGTGTGAAGCCTTTTAGATGAAAGGAGATGTTTAAAGAACCTTTGACGGCGGGGGAAAGTGGAAGAGCCCTCAAGCCAGAAGCAAAGGAGAGTGTAGCAGGCAGATCTTGAACTGCATGAGAAACCTCAACTAGAGACTTTGGAGGAATTGACAGAAAAACTGCATTTATTAAACACACTCTATGCTGCAGTAGTATTTCGGTGCTGCACTGCAGTTAATTTCAAAATGGAGGTCCTTCAGAGTTTGTTTGAAGGTAGCTACTGATGCAATGTGGCACAGTATGGCTGTAAGAGACATGCGGGTGGATGATACTTGCTGGTGGAAATCTCTACCACCCTATGACGCAAACTTTAAGGATGCTACGACAAGTTGAGTCTTATCTATATTGTACAAATTGCACTCCTGGTTGCATTGTTGAAACCAGCTCAACCCATACGTTGCTCCCATTTGTAGACACTGGGAAAAGAAAGAGGCCATCTTGAAATGGTTCCATCTGGCCACAGGAAGCCAGCACAGCAACATTCTGGATAAGTAAAATGGCCCCATTTTTCCAAACTACTTAATGGACTTTTGTGGGTCCTTTTGTGATCTCATTTCAATCCTGGGATCTAACGAGCCAGTGAACAGGTGTATATGTAAGAGTGTACACACTGCACAATTGCTATGGTGAAATTTCACAAAAGTCTCTTAAAATATTAAAAACGTACATGAAATTGTTCTTTCGGAATGAAATGTGGCGCGGTATTTGCTGTGAGAGCCAGTCATCTCTTAGTAATTTATAGGACTTTTTGCATGAGGTGCACACAAGCCCCACGTCATTAGCAGATGGTACAGAATGCGGCTGCTAGGCTTCCTTATCACCTACCAAAATGTGCCTCAGTTTCCCATCTTTTTCATGACTTGCTCTGGCTTACAATTCCGAAACGTATTCGTTTTTAAAGCCATGTGCTACATGTTTAAGGCTCAGGCTGGTTGAGGAACCCGTTACATCCAAAATCTGGTGGTGCCGAATCAGCCCTCTCGCACTTTGAGCTCTTCGAATCGTGCTCTGTTTGCCGTGCCTTGATTTTGCTTGTCCCGTATGAAAGGGCGCTGCGTTTCCTATCTTGGTCCGAACGTATGGAATTCCCTTCCAGAGCACCTAAGGGGCCTGTATGTCATTACTTGCTTTCCACAAGGGCTTGAAGACCTGGCTTTTCTAGACTGATGAAACCATAACTTCTCCGTCTCTGCCTCCTTGTGCCCAGAAGCCTCATGGGGTAGCTGCTTGTGGTACAAATCTGTTAAATAAATAAATACATTCAATTAAAAAAGTTACATAAAATAGTGTTCTGGGAAATTTCCCTCAAGCCACATAACAGGAAATGTGTGATTTTTTTCGGTGTAATTAGAATTTTGCCCAGGCCTCGCTATAAGGAAATGCAGCAGTCAAGGGGTCAATTGCTTTTGTAAATAAGTTATATTTAAAGTAAGAAAAAACATCTGCTTTGTGCACTGATTTCGAGGATATGTTGTGTACAGTAAAAACTCTTGGTGACTGCAAATGCTACCAATATATTCTTCTCTTGTGAAGAGTTTTTTTTTAATTTCAAAGTATTGTATTAATTTTTATGGACAAGACAATTAGCATTTCTGTTACAAGGTTAGCCAATTTGTAGTTTATACAACAGTGTTAAGAGTCACTTCGAAGCATATGCTTAGCTAACCCCACCTGACGTGGTTTAGTGAGAACAAGAAAAAAGATGCTAGAAAAAAGCAGGCAAGAAAGGGGTGAACGAAGGACACAAGAAAGGCTCTGTAATTGTGAGACTTATAAACGCCTGACCAAGCTGCCACATCACTAGCTTGCTTATTATAAGATAGGGATACTCGTCAGTCCAACCGATCTGTAGGGCCATAGTGATTGCTCTCCGTTTCATTCTTTTTACCGCACTTAAAGGGGTAAGGTGGGTGTGTCGCTGGGACGAATATGTTTCATGTGGGTTCATGGAAGTCTAGGTATGTGTCGAGTGATTTCCACATCCCTCTGGTTGCTGGTTTCCAGAGTGAGTTTAGTAGTGCAATGTTGTCCGCAACACTGAGGTACGTAACCCAGTTGAACCAGCCTTTGTATGAGGTCTTACTTGTGTCTTTCCAATTGGCTAGGACCATTTTCACCGCTGCAGTTAGTCGCAGGTCTAGAAGGTCTTTATCGTGCTCTGATCTTAGTTCTGCTGTCATAAATGCAGTGGCGAGGGAGGAAAATTCAGTTGTTAGTGTACAGCCAAGTACCCTGTTGATAAAAACAAAGATTTTCTCCCAGTAGGTTTTGAGAGTTGGGCATTGGTAGATAAGGTGTGCTAGGTCCCCTTTTTCCTTGCTTGTGAAGAGTGTTAACCGTGTAGAGTGGTGAGCCGTTCTGAAAAGGCAGGGTGAGGCCAAAGACTTGCAGAGCCTCGCCAAGAGGCTGAGAGATGGAGGCGGGTGGGCAAGATTGCTGATGCCAGACGTCTGGCTCAGCTCTGTGCCCCCTTTGAATGATGAGCCCGATTCAAGCCAAGATGCTGCCCGCGCACTCATATTATAATGGAGTTTGACCAAGAAAAAAGCACTCAAAGCATTCCGTTAAAGTATTGAGTTATAATGTGGGTTTTTGGCTCTGGTATAAGCCAAGACCTTCTGAATTTACAAAAACTATATGCTTTCAGCCAGCTCTCTTCATCCATTGGTCTGTTACTTTGTCATTCACATTTTAGTTTCACCCACTACAGCGCAGAGCAAGGGGCAGTGGGTCAGCTCACTTCAGCCATTAGCTCACTCCACTGTAAGTGACAGTATTCTGTCTTTCATAAGGAGCACATCAGCAGAAAAACTAGTTCCCTTAAGCGCCCGGGGTAACTATGTCAATGTGTGCTTCGTGAGACCACATTTTTTGGCTTTTAGCCAATTTTTTTTATAGTTTGGGGAGAGCTCAGTAGCGTTCCCAGCAATTATGTTTTATAAAAAAACATTCAAAACAAGCATTAACAAACCCAAAATAATGACCACCAATGGCAGACCTATTAGCTTTGTCAAAGCTTGTTTCTGATTGTTCTGCAACTGCAGATTAAAATAAATGCAGAACAAGTAGTAAAAAAATACAATTTAGAGTTTTATTCAACTAAGAGTCTGTAACTTGAAAGGAAGTTTGTTGGGACTCTCTGTGGCCCGCTTGCTAATTTATTGTATTATCCGCATTGAGCTTTGGAGTTTCTTTGGAAATAAGTTGGTTATTTCATTGAAGCCCAGTGATGTCAGCATATAAACAGCCACCTTACTTACTTTTAAATGTCTAGTGAACAAAGCCATATTCATTTTGAAAAAATGTATTCCCCTTTATGCTGCTGTGTCTTTTATTATTGTCTCACGCCTGGCTTGCTTCTAGAAATATTTCCTATACACCGTAAGACCCACTCATTTATCACGTCAACTTTATCGAACGCCGCTACTAATTTAGCACTTGAAAAACACACGCGCACAAACCATTGTCCTTTTCTGTCAGACTAGAGATATTGGGAGATGATGTACCCTGGCAGGACCGAAAGTTGTGTATTGAGGAAAAACTGGCTCAAATCCCAGCTTGCCCACTAGTCTAATTTGTGTGATCACAGGTAAATCATTTACCTTGCTACAACTTGTTTTCCTTAGCTGCAAGTGTTGAAGCACCTAGACGTGATTAATCTCTGAGTGTGTGAAATAGTATATACCAAATGTGTAAAGTGCACTCTTATAATGTGAATACATCTTCCTCTCGCTCGTGCCAGTATCAGAAGGGTTATCTATTTTTTAAATCTTTCAAAGTTTATGTTTAGAAATAATGCATTATATTCCCGCATCCTGTGCAATGCAGCAATCTAAAGTATTGCAGTAAAACAGAAATGCAAAAGAAGTACTGGCAAAATCAATAGGTCTGCTAAAACAAATTTTTTAAAGCTTGCTGCAGTGGAGAATCCATACAAAAAAGAATTGCATTATGATTGTAATGCCTTTATAGAGTTTTGCACGTGATAATTCTGAGCATCTTTGAGCTGTAAGATAGTCCCTCGTACTTTGCGATGCAGGTATTCCACAGGAGACAAAATGATACTCCAAGCAGCCAATAACATCAGGTGAGAGAGCAATCCTCCCCATGGCAAAGCTAAAGCCCTCTTTATTTTTATTTTAAAGAATTTGAAACAGTAGTATTTACAGACAGATGTATTATCAATTCACACCAAAAAATAATAACTATTTGTGAATTATGAAGCATGTTTACATATGTTATGTTATCTATTTAGTGACTTACGTAGTGCATCTTTCAATGGTTCAGCTTATGATTGGACTCTTAGACACAAGCCAGATCTTTAGCTTCAACCTGTCATGGTGGTCGCTGTAGACTTACTATCTTGCCCACCTCTGTTGCCCACTAGGGTAACACTCGTAACACTGTGCCAGTGTACATGCCTACTGTCCTGGGAATAGGAGAGGACTGGAGAGTCCTGCATATGTGAAGGGAGGGAGTCAGGGCACATTATATCTGAAAGAAATAGAGCTGGGGCAACGCAGGCCCTTGATAGGAGGGCACAGAGTCAAATTATATTTCAAAGGTTGGTACAAAGTGCACTACAGGTCTGAGATGAAGGCATTGCCAATGAGAGGTCACATGTCAGAACTAGCGGAGAAGACGTGGCATTGCTGGTGTATGTGAGGTTCCACAGTCGTGTGAGAGAGGGTACTGGCTAGTGCTGTACGCCAGCGAATGGCAATGCAAGCTAAAGACACTGAAGATCCAAGAGAGATGGATGCAGTAGGGGGCTGCAAGCACATGAAAGGAAGGTCCTGGCTGACATTGCATACCCATGATGGGTAGCCTTGCAGGCCCATAAGAGAAGGGTACTAGCTGGCACTGCAGGCCCATGATGGGGAGCATTGCAGCCCCATGTGAGGAGTTGCCACTGCAGGCCCATAGTTCTAAGCGTAAATTGTATTTATACAGTGCTTACTACCCCTGATGAAGTGTTTAGGCGCTTTTCTGGGAGTGGAACACTACTCCGGAATCCAAGGTTAGAGGTAAACGGTAGTAGATTGGTAAAAGTTTTTTTTTTTTTTTTTATTTCCTTGTGTGTTAGTTGTTGTAAGTGTATTACCTTTGTGCTCTTGAGGTCTTGTGCATTTACTGTGTTTTTTTTGTTTTTTTTAAAGGAGTAAACTGATTGAATTGGATTAGTAAACGGGATTAGTAAACGGAAGTTGTGAGGTGTTATTGGGAGTTGTGGACATGTGCGTCTGTTGATGGATAGCATCGCAGGCCCATGAAAGGAGGGTGCTTTTTGGCACTGCAGTTCCTGATGGGGTAACACCAGAGGCACGGAAGGTCCATGAAAAGAAGGGTGTAGTGGTCACCCCATCCCCATGATAGGGAAGTACTGGAGCCCCACTGCAGGCCTTTGAGAAGATGCTGCTAGTGGGAAATGCACGCCCACAAGGGGTTCATAAAGAGGCTCTGCAGGTCCAGGAAAAGGAGTGTATGGGTGAAACGTCTGGCCCATGAAATACTTGCAGTCAGTCCCATAAGAGGAAGGTACTGATGGGCATTGCAGGCCTATGGGGGATTTACACCAGAGGGACTGCAGGCCCATGAGAAGAACATACTGGTGGGTACCACTAACCCCTGAGGAGTCTGTACCAGAGGCTTTACAGGCCCATGAGAAGAGGGTGCTGACGGGCACTGCAGGACCATGAGAGCAGGTTACTGATGGGCTTTGCAGGTCCGTGGCAGGGTAGCACCAGAGGCACCCTGGGACCATGAGATGATACTGGTCTTGACAGCCCCTCAAGAGGACGATACTGTGGTCTTTGCAGACCCCTGAGAGAAGAGCAATGACGGTGACTGTAGCTCAGGACAGGGCATATGGGGAGTGGACATTTCCAGCCCGTGAACGTGGGCATCGGTGAGGCTGCAGGGCCACGAGAAAAGTGGCAAGTATACCTCCCCTCTCCCATGTCTGCAGGCATTTCTATGTACAGTCTTCTGCTGCCCGCTCCCTGCACCAGGAATAGACTGTCTGAGAGCGGCCCTTTCCCAGACTTGCTGCTTAATGAGTTCTGACCTGTGTGGCTCACACGTTATCCCCTTAAGACTCAGTCTGCCTTAAAGCTCTGGCACAGGATTTACGTCTGAAGTGAGTGTTGAGCGACAGCGCTTTGAGATGTAGAGCTCGCAAACAGAGAAAGTGGGAACCGTGCATCTGCCATAATACACCTATCTCCTAAGTGGGAATTCCAATTAACAGTTTGAAAATGGTTTCTACTGGGTAATGTTACTGGATATGTTTTTTTGGGATATTGGACTCTGTGTAAGGCAGTGCAGAAGCGGTTTTGCTGAATGAGAGACTACCAACTGAATCCGTAAAACAAGCCATAGACACCAGTGGCCGGTTTGAAGATCCAACTGGCATTATCTGTAACTTGCTTCAGGGCAGGGATTCCAAGGCCAGACTGGCCGTACCAGGCATCGAGTCTTTGCCGGAAGGCCGCTTTTACTGGAGGCCGGTTTTATAGCAGTGCAGCAATTTTAAAAGCACTGCAGAGCTCCTTGTATATCCAACAGTTTTCAGAAAACAATAAAAGTGCCAAAGATAACTGGTGATTAATGTACCTGCTGATCGGAGATTTGTCTACTGGGAGTTTTGACTCATCTGAGGTAGAACAGAGAGTTAATATGCCAACTGCAAATAGCGTGTGTTATGCAGATCACAGAACAGTGCATAGAAATCCATTTGTTACTATGCAGTTCAAAGTTACAATTATAATCTCGGTTAGAAAATTATGGGTTTTTTTCCCCAGTCTTTAATTATCCTAATTTTGCTTTAAATGGTTTGTTTGCGTAGAAATAAATTCTTATTAAGTCAACCCTAACCACTGTGTTATGCTCTGAATCCTGAGTTTGTGCTTCCCCAGACCAAGGACTTTTAAAAATGCCTGCCATTGTGGATGGCATATGAATCCTGCACCATGCAGTCCCTTGTGCCATATGTAACATTTTCAATACACTGATTTACACACATCTGATCCATTGTCTCTGTATGTTTGTGTGATGTAAAATGCTCCGACACCCTACACTGGTATGAGAGGTGCTATAAAACAAATGAAATACATGTGAAAGAGGGGCTAAGGAGTGATGAGAGGCACGATTGGACGGTGATAGTGAGGGAATTATTGAAGAACCCCCAATAGAGATTGCCGTATCCTAGTGCACTGATAAGTCATCATTTACTGTGCCTTAAAAACGAAAACAATTAAATATATAATGAAAAATGTGTTGTAGAATGCACAATTTTTGCAATTTCCCCCCAAAATTTTCTTATAGGAGAACCCATTTGTAGTGGTCTAGCTCACTCGCTATGCACCCTATGGGAGCAGGTCTGACAAAATTTGCCAGGCGTGCTTTGGGTTCCCTGAGGGCATTCTAGGTCCAACGGATAGATGAGCAAGATTCAGAAGAAACCATTAGGAACTGGTCAACGGGATTATTTATGTAGGTGTTTAACAGTGGCTAAAATGGAAGTATAAAAGTGTATGTACTCAACACCCCGAAGGACCTTCTGAGAAGTACTGGTATGCTACATTTCAAATTTAAGAAGTCCCGGAGGGGGCCCCTTCACGTACCCTGCAGGGGGCTCCCTCAAGGTTAGTTACGCCACTGGTACCTGCCCATTTAAAGCAGAAGTATATAAAGAGTCTTATGGTGAGAACTGTGTATCCATAACTCCCTCCTCACTTATACAAGCCCAGTTGCCCAGAGAGGTATACCCCTGCTGACCCTGCGACTTGAGTGGGGGCACCTTTACTATAAAGCAGCCTACTGATATATATGTCCTATAAGAGGGTCCCTCGTCGTATTCTGCAGGAGCCCCCAAAATGTTTTGTTAAGCCACTAACAGCCCAAGAGCCCCTTGTCCCAAATGTAGACCCTTGTACTGGCAATAAGAAACACTGCGCCCTCTGTTCAGGTCTGGAATAGCCTGCGCGCGCGCAGCTTTAGAGCTGAGAATCTAGCTCTTTGATTGGTCGCCAAAGGTCACAACCTCGCGCAAGCCAGCCAGGGTGCGTGAGCGCCATGTTTGTGCCCGCGAGGCATTTCCGGCCCATTAATGAACGGCGTGGAAGGTGCTGAGGTCGGCTCTTTCAGCCGGTGATTACCGGGCCGGAAGTGGCCTCGCCGCAGGTCATTAATACGGAGGGGCCGTGCTGTACCGCGCGCTAACGGCCGCGGCGGGGAGCACAACACGTCCAACCCTGATGGATGTTCCGGGATGGCCGAGAAAATAGCTCGACAGAAAAGAAAATAGGAGCACATTAGAGCCGCTCATTAGGGAAATAATTATATCAGAGCTCGTGGGAAGCCGTCCAGGCCCGGCGACGGGTCACGGACCCTGGAGCGGGGCTGACTTTCCTCTTTGGCGCCGAGAGAGCAACCGAACTCCTTTGGACAGGCCCCGCACTCAGTCCCCAGGCAGTCCGAGCTTGTTTGTTTTATATAACTCAAAATCAATCCCTTGGCGAGCCAAGGGGTGCTCGTGGTTTATTGTAAGCAAGAAAATGCCTCCCTTTCCCCTGGCTGGGTCGAAAAAGAACCATAATTAACTGAGCCCTAACACCCTCGAGCCCAGGTACCACTGCACCTGCTGTGCTGAGTATAGCCGTGTCTGGTTATTTCGCCTTGGAGATACTTTATAACAATGTGATTTTTAAAAAAAATGCAATTGGGTGATGCTGTAGAGGTGTGTCAAAAGGCTGTTTGCGGGTGCACTTGGATAAGGATAGGGTAGCATATGTGTAGACACAGTATCAGCATGGGTGAAGCCCAGCCATGAGGTCAGGTAGGAACATCTGAGCCAACAGCTTGAAGAATTAAGTCTATTACTTATCATATGCTGTTGAATAATGACTTGTTTCTTTTAAAGTGCTTCATGTGGTACTTAATTTATAGGCACTGTAAATTATAAGTGCAATATTGCCCAATAGAATGGTAGTCCGAGTACCAACCTCAGAAAAATGGATGGTTCAGTAGTCCTTGTTGAGGTTCAAATTCATATGCAGATAACTACAGATGTCAGCAGCAGTTGCTAAACTCACTGAGCGACGCCTGTTTCGAAAGGCGTGTATAAACAGTGTAATTTTCAGATTTTTTTTTTAATGAACAGGTGGGTTGGTTATGCTCTGAAGACTGGTTTGGGAGATTGTTCCAGAGGTGTGAATTTTGCCACCATGAAGAGAGGTGTAACAATTAAAAATTAGCTTGTAGCTGCGCATGTGGCCTACAGTTCAGAACCGGCTAGCCTAGAATCAATGGGCTCTTAAGGCCACTGGTGTTGGATGGTGTGTGTGTCACCAGTGTGGCAATACTGGAAAGCTTTCGATACAGAAATGAAAATCTTCAGGTACAGCATTTCATACAACCATCCTGTAGTGGCTTGGTATGCCTTTCAATAGATTAATGGTTTGAGTACTCAGTCTGTGAATACCACATTTTTTTAACAACACCAGCTACCCCCTGAGAGGGAAAATGTAGCAAAGGGTGTGTCCAATCATTTCATGGGCTTATACCTCGCTGTGGCCGCCCGTCATTAAACGCTCGTAGGGCACTTGGAAACTTGAGTCTGAATTTCAGCCTCTGCCATACTGCGGTTTTTATTCTTTCTGTCCGACAGATGGCAAAGGATGAGTCTGGCTCCTACCAGGGCTTCCACCAAACATGCCTCTATAAGTCCATCAGGGTTCTTCAGCACATAAAACTTAGCATGCACACAGTTTAGTCTATTCTGGGGCTCTTAAGAAAGTAGTCCATAAGAACCAGAATAAAGTTGGAAAGTCTGCCCAATGCTAAAAAGACAAATCACATCACCCTAACCCCGAAAAATCTCCACTTACTTCCAGTGACAACTTCCTGGGCCTGAAGGAACTCTTTTGACTCCCAATGTCCACATCACTTTAACCTTCACCAATATCCCTGGCTTAGATTGACCACGGAACACTAGCCCTGTGAGAGATCCGTTGGCTTCTGGTTACCACATCAACACAGCCCCCAGAGGGATATGTTGTCTCCCAGTGACCACATTTCTTGACCCTGAAAGCTTCGTTGACTCCTAGTGACCACAAGCCTCTAGGCCTGAAAGAGTTCCACTGATTTCCAGTGAAGCCATAATCTCAACAGCTCTCACTGATCTCCTTGGTTACCAGTAAGCAGTTCACTCCAGTGCTGAGAGCGCCACTGGCTTTCGTGACCTCTTCTCCCTAGTCCTAAGAGGGCTTTATTGACTACCATTTATCGCATCTCTCTGGCCCTAAAAGAGCTTCATTGGCTCCCTTTGGCTGCGTCACCACTGCTTTTGTAAAAGACCACTGGCTCCTGGTGACCACATATCCCCATCCCTGAAAGAGTGAAGTATAAAGAAATGGAAGACTGGAAGTGGGTGGATGTTTTTACCCAGAAGCAGGTAGAGAGTCGCTATAGGGGAGCAGTTTTGCTCCTCCATAGAGCTGTTCTCCTCCCCAACCCCCAAAAGAGCAGTGCAGCCCCTGCAAGGATGGTTCCTCATGAGGATTTAGTTACTTGGCAACGAGAGAGGTGCATTGCTAGCTTCAGGCATGGGTACGGACAGTGCCAAGAGTCTACTATGGGTGCACAGAATAGCATAGCACCTAATGTAACAGAATACTCACAGCACATTTATTCAATGCCAGCACAAACATTAATTTCCAATCGCACCAAAGTCCTGTAAGCACTGTAGGACTGACTGATGTGCACATTCATGCAGTAGGCCCCCAACCAGGACCATGGAGTGAACACAATGAAGAAACCTGTATCTATAGAGACACTTATGGTAAGTCACTGTGATGAGATGCACGTTGCTGCTATGGATTCTGTGCATATATGTATGTGCATTGGACTGTTGCCCTGATCATCTTAATGCACTGCAATTCAATATGCCGAAACGTTTCTTACTGAATGCTAGTGGGCTCCTTTGAAGGCTGCATTAGCGATCCTCATTGTTCTCTATGAGTATGCGCTAGAGCCTCCAAACTTTCTTACCTCAACCTTTTCACCACTGCTGGCCTGGAAGTGCTAATGTTACAATCTGCTTCCTTTCCTGTCTGCCGCAGGGCTTCTTTCGACGGACAATCCAGAAGAACCTACACCCATCCTACTCCTGCAAGTATGACGGCTGCTGCATTATCGATAAGATCACCAGGAACCAGTGCCAGCTGTGCCGCTTCAAGAAATGCATCGCTGTGGGCATGGCCATGGATTGTAAGTCTTAGCAGTGGGAGTGCCTCTGGGCTCAATTGCGGGTATCACTGTCGGCGTGGGTATGTGTGTTAACAGTGCTGTTGTCATCACAGTGGACTAAAAGTTTGACTTGTGGGTATGCATGTACAGGACGTCTGAATGTAGGTATCGCTAAGGGGGTGAGTATCTTCTTGAGGTGTGCATGTTGACATCACTGGGGGCTTTGGGTGTGCCTATTGATAAAAAAGACTTGCTGTGGGTAAAGGGTTTTTCAGTTGCCATTTTGTGCATGTAGGCATTGATGTTGACATGGGTGTTCACGTTGGTATGGGGTCTGCAAATTGGCATCACTGCAAACATGGGATATACATGTGGGAATCGTTGAGAGCGTGGGGTCCAAATGTAATCATTGCTGTTGGTATATTGTGGGCATTATTATGTGTCCAGAGTTTACATGTACGAGTGTCACCGTGATGTGTACGTATGCTTTTGATGTGTCATGTGCTTAACACGTCTGCCTTGCTTTGGATATCACAGTGGGTAGGGAGTGCATATGTGCGCTTCATTATTGAAACGGGTGTGCATGTAGAAGTCACTTTGAATAAAATGAGTATCTATACTCTCAAAGTACATATGTAGGTGTTGCAGTTGGCACTGGATCTTTGCTGACATAGCATGTGTTTTGGATTTTAACGCTCTGCCATGTTGTCCGAACATCTTGAAATCCTTTGAAATGTTCTGATTTTAATGGCCAGTTATCTAACCCAGCATGTTGTGAGTTGTTCATGCTTTGCTCATTTCTTAACACAGCTGTTTTTAGGGCTTGTATTCGGAAAACTTTAGCTGTGTGTTGTTGAAGACCTATTGTCTATAATGCATTACATTATATACATAGAGTGGGCTTTGGGTCAGGTGCTTGTACTTTGATTGGAGGTTTACTGTCTATCTCATTTCCCTGCTTCTTATTCAATGGCTATTTTTTGTTTGTCCTGCCACTGGAGCATTTCTTCTTTACCCTTCTGAAAGAATGAGTTCTGTTTCCAGTGCTTTCGTTCAGGTGGACTCTTTTTTTTCTTTCTTCTAGCACTCAATGGGAGTGCACGTGTTTTCTTTCTCTTTCCCTCGTTTTCTGCTTTCCCCCTCTCAAATCCTTCTTCTCTCCATGCTGCTCCCCACACAGCTATTACATTTCTTTACCTATACGATTTTTACTTGTTTCTTTTTAACCCCCTGTTCCTCCATTTTAAGCAGAACAGCCTCTGCAAAAGGCAATATCAATTCCAGTAAGTCTGTATGGCATTCAGAAGGTGAGAGTAATGGCTTTGCCAGAGTGTCTTGCTAATTTTAGAAGCACAGATTTTCCTCTTCTGGCTCTTGTAGAAAAATGTTTCTGAGTCTGGTGGCTCAGTGGACTAATTCATCCACTGCATGGGCCTGTGTTCGACCTCATGGTCACAGGTTCAAATCCTGACCGGTCCACTCAGCCTTTCATCCATCTGAGGTCGATAAAATGAGTACCATTGAGTTGGGTAACAATAAACATCTGTTATTAAGTGCCTAGAGGCCTGCGAGTGAACGTGCGTTTTGCAAATACATATTATGTTATAAGTAATTTGTGCTGGGCAGGCGCGCAACGCCCATTGGACTCAAAGGGCTTCAGTCCCCCGTTGTGCGTGTCAGCCCGGGATGAGACAGCTTCCCGGGCACACACACAGCTGCACCCGAGCACTTCAAAGGTCTTTTAAAGACCTTTTGCTTGTTAATGAGGCTTTGATATCCCCCCCCCTGCTTAGAGCCCCTGCAGCTCCACTCTGCCTTGTGCATGAAGAATCAGACCCCTCCCCCCCCCCCAATTTTTTCTGAGCCCCCCACTCCCGAAATTTGACTGTAGTTGCACCACTGGTGCTGGGACACAATGAGACAATGAGACACCGTACCACATGCCCCCATCTGTCCTGCCACCCTCCGAAATGCTGTTTCTGGTTATTGGATTTAGAGGGATATCCTTAACAAAGATACAATTCTTTTGTAAGGTTATAAGGCTGCATGTGTTTAAAATTATCGTAGATTAGTAATCAAACAGAAGCATTGACCAGTGGTTGATAATAAGACGTGGATGAGTGCTGCCAAGGACCAACCAACCATGCCAGTATTACTGTCATTAAAGGTTAGTTGTAGATAAAGCATACCCCCGCTTCCTGAAATGGGAGGGGGGGGTGCAAGACTTTAGGTTAATGGTCCTTGTATCTCACCCCCTTATACCTTCACCGGCTGCTTGCATGTGATGTGATGTGAGCCATCCATCTTTTCTTGTACCAACTTCGAATGCCACTAAGGGACAACATGTGATGTGATGTGAGCCGTCCATCTTTTCTTGTACCAACTTCGAATGCCACTAAGGGACAACACCCTCAGCTGTCCATTGATACCACAAGCTGGTAAAGCCACATAAGTGGCAGCCAATCTATGCTTACAAGTGGATTTTATACCTGTTTCATGCTGAAAAAGAGCCACCCACATCCCGTCACAGATATTCTGCTCAATTGGCAAGGTCGGTCACTGGGCATGATGATTAAATGGCACCTGCAGTGCTGACACAGAGGTGAGCTGAATAGAGAGTCAAGTAATGCAGCACCAGTTCTGTTCACCCACCTGGACAACAGCCCCTAGGCTGTATCCTACACTGGGAGGACTGTATAATATAGTGAGATGGGTATAGCTGCACCACTGCTGGCCTCTCTCTACCAAGTCTCAGATTCTGAAAAGTTAGTTCTTGAGAAAAGGCCCCAGCCATTTAATACTATACTAGAATATTTATCAAATCAGAGGGATGCACCAGTGACTGGAGAGCTGCAGCCAAGGACGAGCCATACAGTGTTATTGTGATAAAACCGCTAAGGTGGGAACAGTCATTGACAAGTCTTCCACTCCCAAGATGGAGAAGGATTTAAGACGTTATGTTAAAGGTTAATATGTAAGGGATAAAGTACCCCGTGCGGTATACTGTAAGGATATTGTAAGTCACTCAGGTGTTCCATGGCCACATAGAGGAATAGGACCAAAGACCTAGTTCCTTTATAAGATCATAGAGCTCCGAGGTGATCTACAATTTCCTTAAACTGTACAGCAGAGGGTATGTTATTCCTTGCAATACATGGTCACTCCATCACCCTTCCCACAAGCTAATTAAATGCTTGATGTATACTTTCATAGTCATTGCAGACAAGTAGAATAAAAGCAGACTCTGTGCTCATTCGTGGCCATTGCAGACAAGTAGAATAAAAGCAGAACCTGTCCTGCTAAATTAAACACACTAAAAAAGTAGTTGATATTTTTTGGAAAAGTATATTGGAATCCGTTTAATGTAAGTCAGGTTAAAAAATTATTTTGCTCAGATTGTGTACAAAAGTGTGTAGATTTTCCTCTCTCAAATGACTTATAATATAGTAAAATGAAACATGTTGCTGTAAATATTTCCTTTCTTCATTTCTTTTGATCACTTTTTTTCTGAACATAGCAGAAGAATCAAACGAGTTCCTGTTTTCCTTGCTTTCATTGGTACTTTAATTATATTCTGTGAGAGGAGTCATTGTTATGTCATAACTCAAGTGTAATAACATATTAGAGTTGAGCAGCTAAATCATTTCTTTATTACTGGCGGCTAGAGTTGTCATAATACTGTAATAAGGAAATTAGAGGCAGTCTTTTATACAGAGGTTGCAGTCTGGCGTGTATAATAGCTGGTTATAGCTTGCGCTGTGGTGGGTGCATTCTGTAACTAATGACTGTGCCAGTGCTTGGACCTTCACGGAAGGGGTTATTGGGAACCACTCAGCGTAGTTACAATTCATGTAACTAAGACACAAAGGCCACACCAACTGGCTGGAGGAAGAAATTAAAAAAGGTCCATTTAGAGAGAAAAGCAATTGTAATAGCAGATGTTTGAGGTTGGCTGTGCCCGAGTCACTCAGGGCTCTTCTAGGAAGAACATTGCCTCAATATCTTGCATAGTTGAGAAACGGAGGTTGATAAAACCGCCTGCTGAACTCATGGATGTCTTTTCACCTGTATGCCAGGTGACATCACCCACCCTGACTCCAGTGAGAATATAGGGTTCCTTCTAGGTCTCCCCCTTCGCTCCAAAATAGGCTTGTATTTGCTTCAAATGTCCAAAGGTAAAATCAGAGTTGAAGCTACAGGCAGTAAAAGGACATGCAAACCCGTTTTTACCTCATCTAAGGACAGCAAAAAAGTGCCTGGGGTAACACAGGGCAGACCTGGGGTGGAATCTGCTACCTCTCCTTAGTTGACCCCAGGGCCACTTAATTGAGTAAGTATTTACACAACTGGATATACACTTTTATAATTGTACACACTTCCGGTGTTTCCGACTAATCCATATAGGGAATCGAGAGAACATGAATGCCAGCCATGTGTGGGTGGTGGTTGGGTCTAAGTTCCCTTCGTTACTCGTGGTTGTGTAAATGGTTTGGCTTCCTCTTTCAGTCACTGTTTATTAATTTAGAATCCTTCTCTTGAGAGGGGCTTATTGAGACTATTCCTATATGTGTGTTTGGCATCTGGTTCATACTCTTGTTCAATTGGTTGGTGATTGGTTGGCTTAGGCCTCATCTAAACAATGGTGATTTGGTTCGGCCTCTTATTTGTTATATCTGCTTTTTGTTTTTCACTCCTCTTGTTGCTGGCTATTTGTTTAGCCTATAGGGCCCGGATCCCCCCAGCAGGTCCCCGCCCAACATACCCTAAACCCACACGTATATCAAGACAGAGATTTGCGTGGGTTAAAACGGCCATGTTTAATACACATTACCACATAAACATGACAAAGAAGTTAAAATTGCATAATTAGCAAACACACACTTTTAATAATCATTGACATTCCAAGATTGTAAAAACCCCCAGCCCTAAGGGGGGGGAGGTACTGCGCAAGGTGCAACCCACCTGCGCCCAGGAGTGGTGGGCCCTCCCCTCTGATCCTTGTCCGCCATTCCGGGGCCCACCCCCCGACCACCAGGCTGCCCAGGAACCCAGGAGGCTCGAAACCTGTCGCCCTAGCCTCCCCAGCCGGTGGTCACCTTTTCCCAGTGGAGAACTTACCATCTCCCCCCCTCAGTGCTGGCCTAGGGAGTACGCAGGGCGGACTCCCTTCCATTCTGTGAGTAAATGTCAATGTTTGCAGGTCTCTTTACCGCAACTCGCCCCCCCAAACTACTTATCACAGGGACGGGCGGGTGGGAGTTAAATAAAACTAGGGATAAGGAAAGAGGCACAGGTCGCGGGCGAGTGCAGCCGGTCCAGTGAGGAAGAGGGGGACAAAGAGACCGGGGTCACTGACCCGAGCCCCTAAATAGGCCCCAGTCTCCTCCCCCCTCACCCCTCACTGGAAGTGCGTCACCAACTGACCCGGAAGTGAATGGGCGGGCGGAGGCCTCGCGGCGATCCGCCCGCCCCTAGACCACAGGAGGAAAGGGGCGTGAACCGGGGGGGGGGCCGGCCCTAGAAGCGCGCTCCTTCAATGTTCGCAGGTCTCTTTACCGCCACAAGGGTGACCAAGGGCCTTAGGTCTGTCACCCTCCCCACCTGCGTTCTGTACAAATGACCATAGTCCTTTTATCCAAGCATCTGTGCCCAAGTCCGACAAATGCATTCCATCTTGGTGGTACATTGCTTCACCAGAAATCATCCTGTGTGGAATCGGACACAAGCGGCCCTTCTCTGAGCACAACTTGGCCAACTCCCCGTTGAGCCGCCGAACAGACACGTTCAGGGACCTCGCCCTCACTCCGGGGCCCCAGGTCCTACGCGGGATCATGCAAGACCAAGCTATGCTAGGAAAGACTCGCCCCAACCATGCGAATTCTGTCAGCAGTGCTTCCTTGACCGCCAGCCGACCTCTGTCAACCATATCGTTCCCTCCCAAGTGAAGGATGATCAAGTCGGGGGTCCTCTGTCCTTCCTGGTCTCTTATCTCCTCCACGAGCCGCCGTAGGTGCCGAATACGCAAGCCCCCAACGCCTCGCCACAGGAATTCCATTCCGCGTAACCCCACCGGCTTCTCCACTCGCCGCTGCTGCAATCGCACCGTGGCGCGCCGCACGAACGAGTGCCCAATACCCACACCACCTTTGCGGGCATCTTACTGCATAGGATACAAAAGGAAAAGTCAACACAAGTTTTGGCAAGTTATCAACATGTAGTCACAACAACTCGGGTCTGATGTATCTCCTGAAGCAATTGGACGACCAGCGCCCTACCCTTTTCACCGTGTTGGTTGGTAAGCCTGCCCCCGCCGCCAAAGTGTCGGCCCCAATCCTGAAGGAGTGCGAGGAGTAGCCCGAGGCCCCCAGTCCCAACTCCGCTAACGCCAGGCCCAGGACTGCCTTAAATTGGTATTGGGAAAGACAATGGCCTTGTTCGTGTATATACAGGGCTGGCCCCCCCCTTGGTAGGGCGCAAGGCCAAATATCCCTGCAACTGGGTAACTGGACAGGTGATCACACCGGGGATCGAACTCAACTGAATGGTAGACCCCTTCTCACCCTGATCAGTTTTGGACCTTCTCAGGACCACTACCAAGCCTTCCGGCGCTACTGAGGTGTCCCTGAACTGCAGGCCCCTCCCATGATCTGTCCTAGATGCACCCACCAGTTTGCTTACTCTGAAGGCCCTATAAAAGGCCAATGTGAAGGCTGAGCCAAATAAGGCGCACTCAAAGTGAGAACAACACACCTTGGGAAGGGCTCCCAGGATTCCCGCTAGAGTTGCAATATCCAGAGGCTTCCGGCAATCCCGCCTGGGACCCTCTAGTCTGGCCCACCCTGCGAGGGCCTTTTTTACCACAAAGAATGAGCTAGGGTCCTTCTCCCCCGCTAGTCTGGCGAAGAAACCTATCGCTGACACGTGCACCCTAGCATATGACACCGCCCTGCCCTGGTCCCTTAAGACTTGAAAGAAGCCATATATTGCTTCATGGGAAAACAGTGCCGGGATACCGGCCCCTTGAACAAACAACCTGTAGGAATTGAAATGCTGCTGATATGCTCTCCTAGTACTGTCGCTCAGTGAGGCACCTACCAGCCCCGCTAACGTGAGGCTCCATTCGTCCACAGTGATGAAGGGAACCCTGTCATCCGCTCTTCCGCCTGCGGGTGGAATCTCCGGAAGTCCTGTAACTTGGAACGAGACAGAGCATCAGCAGCGTGATTGTCAACCCCCGGTATGTGTGCCGCCTTAAATGTTAAATTTAGTTTTAGACATTCCAACACCAGGTGTTTCAACAACCTCAAAACATGTCTACACGAGGCCCCTTGCCTGTTGATGGCTTCAACCACTGCCATGTTGTCAGACCAAAAGACCTCTGACTTGTTCCTGAATCGGTCAGCCTATATGGCTACTGCTACAACAATTGGGAAGAGTTCCAGGAAGGCTATATTCTTAGTTAATCCCACCTCATGCCACTCTGATGGCCACTGGGCCCCACACCAGGACTCGCCCAGAATGGCTCCAAAGCCACAGCTGCCTGCAGAGTCAGTAAACAGGCCCAGATCAGTGCTAGACACCTGAGGGGCCGGCCACACCACCTTACCATTGAAGTCTTTCAGAAAATTGCGCCAAACCAACAAATCCTCCTTGACCTTGGCCCTCAGGCGTACTCGGTGGTGCTTGTGATACAAACCCCCCATTTCCCTGGCAATTGACCTAGAGAACGGGCGCCCCATGGGAATTATCCTCAGAGCAAAATTGTGCTGGCCCACTAGTACCTGTAACTGATGTAAAGTCACCTTAGGTCCCACCAGAGCAGCGTCAATGGCCTGAGAGAAGGCCTGTACCTTGTCCAGGGGCAACCTACACTCCCCTGCCACTGTGTCAATCTCAATGCCCAAAAAGGTCATACATGTCTCTGGGCCCACTGTCTTCCCCGGCGCCAAGGGGGGACCTTAAACTCTTGAAACAAAGCTACTAACTGC
This sequence comes from Lissotriton helveticus, assembly GCF_964261635.1. Taxonomy (NCBI): domain Eukaryota; kingdom Metazoa; phylum Chordata; class Amphibia; order Caudata; family Salamandridae; genus Lissotriton; species Lissotriton helveticus. The sequence continues at coordinate 1,984,761,926 of NC_136065.1, forward strand.
TCCAGGGCTCTAGCACAATCCTCCGAGGCGGCCGGCCCCATGACCATGAAGTCGTCCAAGTAATGTACCACCTCCTCATAGCCAGTCCTGAGAGTAAAAACCCACTGCAGCATGAAGCTGAAGGTCTCAAAGTACTTGCAGGAAACCGCACACCCCATTGGCATACACCTGTCATAGTAGAATTGGTTGTTCAGCTGGAACCCCAATAGATGATAATCATCAGGGTGTACTGGCAATAGGCGAAAGGCTGATTCAATATCTGTCTTGCCCATGATAGCCTCAGGCCCCAAGGCCCTCACCTTTTGCAAGGCAGCATCAAAGGAGGAGTAAGTCACTGTGCACAGGGATGGGTCGATGGCGTCATTGACCGACGCCCCACGAGGAGCTGAAAGATTATGGATCATCCTGAACTGTCCCTGCTCCCTTTTGGGCACCACCCCTAGTGGGGAACAAACAAATCCCGCCAAAGGGGGGGAAGGGAAGGGGCCCGCAACCCGCCCCAAGGTGCGCTCCTTTTCAACTTTCTGGGCCACTACTGAGGGGTGCCTGCGTGCCGACAGCAAATTGTTACATAGACTGACTGGAGCTACATCTTGGGCCGGGATGCGAAAGCCTTCTGAGAATCCTAAATAGAGAATTTTGGCTGCTGACCTATCCGGATACTGATTGAGCCAAATGATCAGTCTCCCAATGTCTACCGGAGTGGGCAGCTTAAGGCTGTGGGGGTTTATCGACCCTGCCTCCTCCCCCCCCCCCGCTCTTTTGATTTCTTGATGCATTTAAACTTCGGGTGTGAGGGGTGACCATAGAAACAAGCATTGGAAATGCAATAGGTCTCGCAGCATTAGAGTTAGTGCTTTTAGAATTGTTTATGGGTTTTTTGTAAATCTTTAGCATTTTTGTTTCCTGTAGCCAATGCTAAAGAATTAAAAAAAAAAGCCATAAACATTTCTAAAAGCTCTAACTCAAATGCTCCGAGACCTATTGCACTGTGTGAGGGTGAGGGGTTGAGGGTGAGTGAGGGTGAGTGTGAGTTAGGGTGAGGGGTTGAGGGTGGGTGAGGGTGAGGGGTTGAGGGTGAGTGAGGGTGAGGGGTTGAGGGTGAGTGAGAGTGAGGGTGAGTGAGGGTGGGTGAGGGTGAGTGAGGGTGAGTGAGGGTGAGGGGTTGAGGGTGAGGGCGAGTGAGGTGTTGAGGGTGAGTGAGGGTGAGGGTGAGGGGTTGAGGGTGAGGGTAGGTGAGGGGTTGAGGGTGAGTGAGGGTGATGCTGAGGGGTTGAGGGTGAGGGTGAGGGGTTGAGGGTGGGTGAGGGATTGAGGGTGAGTGAGGGTGAGGGGTTGAGGGTGAGTGAGGGATTGAGGATGAGTGAGGGTGAGGGGTTGAGGGTGAGTGAGGGTGAGGGGTTGAGGGTGAGTGAGGGTGAGGGGTTGAGGGTGAGTGAGTGAGTGAGGGTGAGTGAGGGTGAGGGGTTGAGGGTGAGTGAGGGTGAGGGGTTGAGGGTGAGTGAGTGAGGGTGAGTGAGGGTGAGGGGTTGAGGGTGAGTGAGGGTGAGGGGTTGAGGGTGAGTGAGTGAGGGTGAGTGAGTGAGGGTGAGGGGTTGAGGGTGAGTGAGGGTGAGGGTGAGTGAGGGTGAGGGTGAGTGAGGGTGAGGATGAGTGAGGGTGAGGATGAGTGAGGGTGAGTGATGGTGAGGGTGAGTGAGGGTGAGTGAGGGTGAGGGGTTGAGGGTGAGGGTGAGTGAGGGTGAGGATGAGTGAGGGTGAGTGATGGTGAGGGTGGGTGAGGGTGAGTGAGGGTGGAGGGTGAGTGAGAGTGAGGGTGAGTGAGGGTGAGGGGTTGAGGGTGAGTGAGGGTGAGGGATTGAGGGTGAGGGATTGAGGGTGAGTGAGGGTGAGGGATTGAGGGTGAGTGTGGGTGAGGGATTGAGGGTGAGTGAGGGTGAGGGGTTGAGGGTGAGTGAGGGATTGAGGGTGAGTGAGGGTGAGTGAGGGTGAGGGATTGAGGGTGAGTGAGGGTGAGGGGTTGAGGGTGAGTGAGGGATTGAGGGTGAGTGAGGGTGAGTGAGGGTGAGGGGTTGAGGGTGAGTGAGTGAGGGTGAGGGGTTGAGGGTGAGGGGTTGAGGGTGAGTGAGTGAGGGTGAGTGAGGGTGGGTGAGGGAGGGTGAGGGAGGGTGAGGGAGGGGGTGAGGGTGAGTGAGGGTGAGTGAGAAAAAAATAAGAGCAGACAGTGCTGGGGCTAGACTGGCTATTAGCAGAGAGCGCCCGAGGGTCAGATACAGTGCCTGGAAGCGAGGACATCACAGCCTGCTCGACTTCAAACCCAAACGCAGCGGCAGGCTTAGCATTAGACTCCCACTGCTATATGGTGACCAAAAGAGGAAACTGTATGTTCCTGGAAGCGGATGTCCGAAGAGATGGGAAACCTGTGGAAGAGAGCGACGGTGGGGCGACAACGATTATGGCTTCGTTTGCTTTTGGTATCCGACTGGCTGCTGCGTTCCGGTTCTGAGCCGTGGAAGTTAAAGGGGTTCTCGCAGAGTCAACGAGGCAAAACGCGAAGGAAAGAACCATGGCTGAAGACGGGTAACATTATATTAAATCTACATCCGTTTGCAAGCGCTAAACGAAGCCTGACATGGGCGAGCAATAATTCAGTGCAAATACTGTAGCGGGGCAGCCAGGATTGGATATAGTATAATTGAGCACGTGTTTTTTTATCAACAATGACGCGAGATTTGCTACGTAAATTCAAGAGGCTGTAAAAGTTACAACTATTTGCGTGTGTGCGCGTGAGTGAGCTCTTCTTTGCTTTTAATCTTTTGGCGCGATATATTTAAGTTGGAACGCAAACGACGACAGCGCGTTCGCCTCTTTTAACTCTGCGCCAGTCAGACAAGGATTTTACTTCAGGAAGGTCTGGAGTTGTGTTTGAGTAAGTTTGCTCTCGTTTGCATGTACCTGACAAAGCCCCAGCATATACTTAGTTTCCAGGTAACTTCGCAAACCGTGTGAAATCCCGAATGTGAACTGTAAATCAATTGGTCAGAATAAACTGTTAAACAAACACAAGAAACAGTCGGACAGGAAGCAATCGCAGGAGCAGGCTCATGTGTGCAGCAGTTACAGAGCGCACACACAGAACTGGAGACCAGTTACAGTCAACGAACAATCGCAGGCAGGAGCAGTCACAGGCGGAGAGAAACGATGCGGTCACAGACATGGAGCAGTAACATGTAAGGGAGGGGTCGCCTGCAGGAGGCAGTCGAATTCGGAGAGCTGCTGCAGGCACGCGGTACTCACAGGCAGGGCTGGCGCAGGCAGGGGCTTCACTCGAGGAGGCTGCGGGGACCAGTGGAGGGGGGAGGAGAAATGCGACACAGCGGGAAGGGGAGGGACAACCAAAGAAGACGGAGACCCCAAAGACAGGCAGGAAGCAGGGACAGGCAGCGTGGGAACCGGGAACAGAGGAGAGAGGCAAGAGGAAGGAAGGACGAGGAGAGGAAGGCCATTGAAGGGGGCGACTGAACCTCAAGGCAGAAAATTGAGGAGCATAATTGAAAAGGAGGCCGAAGGAAAATGTTTAAATTGAGGGACAAAGGTAGAAGGTGGGGGCACTTGGGAGAAATATTGTAAAGCTCGAGGAAAAAGAATACAGGAAGGGAATACCTGAAAGGAGAGAGACAAACGGAAACAAGCCTTTCACCGTAACACGGCGGGCAGGGGAGGGGGCGGGCAGGGGAGGGGGCGGAGAGGGGAGAGGTGCGACACGGCAGGCAGGCAGGGGAGGAGAGTAGGAGGAGGAGGGGGGAGGAGAGGAGGGGAGGCACGGCCTAGCGGCAGGCAGGCAGGGGAGGAAAGGAGGAGGGGGGAGGAGAGTAGGGGAGGCACGGCCTAGCGGCCGTGCAATCAAGTAGTGAGGGGCGGAGCTGGGGGAGGCTGTGAGAGAGAGTAGGCGGCTGGGGGCATGTGCACGCGCATTTAAGCTCAATGCGCATGCGCATTGAGCTTAAATTTCTCGTGCACTGCAAGGAATCGCCACGATTCCTTGCAGTGTGGATAAAGAGCGGATAAGTGCCAATACTCTCGCCTTGCTCGATGCGCATGCGCATCGACAGGCGAGACCTAAAAACAGGCATGTCTAAACTTGCACTGACCTGTGGGCCAAGTGCACATCTTCTTGTTGAATGCCCAACATGTACCTTTCTTTTCCCCTGGGCCTCCCTTAGATGTCCGAAAGGGCTGTTTGGTATGATGTTCCCTACTGTTGACACTCTCTAGCCACACATTAACCTCCACTTGGTCCCACCCTATGTTCGGCTTGGCCGCCTTCGCCCACCTGAAGTCCCTATCATAGTCTAACCAGGCTGTCCCACCCAGGGACGCATGGGCCTTCAAGATCTTATTCGTATAAAACACCAACGAAATTGCCAACTCTGGCTTCTTCTCCAACATCACAGTATTAAATACATGAAAGCCCTCCAACCAATTCGCAAATGACTCCTCCACTCTAGGCTTTCTGTCCCTGAAGGACCCTTCCTTCCCTTCTCTCTCTTTGTAATCCACCTCCCGCCTCTTTGGTCTAGTCAGCGCGAATATGTCAACATATTCCCCTTTCTAGATTTTCTCTCTCATCTCACTGGAAACATGGGTGGCTAGCGTCCCTGGTTGAGATAACACATTACTCTGCCCCCCCCCCCAACCAGTACCAGTCCCTCAGCGGCCTTGCTTGGCTCGTCCCCTGTCTTACCTCCCAAGGGTGTTGACGGACCTGCCGCCGAAGGGGAATTAAGTCCAGGTGCCATGGGGGCCTTGCCACGGGCTTCAACCAGGAGGGCTAATTGTTTTTGTATATTACTCAGCGCATCCTGCTCTGCAGATCCCGGGGGCACCCAGGGAGCCACTGCTGTATTACTAGACCCGGGGCTGGCTGAGGGCGCTGCCAATTGGCTCAAAAGGTTGGCCACTGTCGCTAGGATTCCTGCTGTGGGATCTTGTCACCCCCGCCGGCCCACTTATTTGTTGCTGAGGTGCTGGGGAGGGGGCTGCCGATATTTTAGGTGGCTCCGCCGGCGCCTGTGCTGGTGCCAATACCTTTAGGGCCTCCCTAATCTCTGCCAAGGCTGCCCCTACCGGGTCAGCCAGCGCGCTCGCGCCTTAATCCATCGGATCCTTGCTTGGCGTGGGAGAAGGGGAGAGCGCTACTCCTTGAGGAGACGGGAGGGCGGGACCTACTGGACTCTCGCCCCCGCTTGCTGGCTCATTCGTGGCCTGAGCCCTGCCTTTTCTTCGCTTGCCCCCCCCCTTTCAGCTTGCCCTGCACTTTGGGTATCTTAACCAAAGGGGGGAAAGCTGCCCTGGGAGGTACTCCTTCCCTACGTGGGCGCTCTCCTATATTCACAGGTGCTGGTTCCTCATGAACCGCTAGCTCCTCATCGCTACTCTCATCGCGATTGTTGTTGCCCAGCTTGGCTAATGCCATTTTTAGCAGCTGGTCAATTTCTGGCTCGGTATCCTTTCGCTTATGGCTACCCTTCCTTCCAGGCATCTTCCTACCGACCCCCTAGTTGTCTGTGAGACTGTGACTAAGTATGAGCGAGTTGACCAGTGATTGCTCGTTGCGTATCTATGCCCCCAACTGCCCGATCTATTCTGTGTTTAGGCTTCGTTACTCACACACCACTTCCCGGCAGTTTCCCCAATCTTTAGTTGGCGCCCGGGCCCCCTTCACCTCAACTGGAACCACCCGCAATACCTAACTTCCCGCCCGCCTGGTGCGCGATGTTCGCGCCCCTCCCGCAGTCCTTTCCCCAGCTCCCAACACACCTGGAAGGGGAACAGTGACACCGGAGGCCCCCGCCCGCAACCGCAAGGAATCCGGAGCCCAGAGCCGAAGCGCCGTGTTTCGTCGCTGCTCCCGCTCCCCACAGCTACGCCCGGGCCCCCCCAGCCGCACACACCCCCTTACCTGATGTGCCGGGTCGCCGCTGAAAGGACGCCGCAGTATTCCTCTGCCTCCACGCTCCCTCGCCACAGCCGCCTCGAGCCCGCTGACCGCCCGACCTCCTCACGACACGGGGGAAACTTAAGTTAAATAAAACTAGGGATAAGGAAGGAGGCACATGTCGCGGGCGAGTGCAGCCGGTCCGGTGAGGAAGAGGGGGACAAAGAGACCGGGGTCACTGACCCGAGCCCCTAAATAGGCCCCAGTCTCCTCCCCCCTCTCCCCTCACCGGAAGTGCGTCACCAACTGACCCGGAAGTGAATGGGCGGGCGGAGACCTCGCAGCGATCCGCCCGCCCCTAGACCACAGGAGGAAAGGGGCGTGAACCGGGGGGGGGGCGGGCCCTAGAAGTGCGCTCCTTTAATGTCGCGCTTGGCATTCACGTTGTTCTGGTTCACACTTTTCATTGGTGGTGGTTAGTTTGGACTATTCATGCCTGCAGTGGCTGGTTTGAACTCTTCCTGTTTCTTGTAGCTGCTTAGAACTCTTTTGTTTTGTAATCACTCGTGGTTGACTAGATTCATCTTTTTACTGATAGGTGGCTTGGACAGACGTGATTGATTGTGGTTCTTGGAGGTGGCTGGTTCCTATTCTGCTTGCTGCTGCGTGATTGCAACTCTTTTGTTGTGAGTGATACGTCAGACCCTCCCTCTTTCTGGTGAATGGTTTCGATTCTTTGTTACGAGCTATTGGTCCAAACTCCTCTTCTAAGCTATGGTGGTTGGTTCAAACTCTGGCTGCTGATGGGTAGGTTGCACTCAGCTTTTCGGTGGCTGCTGGTTCAGATTATTCTGGGGTTAGCTGCTGGTTGGTTTATTTCTTTATAGCTGGTGATCTGGTTCAGACTCCTTCCAGCCAGCTCTTATGCAAGTCTCTGGTCATCAGTTCAAACTCTTCTAATCCCTGGTTCAGACTCTTCGTGTAGTCAGATATGTCCAACGTGGGTCCAAGATGGCCACCCCCACGCCAGAATTTTCCCCTCATCACTGGCTATGTAAATATGTTTAATTTAAAGTAACTACATTAAAATGTACCGAATGATGTCCTGAACCTGTACTAATCCTGGTTCTCATGGATCTATGTTGGACTCCCCTGTTCTAATCCGTACACAGTACCAGAATGAAAGTGCCTGTAGACAGGGGTCTTGACACTGGCATTGATGTTGTTGTCGGGTCATGGTCTGCTCCATCTATGCCAGGTGGACTCAGTGCCAGTCATGGCACTCCTCGGTGCTTTAAATGGTAAATGAAAATATAGAAGTGCAGAGACTCGCTCTTTAGAGTACCAGATTGCTCCTAAGAAGTACCTGTACTCTCCCATTAAATGCATTGCTGAGAAATGCTGGTACGCTTCCATTAAATGTTTTGCAGCAGTGCTGAGAAATGCAGGTACTATCCCATTAAATGTATTGCTGAGAAGTGCAGATACTCTCCCATTAAATGTATTGCAGCATTGCTGAGAAATGCAGGTACTATCCCATTAAATGTATTGCAGCATTGCTGAGAAATGCAGGTACTCTCCCAATAAATGTATTGCAGCAGTGCTGAGAGGTGCCGGTACTCTCCCATTAAATGTATTGCAGCATTGCTAAGAAGTGCAGGTAGTCTCCCATTAAATGTATTGCAGCATTGCTGAGAAGTGCTGGTACTCTCCCATTAAATGTATTGCAGCAGTGCTGAGGTGCCGGTACTCTCCCATTAAATGTATTGCAGCATTGCTAAGAAGTGCAGGTAGTCTACCATTAAATGTGTTGCAGCAGTACTGAGAAGTGCAGGTAGTCTCCCATTAAATGTATTGCAGTATTGCTGAGAAATGCAGGTACTCTCCCAATAAATGTATTGCAGCAGTGCTGAGAGGTGCCGGTACTCTCCCATTAAATGTATTGCAGTATTTCTGAGAAGTGCCAGTACTCTCACATTAAATGTTTTCAGCATTGCTAAGAAGTGCAGATAGTCTCCAATTAAATGTATTGCAGCATTGCTGAGAAGTGCTGGTACTCTCCCATTAAATGTATTGCAGCCAGTGGCGTAACGAACCTTGAGGGGGCCCCTCTGCAGGGTATGTGAAGGGGCCCCCTCCGGACTCAATCTAGAGCTCCCCAGCAGAAGTGCGGTGCTGACGGGCCCCCTGGGGGCTGCAGGGGCCTGTGTTACGCCCCTGATTGCAGCATTGCTAAGAGGTGCAGGTAGTCTCCCGTTAAATGTATTGCAGCATTGCTAAGAAGTGCAGGTAGTCTCCTGTTAAATGTATTGCAGCTTTCCTGAGAAGTGCTGGTACTCTCCCATTAAATGTATTGCAGCATTGCTGAGAAGTGCAGGTAGTCTCCCATTAAATGTATTGCAGCAGTGCTGAGAGGTGCCGGTACTCTCCCATTAAATGTATTGCAGTATTGCTGAGAAATGCAGGTACTCTCCCAATAAATGTATTGCAGCAGTGCTGAGAGGTGCCGGTACTCTCCCATTAAATGTATTGCAGTATTGCTGAGAAGTGCCAGTACTCTCACATTAAATGTTTTCAGCATTGCTAAGAAGTGCAGGTAGTCTCCAATTAAATGTATTGCAGCATTGCTGAGAAGTGCTGGTACTCTCCCATTAAATGTATTGCAGCCAGGGGCGTAACGAACCTTGAGGGGGCCCCCTGCAGGGTATGTGAAGGGGCCCCCTCCGGACTCAATCTAGAGCTCCCCAGCAGAAGTGCGGTGCTGACGGGGTCCCCTGGGGGCTGCAGGGGCCTGTGTTACGCCCCTGATTGCAGCATTGCTAAGAGGTGCAGGTAGTCTCCCGTTAAATGTATTGCAGCATTGCTAAGAAGTGCAGGTAGTCTCCTGTTAAATGTATTGCAGCATTCCTGAGAAGTGCTGGTACTCTCCCATTAAATGTATTGCAGCATTGCTGAGAAGTGCAGGTAGTCTCCCATTAAATGTATTGCAGCATTGCTAAGAAGTGCAGCTAGTCTACCATTAAATGTATTGCAGCAGTACTGAGAAGTGCAGGTACTCTCCCTTTCACATGAAAGCGGTGCAGATACTCAATACCGGACAGTACCTGCCCATTTAAAGCACTGCCGCTCCTGGCATGCAGAGAACCTAGGCAGGGAGTAGCTCGGAGGAGTCTTTTCGATGAAGGGTGTGACAGAAGGACGAAGCATAAACCTCTTTCGACCGCAGGCCTCGGTAGGGCTCCCTCGTGCAAGCGAGACTAGAGCTTGGCACATGGTGGGTCCGGGTCCGACGGCGGCTGAGCCGGAGGTGTGGGCGAGTTATCAGGCATCTCTCTTCGCAGCCATTTCCTAAAAGTTTCACATCGTCGGCTTGAGTGAATTTGCTGAGTTCTGGTGCCCGCTGCCAGCGGTCTATCTGCCAATGATGAGGTTGGGCACTGTGCCCTCCTGCCCTGGTGGTTCCCGCTGCCAGCGGTCAGTCTGCCAGTAATGGGGTTGGGCACCGCGCCCTGCGACGCGCATTGTGTTGTCCCTGCCAGGGACACACATTGTTGCCCTGGACAGCCAGAGTCGTCATCCTGGCGTTTCCTTTATCTTCTGTCAATATAATCTTGTTGGCGAAACACGTGGATCCGGCGTCGCCGGAGTCAATGTGTGATTCTGCGACAGCTGCCTCTTTCGAGTACTCAGAGGCGTGGCATCACCCTGGGAGCAGGGACAGCGACTGCGTAGCAATTCTTGGCGTGACATCATGCGTCCACGTGTTGGAGGACCATAGAACAGTACGAAGCTGACGTCATACGTCCAGAGCACCGACTGGGACTCCGAAACAATACGAGGCGTGACACCCTGCGTTAACTGATCGACTTTAGACTGAGATCATAAAAGAGTGTGATACGCAGGGGTTTACGTGGGCCGGGTCCCTCCGGGTCTCAGACCCGATAGTAATTGAAAGCGGGCCCTGTGTTCGTCCCCTTAACATTTCTTGCAAAAACGCTGCCCGATTTTTGAGTAATGCTTGTAAAAGAAGTTGAGGTAATCCCTGTCGTTGCTGCTTATTTTTCCCATGCTTTACTTAATATTGCATCCCCTATGTGAGTTTGCTTTTTCCACGAAGTTGTCCCACGTTTATTTTAAACAGCATATTACTCGTCTAGTGCATAATCTGGATTGAGTAACATCTATGTGTTTAAAACAGGCCACAATTGAGTTGTGATTGAAAAAATTGCTAGTTTCTCTCAGTGCAGGCAGGGGTAAAAAGGTGTTGAGGTAATCCAATCCTTGGCCTCTCTGCAAAGCTCACAAAGCAATGGTCATGCGTGCCAGTTGCAACTCTATGCAGATGTGTGAGGAGGGTGGCATTCTGTTCTATTTGTATGTTTAACCTGCGCCCTTAGTTACATAGGCCCGCCCCCTGCCCCCTCTTACAGGGACCCCCACCTTTTTCATCCCACTTAAACACCTTATAATGCCTTACACAATATGTCCCTAGTTAGGCGTGTGCTCAGACTATAAAACAATACGAGGCTTGATATCAATTGTCCACAGGTAGAGCATGGGTCGGGACTTTGAAACAGTGCGAGGTGTGATATGCATCCATTGGTAGTGCACAGGCTGGGACTATGAACCAGTAAAAGGCGGGGACTATGGGCAGCGACAGTGAAACAACATGAGGCGTGACATCATGCGTGCACTTGGTAGAGGTTGAGTTGAGACTATAAAACAGTACTGGTGTAATATCATTAATGCACTGTTCGAGTGTGGACTGGGTTCGGGAAGCAGTATGCGGCACGACATCACCAGGGAAGTATGGGCTGGTCCGATTAAACACTACAAGGCGTGACATCATAACCTACTGGTAGAACACGTACCGGGATTGCAAAGCAGTACAAAATGGTGGGGTGGGCTTGGACTATATAACAGTAAGAGGTGTACCAGCATGCTTCCACTGAAGTGTATGGGCTGGGACTGTGAAACGGTGCAAGGCGTGGCTTCACCTCCAGTGCTCTGCTGCCTTCCGACTATGGGCTAAGTAAGTGCCACATATATTGACTTTTTTTGCTAGCTCACAATAAAGCTGTACAGTGGCTGACAATCTCCTGTCCTTTTGTAAGTGTGTCCTAGATTTTTACACCTTTTCTTCCCACTTTCTAGCTGGGGGTCTATGAGTTGTGAAAAATCCACTCTGCAGCCTAGGGTCACACAGCACCTTAAGACCAGGGCCAAGGGAAATATGTGATTTTGAAGCTGCAGCGTTTTCCACATAAATATGGATTCACCGCATTTCGCATTTACCCCATAATTTATCATCTGCTGCATAATCTGCAGATTTTAACCAAAAAAAACATGTTTTTAGTTCGAACGGATCAAAGGTTAGTAAAAACGCAGTGACGCATGTTGCCACACAGTGAATGGCCTTTCACTAATATTGACTGATCACCTTTGTATTGCGTATTGGTGTATTTGGGTATCAAACTGGTACTAATGAGGTGAAACATTTTCCTAGATACTGTTAACGTGTAAAATGGCAAAAGCTGATGTAATGTCTCAAAAAAGGTTCCACATTCTGCCACATAATTTGCTTTTTGCCACATAATTTAGTCAACCCTGTCATATACTTTGGTCCTTCCCTGTTGCATAATGCCAGTGGCTCTGCGTAACTTTGTGAGTGTGTGGTGTACAATATTTCCCCATTAGTTAGTATTCAGGGCAATGGCCCTTACACAGCTCTGGTTCTTACGTTCTTGGTGTAGAAGCAAAGATGTCACTTTTTTTTCAACTGGGTGCCCGGAGTGTGCCAATGAAGTGGCCATTTCTATAGCACGTATGTCCTGGTGGCCAGAGAATCGATCACTGTTGATTATCCGCCCACTCGATTTGAAGTGGTGCACTCACTAGCAACATTTGACAGTTCATTTTCTGGCTTATTTGTGCGGTTAATTTCCTGGCTGCCTTTTGTTTCGTACTTAGACCGGGGAATATTTGGAATGTGCTAAGTAAATAATAGTGTATTTTTATAAATACATTGAGGGCAGTTTGCTTGTTTTGTGTAATGTCAGAGTTTCATCCCAGGAAAGAGTTCATGTGTAGCAAGAACTCATTATTTGGGGCCCATGACGGCGCCAGAGGGGTCACTTATGCTATGTTATGCGGATTTCTAAAGCATGTAGCTACCCGAAGGCTTCCCAGTGCTGGAAGAGTCAAAGCGTGCACCTACGCTTGCAGGGGTACATTTGGAGGGAATGATCAGTGGTGGTAGAACCAGGTTTTCAGCTGGTTTCCATACCGGTTCTCATTATCATGGTTTCTAACTTCCAGTGGTGCTGGCCATTACTGTAAATCCACTGCCATCATTTGCTTGTAGATATGGAGTAGTATATATCCTCCCCGAGCAGTGGAAAGGTCTTTTGGTTCCCTTGGTCTCCTGTAGTGTGCAATGCCCATTGCCCCCAATGGGGCTGTCATTATCCTCACTATTCTCGGTGGAAGGAGCTATTACTTTAATTTCCATTATTTAATATTAAACACACTTCATTGCTTCTCATAATTCTCTAGCTGTGGAAGATTCCATTGCCCCGCCATTCTCTAGCTGCGGAAGATTCCATTGTCCTGCCATTCTCTAGCTGTGGAAAGTCCCATATCCCCGCCATTCTCTAGCTGTGGAAAGTCCCATATCCCCGCCATTCTCTAGCTGTGGAAAGTTCCATTGCCCCGCCATTCTCTAGCTGTGGAAATTTCTATTTCCTAGCTCCTCCCAGGTACCCTGGTCCAAGAGGTCATGAAGACATCGTCAAGAACTGAAAGTTAACAGGCTGTAAGAGCCACCTTTGCTTTCTGTAGCTGACATTTCTTGTTAGCCCTCTAACCCTTTGCTAGAACATTGAAGGCTAGTGTGTGTGTCTAAGGGTGATATAAGGGATCAACCCTGTGATGTCATAGGAGGAGGGGATCAGAGGATATGCTTTAATTGTGGTGAACTAGTTGACGTCCATAGCGAGAGACTATAAGAATGTGAAAGGGTGTGCGCGGCATGAGTCTGTTATAGAGCACTCCTGCCACCTGGTGGACTGTTTCAAAACAACCTGTCTCTCTCCTAGACTGCAGTGGTCTTCAAACGTTTCAATGCTGCGCCCCCATGTGAAAACAATATAATTGGGCCCCTCCCTCAACATTTTTCACAATTAATCTATTAGATTGCTAATGATTAAATATTTCTAGACTTATCTAAACATTGGAGTTAAGTTCTGCACTCTTTTAAAAATGCAATAAAAAAACATGATTGCCAAACATACTATTCTGGTCACGCCGGCATTACTAACCTGTAAAAGTATCCACAGTGTGATTATTTTCATTTCATTTCAAAAAATCTTTATTTCGATCACAGATCATAAAAGATACAAAACAAGAACATACAATTAAAAAACTTATTAAACGTAGTGTGATCCAATATGATAAAATTGATTTAAATGTTGGATAAAACAGTGGGAAAAACCGCTGGTGGAGTCCATTATACCAGTCTTTTCATCATTCGGGTTCGGGTAAACCACAATGCAGTTAAAAATTTTGAAAGTGCAAAAACTACTTGAGGGGAGAGATCAGACTTTAGAACTCTATAAGCAGTTTGGAAAGATCTGAATCCCAGGTTCCTGAGCATCGGAACTAGCCAATATTTTCTGCTTCGCTCATAACCCTTACAGAAGAAGACCGCGTGCATGTCGTCCTCCTTCGGGTGAGCACACATTGGGCAAGATGGTACAGTGGAGCACGCTGTCCAGGACGCTGTGAACGAAGCTAGAGGAAGGCATCCATAGCGCCATTGTAAGAACAGTTTCCTTGTTAATGCAGGGGAAATATTGTCCAAAGTTTTTTCGAGGGAATAGGTGTCTTTCATTTTCAGGAATAAATTTGTCAGGGACCCCTCTCGAGTGTCGTTGGAGGCTCTGGTGAGCATCATGGCATAGTAGGCACTCGCGAGTACCTTTTTTGAGATCTTCGTGCATGAATTAATAGGATCTGTCCATAATTCCGGGAACCCTATTTCCTCGAACCTTCCCTTGACGTAGGTCAACCAAGGAATCCTCTTTATGTTCCGTAGTTCCAGGAATTCCTGGAGTTCCTCTCTATAAGTTGCAAGATCTGGACTGGACCACAAACGCCTCCAAAATTTTAGGGGTTTGAGTCCCAACTCCTCTGTTATGGATTTAATACCCAGGTCTAATCTGAGTGGTAGTAATGGGGTACTCTGGGGAAGGGCAGCTACCTGTCTCAGAAATTTGTTCTCCGTGGACTGTAACTTCGGATGTTGGGTGTAGCCCCACAACTCACCCCCGTAAGTAACCCCTGCCCTAGCTTGTGTTTTGTATATATGAATAATTGGGGTAAGTGGTCGATAGCTTGATTTGTTTGCCAGGCGCAAAGTGCCACCCGCCAACTGTGCCAGTTTGATGGTCGCTTTGGCCTGGTGCGACGACCAGGTTAAATGTTCATTTATGGTAATGCCCAAGTATTCGATATTGTGGACCCGTTCTAGTTGGACCATGCCTAGCTTTGGAGGGGCTCTATTTCGGGAGTTAGGATTTAAAATCATGAATTTTGTTTTTTGGGGATTAACTTCCAGTCCCCGCTCAGAGCAGAAGTCTAGGAAGCCATCCAAAATGCGTTGGATCCCCATCGGGGATTTAGACAGCAACAGGGTGTCGTCCGCAAACATAATTGCAGGCACCCTGTTGCCAGTCAACTTTGGGGCATCAGAGTTAGCAATCCTGTTGAGGTGGGCAACTACCCCGTTCACAAAGATACAAAACAGGGTAGGTGCAAGCACACAACCCTGTCTTACACCTCTGCGAACGGGGAACCTTTCGGTTAGTTTGCCACCTTTGCCACACCTAACGCGGGCATAGTTGTTAGAATGGAGTCTCATCAGAATTGCCAAAATATCCTCTGGGACTTTCAGCTCTTTCATGACGCTCCACAGCCTTGCTCTAGGCACCAAATCAAAGGCGGCGCGTAGGTCTACAAAGATGGTATAGAGACTGCCGCCCTCGATTACCGCTGTTCTCCAGTAGAGCAGTTGTAGCCTGAATATTTGGTCTGTGGTGGATACACCCTCCCGGAATCCTGCCTGGTATGGGGACAGGATATCCATTTCTTGGATCCACGCTTGCAAACGATTTAAGATCAGTTTGCCAAAAAGCTTTTGGGATATATCTATCAGACTGATAGGACGATAGTTGGATGGGAGCAGAGGGGATCCCTTTTTATAAATTGGGACTACCTCTGCTCCCATCCAAGTATCGGGCACAGTCATTCCCCCCTGGATAGCATTAAATATGATTGTGAGGTACGGTCCCCAAATCCCTGGTTCCTGTTTGAACAGGTCCCCCGGGACCCCATCCAATCCTGGGGCTTTTCCAGCAGCTAGACCTTTGATGGCCACCCTCACCTCTTTTTCGGTGAATAAGGCCCCCGAAGGGGTAGGTGTAATCGAAAGTCTCTCGCTACTAGGATCCCCACCCCCCTCTGCATACAGCGCTTCAAAATGGGCCTGCCATACTGAGGGGGCTATGTTGGGCTCTAATGCTGGAGATAACTCAATCGTGCCATTCGCTACTACCCGCCAAAATTTGCGTGAGTCTCTGGTTGATAGTGCTTTCACAAGATTCTCCCAATAATCATGGTCCCATTCCGCCTTAGCATTCGCTAGGAGGGACTTGTACTTGTTTCTCCTGTCACGGATTTCTTCCCTGCTAAGGCGTCCCTTGATGGCAGATAGCAAATGGGCCTTAGCCTTCCTACATGTGGCATTATACCAAGAGGTCTTTGGCTTATAACCCTTCCTTTTCGTAGAGGATGTGAACAAGTCTTGTTCGAGGGAGTCTGAAATGTTTTTATGTATTGCTGCTAGTTCTCCTCTGGTGACTTCATCTAGGTCTTTAATGCCTAGGTCGAAGGCACACTCTAGTAATGGGATTAGCCTTTCATAGAGGCAGGGTATTTTGTCTATACTGCTAGTCAGCTTCTCCCACTTGACTTTCCTACGATTATTTTCAAGTAGGAGGCCAGACCTGACACTGCCAGATCCCTGTAATAGGTCCTGGTTCCTAGGGAGGGAATAAGTCAGTTCCAGTGAGTTATGGTCACTGTCCGTTCTTGGGCACACTATAAAGTCGATTACTGCTGGCCACATGAAAGTTTTAACCATAATATAATCTAGTCGGGATTCACTGCCGGGTTTGTTGTAAGTCGGGTTACTTGGTATATCCGAATTACAACGCCCATTGCATGCCCTGAGACCAAGATTGAGAGTAAGGGCGTTTATTTGTAGGGCTAGGGGAGTCCAAGCCCTTGGAGGTGGTGCCGCCGACTCAGGTATGAGCCAGCTAGAGTCTTCATCTAGGGAGGGACCATCGCGTAATCCGGACAGAGGTTCATAGTGGGAGTTAAAATCGCCCCCAACTAGACAAGGGAGATCACACGGGATGCCCTCTAAAAACCTAGCTAACTCGTCTATAGTGGGTGACTCATTGTGCATTTTGGTCGGCCTAGAGTAGATGTTAATAACTAGGAGCTTCGATGCGTCAGGCCATTCTAGTAAGACGGCCAACAGATCGTCGGAAGCGGTCTCCAAATCGGAGGCTTGGCAGCCTAGATCCGTTGCTATCCCTGTCATTAATCCCCCAGATGGTCTCCCCTTTCCCCCCCACTTGGCTGTTTTGGAGAAAGAAGCAAAGCCAGGTAGGTCTATTGCTTCTCGCGCCCAGGTTTCTTGTAAAAGTATTACGTTTTTGGAACTAAGATAGGAGCCCCACTCTGGGCAATCTAATTTACTAGAGAGCCCAGCCACATTCCACGAAATTACAGTTATGAGTGGTACTTGAGCGCGTGGCGGGCTCACAGCCATATCGTTGGGCTCCTGATGGGCCTTATAAGTTGGAGAGGGATGTGTGAAGCCCGATGGGCTAGTTGCAGTTGGTGGGGAAGGATTTGTCATGGCTGACGTCTGGATCGGTTCATCTAAGCTTGTTGTCAATGTATCCTTCAGTGTATATATATTCGTATCGGGTGTGGAAACTGTCAGTGAATTGGTGATGGTTGGGGAGGTTGCGGAGGCAACGTTCCCCTCTCCAGCCACCTGTCAATCTACCATATCTAGATTACTGTATCGATTTTGTATTGGTAGATAGGCAGGATAGTGAGTTCTGTATGGTCCGGGAATTCCCCTCCTATAATCAACACCCCCCCTCCTCCTCCTAGTGACAGTTTCCCACCCAGCCTCATCTCCGTAACCAGAGAAGTGCTCAATTGGCCTCCCCCTGTATGAAGGGTAATTGTTGGTCTCTCTGTGACAATTTTCCCATCCCTCCAAAAGCTCTTGGTGGTGTCCCCACCTGTGATCCTCAGAGTTGTATAGATTGGAGGGGTAGAAAAATGAGAGGGGGAGTGTTTGGATGATGTTACCGAAGTCCTCATCAGTAGCACAGGAGCAGATATATGCGGCTGTATTGGGGTCTCTAAAGGAGACCAAAATGCAATCTCCTCTAATGGATTTCCTAGTATGCCCCACCCATGCTACTCTCTTAGTTGTGGAAATGTCACTCGCTGTACCTCTCGGGAGAGGTCTATTTACCGAGAGCCAGTTTATTACTTTGTTCTTAAGAGAGGTGTGTGTTTCGAATGTGGGGGGGTCAAGTTCCGGGACCCCAGCCAGAACTACGGTGTAGGGGGCGGCTTCTGGTGGGAGATTTACAAACTGTAATTTTCGTTTGGTATGTGGCTTCTCTCCCTCGAGTGGGGGATCATGCTTAGTTTTAGTCAATGGCGTAGGATTTGGTTTTGATGAAGAGGCAGGTTTGGGAGTAGCAGTATTTGGTTTCTGTGAGGGTGTCGGGGCTTTGTGTGCAACTGTGGATTGTGATGCATTGTTTTTTGCAGGTTGTATGAGTTTAGGTTTTGGGTCTAATGATTTGTTATTCAATACAGCCTGCAAATTGTTACCATTAGAAGGTTTAGAGCCTGTACTCTCCTTTGATATCTTGATCATATTGCTATCAGTTTTCCTAGCATCAGCTAGTTGTACAGTTGCCTTTTCGATACTCACTAACCTTGCTTCTATCTTAATCATTCTCGCCTCCAGTGGACTTAATAGGGTCCTGAGCAGTGATCCTATATCCTCCAAGGTGATGTCATCTGAGGAGGTATCTAGTTGAGCATTGGCAGTAGATTGTGAGGGTGGGGTTAATTTGGGTGGTCTGGAAGTGATTGGTGTTACTGATCTTACCCCTGTTGGAGCAAGGGCGGTAAGTTTCCTCCCCTTGCCTCTAGTTTGTTTTGATTTAGGGGTTTTGTGCCTAAGTTCTTCTTGGATTTGAGGCCCTTGCTTCTTTTTGGGGATGGCCCCCTCTCTGGCTCCCTTGTTGTTGTCGCTAATAGATTCTATGGTTGGAGCTACCTCTGTGTTCTGTGGTGGTATAGGCTGGGTGTTTTGGGTGTTGGGTAGAACCATCAGGCTCATGTCCTCTAGGTCGCTTGGAACATCTATAGTGGATTCTGGATTGGTGAATGAAGTGTCCGTGGGGTGGCATAGTACCTGTTCAGAGCTATGCCTAATAGTCCTGCCCAAACTATTTTCAGGCGTTCTAGCTAGTGCCATAGGCCCCATAGATGATCTCCTTACCCAGTCAATTTCTTGTGAAATTCTTCGCTCCAGGACTTGGATCTCTTCAATCAGGAGTGAGCCAGCCTTGGCAAAGTAGGTGTCAATAGGGCCTATGACCGCTCCGGCTGCAGCAAGGGAAGATGTTTTGCTTCTTGTTTCCCGTGTGCACATTGCTCAAGGTAACAGTAGTCTTGGTGTGACAGGCAAAGAGAGGGGGCCCGGACCGGACTCTCCCGTTCTCGAACGGCCTCAAACGGCCCGCTCTTAGCCCGGTCTTCGCCCCGGCCTGCGTCCCGCGGGAGTGCCCGAGACAGGAAATACGAGGAGGCTGTGGGCGTGTCCGCCGGGGGAAGAGGCACCAGCTGTGGACAGCAGAGGCTGCTGGACCTCGCAGTCCCCCGGTAGGCTCAACGCGTTGCTGGGAGTTGTGGTCGCTCACCCGGCCTGTCCTTTGCTGGGAGCGCGTGTGCTCTCTGCCGACTGCAGAGCCGCTCACACCAGCGGGGGACCGGCCCGTCAAACAGCTGAGCGGCACCCGCGCAGCGGGTGTCGCGAAAGGTGAAGGGCGAAGTAGGAGAGGTCGTCAGGGAGAAACAGCAGTCTCTAGCACTCCTTGGCGCAGTGTAGATCCGCCTGGAAGCACCCAGCAAAGCCGGTTCAACAGTGATTTAATTAACTGGAGGCTGTGGGCGTGTCCGCCGGGGGAAGAGGCACCAGCTGTGGACAGCAGAGGCTGCTGGACCTCGCAGTCCCCCGGTAGGCTCAACGCGTTGCTGGGAGTTGTGGTCGCTCACCCGGCCTGTCCTTTGCTGGGAGCGCGTGTGCTCTCTGCCGACTGCAGAGCCGCTCACACCAGCGGGGGACCGGCCCGTCAAACAGCTGAGCGGCACCCGCGCAGCGGGTGTCGCGAAAGGTGAAGGGCGAAGTAGGAGAGGTCGTCAGGGAGAAACAGCAGTCTCTAGCACTCCTTGGCGCAGTGTAGATCCGCCTGGAAGCACCAGTGTGATTATTAGAAATGGGGTTGGGGAGTTTAAAGAAGCATAATGCCTCTTTTAGCCAGAGCCTGGTGTCCCCGTGATCACTTGAGGCCCCCCTCGGGGGGCCCGCCTCCCAGTTTGAAGACCCCTGTCCTAAAGGGTTGTTGAAGTGATGCCTACTTGTGTTTGATTCATCTTCGGCTTTTTCTTTTTTTCTTGCTTTATATGATTTGTCAAGCATATCAGAATTCCTTTTTTGTTGTACGTTCATTCTCCAGCATTCCCTTAGAAGCACCATAAATATCACATACCTGTTAAACCTCTGAACACATCCTAATAAGCTGCTGTGAACTCCTTTAATACAAACCACAGCTGCACATCAGGGCCATATACTGCTGGTGCCTCAATCTATCGGCTAGCTTTATGGACATCGGAGCTCTAATTTGCACATTGAACTTTTTTTTTTGCCCTCCAACCTTAATCTGCTTCATCTTTGTGAAAATGTATTATACACGTCTCCCTTTCATTGTCTCCGCAACATTTTAATTGTAAATGTCTTATGCAAGTATATACATTTATGATCGTCACCCTAACATCAGCTTGCACTATGTCTTCATTATCAAAAAATCTAAATAAAAGTTAAAATGAGGCTGCATGAAATAAGCACCAGGAGGGAGCTTGTTACTAAAGGCCACACTGTTGCAGATCTGCCAAGTTAACTCTTTTTGAGGTTATTCAACATTTTGTCCAATAGCACTCTGCATATTAGGATTATAATTAGGCCTGGGTGGGGAACTTCACTCAGTTCGCGGAGTTTGCTGAGTTTTCTGCACTCCGTGGAGATCGCAGAGTGCAGACAACTCTGCTTCACGTAATGCAGCGGAGGTCTTTCCCCGCTCGTGAACAGTAAGGTGCGAGCTGCCGCTCGGGTAGAATTTGTACCTGAGCGGCAGGAAGACCAGCGCAAACAGCAGTTCGCACTACACTCCGCCATTTGCGGAAATCCGCAGAGTTTTTTTGTAACTTAACGGAGTTCCGTGAACTACGCCCAAGCTAATTATAGTACCCAAAGCTAAACCATATGCCCCAGAATGCAAACTGATGCCGGCTTAAAAGTTAGGACTGGCTGAAGGTGTCATACTTTAAACCGGCCCACCAGCCAGCTATGATGTCCTGCAGTTTTCACTTCTAGCCACCAGGTAAATGATTGATAAGTCTGTGAGGACATCCCACCCATACCCCAGAGTCCATGCATCCCTTACATTGGCAAAGATGGTTAGAGCACTAGAGAGAAAGGACAGGCCTGGTCTCCTCCGATGAGGAAGCATGCATCAGAGAACTTTACCTCCTATTCATACTATAAACTCAGAGTGGAATCATAGCAGTGATCTTCCCTATGGAGCAAAGCCGACAACACTTTCTTTTTTTTTTTTTGCAGTTTGATATAGCGCGAACTTGCCCCGAATCTGGTATCAGAGCACTTTACATAGCACAAGTCACGTAACACAAGGACACACATTCATTTTTTTTTTGTGTTAGGCATGGGGAGATTAAGTGATTTGCCCAGAATCACAGGATGTTCAGCGTCATTGCCGAGACTCGAACCCAGTTCCCCGGATTCGAGGTTGAACGCCCTAGCCTCTCTCAACTCCTCTCCTTGTCGGCGATATTACGTTCCGCTCCAAGCCCAGCGCATTTGAAGAGTCCCTCACTGTGGCAGCTGCCAGTACCCCCTGTCTCATGTCAGGGTGTATGGGAAGAGGTCTTCTGGAGTTCAGTGCTTCCCAAAGAAGAACACTCAAGAGCAGAACATCTGAGTGGCTCTGGATGTGAGGCACCACTCACCAGAGAGCTGGCGAGAGTTGTCACATTACGCGTCATACATGGTGATGAGTGTCTGGCGAAAGGCTCACATCCTTTAATGTGACTGTGGTTTATCAGTGGTTTATTGGGTGAAACCTTGCTGAAAATTTAAACTGAATGTGACGCTGCTTACTCAAAGACCATCTTGCAGCAGTAGAGAATTTGTTGCAGGACCAAGGCCGGCCTTTAGCATGGGCTAGCTGTGCCCAGGGCGCTGACATGCAAAGGTGCTCATGGAGCTGTCTGCATACATGTCATGCAGCATTCTTCCTTCCGGCTGTTTCTATGGACTTCTAGCCCATATTCATCCTGCATCTATGTACTGATGCCTCTGGTGGAAGGAACTTGTGTGATAGTCTCATTCTCAAAGCAAGCTGAAGGTGGGAGAAACATTTTTAGGTGAAAGGCTGTTAGCGGCGGCATCAGAGTGGGTTTCTCCTTGGGCGATAGCAGCGCAAAGGCCAGCCCTGTGTATGGCCCAGCAATAACAGACAGGAAATCATGCTACAGTCAGATGCCTTCTACCACCTGTGCCAACATTCACACTTAGTTATTACCACAGCATAATGGACAGCAACATCCTAGACAAGGCTCCTGGGCACTGTTTTGGGAGGTCTGAGGTCTCAACGCCTTCCACAACCGATTTTGCTTATGGTTTCTAACCATACCAGCCCAGAAGAAGGGGCTTGTTCATTTCCAAGACCTCTGTAGGTCAACCGTAAAATGATGCTGCATCCTCTAACGCTCCACCTCTTTGAGACAATCGACCTATGGTTCTGGATCTCCATTTCCAAGAATAATGGAAAGTTGCAATAAATTTGAGGTCATCATCTACTAACCAATATTCTTTACGAA
Source organism: Lissotriton helveticus (assembly GCF_964261635.1). Lineage (NCBI taxonomy): Eukaryota > Metazoa > Chordata > Amphibia > Caudata > Salamandridae > Lissotriton > Lissotriton helveticus. The sequence goes on from NC_136065.1 coordinate 1,984,784,214, forward strand.
AATCATACAATTTTTCCTGTGCAAGGTATGATTTACTCACCTGAGTCATGAAGACCCTCTTCTAGGGAATTTATATCGGCTATAAAAAGGATAATTGCTCGCCTACCCACACTTGCATTTATTATGGCGACAGAAAGGACAATTGCTCATCCACCCACACTCAACTTCATGGTCAGTGCTGAAAGCCCAATTTGACTCCCTCTTATAAAAGCAAAAGTATATGGGCTTTCATACACACAAACAAGGACCTGGAGTATCAATTGCCAGGTAGTCTATTGACTGACAGCCAGATGGTTCCCTACATGTGGGCTGCAGAGGTTTTAACAGCGAAAGCCTCGAAGTTTCTGCTAAAGGTAATATTTTTGTAAGTTCCTCGGGGCCAATCTGAGGTTAAGGATGCAGGCATTGCAGTTATGCCCCAAAGCATAGTGCGCCAGCTGATAGGCTCCTGAGAAGAACAAGTAGTTATGTCTCAGTAGGTAACCCCATCTTTCTGGGCTGGAATCAACAGACCATGGTTTATGACAAGCCTTCAAGCCACCATGGACTTAGCAATAGAGACAGCTGTCTGTCTTGCATTGTGAAGATCATGAGTGAGTGACATGTAAGCGCCTGGTAAGTGGACAGCTTCCGAAAGACCTCAGTCCATCTGCCAATTGGAACTCGGAGCATCCTTTTAGCTCTTTTTTTATTCGGTCCACATATGAAAAGCAAGATTGTGTTGGCTAAGACTGACAACACCACAGAAGGGTCCTTCATTGGCAGAGGTGGGGCGCACTAAGGCATCTTCTCAGATAAAACCTGTAAATCTGGTATTGAGCGCTCGAGGATTGGCTACAGCTGCAGGGAGAATCCCTCCAAACAGATTGAAATTACCTTGTGGACATATCAAGCCACCACCTAGAGGAACCCCTTGAATAAGAGCTTGCCAGATACATACATACATACATATATATATATATATATATATATATATATATATATATATATATATATATATATATATATATATATATATATATATATATATACCATTCACAAAGTATGCATGCCCAATTAATATGTCTTTTCTCTCAATCAAGCCACATAGTGGAAACTCTTCACATAGGTTGTCAGAGAATGAGACTCTGAGGAACTCTGTTTCTTGTCACCCTTTCTCATCACTTTCTCAGTCATGCGGGAAATAATGTCTCGCAAATGGAGATGATCTTTGTGGTCAGGGTCTTCAACCTAATGCAGATCACATTATGGCAATGAAAACATTCACATCAATATCACATCTGCCTCCCAGGAAAAACGACTTCTGCATCTGGGCAACTTAGAGCATGAATCCAGGCATTAAATAATTAGGCAATTTCGATTTTTCCTCAAATTTTCAGCAAATTCTTACGTTGACTAGAAGGACTTTATCAAAGAAAAAGTAATGCTTTTATATAGAAACACTCGTACAACTGTTGCCAAGCACATCGCCTTTCACCTTTACCGAGTATGTTTCTAAAGTCCTGCCTTATTTACACACTTCTGCTAGCTGTAGAAATTCTGGCGCAATACTCCGTTTACCAGTTGTTTTCCCACTGAACTGGAAAGGAAAGTTCCCAACAGTTAAACAGCCTCTGCCAGCTTTGTTGTATATCGTAAAACATTGGATCTGCTGCTTTTCAAGCCCTTGTTTGGTTGTGATATTTTGGTTCTAACTTGTAAAATTACTTTCACTGCATTCACTGCATGGATGCCAGTGAATTCCTGTCATTTTCTTGTGTTTTAGACAATCACTCCTAAGCCCTGTTTGGTCTTTCTACTAATGGCATTCATATTTCCACATTAATCAGTCCGTTGCTCTTCTTGACTTCGTATGCCTATGGCAACCAAAGAGCTGCACATACGCTGCACACACTGAAAGCCGTAAATGCCTTAATATACGATGTTGTTAGACTCAGCAATTGTTTTTATACTTTGGACCATGCACACGTACGAATATGTGTGTTTTTTTATTTATTTGTTATTAAATCAAGTATATTTGTTAGAGTGAAACGGTGGACAAGTAATTAGCCAATGGGGATTTACTGTCGCAGTTTTCACACAGGAGAAGGAAGGAATGGCCTCAATCTACTGTCTATAACATGAAATGATGCAACAACAAGTGTCTTTTTACTTAACTTTACAAGGAAATATTACTTAAATGGAACCAGGAACCTTTTTGAAAACTTTGCAGAATGGTCCCTTAACCTTTGTTCCTAATTTTTTGTGTTGTACAATTTGCTACTCAGTGCGAAGCTTGTGAATCAGTAACATATCAATCCTGCAAAAGTTACTTACCTGTAACAGTGGTTTTGCATGTCGTTATTTGCTATATATTCATGTGCATGCCACCCAACCAAAACAGAAGATAAATCATAACTACTGTGTAGACCTAATGGCTCAATTAAAGTATTCTGATGGTGACACCAACCTGACGAGCGCTCTAGGTTCTTGACAACTGTATCAGAGTCTGGTTGAAGACTATACTCTTGCTTGTGAATGCTGGTTGCGGTTGTTTAACTTTTTAATCCCTTCCATGCTTCAGTCGGCCAACGGCAGTCGCGAGCACTACCTTCATAGTACTGCGCACCTCCGTTGGCTGACGGAGCCCCACCCACTGCGCTAAGCAGCCGCACCAAGGCGGAATTGCCGCCACGGTTAAGCAGTTAAATATTATTTTGACTCCAGAAAAAAGCTTTTATGAATACATAAGGAATAGGAATCTATAACCCATCCCAAACTGCACAACGAATGTTCCAGGCATGAGACTTCTTTTTTTCAGACTAAAGCTTGTAAACCACAGAAGAGACCTTATGTCTGAGCATGACAAACATCTTCCGCCCATAGTAATAAAATAAGGTTGAGTGGTGCGCACACATAGGCTGAGCAACAAAAAGATGTATTCTTCCACCTTCCGCATTAATACCTTTTATTAGTAATTCTAGAAAAATTCCAAGCCCATCTTGCATTCTGCCCCTTCTCCCCTCATAATACAAGCGCCGACCTGTTGATAGGCTAGGTCTTACTCTTTCCTTTGTTGCTCCTTCTCGTGCTTTAATCTCTCAGTTTTCATCACATCGCTCTCCTTTCCTTCCTCTGGCACTCTGCCACCTCCTTGAAGCCAGAAGGAACACGCAGAATGTTTTCGTAAAACAATAGAGCACTTCCTTCCTATAAACAGTCTGTGTGTTGTGTGATGTTGGAGCGGCTTCTGTCTTCGTTCCCTTCTGACTCTTTGGAAAAGAAAACAGAACAAAAAAATGGGAGTCTCTCAGCAGCAAAGCTGGTGTATCCTTACGGCTCTCCTGCCACTCCATCCCTAGCAACACCTATATGTTCACCATTCTGTGCCTAGACATTCCCATCATTCACTACTCTATCTATAGTAGCCTGTATCCATGCCTTAAATCAGTGAACACAGATTCACTTCCAATACTATCTGTAGGGCTACGGTTTGAGCAGCACAGATCCTCACACCATACTTTCCGTAGGGTCCCGGAATCTCTTATCCAAATCCCTTGGAGCACCTATTTGCTCAATCTGCATAGAAGCTCAAATCTCACAGTGTTGTCCTTGTGGCACGTATTTTCTTCTCACCCCGAGTGGTGTTTATTGTCTCTAAATTCCTCATCCGTAGAATTTCTCTCTAATATTTGTTTGTTATATCTTGCCCACATGCTTCAGATCTTCTCCATATCCATCAGCCCTTGGGTGCCTTCCACATCTTTCAGGTCCTCTTTCAGTCTTTCACATGCTGTTCTTGTGTCACTTCCCTTGGATCGGCTCACTGCCCATTGGATCCGATCCCTATCACCCCTCTCTTTGATTCTTTCCCTGACCTGATCCTCTGAGTCCCTTTTAAGCTGTCCATATCAGTGTTCCCTTAAAGCCTCTTCCCGTCAGTCGTCACTTAGACCCTCTTCCTTATCCAGCAAATCCTCCTCCCACTGTCATCCATTGGATCCTCTTTTTGTTTCTCATCCCATGGATCCGCCTTCCTGTATCGCATTCCTTGGATAATGTTCCTGTCACTTATTCATGTCAATCAACGCTTAGATCCTCTTCCTGACTCTCATGCCATGAATCTTCTTCCTGTCACTTATACCTTGGATCCTCTTCCTGTCAATGCTACAATCCTCATCCTGTCTCTCATGCCTTGGATACTCTTACTATTACTCAACCCTTAGATCCTGTTTAAGTCTCATGCCTTGGATCCTCTTCCTGTCACTCAATGCTTCGATCCTGTCCTGTCTCTCATGCCTTGGATACTCAGCCTGTCTCCCATGCTTTGGATACTGAGCCTGTCTCTCACCTTGGATACTCTTCCTGTCTCTCATATCTTGGATCTTCTTCCTGTCTCTCATATCTTGGATCTTCTTCCTGTCACTCATACCATGGATCCTCTTCCTGTCACTTGTTGCTTAGATCCTCTTCCTGTCACTCGTTGCTTAGATCCTCTTCCCATCACTCGTTGCGTGGATCCTCTTCTCGGCACTCGTTGCTTGGATCCTCTGTCCGTCACTCGTTGCTTGGATCCTCTGTCTGTCACTTGTTGCTTGGATCCTCTTCTTGTCACTCAATTGGATCCTCTTCTTGTCACTCATACCTTAGATCCTCTTCCTGTCACTCACTGCTTAAATCCTCGTCCTGTCCCTCATCACAAGGATCCACTTCCTTTTTCTGTCAAAGCCCCCTTTCTTTTATTCCTCAGAGACTCCTGCCCATGTGGATACTATCCCCTTTTCCCGTTCTTCAGATATTCTACTTGTCCCTTGTTTGTTAGCAGACTATCTTCATCAGAAACCTTAGATCCTTTCTCTGACCCTCATCCCTTGGGTCCCTCTCTTCCATCATCTGCTGCTTGTCCCTCATGCCCCTCGTCTCCTAGCTCGTTTCCCTTTCCCTCAGTTTTCATATCTTGGTAGTCTGATCATTGCCCTTTCCCTCACCCATTGAATGCTGTACCTACCCACTCTCTCTGATTCCGTCTGATTATTTTCCTGTTGTTCACATTCTCTCTTTACCCTCATCTCATGGACTCTCTCCGTGGAACCTGCTGCCCATCTCCTTTCTATTTGAAACTTGTTTGACTCTTGCATCATCCTATCCCTGGCTGCTGGATCCACTCCTTGTCCAACATCCCTCTGATTCTTTCCCTGTCCCTCATCCCCTGCACTCTCGCCATAGCCCTTGAATCCTCCCTCCCTATCTCTGGAGTCCTCTGATTGTCTTCCTTTTCCTTGTATTCCCAGCCTCAGTGTTTGAAAAGTCTCTTCATTCACCGCTTGGGCGTTTGTACAGCTTTGATGGTTGTCTCACATGCCTCAAGAGCACCTTACTTCACTCCCTCCCCACTGCACGCCCACTGGTCCTGCCTACATTAGTGACTAGTTTTATGGATTCCATATTAGAACAGAGGCAGCTTGAATGTTGCCTGGAACTATCTACCCCAGATCCAAAGTTCTGACGCTTTCATAGCAAAGCTGAATTTGAGAATCTGAAGTTACATTTTGTATCTGAGATTACATTCCGAATTTTTTTTAGAGACTTTTTTCGCATTTCGCCATTATCCCCACATGTCCTTACTCCACAAATGTCCTTTTCCGTAAATGCTTATACTCCGAAAGCAAATGAGGAGCACTCCTTGCGGTACAGAGTGATGTAGCTGGATGTGCCTTCCTTACTACCGGACAATTTTTGTCTGAGTAATTCAGTGGAGGAAAGCTACTTGACTCTGTGCCGGTCTATCACCGACACGCTAGATAAAGTTGCTCCCCTTCGTAAGTCTCGCGGGAGAGTGAACCGGGCCTCTCCCTGGTACACGGAAGAGCTTCGACAGTTGAAGTTGAGCTGCAAACGTGCAGAGAGAGCATGGAGGAAGCAGTATTCACCACCAGCAAAGGCCTTGTTCAGGCTCGCACTGCAGAGCTATAAGGCGCAGATTAAGTTGGCCAAGGCCGCTTTTTTGGAATTTTCCTTGAATCAGGCGCCTAATAAATCTCAAGCCCTGTTTAGAATTGTCAGGGACATGTCCCACCCTATATGTGTGGTTAACTCGGTCCCTGCGTCGCAGGCCCTGTGCGATTCCCTGGCTGGTGCTTTTGAAGAGAAGACTGCTAAGATCCTAGAGGGCCTAAAGTGCCCGCTGCTCTCGGCTTGGGAGCTCCGGTTAGCCCGCTCAGTCGACCCCGGCCAGTTGGTTGTAACCCTGGCCTGGGAGCTCCGAACGGGTTATCCAGTCGACCCCAGCCGACCGAATCTGCTCTCCCAACAAAAGCCCTTGAACTGGGAGCTCCGGGTGGCCTGCCCAGTCGACCCCTGACAGGTGCCTCCGGCCCTGATCTGGGAGCTCCGGACAGTTCACCCAGTTGACCCCAGCCGAGTATCCCAGTTTCCAGCCTGGGAGCTCCGGACATTCATCCTAGTCGACCCCAACTAAAACTTTTCCCCCGTCCTTCCTTTGAGGAATTCTGTAGTCTGGCAAATACGGTGTCTTCCGGCTCGCCGCTTGATCCACTGCCTCCCAAATTTTGGAAGGTTTTTCAGGTGGAACTTTTTCAACCTTTGTACTCCATCTGCCTCCAGTCTCTGGAGTTGGCATCTGTCCCTGAGTGTTGGAAACTAGCAGTAAGAAACCAACGCTGGACCCGACTTGTCTCTCCAACTTTAGGCCAATTTCCTTGCTCCCTTTTCCTATTATAATCATGGAAAAATGGGTGACCCGCTCGCTCTCAGGTTTCCTGGAGAACATCGGATGGTTCGATTAGGCACAGTTCGGCTTCCGCCCCGGGCACGGGACGGAGTCCGTGCTGGTAACCGTGTTGGACAACCTTCGTTCGCGTGTCGACAGTGGTCGGGCAGCCTTTTTAGTGCTGCTCGACATGTCGGCCGCGTTCGATACGGTGTGCCACCGGACCCTCATCAGGAGACTGGAGGAGTGTGGGGTCACAGAGGATGCAAGAGACTGGCTTACATCTTATCTGGGCAGTCTGCAACAGTTGGTCTCGCTCCCTCCATTTCGCTCTGAGCCAAGGAAAGTAGGGCAGGGGGTCCCACAGGGCTCGGCCATCAGCCCAATACTTTTTAATTTGTACCTCCGCCCCTTGGTCCAGCTTATAAAATCTTTTGGTGTCTCGGCTTTCAATTACGCCGATGACACCCAGCTGGTCTTTTCCTTGGAGGGCAATAATGCGGTCTCGCTGGAGACATTTCACAGCTGCATGGCAGCCACAGCAGACTGGCTACGGGCCAACTCCTTACAATTCAACAGCGCAAAGACGGAGGTGCTCTACTGTTCCACAGATCGGATCCCGCGGGTACTTCCTGGGAATTTCTGGCCTGCCTCCTTTCTCGAGCCAGTGTCGGCGGCAGAGTCTGCTCGCAACTTGGGGGTGATCTTAGGCCCAAATCTACAGCTGGATATGCACGTCAATAAAACCTCTTCTACGTGCATGATGCTGTTGCGCATGTTGCGCAAAGTTCTGCCCCTTCTCCCCGCCCAAGCTAGGCCGGAAGTAGTTCGCGGTACCATATTAAGTCGTTTAGACTATGGCAATGCGTTACTTCTAGAGGCCCCAAAAAATCTGTTGGGGAAGTTACAACGGGTGCAGAATATGGCCGCCAAGTTGGCTCTCTCACGTTCTAGATCTAGCTCTTCTACTCTAGCTTTGAGAGAGCTACACTGGCTCCCTGTACATCTGAGAGTGCTGTACAAAGCCGCGTGTTTGGTGTTTAAGGCAGTACATCAACTGGGCCCGATACCTCTGCAGAAGATGTTCACCTGGTACTCCGCCCCGCGACTTCTTCGCTCCTCTTCGGCGCATTTGCTGGTAGTCCCGAGGTTTCAGAGAGTCAGGATGGGTGGTCGCTCATTCAGTGTTGCAGCGGCCAAACTCTGGAACTCCCTGCCTCTCTCTCTGAGAAGCCACAGGGACTACCTTCTGTTCAGGAAAGCGCTAAAGACGCACCTGTTTCCTAAAATTGTTGAGTAAGCGAATAGTGCAATTGCTGAAGTTGAAAGCGCCAGGATGCCCTTTGGGTGACAGGACTGCGCTCTATAAGTACACTAAATAAATAAATGTGCGAACAGAATTACTTGATGTTCTAACAGGAGTGCTGGATGTCTGAACATTAGTGCTGGATGTCTGAACAGAGTGCTGGATGGCTGGGCAGCAGTGTCCAGCCGCGGTCCGTGCAGGTAACTGCGGTGGGGGAGGATTTCGAGGGACGATGCAGACGGAAAAATAAATCATTCATTTTCCCTCAGCATCGTCCCTCGAAATCCACCCTCTATTCCCCCTTGACCCCCCCCCCCCCCACACACACACACACACACACACACACACACACACACACACACACACACACACACACACACACCGCCCCATCGCTGTTACTTGCACGGACTGTGGCTGGGAGTGTCATGTATTGGATGGCAGCTTTGAGATTTTAGGATAGCAGTGTTGAGTTTTAGGCAGCACTGCTGCGTGTTTCAGCAGTAGTTTAATGTGCTGCGCAAACCCTGCTGGATGTTAAGACTGTAGCGTGAAGACTTTATCGGAGAGCATTTGGTGTCTAGACAGCAGCATTTTGTGTCCGTCTGAAGTCTTGATTATCTGTACACAAACGATTGTTGTCTACACAGCAGTGTGGGATTCCTCTGCAGCAGCCTTTGGTTACCAGAAAAAAGCACTGAGTGTCTAAATAGCAGTACTGTATGTCTAGAAATAGTGATGGGTGTCTAGACCGAGGGTTGGGTGTCTAACTAGCAGCATGGAGTGTCTAGAAATCAGAGCAGAGGGTCTACAGAGCCCCTCTAGGTGTCTAAACAGCAGTGTTTGGTGTCTACTGCGCCGGGACACTCGGTCCGAGTAGCTGAGCGCTTAATAAAACTTTTATACGCATAACATACTGCAGTTTTGAGTGCTTTGACAGTGTTGCTGAATATATGGGTGTTGCAATAGCTTTGCTAGATGTCTAGACCGCATATTTGAATGACTAGACAGTAGGGTGGCATGTGTAGACCGCAAATTTGAGAATCTATGCTGCAGTGCTCAGCAACCAGACCACAGTGGTGAGGGTGCACAAGTGTTCAGTGACTAGACAGCATTGCAGTGCACCTAGACAGCAGTGTGGAGTGTCTAGACAACAGTGTCGGGTGTCTAGACAACAGTGTCTGGTGTCTAGACACTCAGGTCTCTAGACAGCAGTGTTGTGTGTCTGGACAGCAGTGTTGTGTGTCTGGACAGCAGTGTTGTGTGTCTGGACAGCAGTGTTGTGTGTCTGGACAGCAGTGCTGTGTGTCTTGTCAGCAGTGCCGTGTGTCTGGACAGCAGTGCCGTGTGTCTGGACAGCAGTGCCGTGTGTCTGGACAGCAGTGCCGTGTGGCAGTGTCGGGTGTCTGGACAGCAGTGTCGGGTGTCTGGACAGCAGTGTTGGGTGTCTGGACAGCAGTGTTGGGTGTCTGGACAGCAGTGTTGGGTGTCTGGACAGCAGTGACGGGTGTCTGGACAGCACTGTCTGGTGTTTAGCCTGCACTGTCGGGTGTTTAGCCTGCACTGCCGGGTGTTTAGCCTGCACTGCCGGGTGTTTAGCCTGCACTGCCGGGTGTTTAGCCTGCACTGCCGGGTGTTTAGCCTGCACTGCCGGGTGTTTAGCCTGCACTGTCTGGTGTTTAGCCTGCACTTTCTGGTGTCTAGTCAGCACTGTCGGGTTTCTAGTCAGCACTGTCTGGTGTCTAGTCAGCACTGTCGGGTGTCTAGTCAGCTCTGTTGAATGTTTAGACCGGACTGTCGGTGTCTAGTCACCACTGTTGGGTGTTTAAACAGCACTGTTGGGTGTTTAAACCGCAGTGTCAGGTGTCTAGACAGCAATGTTTAATATTTGAACAGCAATGTTGGATAGTGTTTGCTCTCTAGGCAGCAGCGTCGGGGCTCTAACCACAGCATTTGTGCCTTGATTGCATTGATGGGTGTATAAACAGCAGTTTCCGGTGTCTAGACAACAGTGCTAAGTGTCTAGGCAACATTGTCGGATGTCTAGGCAACAGTGATGGGTGTCTAGACAGCAATATCGGTGCCTAGAAAACAGTGTCGGGTGTCTAGACAGCACTGTTAAGTGTTTAGAAAGCAGTGTTGCTCTCTGTGCAGCATCGTCGGGGCTCTAACCACAAAATGTGTACCTTGATTGCTTTGATGGGTCTCTAGTCAACAGTTGTGAATGTCTAGACAGTAGTGGTCTGTGTCTAAACAGAAATTTGGGTGTCTAAACTGCTCAGAGTCCAGAATTCAGTGAGACCAGCATTTAGTGTTTAAGCCACAGTGATGTGTGTGCGCTGTAGTGTTCAGTATCTACATTCCAGTGTTCACTTTCTATACGGCACTGTTCAGTCTCTTTAAGTCAGTGCCATTAGTCTATAAAAATGCAGTTTGATAGGCGACCCCAAAGCAAGAGATTGATCTAATCTAAAATAGACATAAAAAAGCAGCAGGAACTTGTTTACAGTGCCCATGGAATTAATGAACTTTAGATGCTCGTTTAGCTGAGAGAAAGTTTAATTACAAATTTTACTTGTTTATCAATACTTAGTTTAATCCCTGATCGCACCCCGGGGAGTCTGTCTTCATAATGTGGTATAAGTGCCTAACACTGCATGTTGCTTGCGACAAAAAGCTGATCATCAACGCTGTTTTCGAGATGCTTCTCTGAAATACTTCCTAACATCAGAGATCAGAGCGAGTGATGATGGAGTCCAAAACATGACATCTCGAGTAGGCCACCTTATGAATGAAGTAGCGGGTGCGTACCGGGCAGCTGAGATCCAAGAAAGATACTGCAAAGAATCAGTTACTATGGAGATGGAGGTTCCCCAACTGGACCAGCTGAGGTCATATTTTAAGGAGGAACTTAACCTCCTGGACCATTGGCAGCAGTTGAGACTTTGGCATCCGTCCGATTGCATCCCTCACTGTAGACGACAGATGCCCGGACATCTGGGTAGTGAAGAGTTGCCTGGGAGTGGAAGCATATTGGCCTTGACATCGCATGAAAATAAACATTCTCTGATTTACCCTCTGGTTTTACCTTTACCTCATTCTCCGTGATTCTGGGCAAAGGGCAAGTTGAACGATGTTCCCACAAATTGCATTTGTACTTTCAACATTTCCAAATTTCTGGTTCTCGTAAAAAAGTCTGCACCCTGGAATCCTGGTCACACTCTAGAGTGGATGGGATCTGTTACTTCTCCACACACCAGTGGTGTAGGCGGTCCTGTAGGCATCTTTTCTGTATCTTACGTGATAAGTGTTTGTCGTTGAAGATGGTTAATTCCAAAGAGGAGGGATACACCACCTACAACTACTAAAATAAACTATTTCTACATTCATACAGTGCCTTATACTCAAAGGACTCAAGAGTTCAGGAGGCACCAGCTCTAGTAATTAACTTTGAAGTCTTCCACAAGGACAGCTTATGAACAGTTTGGAGGAGTGTGCAAAGAGCAGAAGATTTGTTCTGCAGCTATCCTATTCATTACTGTATGTTTTAGTGCACAAAATGCTTATAGCTTTTTGGGGGTGGATAATGGAATAGCATGTTATCAATGTGGGGGTCCTTTATCAATGTTCCATACTTCCGCCTCCTTCCTGCTAACCAGGTTCCACCTTAAGAAGTCCGCCCCATCTGTTTAAATCTATACTCGCTCTGCGCCCCACATGCATCCCCTCCCTCCGCATCCGTGAACACCTTCTCGTCGACCTCCCACCCCCTCCGAATCCTGCGCCCTGCTGCCTTATTGTCTGTTGGAGTCCATAAACTATTGGAGTATTTAACTTTCGCCTGACCACCACTCTTCCGTACCCCAGTCCATTACGTTGCAGGTAGGATCACACTACACATGTACCTCTCATACATACATACATGTGGATATTGGTAGATAGCAGCCCAAGGAGATAGTCTCTCTGGTCTTGACAACTAGAAGGGAATGATGTGTTAGGGTCAAGTTAACTGCATTTCCAGAAGTCCGGTCGTTGTTGTTTCATTTTTAATATAAAAAACACTTCTCAGTCTATAGGAGTTTTTAGACTTTATGACAATGCCTGGAAGAGTCCTGAGACTTTTCTGTGTATCTGGAAGCATTCTCATATTCTGATAATGTTGCTAGGAGAGTTTGTAAACTTTACAGAAGTTCTCAAACTCCATAATAACATGTCTATGGAAGAATGTTCAACCTGCGGGAATACATCCTGTCCGCACTTCTCATACCCTATAGGATTATGCCCCATCCATTTTCCAAATCAGGCACTGTAATTTGCTGGTACAGTAAGGCCCTCTGAAGCCTCTCCATAAAGAGTATGCTGCTCAAACAGTTCTCAGTCCATCGGAGGATGTTTATGGGAGAGTGCTTGGATTCTTTGGTGATACTTTCTTGGTAAGTTCACATACTCTGAGTAGTTCCCTGCAGGAGTTTTCATGTTGTGTACGATTATGTCATTGGGAGAGCTCTCAGTATGTACAAGAATATGGCCCAGGAAGAGTTTTCAAGTCGTATAAACTCGATTCACTTGCAGAGTACCCAAATTGTATGTGACCCTAGGAGAGATCTATCATTGTATGAGATCATGTTGCTTCGCGATTTATCAAATCATATAAGATTATTTCCCCTTGAAAGTTTTCACACGGTGCTATACAGTGTCTGTGAGAGTTTTTTTAGCTATATGAGATTATCCCCTTGGAAAATTCTCAGATTATATGAAATTATGTTGTTGGGAGAGATTTCAGGTCATTTGAGATATGTCCCCAGAAGAGTTATCAGACTGTGTGATAACCATTTCACTGAGAGATCTCAGGTTATATGAGAATGCTATTGGGAGAGTTCTCAGGATATATGAGATTATGTTTCGGGTAGACTTTTTAAATTGTGTGATATTTTGTCTCCAGAAGAGTTCTCTAGTTATATGAGAATATGTGGTTTAGGGGAGTTCTCAGGTTACATGAAATTGTCATCGGGAGACTTTGTAGGTTACATTAAAACATTGTAATGATACGAGCTCCCTTGAAGACAGTGGAGTGGCTCAGGGCGAATAATGACTTGCATAAACCTTGTGCTCCAGCATAGCATTGTTTTGTACATAGTATCCTAGGCAAAAGGCAGCGAAGAGCTACACAGGTTCGAAGAAGAGTATAACGTCAATGAATGACAGGAGAAGTAGCTGGTTTGTGGTCTAATAATGCATATTGATACTATTGATGTAGTGTTCTTCAGAGATGAGTCTTCAACTCTTTCTTGCATTGGAGCAGCTTTGTGGTGGTCCTGTGGATTCAGGGATGTTGTTCCAGATCCTGGCTACATAGATGGATAAAGCCTGCTATCTTATTTTGTCTTATTTTCAATGTTTGTCTTTCTATTTCTCTCTTTTGAATTTAGAACTTTGTACCCCAAGTGGATGGAATTTTCTAATACCTTATAGCCCTTCTGCCGTGGGCTTTATTGGTTGTTAAAGGTCCTTTCCGTTATAGCCTTCTCCTGCAGCTCAGGCCTATACCTCTGGTCTGGGCAAGTTCTCAGGTTTTATGTTATTGTCACTGGGAGAATTATCCGATTATATGAGATTGTCACCTGAAGAGTTTTCAGACTACATGAGATTGTCGTTGGAAAGAGTTCTTAGGTTACAAGATGTTATGTTATTGGGAATGTTGTGACGTTATAGAAGATAATGTCACTGTCATTGGGACTTTCTCAGGCGTTATGAGATTATGTCCCTGGGAAAGTTCTCAGGTTAAATGAGAATGTCACTTGGATAGTTCTTAGATTATATGAGATTATGTAGCTGGGAGAGTTCTCGGGTTATAACAGATTATGTCCTGGGAGAGTTCTCAGGTCTCTCTGGCATGTAAAAGACCAGTAATCGAAGAAACTCCATGCTGATTTTGAAAAAATAGATTAATAATTTAATGATGCTGGTTTCTTATTTTGATATTCAAATGTTATTTTTCTATTTCAATTTGGATCTTTAAATATCCTTTATAGTTACTATGTTATGCCGACAAACGTTCTTCTATACATGTATTTTCTCACCCATCATCTGAACTAGGAATGGTTTCTCTTCAAACAATGGGTCCAAGAGACTCGGTCAGTGCATCACAACAGCCAGAGAGAAACCATCCACCCTTCCCCAGTATCTGAGAGATTTAGCTGATTGAAGCCACCACAAGTCATTTAGTCCCATCCCACACGTACCCCGGGAAGTTTTATGAAGAGCTTTATCTGGTCAGATCAGTGGAGCTGCTCTGGAGGCCTGTAGGCGTGTTGCTGTGGTTTTCTTCGAATTATGCTCTGGTTACAATTAACAAAATACTCTCTGGCAGCGTTGCAGTCTTGTTTTTTCGCCGAGGGACTTGGCACGGTTTCTCAACTTCTTTATCTGTAGTTACAAATTTCATGGACGGTTTGACACGCTTGTTTTTCCAGACTCTTTATCCTCCTTGCAGACTTAAACTGATGTCATATGCATTGGAAAACCCACCTTTTCAAAACCATTGACGTGTCTCTTGAAGCTGCTTTTCTGCACTTTTGCAAGCTATTAGGGTCAGTGTAATCCAAGCTTTCTCTGCTGACTCCACATTGGAACTTCATTTATTCCCCTAGCCGTATCATACTTTCATCTTAATCAATCAGTGTCACTTTATGTGTTTTGCTAATGGCCTCTTGTTTCCATTAGGGAGGGGGTGCATTATCTTGATGTCAGATCAACTTTCATATTCTTCTTTGAAAGGTTTAGGATGCCAAGGAAGTCTTCAGAGTTTTCTTCTTTGGCACTTGCACAAAACGGTATCAGGAAGCACATTTCTGCATTTTTGAATTCCAGATCATTAGCTGACCACATTATGCTTTTTCCCGTCATTCCCTCAAGCCTGTTTGAAAACACTTTGGATTTACCTCACCCAGGTCAAAGCCGCTTTCAAGATTAATTATGGCATGTTAGAGTATTGGAATGTTCAGATGTCTATTGAAGGCTATGATGTCGCATAGGGTCTATAATGGCCTGGTATAGAACTTTCGCACCAACATGCCAACTCTTGTTTTTCTTTTTCTCCATGTTTAATTTACAGCATTCTACCTTCTGTGGATGGAATGATCTAATAGCCTTATAGCACTTCTGCCACAGGTTTTACAAGTTGTTAAAGAGCCTTGCCTGTGGCTCGGACCTATACCTTTCGCTCACAACTGGGATAGCACACAGCAATGCGATATATCACTATATTGCTTCCTGAGAGTTATGCAGAACTACCATCTGGGTGTCTGTGCCTATTTTCGTTAGCCATTACTTTTTGTGAAAGCTAGCTGTGATGCTAGGTTAAGCAAAGCAGTATTCCATAATCCTTATTGAGTGCTTTGAGTCCACTTTGTTCTAAACATTCCGTTGAGTCATACTGCTTTGATATCCATTGAAGGACGTAGGGTCAATTTAATAGGCCTGACATTTAGCTGCAATGTTATCTCTTGCTCCAAGCATGCCCCCTTTTGAAGGATCACCCAATGGCTGTGTGACCACGCTCCCGCCTTTCACTTGAACAGTATTGAATTTTGTAATAATGTGGAGACTCTGGAGACCGTAATGCCAGGGGAGGCTCACAGGTCTGCGTCTGCCTAGTACAAGACATCTGCTCTGCTAAAGGAGAGGGCTGGAGCCATATCGAATATGTCTTTTTGCTTCACACCTGACGTAGCTTTTGCAACTAAATCACTGATTTTTCTATCCGCAGTCGAGAGACAATGTTTGTCACAGGTAGGGATGTGACCCTCCACTTACATTTATATAATGCCTTTGTTCTATCCAGCACAGTTTCTAGTGGCTCACAGCTTCACCCCTTCTTAGTTTTTCCCTCTCTTATTGTGTTACCACCCATCATACTCCTGCGCAGACTGTTATCCTCCCTGACCAATTACTGAACCACTTCCACTCAGACGCGGCTCAGACTCCTGTTTTCCTGAGCAGTGTCCACTGCTCTGTTACCACCCATCGACCCATGGTTGTATTGCCACCCAGCAGACCCACTGTAAAAGCCTCTCTACCTCTCTTTATCATTTAGTGGTCGAAGTGTTCAGGATTGGCAGGGCATGCCGTACCCCTACTTCTTTTATTTCAAGGATTCCGTTCCCCTACTTTTTCATTTTGAAAATGCGTCCCAGGACGCAAGAATTCGCCTTCACCTATAAATAAAGCTCGGCGTTCGTGAGGGGCGGGGCGTCAGAGAAGTAACAGGACTCTGTCTTTTCCTTCTTGCCCAGAGAAGAAAAAGACAGTGTCCACTTCTGGTCTGTCGCTTCAGGCCCCCCACTCTTTCCTTCTTCCCTCTCTTTCTGTCTAGCAGTTTTCCTCTTACTGAAAACCGTGACTTCAAGAAGCGGCTCTCACTCGTTTTCCTCTCCTTGCGTTTATTTGCTCCCCTGTGAAATGGATCCAAAAAAGAAAAACAATTCTGCTGGAAATGTCTTATTTTTCTGACATTTTAATTCCAAAGTGCAGCATCGGGAATAAAAGGTTAAAATATAAAAAATAACGGGGGCAGACATCTACACATACTATGTAACTATATTCCTAGGAAAACACAGCCAGTTGTGGACTGCCACCCTGTAACGACGAAACGTGTGACATTATATGTATGTAAAAAAAAAAAACAATAAAAATATTTTGAAAGTAAGACAGAGTGGTAGAAAACTGGCCAGATTGATTTTATTCACACACAAACACATTAGCGCCATTTTTACAGAGTTTGCCAGTGAAGCGCTATTTTTGTTTTCTTGTCTTTGTTTTCCCTGGGCTTGCAACAAGTGCACCAATCCTGGAGGTACTGCAATATGTGGATTGGAAAACAAAATGTGTACTGCGGCTCTGCGTCCAGGGATGTGGTCTTTTTACCATACTGTTTGTTTTTTAAGGATACAAGCAATGGACAGTGAAACATTCAGGGCCCTGTAGTCATGTCCTTAACTTTTCAGTCACACGCACTCACTGATTTCTGAATAGTGGGTGTAAAAGCGTTACGGTAACCATTTTGTTCCTGCTTACATTTCACATGGTTTGCTAAATTTTGCATTCCCTATGTGTGTTTGCTTTTTCCAGGATTTTTTTTGGGCCGTATATTGCTCTTGCCTAGTGTATAATTTAAATTGAGCCAGCTGTTTATAGCCGGCAACAATTGGGTTGTAGTTGAAGGCAGTGTGAGTTTTTCTCAGTGGGGCAGTATGGTGTTCAGTGGGGGAGAGGATGTGGCACTATGGCCAGAGCTGCTGGATTTGGAACTAGGGACCCAGGTTCAGCCTAATAACCAGTCCATCAGACCACTCTCCTGAGAGAGCACAATCCCATGCTAGACCTTAGAAGGCTACGCAAGACCTGTCTTAGCACCAGCAGGTGGAAACTAGCATGACAAGTGTAGGTTAACCTTCAAGGCATGTCCACCACAATCCATACTGAAGTTCACCTCCAGTCTTGCGGACAGGCCTATGAAGCAGCACACCACAGTGACTCTGTCACTGAGGTTACATGACCCTTGAGAAGGGCCAGCTCTAGGGCGGTGTAACTAGTGTGACCGCACCGGGTGCTAACTTTGGGTGGAGGCATTATGTTTGCAAGTATATTATGGTTTTAAAAGCGCTTGCTGCCTCCTTCCTGGCTCCCAGCAATTTTCAGCAACAATAAAAATGTCATGATGACTGGTGATTAATATTCTTTCTAGAGAGAGATAGGAATTTTGTCTAGTGGAAGTTTTGACTCATGGAAAGGTAGCTCAGAGGGTAAATGTGCCTGCTTCAAAAAACATGTACCATGCAGATCACAAAGTGCACATAATGTAAATAGGTCAGTAGGCTCTGACACCCTACAATGGTATGAGTGGTGCTGTAAATCAAATTAAATGCATCTGAGAGAGAGTGTGGTTATGGAGACTTGAGGGAACTGTTAAAGGGTGGTAGTGAGGGAATCCATGGCAGAGGTAGTCATTGGGGGGCACTAACAAACATTAATGCACAGGGCACCATCAGTGCTAAGGCCGGCCCTGCCCTTGAGGCCAGTCTGCCTCATCCATAGGTACCTCCATTGCCTTGTTTCAGCAGTAGTAGCTGCATCTCAACAGGGATTGGCAATGCAGGATTTGCACGCACACCAAACTAAGTTCGCAAACTTCATAGTCTGTCTGCTTCATGCACAAGCAATTTTAACATGTGCTGCCTGCTGTGGGGCTAATGGAAATAATTATGCAGCAAAGGAGGACAAAATTATGCCACAGTGTTGACTAAATTATGCATTAAAAAAAAGGCTGCATCGTAATGCAGTATATATTCTGATATTTTATTATTTTAACATGTGTACACATGCTAAGTCTCTTTAAATATTTTGCCTTATTAGTACCAGTGTAGCGTACAAATGCAGCAGTGGGAAAGGTGACCAGTCAACTTTTGCAATAAGCCATCCACTCCGCAGCAACACAAGTCACATTTTTATTAACTTTTGATACGTTTGAGCTACAAACAATTTATTAGTTTAAATGGTCAGATCATGCAGCAGATCTTGCAATATGAGGCAAATATTGCAGAGCCATAATTATATAGAAAACATTTGCAAACTAGGATATTTTGCCATTCATGTTCGAACTGTTGTTGTGGAAAAATTGAGAAGTGCTGATAACAGAAACTCTATGGCTCGGAGACAAATGGCTTGTGCTTTCACATTTTATCGTATTTGGGACATTCTATATTAACAAACAGGAAAGACAGTTGACTATACAGTTCTGCACCTCATGCCAGTTCTGATATCCAGTTATCCCACGCAAACAACCCTGGCATCAACCGTCTATTGGTGCCACTGTGTTCCAGATCCAATTCAATTCAAAAGTGCTTTATTCGAGTAATTACTCATAAAAGCAGACAAACAAACATATAATAAAATACAATTAAATTACAAAGCCAGCATGACTTTAAGCACAGACACGTTAAAAAGGAGATTTTTCCTATTTTTAAAACAAATTTCATCAAGTTATAACCATCAAGGTGCAAAGTTCATATTATAAAAACATACATGATTAAAAGTTAATTTAAATAAGTTTTCGTCAGATAGACTCCAGGCAAGGGAACAGAGAATAGATAAACTAGCAGTCTCTGAACAACTAGGCAGAGAGTAGTCACCCTACTAGCAATCTCTGCCTAATTACCCACGCCCACCCCAAATACTTTGCAGTCGCTATGATAATCCAGTTTAAGGGGGTAGTTTTAATAATGCGTAAGGCTACCATGGAGCTTTTAGTACCCAAATTTCTGCACATGGGGGCCAACCAGACACGTCTCGGAACAGAATATGCTTGACAAACAAACAAAAAGTGCCCCAGAGTCTCTTTCCCTTCCCCACAAGCTAAACAAGTTGCTGGACCTCTGTTTCTCCATTTAGATGTTAAGTTACCAAGAGGTAGAGAGCCAGCCCTCAATTGGAAAAACAGTTTCCTATCCAGGGATTTAGATATAATATCCCAGTATATCTCAAACATTGGAAACAGTTTAGCTTCGAGGAAGGCAGTCGTCATAGACCCATTACTATTACTTAGAAGGCTCTTGTTTGCAACATGTTCCCAGTAAAGGTTTTTTATAAACAACTTTGGTGGAAAAGGTGACCCGGTTGGATCCGACCACAATTCACTCAACCCTAGTTCACTTAATGCAGTTCTCAGAGATCTAAACCATTTAATTTCATGAAATCGATCTGCCTTGATTACATCAGCAAATCCTTCTGCATATTGTGACAACTCAGGGGTGGTCCAGATTCTGCGCCAATATAATATCGGTCGAAGTTTACACATTGCCGAAATTTCCTTTCTACCGAGATCATATCTGAGTGGCAAAAGGGGAGTACTCTGTGGGGTGCCAGTAAGTTTACGGAGGAAACTATTCTCTGACCTCTGTAACTCCTGGAGGTTCTCTTGCCCCCACAGTTCTGCCCCGTATAGTGCAGACCCTATTGCTTTAGCCTCATATATGATCAATGGCGGATTAATTGGCTTGGTTAAGGATTTCGCGTGCTCCTTAATGATGGTACCAGCAAGCTGTTTATGCCTTAATATAGCTAAATCTAGGTGGTGGTTCCATCTGTTATTATTTGAGATATGTATCCCCAAATAAGTAAAGGAGTTCACGACTTCAAGGCAGCGCCCGCTCATGGTAATTTTAGGTTTGAATTTCCTACTGGGATTGAAAACCATGAGTTTTGTTTTCGCTGCATTTACCTCCAGACCATGATCACAACAAAATTTGTCAAAGATTATCAATGCCTTTTGCAGACCACTCGGGGATTTTGATAAAATTAGGGTGTCGTCTGCGAACATTAAAATTGGAACTTTTGCACCAGCAAGAGAGGGAGCATCTACAGGCTCAATTTGCATAAGGGGAACAATTCCGTTTATAAAAAGAGTAAACAGTGTTGGAGCCATTGAACAGCCCTGCCTAACCCCCCGCTCGACAGGGAAGTCAATAGTGTCGTTACCATAGCCACCCCATTGAATCTTTGCATAGGTGCCCTCATGGAGTCTCATAATCAAAGTTAGGGTAATCATCGGGACCCCTAGGGCAGCCAGAACTTCCCACAATTTTGCCCTCGGCACCAGGTCGAATGCAGCCCGCAAGTCAACAAAGGCTGCATACAGGCTGCATCCACCCAGTACCACTGTCCGCCATTGTATAAGTTGAAAACGAAAAACCTGGTCTACAGTACTTGTTGCTTTGCGAAAGCCCGCCTGAAAAGGGGATAAAATGTTCTGCTCCTCAGCCCAATCAAGCAAATTGTTGATAATAACACGTCCTACCACCTTTTGGACCGTGTCTATTAGGCTGATTGGGCGATAGTTACAGGGTTGTGCACGATCCCCCTTTTTATATACAGGTATAATGACGGCACCCCTCCAAGAAACCGGAATTTCAGCACCTCTGGCTAAATGGTTTAGTAAAAGGCAGATGTACTTACTCCACCTGTCGGTGTCATCTAAGAAGACATCCGCCGGAACACCATCATTACCTGGGGCTCTGCCCCTATGGACGGATTTCAAAGCAGACAGGATTTCGCCTAGCATAAAAACATCTTCGTCTGCGAACAGATAAGTAGGGTTAATATTGCTCGTAGGCTGACCCCTAGAGGAGTACTGCTCTTTAAAAAACGTAACCCAGGCATCGTGAGGGACATTATTATTAGGAGGCTCTGGAGGTCTATCATGACCCCATTTGACGATGTGCCAGAATTGTCTAGAATTTTTACTTTCGCTAGCACATCTCAATTTCTGCCAATGATCTTCGTCCCATTCTTTTTTTGCCCTGGCGATACAATTTTTATAGTGCTTTCTAGCAGACCGAGTCTCAGTCAGATTATTATTTTTAATTGCAGCTCCTAATTTCGATCTTGCTTTCCTGCAATCTTGGTTATACCACTTGGCTGTTTTAAATGGACAAGCCTTGATATTTCGTGCGGGTTTTAAAAAGATTTTTTTAACTTCGTCAAAAAGAGACGTATGAACATTTTTAACCTCATCTTGTCCATTTGCTAGATCAGTGATATTTTCCAGTGCCAGAATGGCCTTGTCTGCAGCTGCACCTATCTTTTCTAGGGCCTGCTGGTCCGTCTTAACACCAGACCATCTTAGCCTACGCATATTATTGGATTGCGTAATCGTTGGCGGCACAAATGAATGACAATTAGTTGAGGGGTTTACATTAGATGTCCACCAATTATGCGAGACACATAGCGGGTCATGGTCACTTTCTATTCTAGCAGTAACTACCATGTCAATAAGGGATGGCCATAGCGATGTACTACAAATAACGTAGTCAATACGACTTTTACTTCGCCCATTATTAAATGTCATGGCGGGTACACGGTCTGATTGGGTTCGGCCATTCAGGGCGCGTAACCCATGCTCCAAGCACATGGCATTTAGACCTAAGATGTCAGCTGTCCATCTGGCTATCGGGGGGGACTCAAGTGTGGGAATGTCCCAAAGTTTGTCTTCCTCTAATCCCAGAGGAGAATCACCAGTGATTAGAGGTTCAAATGTCCGATTCAGATCACCTGCAATTAAGATGTTTTTTCCTGCAGATTCGGTCTCAAGAATAGTAGAAAGGCTCATAAGAACCTCGGATCTACCTTTACTACCACCTCTGGCATAGATATTATATACATCCATGGAGAGGGGTAGATCACTGGTCAATCGTATCAGCTGGATATCTTTTTGGTCAAGTTCCACACTTTGTACAGCAATCTTTAAAGACTGCCTGATCCATATGGTAAGGCCCCCCATAGGCCGTCCTTTGGGACCCTTAATGGCAGGAACATGAAAGTTTAGATACCCTAAAGCAAAGGTAGGCTCACACGCCCAAGTCTCTTGGAAAATACAGAGGTCATACCTATTTATAAATTCTAACCAGTCTGCGCTTTCCATTTTAGAGGATATACCAGCTACATTCCATGATAGGATATTCCCTGAAATTGGTGTCGTAGGAATACCATTGGTTGTAGAATGCATGTTTAACACCTTACCCCCTATGCCCTGGTCTACAATCGTAACATTCGGTGCCCCAGGTAAATCAGCGGTCAAAAGCCCCGACGGGCTAGTTGTTATGGGGTAACAAGCCAAACCTGATAAACTTATGGCATAAGCAGGTGCAGACACAGCATTACAAATAGGTGGTTGTCAATCACAATCACTTAAATTGGATAATGAAGAAAATCGATTTTCTAGCCCCAGACCCCAGTCAACTGAGGCAACATCCTTTCTCCCCCTCTTAGTCACAATGTTCCACTTAGTTCTTAAAATGCTTGAATTTGGTCCGCTTCCCTTTCTTGGGTAGAAGAAGTCCAAAGTCAAAGGAACAATTGAAGTCGTTCTCCGTTGAGGTGGTAAAATATTTGGTAGGATGTTGGGCAGGACCCCAGGGTCAGAGAAGTGGAGAACAACACACTCCCCTTTAAACTTTTTTACCCTATCCCCGATCCACTGAACCCTTCGTGCTTTAACAAGCTCTTCAGAAAGTTGCTGCTTTCCCCAAGGAGTAATTACCATGTTAGTGGTTAACCATGATAAAGATTTGTTTCGTAGAGAAGATGCTGTTTCCCTCTCACCTTGAGCCAGAGCTGGAACATTGGCAAGGACAAGTACCAATGGGGAGGCTTCAACCACAAGTTCAAAAGTCCCGTTCTCAATAAACGGGTCTTCAACAGCAGGAGCAGGGATCGAGGCAGTATGAGAATCACCTGGGAGAGTGCTATTCCTTGCCGTTAGGGTATCCAATACCGGGGCAGTGACTGGGATGAGACCACCTACGGCTGCAATTACTGATTTGTTGACAGATTCCTCTATCTTTGCAGAAACACTTTCCGGAAGTTTCCCAGTCTCGTCTATTGATTTTTGTAGTAGACCTTCCAAACGGTTGACCTCAGAAGTTAGCTTGTCTATTTTGCTAACCAAGGGCTTCATTGCACCTTTGATTTTTGAGTCCATTAAAGTTAACAATTTATTAAATTGGGCGTTCGAAAGTGTAATATACGCTTCACTAGTCAAATCATGCTCCTCTTCCTCAGAGTGTTTCCTCGGGGGGTTTGCTACTCTGTTCTTTGCTGACCTTAGGCATTCCCGTTTACCCAGAACCGGTGCTGGAGGAGAAATAGATTGATCCTGATTAATAGCAATGTCAACCAGTACCTCGTTTACACTCAGATCTTCAACTCCAGCAACAGTACCACTTGGCTGTATAGTAATAGAATCTGGGAACAAATCAGGAGTGACACTATTAGTACTGTTATTTATTAAAAGGCCAAAAGGGTCATCAGCCTCGATATCAATAAATGGAGATTGAGCAGATGAGTCTATTCCCAAAGACGCTCTTCTATCAAGGTTGATTTTTTCCACTACCTGCACCAAATAATTTTCCATAGTGTTAGTAGACGTGGTTAACTTTTTAGGGGGCATAATGAACTGTATGAGCAACCAAAGTCAATGTAACTTACGCAACAGATTGGTCGACAATTTCGCAGCTCAGCAACGGCAGCTCCAGGGCAGCGAGCCAAGAGACCAGGCCCAACCCAACCTTGTCCGACCTCGGACGGCCTCAGACGGCCCGCCCTTTGCCCGGGCTTCGCCTGGGCGCTCCCGCGCGCGACTCGCGGGGCGAGAGGCGTTCCTCTCTTTTCAGGCGCCTCCGGGCGCAGAGGTGGCGTCAGGGACGCGACTCAGCCGCCGGGGCACCTGGGAGGTGTAGTCTTTGACCCCCGGTGGCTGTAGGTGCAATGGCGGTGCAAGCGCGTCGGCCGTTCCCCTCACGGCGTCTCACTCTCGCCGCGCAGGAAGATGAAGGCGAGGCAAGGGCAGAGGAAACAACAACAGCAGCCGTTCCCCTCACGGCAGGTAAGGAAAAGATTCCAGCGTCCCACTGAGCGCTCGGCGCTCCTCTCTTTTCAGGCGCCTCCGGGCGCAGAGGTGGCGTCAGGGACGCGACTCAGCCGCCGGGGCACCTGGGAGGTGTAGTCTTTGACCCCCGGTGGCTGTAGGTGCAATGGCGGTGCAAGCGCGTCGGCCGTTCCCCTCACGGCGTCTCACTCTCGCCGCGCAGGAAGATGAAGGCGAGGCAAGGGCAGAGGAAACAACAACAGCAGCCGTTCCCCTCACGGCAGGTAAGGAAAAGATTCCAGATTCCAGATCCTTTAAACTGCAATTGAGTGAGCGTGCGCGAAGAAATGAAGTCCAAAGGCCACCAAGTAATTTTAATTAAGTTTCTTTATTTCATATTCAACATCCAAGGAACGCTTTACTTTCCAGCCAACGCGTTTCGTTCTCCTTCAGAGAACTTCATCAGGGCTTATTATCAGTATGGCACTGTTCTGTACGAAGCCTAAAATTGTCAATATCCTCTTGCTAATATAAAAGCGCATATGATCGGTCCCGATTTGAAAATCTATATTCATTAGTAAAAGGTGGACTATTGAAGTTATACCACGACAGTAGGGATACGCCCGTAACTGTATTCTTATAACGATAGAAATGGTGATGTTGATCTCATGGGACCATAAATTACATTCCAATGCAGCCCTTTGTCTGTTCGTGTTCAGCGTTAGGACATGAGTATTTGTCCTCCTGGGCGTGATGACTGCAAGGATGTACTTGGCTAAGTAATGATCAAGTCGTGAACACCACAAGAAGCTAGGGGAACTTTCCCTCTACAAGTTTGCGGTCATATATAAGGACCGCTAACCTTTCTTTGCTGTCGGTCCCACATTGTGATAATTAGGACTTTTATCGTTATAAGAATACAGTTACGGGTGTACCCCTACTATTGTGGTATAACTTCAATAGTCCAGCTTTTACTAATGGATATAGATTTTCAACTCTGGACCGATCATATGCGCTTTTGAATTAGCAAGAGGATATTGACAATTCTAGGCTTTGTACAGAACGGTGCCATATGGTATAATAAGCCCTGATGAAGTTCTCTGAAGGAGAACGAAACGCGTTGGCTGGAAAATAAAGCGTTCCTTGGATGTTGAATATGAAATAAAGACACTTAATTGAAATTAACTTTGTGGCCTTTAGACTTCATTTCTCCGCGCAAGCCCACTCAATTGCAGTTTGGGACATTCTGTGATTAGAATCATATCCCACTTTGTGAATGTATTTTAATGTCAATAACTCATTATAACCTTAAATAATCATGTGTATCTATTGGTTGATTAAACTGGGCAGTGAAATGCCAAACAAATACTAAAAATTGGTATGTTTGCACATTCTGGCCACACCTCTGGCTCCTCCCACTGAACCAATCCTCGGGCAAGTCCCGCCCTCTGATTCTCCGCCCACAGTTCCCATACTTTTTTCGCCCACTTCGACCACTGGTATCATTACTGACCCAGAACTGTACAGCATTTTCTCCTCACTGCCCATTTAGGAACCCATAACTGCATCACCATCCTTCATACCATAGCCTTTTCTCCTATCTGCACCTTGGTTGGCCCAAAGTTGTGCCACCATTCTCCAGACCCCTCACCCCCACACACAGCCTTTTCTCCTTTTCAATGATCCTAGCTATATTAACTCACTTCTGGCCCCCGCACAGCCTTTTTCCCCTCTCTTGCACCTCGGTTTACCTTAAGCTTCCTCTCCTGGGAAACATGTTATACCACCTTTTTGGCTCAGCCTTTGACCATGGCCCTGAGTTTTTACTTCACTGCCTCCATTGCATTAGGCTCTTTCCGGAACTTGGTGCCACTTATCATGCTGTTCACCACTGTATCTTATGCTACCTACCTCTTCAGACGGTTGTAATATGTGCCTTATGTAATCTGCGATTTTAGCGATATGTTTATTGTAAAGTGCTCTAGTACTTTTGGATACTGTACCTGCAATATAGAAATGCATAAATAAATAAATAGTTTTATCAAATCCCCTTGGTGCCCGCGCCTCTTTTTTTCCTTTCTGCTCCTTAACTGACCGGTATCAGACCTGCCATCCTACCACTGTGTTCTAACTCATATCAGCACCCACCACTGTGTTCTAACTCATATCAGCACCCACCACTGTGTTCTAACTCATATCAGCACCCACCACTGTGTTCTAACTCATATCAGCACCCACCACTGTGTTCTAACTCATATCGGCTTCCTACATAGGTCAGCCGAGGAGGAGCCAATATCACACAGTGGCAGAGAAGATGAGCTGGAAATCACTGCAAAAAGTGCATTTCCACCTTGTCTGTCGAGAATTTAAACAGCCAATGTCCATGAAGGTTGTATGAAAACATCAGTAACCGCCTCAGCGACCTTTTTTGTTGTTGATGGGGCTCAGGAATTATTGGTGGTCAAAGTCTTTGACAGTACTTTTCATGAGGCCCCTACTCTCCTGACACAGTGAAATATATTTTCAAGGTGGCCGGTCTGTCGTAGTTGTATCAACTTCCCTCTGGCCCCACATAGCTTTTTCTCCTCAGTGGCTTAGCTAGCCCATAGTTGGACCTACCACCCGAAGACCCAGCTGTTAAAATTAAATCGATCCAGATAATTTGTAAAGATTTATTTTGGTAAAAGCAGCACAGCAACCGGACACAGCTGGTCAGCAAACAGAATTAGAATACACATGATATAATTCAGTAACTGTTGTTTTTGCATTACTGAGAGAGAACAGAGAACTATAACAAACACTGAAAGTGCAAATGCAACACCAGCGCATCCCTTTCTCATCTCTGCACCTTTGTTGGTACATATCTCTATCACTTTCTTTCATACTCCATGCTCAGCCTTTTCTCTTCTCGCCACCTGATCCTGTACTCTATTAGCTCCCCTCAGACTCCTTGCTCGGCGTTTTCTTCCCTATCCTTCTGTTCCTGTACTCTATTGGCTACCCTCAGACTCCATGCTCAGCCTTTTCTCCTCTATCCTCCTGATCCTGTACTCTATTGACTCCCATCAGGCTCCTTGTTCAGCCTTTACTCCTCTGCCCTCCTGATCCTGTACTCTATTGACTCCCATCAGGCTCCTTGCTCAGCCTTTTCTCCTCTGCCCTCCTGATCCTGTACTCTATTGGTTACCCTCAGACTCCGTGCACAGCCTTTTCTCCTCTATCCTCCTGTTCCTGTACTATATTGACTCCCATCAGGCTCCTTGCTCAGCCTTTACTCCTCTGCCCTCCTGATCCTGTACTCTATTGACTCCCATCAGGCTCCTTGCTCAGCCTTTTCTCCTCTATCCTCCTGATCCTGTACTCTATTGGCTACCCTCAGACTCAGTGCACAGCCTTTTCTCCTCTATCCTCCTGATCCTGTACTCTATTGGCTACCCTCAGACTCCACGTGCAAGCTTTTCTTCTCTATCCTCCTGATTCTGTACTGGCTACCCTCAGATTCCATGCTCAGCCCTTTCTCCTCCTGATCCTGTACTCTATTGACTCCCATCAGGCTCCTTGCTTAGCCTTTTCTCCTCTGCCCTCCTGATCCTGTACTCTATTGACTCCCATCAGTCTCCATGCTCAGCCTTTTCTCCTCTGTCCTCCTAATCCTGTACTCTATTGACTCCCATCAGGCTCCTTGCTCAGCCTTTTCTCCTCCGCCCTCCTGATCCTGTACTCTATTGACTCCCATCAGTCTTCATGCTCAGCCTTTTCTCCTCTGTCCTCCTAATCCTGTACTCTATTGACTTCCATCAGGCTCCTTGCTCAGCCTTTTCTCCTCTGCCCTCCTGATCCTGTACTCTATTGACTCCCATCAGTCTCCATGCTCAGCCTTTTCTCCTCTGTCCTCCTAATCCTGTACTCTATTGACTCCCATCAGGCTCCATGCTCAGCCTTTTCTTCTCTGCCCTCCTGATCCTGTACTCTATTGACTCCCATCAGTCTCCATGCTCAGCCTTTTCTCCTCTGTCCTCCTAATCCTGTACTCTATTGACTCCCATCAGGCTCCATGCTCAGCCTTTTCTCCTATGTCCTCCTGATCCTGTACTCTATTGACTCCCATCAGGCGCCATGCTTACCCTTTTTGCATCTCCTTACAGTGGTTCTGGACGATTCCAAAAGGGTAGCCAAGCGGAAGTTGATCGAGGAGAACAGGGAACGTCGGCGGAAGGAAGAAATGCTGAAGTCCATGCAGCACCGGCCGGAACCCACCAGCGAAGAGTGGGACCTGATCCGTGTGGTCACTGATGCCCACTGCAGCACCAATGCTCAGGGCAGCCACTGGAAGCAGAAGCGCAAGTTCCTGGTGAGTGCAGGCGCTAGATTATAATTCCTATTTAATAATTCCTCTTTGTAAAGCGCTAACTAATCACCACTAAGGGTCTCAAGGTGCTGGGGGCCATCGGGGGAGATTAAGTGAGCTATTGCCCAGAGTCACATGATGCTGAGCTGTGCCGCCACTGGGGCCAGGGATAGAACCTTGAGCCCCCTACTCCAAAGTCTGTCGCTCTGGCCACTGCGCCACACCTCTCTTGGTAACTGGGTGGAAAAGTGCCCCGTGGGAAGTGCCGGAAGGAAGAGGGGTGGGGTTGGAGCTGGGATTGCCCTTAGCAGCCACAGAGCACTGTGCGAATCATGCCCACCTCTCAAACGTATGTAGTGCCCCGACCGTCTCTCGTGTGGTCACGCGAGTACTCTTGTGGCCACCGGTATAAACAGGCAAGAGAATGTTTTGAATCAAATTGTTCATCTAATACCGTAATGGGACAGCTCTATTTAGTATAATGTCCCAATAATGATAATGAAATAACAATACATTTGTTGTCGTATTGTGTAGTACAGAAATAAGCCTCGCCCCTTTAACGGGGAACACCGCTGCAGCAACTCAACATAGCAGTCACATTCCATCTGACATCATTAAAGAGAGCTGTGGTGCGAGTTACGCAATCTTTGTGATTGGTGACATCAAATGTTGTGAAATCCTTCTAGAGCTGAGGTTTTAAACACTGGCGGGCAGATCCAACTGGGCAAAGAGGGGGCGGGAGGATGAATTGATGTCAGAGAGCGCCAGGCAGTGGCCCAGTGGAGCATCATGCTAGAATCAGTGTTGTGTTTTTAGTGAAAGCAGAGAGGCAGTGAGCCACTCTGTAATAGGCCTTCAGTAGCATCAACTGATGCTCTGGCTTGGAAGTAGGTGTCAGAGGGGAAGGGGCGCTATATAAGTAACTCTTGAAACCCCTCCCACCCGCCATTTCTTTTACAGTTTAGGGAGACTAGGCTGTCTTTATTAATTGCATTTTTAAAATGGATAACTGAATATAACTGCACAGTTTGAATGATTAAATATCTTTAGAGGTGGCAATTGTATAGAATAATTGCCAAAAATATGATTCTGGGAAATAGGTGCAATATTTATTT
The DNA here is from genome assembly GCF_964261635.1 of Lissotriton helveticus. NCBI lineage: Eukaryota > Metazoa > Chordata > Amphibia > Caudata > Salamandridae > Lissotriton > Lissotriton helveticus. Next base: position 1,984,814,109 of record NC_136065.1, read on the forward strand.
GCATATGCGCAGCATAAAAAGCTTGAATTCAATTGTTCTAGAGTTGGCTCATTGCACTGGCTCAGTGGCAGAATGCTATCCTTGGAAAGTGGGTTGCATTCCCTTGTCCCCCAATTGCAAACCCATTGTACTGAGGGTAGTTTTAGTCTTCACAAGTCTTTATAGAGTGTAAGAGAGGTGTCCTCATGCGTGTCGGCACATGTGCGCAGCATGCATAGAAATGTGTGTGCTCGACTCCAGCCCCAAAGTCCCAGAATATTGAAGGAGGTGCTATGGTACCTTAAAATCTTGGTTTGTTGCTTCCCCATCTGCATGCTTCACTGTATAAGGCTAGATTCGATGCTGCACTGGACACCTTATCATGTGCTCTGCGAACTGGGATGGATGTGTTGGAGTACATGATGTATATGTTGTGTGGAGTAAGGAAAGTCCATTGGGGTAATGTTCACGACCACCCCAATGGGCTCCGTTTTGCCACATCTATTATCTCTTATATTGGAGGAGGGGCTACCAAGGTAGAGTGTTCCTTGTTTCACATATTCAGCAGAGTTCTGCTCACTGCAGAGTTTTCGTCTCTTTGCCCTTTGGAGCACCTGTGAGCTATATACATTGATTATGCTGCTGCATAATGGATGCAGTGATTCCACCTCGCCACAAGGCCTCGTTTTGCAAATCATTTGAAATAAACTCAAACATTAAAAACTGAGAGTGCAAGAGCCTCAAATGTTTCCAGTGGTATGCTCCACAAGGCCCCGGAAGTCTCTTTGTCACCTACATCTCTTCACTGAGGCTTGTGATAGGCGGTCAGGAGTCTGAAGATTATATACCAATAGAATGTAGATTGTATTTCTTCAATATACAGACATGTTCCTTCCCTCTTTCAAAGGCTGGAGGGAAGCATTCAATTTGCTTGGATCACTCTCCCCAGCGCATCCTCCTGGCGATGCCGGAATCTGTCCTGGGCCCCGTCCAAGCCGAGAAGGTCCCTCCCTTGCAATGACTGCCAGGTTCCACACACTTCCAAGAAAAACGGGCCTTGGCCCGTGCAAGAGGGGAACAGCTTCTACTTTCTGAAAGTGAGATAAGCAAGCCTCTCCTCTGGGCCAAGCCTGAAATGTGGCCGGCTGAGCCCCTGACAAATGTGCCCTCATTAGTCCTGCGCTCTCTACATCATCCATCATAGAAAGCCTCCTTCCCTGGACCAGATGTCCTGGTTCCATCTCGAACGATTTGCACGAGAATCTGATCTCTTCCCTAGTGCCCCCACTAGAAGCTGCACAGACTTTTACAAAGTTTCTTCTCACTAACGTTATAAAAGAAGCTGCATTCTATTTAGACCACTACTGTTATTTAACATACAACACAAACATCTGTAGTTGTTTTTTTGTTACCTTAGCTTCTTACACTCTACACACGAAAAGATGAAATCCCTTCAGATGCACTTGGAGTTTCTTATTTTTCCGTTTTGTGTCTGGGTGCAGCAGAAGCTGCAGTTGTTTGTTTTTGTGCCCTTCTTTGTCGTCTGACACTGCCAGCCGCAGTTAGTTCTAATAGGCTGTTGCTGTCTCCAGCGCCCTACGCTGCCAGCTGCAGTTAGTTCTTCTTTGCTCTTGCCCTCTCCATCGTCCTACGCTGCTAGCCCCAGTTAGTTATTTGTTGCTCTTGCCTTCTTCATCGCCCTACGCTTCCAACTGCAGTTAGTTCTTCGTAGCTCTTGCCTTCTCCATCGCCCTACGCTGCAAGTCGCGTGATAGTTCTTAGCTCTTGCCTTCTCCATCGCCCTACACTGCCAGCCCCAGTTCTTCTTAGCTCTTGCCTTCTTCATCGCCCTACGCTACCAGCCGCAATTAGTAGTTCTTAGCTCTTGCCTTCTCCATCGCCCTACGCTACCAGCCGCAGTTAGTCCTTCTTAGCTCTTGCCCGCTCCATCGCATTACACTGACAGTCGCAGTTAGTTCTTCTTTGCTCTTGCCCGCTTCATCGCCCTATGCTTCCAGCCCCAGTTCTTCTTAGCTCTTGCCCTCGCCTTCGCCCTGCGCTGACAGCTGCAGTTAGTTCTTAGCTCTTGCCCGCTTCATCACCCTACGTTGCCAGCCCCAGTTGTTCTTAGCTCTTTCCCTCTCCATCGCTCTACACTGCCAGTCGCAGTTAGTAGTTCTTAGCTCTTGCCTTCTCTATCACCCTACGCTGACAGACGCAGTTAGTTCTTTTTGGCTCTTGCCTTCTCTATGGTCCCACTGCAGACGCTGTGCTTAGATTTTGATACAGACTTCCTTCTCTATCTCCTTAGATAAAAACAGCAGTTAGTCAATGTTACATGTTCCCATGTACATTGCTCTGCACTAGAGACTGCAGTTATTTCATGGTATTCATTCCCATATACATTGCTCTACAATAGAGCCTGCAGTCAGTCACATGACCTCTTCCCATGTACATTGATGTACACTAGAGCCTGCTGTCAGTCTGTTACCTGTCCCATTTATGTTGCTCTACGCTAAAGCCTCCAGTTAGTCCATATCACCATGCCCATGTGCATTGCTCTGCACCGCAGTAAGTCCAAGTTACCTATTATCGTATCTATCTCCCTAAACTAGAGCCCACAGATAGTGTAATCAGCCCGTGTTGCCCAGCGCCTTCTGTATTATCCTACAGTATAAGCTGCAGTCAGCCCTTCTCACCCAGCGCCTTCTGTACCTAGCGTCCTCTGTATCGCCTCACAGTATAAGCTGCAGTCAGTCCTTGTTACCTATAGCCTTCTATATTGTACTAAAGTACGAGCTGCAGTCAGTCCTTGTTACCTATAGCCTTCTATAGTGTACTAAAGTACGAGCTGCAGTCAGTCCTTGTTACCTATAGCCTTCTATATTTTACTAAAGTACGAGCTGCAGTCAGTCCTTGTTACCTATAGCCTTCTATATTGTACTAAAGTACGAGCTGGTGTCAGTCCTTGTTAACTTGACCCTTCTGTATCATCCTACAGTATAAGCTGCAGTCAACCCTTGTTACCTAGAGCCTTCTGCATTATCCTACAGTATAAGCTGCCGTCTGCCCTTCTCACCCAGCGCCTTATGTACCTAGCGCCTTCTATATCATCTTACAGTATAAGCTGCAGTCGGCCCTTGTTACGTTGATCCTTCTGTATCGTCCCACAGTCTAAGCTGCAGTCATCCCTTGTTACCTAGTGACTTCTGTATCGTCTTAAAATATAAGTTGTAGGCAGTCCTTGCTACCTAGAGCCTTCTGTATCATCCTACAGTATAATCTGTAATCGGTCTTTTTTACCTTAATCCTTCTGTATTGTACTGATGTTCGAGCTGCAGTCAGTCCTTGTTACCTAGAGTCTTCCATATTTTCCGCCAATTTAAGCTACAGTCAGTCTTTGTTAAGTAGCGCCTTCTATATCATCCCACAGTGTAAGCTACCGTCATCCCTTGTTACATAGAGCTTTCTGTATTGTCCTACAGTATAAGCTGCTGTCAACCCTTCTCACCCAGCGTCTTCTGTACCTAGCGCCTTCTGTATCCTGCTACAGTATAAGCTGCAGTCAGCCCATGTTACGTAGCCCCTTGAGTATCATCCCATAGTACGAGCTGCAGTCAGTCCTTGTTACCTAGCATCTAATGTATCATCCTACAGTATAAGCTGCAGTCAGTCCTTGTTACCTTGACCCTTCTGTATCATCCTACAGTATAAGCTGCAGTCAGTCCTTGTTACCTAGAGCCTTCTGTATCGTCCTACAGTATAAGTTGCTGTCAGTCCTTGTTACCTAGCACCTTCTATATAGTACTAAACTACGAGCTGCAGTCAATCCTTGATAACTTGACCCTTCTGTATCGTCCTACAGTATGAGCTGCAGTCAGTCCTTGTTACCCTGACCCTTCTGTATCACTCTTCAATATAAGCTGCAGTCAGTCCTTGTTACCCTGACCCTTCTGTATCACCCTTCAAAATAAGCTGCAGTCAGTCCTTGTTACCCTGACCCTTCTGTATCACCCTTCAATATAAGCTGCAGTCAGAGCTTGTTACCCTGACCCTTCTGTATCATCCCATAGTATAAGCTGCAGTCAAACCTTGTTACCTAGCGCTTTCTATATCATCTTACAGAATGAGCTGCAGTCGCCCCTTATTACTTTGAGCCTTCTGTATCATCCTACAGTATAAGCTGCAGTCAGCCCTTGTTACCCTGACCCTTCTGTAATATCCTACAGTATAAGCTGCAGTCAGATCTTGTTACCTAGCGCCTTCTACATCATCCTACAGTATGAGCTGCAGTCGGCCCTTATTACGTTGAGCCTTCTGTATTGTCTTACAGTATAAGCTGCAGTCGATCCTTGTTACCTTGACCCTTCTGTATCGTCCTACAGAATGAGCTGTAGAGGAGCCCTTGTTACCTTGGGTCTTACTTAGAGTTTGGTGGATAGGGTGCTCCATCACAGAAACATGGCCCATGTCCTGTTTGCCATATACAAGCGTATTCTAGTCAGTGGTCCTTTTAATGCCGTAGACAGGATAGCCGCCATGTTTGTGACGGAGTCCTGGTCCATCTAACTCTAAATAGGGACCCTAGTGCATTCGATATCGTCCTACAGTAAAGGCTGCAATCAGTCCTTGCCACCCATTGCCTTCTTTATAGCTCTGCCACTGAAGCTACAGTTCCTCACACTCATCCCTCTGCACCGCATTCTACAGTCATTTTGGTACATTTCACGAAGAGCAACTAGAGAAGTGACTTTTCCAAATTTGTCGATAATATCAGAATAAAAGCAAATGTTATTCACAATACCAAGGATGTCAGAAAAGAGGGTGGCCTTTTACATGTTCACTCTTTTTTTAAGCAACTCAGCATATTGCCTTTAATCCGGGGAATTAGCTAGTGTATGGGAGGGAGAGAGGAGAGCAAAGTAACTTTCGCGAGAGACACTCCGGATTCTCTCCACTTTGCCCCTGAAGTGAGCAGCTCCTTCACCCAGCCCCGGTTCCGTACAACACAAAGCAGGCAACACTCAACCGAGCCACTACTTTTACTTTAAGTGAGGCGCACGGCCCTCTTTTGACTTCTAAGATTCTAGTACAGCTTACGGAATCACACAAAGACCTTATCATTGTCTCTGACTCAAGGCTGCAACCAGAACCATGAGTTTGCTTCCATACATCAGGAATTTGACTCTGACCCGCCCTTCCGTGCTGAACTGGAGGAGCGTATCGGGCAATACTTTGGGGAAAACGAGGGCACAGCCTCCTCCCGTGCAACGGAGTGGGATGCTTTTAAGGTAGTGGTGCGGGGCCACTGTATAGGGAAATTTGCGGGGGCACGTAGGTCACTGATAGAGGACCTGGAGAGATCTGAGAATGCACTGCGGGAAGCGGAGCTCTCCCGCCCCAATCGCCCGGAACTGCAGGAGACGGTGTGTAAGGCACGTGAGGCGGTGGCTGTGGAGGTGGAGCGCCTCCGCAGCTTTGATTACAGGACGTACCTCACGAAAACTTTTGCGGAGGGTGACAAGACGGGCTCCCTCCTGGCCTGGCTGGCAAATCCCGGTAGACACAGCCAACCGATTCTGGCCTTGCGGGGACCTGAAGGTCACGTCTCTGCCACGCAACCCGCAATAGCGGACTGCTTCAGATCGTACTACGAGAGGTTATACAAGTCTGGGTCGGGCGACCGCTCCGACATGCTGGACGCCTTCTTGGCCGACCTGCCGCTGCCACACCTAGAACAGGAGCAGGCTGAAGCGCTGGGGGGCCCCATTACACTGGCCGATATACGCAGTGCTGTGAAACGTATGGCGCGTAACAAGACGCCGGGGATGGATGGACTGCCCATCGAGTTTTATGGGAAATACTTGGATCTCTTGGCCCCGAGACTACTACTGGTCTATAATGAGGCGAAGGAAGCAGGCCGTCTCCCCCAGTCGATGAGCGAGGCCATAATGGTCCCTCTTCTGAAGCCCCGGAGAGAAAGCACTGATCCTGCTTCTTACAGACCGCTAGCTATGCTAACGACAGATTACAAAATTCTCAGTACGGTGCTGGCCACCAGACTGTTGTCCCATATGCAAGAACTGATCCACAGGGACCAGTCGGGTTTCATTCCCACGAGGAACACCTCGCATAACATTCGTCGACTACTGCGGTTGGTAGATGCCCCACCACTGGAGGCGGGTTCCCCCCTCATACTGGCTGTAGACATAGAAAAGGCCTTTGATAGCCTGGAATGGAACTATTTATACGAAGTGATGCGCCGCTTTGGCCTGGGCGAGGGTTACATACAATGGACTAGAGTGCTCTATTCCACTGCGAGAGCCAGGGTGAGGATTGGTCCGCTGGTCTCGGACCAATTCGAGGTGATGCGGGGGACCCGACAGGGATGCGCGTTGTCCCCGCTCCGGTTCGCGATGGCGATGGAGCCCCTCGCGGCTGCGGCCAGGAGCGGGGATTACTTTACGGGCCTGACCTTCAGAGGAGACCTCCATCATATCTCCTTATATGCTGATGACCTACTCCTCTTCCTGGACAACCCAGATGGGGCGTTAACGGGCGCTGAGAAACTCTTAGAATGCTTTGGCGATATATCGGGCCTGAGGGTTAATTGGACGAAGACATGTCTTTTCCCGCTCCGGAAAGGGGCGGAGTGCCCTGCACTCCGCTCACGCCTGCGGTGGGAACCCCGCTGTCTGAACTACCTGGGGGTCCACATTTATCATGACTCGGTTGACCTCCTAGACGGTAATATTGGCCGATGTATCCGTGCTCTGAAGGGTTGTATATCCTTCTGGGCCACCTTGCCCCTCTCGATGGCCGGCCGAGTGGCACTCCTGAAAATGATTGTCCTGCCGAGACTGCTCTACTACTTCCGAACCCTCCCCGTGTGGATACCAGGGTCGACCTTCAAACACCTGAAGACTATATTAGTGTCCTTCCTGTGGGGCACGGGTAGACGTAGGATCGCGCTGGCGACGCTGACCCGCCCTAGGGACGAGGGGGGACTAGCAGTCCCGGACTTTGAGTTGTACTACTTGGCGGGACAGCTGCAGTGCTTTACGCAGGAGGTGGCGAGAGTCTATCGGGGACCAGAGCAGGACAGGGACAGGGGCACCCCTCGCCATATACTGGCGTACATCACTCTACAACAGAAGTTGTTCTTGAGGGGACTCTCTCAGGAGGAGCGAACATTCCGACAATGCTGGAATCGTGCCCAGAGGCGGATCGGACCTGGTCGCCCGTATGCCCCTGAAATCCCATTGGGCATGGTGACGGCCCTACCGCATGGCGGTGACTGGTCAGGATTACGCCTTTGGGAAGAAGCAGGGCTCCAGATGCTGGGCGACTTATACGAGGACGGAGTGCTTTCCTCATACCAGACTCTACAAGAGCGGTACGACCTCCCCAGGGGTGACTATCTCTTACACGCCGCAGTGGTGGGAGCCATGCAGAGGCACTGGGGAGGAGGTCTGTCGGAACCCACGACGTCACTAGCATGCCAGTACACGATGATGGCGGCGGGTACGTTTAAAGCTGTTACGTGCCTTTACCGCAGAATGCTTTCTGAGACACTGCTGCCTCTTAGGTCACTTAAGACTAAATGGGAGGAGGACCTGCAATTAGACATCCCGGACACGACATGGGCGCAGCTAGTGGGTAGAGCTCGCAAGAGCACTAGGAATGCGCGCTTTCAGCTCATACACCTGTACATCATTCACAGGGCCTACCTCACCCCGCAAAAAATCACTACATACTTTCATGTAGCTGACGCGGCTTGCCCCAGATGCAATCACATAGGTGCTGACTTAGTCCACATGCTGAGGGGATGTCCCGCGCTCCAAGACTACTGGACCACCATTGGGGAGACCCTGAACGCGATCACAGACAGGGAGCTACTCTATGACAATGCTGTCACTATACTACACTGGTTCCCCCACACCAAAAAAAACAAGTTGTCCAGCAAGTTCATAGACATGGGTCTACTCCTCGCCAAAAGGGAATTGACAAAAGGCTGGAAATCAAGGGTGGGGCCGACTCACAGGAGATGGCTGCATGAATTCTTGAAGTGGGCCGCTGCGGAGAGCACAATCCGTTACCAATTGGCCCGCCGTCACTCAGATGATAAGGCGCGGGATGCGGCGATGGCCTGGGAAACACTAGTACAGGCCCTCAGGGATAGCACTGTAGAGGAGGAGGAGGTGGAGGGGGAGGGCATGGTTCGGCCCCAACCACAATGAAAGAGCCTACGTCACTACCAGGGGTTTCACACACGCAGTTAACCATGACTGATCCGGATTCCCAAATCGAGAATGCTTATAGTTGCACCACACGCAGGCGCTGGCACCGCAGAGGGTGGGGGGGATTGGGAGCTGTAGATTAGTGGGAGGTTACAATTACACATCACTACCTATCGCTACACTAGTTCGACAGGGCTACTTTACTCGCAGAGGATGTCAACATAATGAAAGCAGGCAACTAAGAACACTGATCGTTGTTGGAGATGTTCACGATACTGTACGTGGTAAATTTCTCTGAACACTCACGCCGCCCTGCCTCCGGGATGAGGGCTGAAATGGCTGTGTTTTCCCACATTTCCTCTACTGATTGGAACCCGGTAATCCTGTACCTTCTCACACTGTTAGTAACCTTGATGTGTGTATATGATACCCTGCAATAAAAATTGTTTGACAAAAAAAAAAAAAATCAGGAATTTGACTCTGTTGCACGTGCATCTCAGGTTTATAGGGCTGAGGACCAGTTCACCATCGTCTTAGCCTTTTTTGCAGCAGAATCAGCCAGCTGGGATTGTACTAATGCCGTGACTACTATCTTGCCAGCCAAGTTCCAGTTGGCAATCAGGCAGCTTTCAACACTTCCCTTTGCCCACTTCGTTAGCTTCAAGAAGGTTGCTCTTCATGAATAGTTGTATGTCCACCTCCAAGTCCACTCTCTCATTTGTGACTGCACACCCAAAATAAGTCCTACTAGACCTGACATTTTTCTGCAAAAACTCCTCTTTGGACTCAAGTTCACAATGGAAATAATGTCACCGTTTCATCTCTTTAAGCTCCTACATTTCAACTGAATCCATGCGCTTGCTTAAAGGCTCCAAATATCGCTGTGTATCCATAATATAGCTGTCCATTTCCTACTTAGTTTCTTCTACATAAGATATTCTCGTATCTATGCGGCGTAATGTGCCCAGTAGGGCAGATTCTCCCACCAAACCAGCTCCTCGTTTTGTAAACACTGTTTCTCAGACTTGTAGCCTGGGATAGAGAAAAAAGGCATCTTCAGAGATTGCGTGGTAAGGCTAAACAGTACCAGCAGAACACTTGGACCAAGAAACTACTTCGTACAGCTCTGAGACCCATTTGATAAAGTCAACGAGTATTTAAAAATTGAAATAAGGCTAAAATGACACACATTGAATCAGTTACTAGAAAGTTATAGGTTTTAATGTGACAGTTCCATTCCACATGTCCTTCATGGTGCTGGGCTCCAAAGCCTGGAATCAACTCCCTAGCTCTCTCTATTTAATTGGAACTGAAGAAAAATTGAAGAAATGTCTAAAGACTTGGCTCCTTCTTGCCTCCGATGCACTCTGTTACTCCCTCATCTAACCAATTAGCGCCCACATGTAAGGATCCCTGTAGGTCACACTCCCAGCCACAGTTTGCAATCTTTTTCTACCTACAACTGGTAGCTCGAGGGTCGGGACTCAGTGCCTGGCAGATTTACAGACAACAGGCAGCAGCAGTATGCCTGTCTCAAATCCAATCAACATTTCAACTAACTACCCTAGATATAGGGTGCGGGGCGGCACCCTTATTCTAATTCATCAGCTGCCAGTTATTGACAGTTTCTGACTTATTGTGGAAACTCTGAGTGGTCAGTTTGAAGCTTTCGAAAGGTTGCACTAGTGACATTCTAAAAGGGGGCTGCCATTATGTAGCCCATTTACACATTTTCTCACACTGGACACAAAGGGTGGTCACACTTGAACTGATTTAGTGGCCCCGATCTGGTTTTAGGCTCCAGTGGAAAACAGGCTGTGCAGCTTTATAAACCTGAGATGTTCACTGTGGGACTGGGTAGCACTGCCACACATACCTGTCTTATCTCCTCTCACAGCCACCTAGGGAGTTTTCTCCCTCTTCTTACAGAGGGAGTCAGCCATCTCCTCAAAGAACGAGCAGGTGGTGTGCCTGCTGCCGAGAAACTGTTTACAAACAGCTTCTACAATATAAAGAATGCATTTGCGCTGAAAAAACACTTTTAAGTTTGACAATATGCAGAATCAAAATCAAAATACAACGTATCATGCAGAGAAAAGGGGACTGGAACCATGCAAAAAAGTGGATTTTCTAATGTAGCCGTCTATGGAACTTTAAAAGTGGCTGTAATTCACGTCTCACTCTCTATAAAGGTGACTCCCGAGCTTCCAAAATGTTCAGCATCCTCATCTTGGATGCTCTATATTGTCTGGGACCTCTTTATTCTTACCTGCCCTCTATTTGGTATCTTTGGGTGGCATGTCCTTGGGTCAGGTGCAACTACTCGTGGCCAGGGGACTGGGTCCGGTCGTCAATACCACAGCGGGGAACATGGCGCGCCCTCTCTCTAGTACCTCGCATTTCCTTTTAGTGTACCTGTTGTGTTTTCCTCCAGCAACTGAGTGGCTTGCCTTTCTGACGCTCTGGACTCCTTTGATTTTCCCTGGACCAGTGTTCTCCCAAGTCGCTCCTGGAGGGACAGATCCATGCCAGATTTATAGTGTATCCCTATTTAGATAAATGTAGTTATCTTAAAATCACTAAGAGCTGCTGCAGAGCTCCAAGAATCTTGGCCATCTTGGTGCCCACCAGGCTCCACATACTACAGGTAGTACTTTTTTTTATTAATGACCATTTCCTGTGCTTTACATCAATACTAGCTGGTTCTTCCATGTGTTGGCCTTTTGTGTAAGCATGGCTAGCATTTCAATACAGCACGGTAAGGCAGCAAGCTTGCAGTGCCGACTAGTCGTGGCTCCAGATTATTGTGAAAGCCCAAGAAATTGCCTTTCGGAACGCATGTGAAGCATTCTGTCCTGGACTGCCACATGTTACTGTCCAGGTCCCTGCCACATAAGCCTGCGGTGTATTTTTCACCAATTTCCATCGCTGTTGCTTTACACCAGCCTCAACAGTTGTGCATTGAGTTGAACACATTTGGCAGGTAAGTACCTAGTTATAACGGAGGTGTGATTGATCTTCTATTGAGGAAGATCTTCAGTAGTAATTGATGAACATTGTTCCTCCCCTCCCCCAAAACCCAATTTCTTATTGCCCTCTTCTCTCCGCAGCCTGATGCCATTGGACAGTGCACCATGTCTGTGCCAGATGGGGACAAGGTGGACCTGGAGGCGTTCAGCGAGTTTACAAAAATTATCACCCCGGCCATCACCAGGGTGGTGGACTTTGCCAAAAAATTACCTATGTTTTCTGAGGTAAGTTGTGCCAGAGGCTTGCAGAAAATACAACAGAGGGGCCATGCAAAACTTCCAGTTGGCTAAACAAGCTTCTATGACTCTTTTGAAGATGCTTGGGAAAGTCCAAAGCAGTGCATCTTTTCCATTCTGATTGAGTTTAATTTAAGGGCCCTGCACTTTCAAACATTCATCTTTTATAACACTTTGCTGAGAATTCCTTTTATACGATTGGAATGAATTTCGTGTTTAAAATCCAGAGTTTGTGTTGGTTTCAAATTTAGAAAAATAAAAATGTATCTTGGGACACGTGCAGTTCACCTACTAAAAAGGCAATGAGAATTAAAGCCAATGTCCATCAAAAACTGTGTTGTCTTAAATACAGATCACAGCTTTTTCCTGGCAAAAAAGCCCCCCTCAATAAGCGTCTGTGGCACCTTTGGTGCTGTAAAATGCTGGCTAACCTTCATATATGGCACCATGGTGCAGCCATTCACTACCAGATGTGCTTGCGGAGGCGCACACCTATGGCAACTTGTATCGGATGTAGAAGAGCAGACAAACGTGTGGCCCCAGAGTCTGCACCACACGTACTAAGCAGCGTGGAAGGGTACGACTGGTAGGTTCCACTTTGTAAATACTGATACAAGCATTCATTTGGGTAAAATTAGTGTGCCTCAAAAGGCACACTTCCACTGACATGTATTATGTTCTTATTTCTCAGTAGTCAGTGAAAACAGTCTGATAATGGGAGTCACGACTAATAGGAACCGGTTGATATTGGGGATTTAGAACACTGGCTATCAGCCATGATTCTTAATAAGAATGTTACTCTACCTTATCACGCACATTTGAACTCTTAAAGTACTCTTTATTGGCAATACAAATATTAGTGTACCTGGCTTGTGGTCTGTTCCTGAATACTGATGAGCTGAAACCGAAATATGTCTTGAAATCCCCATCGATTTGCACTGAGATCAACTTTATTTGTGTGGGTCATACGGCTCATCAGAAAGAACATGTGTTACTTTAAATCGGCGCACATTGTATTTGAAAGGGAAGCTCACTTGTGACTCTACCTTTTCTTATTGGCCAACATTTTAAGCCTTATGAGTAGGGTTCAAGCTTGGTGCAAATTTGGCACTGATGTTATTTGGCCACTTCGTTCTTACCGCATTTCTGTGCGTGTCCCACCCAGCCACCTTGTCGCCGTCGCATCAGCACCAGTTGATCTGCCCTCATTGTGCCTGATGAACTGAATTCATCCTCCCTTAAACCTCCTCTTCCTGCACAAAGCCCGCCAAGTCTGCTGAACCCACCTCTACCCTCAGTGTGTCTGCTAAGCCCAGATCGCCTTCAGCAGGTCTACTCGTCCCACCTCACCACAGTATGCCAACACACCCACCACACCCCAGTCTGACTGCTCAGCTCCCCTCCACCCAATATGTCTGCTCATCTCACCACAATGGGTCTACTCACTACACCTTACTTCACACCAATACTCCTGTGTCTGCGCAATGACGTGTTTGCTCACACAGGCTCACCACCAACATGTCTTAGTCTGATCAACCCCACCCATGTGTCTCCTTCAAAGCAGGTGAGACACAGCTTAACCAACCTTACCCCAGTATGCCTGCTGAGTGCTCATCCCTCTTCTCATTTACTCAAACCTCTTCGCCGATACCGTGTGTCTGCTGAGTGCAGGGGTATCGGTGAGTCTGCTCAACCCACTTCACCCAAGTGTATCTGCTCAACCACATCCACCCCAATGATGTCTGTTGAACACGTCATCCCCACCACGTTCACTCAGCACCTTTCACCTGATGCTAATGTTGTTATACCTGCTCAAATAACCCTGCCCTGTCACCATAGTGCCCACATTTCCCTACCTGAATCTCTTGTCTACTATCACACTCCGCCATCGTGGATGCTTTCTCGCTCACATACACAACCAGACCCTCTACCAACTCATGCCTGCACCTGTCTGTCACCCACTGTTGCCTATTCTCTGATCCCCTGCCCATTTTCACCCTGTGTCGCGCACACTCACCTGCTGTCGTTCAGCCTCTTACCTGCCTTACTCTTTTCCCCCCTCACACTCTCCCATCCTTTTTGTCTCTTTCTTGCCTCCCACTCTTGCTGCGCTCACATGCTATCAGCCTCTCAGCTTCTCATTTTCTTGAACCTCTCGCCCACTCTCTCTGTTTTTCTTCCTATTACTTGCCACACACTCTCAATCAATTAATCAATCAAGGAATTTGTAAAGCGCGCTGCTTACCCGCTAGGGTCTCAAGGTGCTGTGGGTGGGGGGGAGGGGAGGGGAGTTGCAGCTAGTGGTCGAAGAGCCAGGTCTTGAGTAGTCTTCTGAAGGCCGGAAGGTCTGTAGTCTGTCGCAGGTGGAGGGGGAGGGCGTTCCAGGTTTTGGCGGCGCGGTGGGAGAAGGATCTGCCTCCGGAAGTGGTTCTGTGGATGCGTGGGACGGTAGCCAGGGAGAGGTCAGCGGAGCAGAGTGTCCTGTTGGGTACGTAGAAGGAGAGTCTGCTGTTGAGGTATTCTGGGCCGGTCTTGTGGAGGGCTTTGTATGCGTGGATCATGAGTTTGAAAGTGATTCTTTTGTCGACGGGGAGCCAGTGCAGGTCTCTCGGTGCGGGGTGATGTGGTCTCTGCGTGGGACGTCCAGGATCAGACGTGCAGAAGCGTTCTGGATTCTTTGGAGTATGCTGATGAGTTTGGAAGGGGCTCCGGCGTAGAGGGCGTTTCCGTAGTCGAGACGGCTGCTGATGAGGGCGTGGGTGACTGTCTTCCGTGTGTCAGTATGGATCCATCTGTATATCTTGCGGAGCATGCGGAGGGTGTGGAAGCAGGAGGAGGAGACTGCGTTGGCTTGGTCGGTCATGCTGAGCTTGGAGTCGAGGATGATCCCTAGGTTGCGAGCGTGGTCGGTCGGTGCCGGGGGGGGTTCCCAGAGAAGGAGGCCACCACGAGTCGTCCCATGCAGAGGGGTTGGGTCCGAGGATGAGGATCTCAGTTTTGTCCGTGTTCAGCTTGAGGTGGCTTGCCTCCATCCAGTCTGCGACAGCTTTCATCCCCAGGTGAAGGTTGGTTTTGGCGGTGAGGGGGGTCTTTGGTGAGGGAGAGGATCAGCTGGGTGTCGTCGGCGTAGGAGATGATGTTGAGGTCGTGAAGTCTGGCGATGCGTGCCAGTGGCGCCATGTAGACGTTGAACAGCGTTGGGCTGAGGGAGGATTCCTGCGGGACGCCACAGATGTTTTTGGTGGTTCCCGAATGGAACGGGGGGAGGAGGACTCTCTGGGTTCTGTTGGTGAGGAAGGAGGTGGTCCAGTCCAGGGCCTTATCTCGGATCCCTGCGTCGTAGAGGCGTGTGCGGAGAGTGTGGTGGCAGACGGTGTCGAAGGCAGCGGAGAGGTCCAGGAGGATGAGGGCTGCTGTCTCGCCATTGTCCAGTAGGATTCGGATGTCATCTGTGGCGGCGATGAGGGCGGTCTCGGTGCTGTGGTTGCTGCGGAAGCCAGATTGGGAGGGGTCCAGGATGTTGTTGTCTTCTAGGTAGCGGGTGAGCTGGGTGTTGACGGTCTTTAATGTCGGACGTGTGGCTGTAGGCGACGTGTGGGCTGGAGGAGAAGATGGCATCGAGGGTGTGGCCGGCGCTGTGCTTCGGGGTTGTGATGAGCTGTTTCAGCCCTAGGGTGGCGAGGCTGTCGATCAGGGTGGAGGAGTTGCTGTCGTTGTTTTCCAGGTGGAAGTTCAGGTCGCCGAGCAGGATGTAGTTGGCGGAGGTCAGTGCGTGCGTGCTGATGAGGTCGGCGATGGAGTTGCAGAATTGGGGGCGAGGGCCGGGTGGTCTGTAGATGAGGGTGCCTCTGAGGGTGGTATTGGGGTCCGAGTGGATCTTGAAGTGTAGGTGTT
Organism: Lissotriton helveticus; assembly: GCF_964261635.1. Taxonomy (NCBI): domain Eukaryota; kingdom Metazoa; phylum Chordata; class Amphibia; order Caudata; family Salamandridae; genus Lissotriton; species Lissotriton helveticus. The sequence goes on from NC_136065.1 coordinate 1,984,829,488, forward strand.
CGGCGGTGGTGAGGGTGTCGTCGGTGTTTGTGGAGATCTTGATGGTGTTCTTGTGGATGATGGCGATTCCTCCTCCGACTCCGTTGGCGCGGTCTCTGCGGGAGATCTTGTATCCGGCGGGGATAGCCACTGCGATGTCTGGGGCGGAGGTTTCGTTCAGCCAGGTCTCGGTCAGGAAGGCAATGTCTGGAGATGTGGTGGTGAGTAGGTCCCAGATCTCGACAGCGTGTTTGCGTGCGGAGCGGGTGTTGAGCAGGATGCATCTCAGTCGGTTGGGTCCTGTTGCTGTCGGAGTCTTGGCGTCGTTGGTGCAGGTGAAGGTGCAGTTTCGGCAGGTGAAGGGGCCGTGGGTGCGTTTGGGTGCAGCTATGTGGCAGTTGGGCGTTCGTCCGTTGTTTAGCACGGTGAGGGAGTTGGCGTCGTAGCGGAGTCTCGTGTCGTCACTGGCGTGGGGGCCAGGGATTCTGGCACTGGGCGCGGTCCAGGCGCGGACGGGCACAGACGGGCTTGCCTTAGGCGCGCCTTCGGTGTCCACTCTCACCCATATGTATGCTTTCAACTCTGTTTGACTAATTTAATATCCATGATCTCCAACACACCTACCCCTTTTACTATCTTACTGTTTCTCACTCACCTCACCCTGTTTCTCACTCTAACCCTGACTTTGTCGTCCTGATCCTGTGGCATCTTCTCCGCATGTTCGCTGCTCCACCAGACTTTTTCACCTGCTCACACAGTCTCCTCCACCTCAATCTTGCCCGCTGTCATCCTCACACCCACTCTCATCCTCCATCTCTCAAGCCCCAAGCAATCTTACTTGTCTGAACCTCCCTTTCCATGTCACTCACCCTCACTCTTCCTGCTACTGCCTTCCAACTTTCAGTTTTGCCTAATCGCTGTCTAGCCTTGGTCAACATCTCGACCACTCTCACCGTCTTGTCCTGTTTCCTTCTCACCCAGCTGCCTTGTGAAGATCAGATTATCCTCCTAAAGGGGTGCTGCATGGAGATCATGTCCCTGCGGGCCGCGGTGCGCTACGACCCTGACAGTGAGACGCTAACACTAAGTGGGGAGATGGCAGTAAAGCGGGAGCAGCTGAAGAACGGTGGTCTAGGAGTGGTGTCAGATGCCATCTTTGACCTCGGGAAGTCACTCTCAGCCTTCAATCTGGATGACACAGAGGTGGCCCTGCTGCAGGCTGTGCTGCTCATGTCCTCAGGTAAGTCTCATACTCCCCCTCCCCTATCAGCCTGGCAGGTGGATATGTCACCCTGTGCTAAGCCTGCAGAGTAAAGAGCTTGGCCAAGTAGGCAGTGTCCTGAATATCTGAAGGGTTAGTGAATTTGAGTTGCAAAGCTGTAAATGCGCATTTAAGGTAAGCACTAGATCTATAAGTGTATAGTTAAGACGAGGCGCAGTGATGTAAGTGTATGTAGCTATGCGAAGGACCGTGGCTGTAAGGGTACAGGGTATGGGAAGGACCATGGCTGTAAGTGTACAGATAAATCAAGAAGCAGAGCTGGAAGATGAGATTAAAGCACATGGGTTTATGTGTGTGTCAGTGTCATGGCATCTAGCTGTAAATATGTAGTAAAGATATTGGTGTATTGGTATAGTAATAGTAAGGCACAGAACTTAGTCATGGAGTACTGTTCAGGCTGAAAGCTGAACATGTGCAGTAAAGTTAAACCCTGTGCTATAATCGAAGACTTTGTCATAACACAATGGTTTATTGTGGTTTCATAAACATAGAGCAGCAGTCAGTATATCACAGCAATAAATCAATTAAGGTGGAAGTCAAGATAAAAAATGCAACTTGAAACCATAAATCTCATAACTTACTTCTTCAGGTGATTCCAAATGCAATGTTATGTACTGAATGTGGAAATAGGTACAAAGTAAGAATGACCTCAGACCCAGGGGTACAATCGTAACTGGGGTGGTATAATAAGGATTCTTCTAGATGTCTTATCTATACATATGATTCCTAGTGTTATTGTCTTGTAAGCCAACAACGTTTCAACTCGGCAGCTATTATGGGGTCATCACCAGGACAAAGAAACATGTCAAAGAACAGGATTGCGGGTTCTGTCAAGAAAAATGAGTGACTTTAAGAAGTATAAAAATAATGTTTCCCTACTACGAGGAAATTGTATGAATGAAAACGTGTGAAGCTCTAGCAAATTAAGGTCTCCTGTAGGACTTGATCCAAAGTAAGATATAGGGGTCCCAGGGGCCCACCAACCTGAGAATAAGATAAAGAGAGCAGTCAGTACTCAAATTACAAAATCATTCTCTTTAAGCTTTTATTCGTTATAAGAGTGCAGAGTCAGACAGCAGTCTAGTCCATGCCTGTTATTGCCTGTTGTATTTTTTACTTGCTCTTGGGTACCTACTGACGCTGGTTGTCTTTCTCACTTCAGATCGCTCCGGCTTGACCTGCGTCGACAAGGTGGAGAAATGCCAAGAGACCTACCTCCTCGCCTTCGAACACTACATCAACTACCGGAAGCACCACATTCCACACTTCTGGCCCAAGCTCCTGATGAAGGTGACGGACCTGCGCATGATCGGGGCCTGCCACGCCAGCCGCTTCCTGCACATGAAGGTGGAGTGCCCCACCGAGCTCTTTCCACCTCTGTTCCTTGAGGTGTTCGAAGATCAGGAAGTCTGAGGATCCCAGTGGAAACACCCGGGTTGCCCCCCCTTCTTGGATTTTTATTTTCTGGAAGGGTTCCTTTTTGTTTTTATTTAAAGACAAAAATAAGACTCTTGAAGACTTAAAAGACTTTCTACAGAGTTGCTGATGAAGCCCACTACACCCTCCCCATGTTTCCCGGTACCCCAAGTCCTGCACAAGGCATCAGGAGAAAGAGAGCTAAGCATTAAAAATAGCTGCTTACTTAATTCGAGAAGGAGGCTAGGAGAGGCCACTTATACTATAGAAACATGGGGGCTACAGTGTACACCTTCCTGACATTGACACCCTGTGCTGCATGGCAGCCATCTTGTAAATACGGGCACTCCCATTTGCTACAATGGCAGCCTGGCCTGTGATTTGCAGTTTCCATATTTTTGGGTAAGAACACCGGGTTAATATCAAAAGAAACTAATGTTTTATCTTTATGATAATTAATCTCTTGGTGAATGATAAAGCATCACACTTTCTTACCTAAGTAATATAGAAACTACAGTAATAACACCAGTGCCTCCATTTCAGTAATGGGAAATACCCCAAATGGAAGGTGGCTGTCAAAATCCTCTACTATTCTGATCTTTGTTTTATTTTTTTTAGCAGTTCCTTTCCATGCCTATGTGACAAGCCTTCGAGCACAGTGGGCACTAAGTCGGCTAACATCACCAAAATGAGTTTTTTCCACGTCTTATTAACTATTTTTGTAGTCTTGTGTTTTTTAATTTGGGAAACAAAGTTAAGCCAAGCCCCGCCCATATTTTATTTTTACTCTATAAAAAATGAAAAACCCAAAAAACAACAACATAAAATAGGATTGACTTCCTGTCCCAGACGGCTCCTAGAGTCATTTAGCCTGGTCTCTCTGAAGCAAAGCTTCTCATGGCAAAAAAGACCAAAAACGTTCATAGGAAATAGAATCCCCCAACCTTCCTCATCACACCGAACCCCAGAATTCTGTATATGTCCGCCATGAAATTCTATGCACCGAGACAATCAATTGGATTTTCATTTTCGCTGTGTGATGCACCCCAAAAGAGGAGGATTTAAATTTAAAAGCACTTTGGTATAGCCACTAATTAAGCACCTTTGACACACTTCCTTTGTCCCGGCACAGCCATAGAATCGTACATGGAAGTAGAATGCATGACCAGGGGAGCGTCAAACGTGTTCCTGGATCTGAGGCCATTTTCCTTCTCCAGCCCTGTTTATTCATTGAGCGGAGCAGGTTCCCTCATGGAACAGGCAGGGAGCTCCCCAAAACAGACCCTCTCCATTGTGATATGGTCAGGCTCCTTCATGGATCAGCAACTGTCCATCATCAGACAAGCAAGCACCTTTGCGCGACCGGCTCGCTCCATTGTAATGTGGACGAGCGGGCTCCATCGTGGAACTAGGAAGCACCTTTGTGAGACCAACAGGCTCCACTGTGAGATGGTCCGCCTCCATCGGGGGAAATGCAGAATCCTTTGAGGTACAGGTAGGCTTTATCATGGGACTGGCAAGTGCCTTTGTGAGAAAGACAGTCACCATTATGAAAGAGCCAGGGTCCATCGTAGGACAGTCAGCACCCCTTGTGGTACAGGCAGGCCCCTTATTTGCTTAGGCTCCGACATCTTTTTTAGGAAAGCGTCCATTGTTGGCCACGCAGGCGATTTTGGCACCAGCAGGTTCCTTTGTGGCTCTGGTTGTTCCATCACGAAGACAAGCAGGCTTAGTTAATGTTCCGTCGCAAGAGCGACAGCCTATGCTTCTGGAGTTAGAGTACCCTACAGCGCTCATTTCAGTAGAGGGCTCTTTAGAGAATGATGCATAGTTTCAAGTGGCCTCTGCAGTTCTTACTCAGATCCAGACCGATGGGAAATGGTGGATCTGAGGGATATAAGAAAATGGAAGATCTAAAGACCCTTAATGGCCTTTTAAAAGAACAATATTCAGCACAAAATATGAAGGATGGAATTATTGAATGAATCTCAGCACCTTGTAATCACTCTGAGCTGCATTCCAATCAACTGTTGTTAGCTCATCTGTGCCACTACAGATGGGGACCAACCACATGCAAATTAGTCTTGGCCCTCTTACACAAAATTTGCACTATTTCAGGACTTTGACCCCTATTGAATGAAAATGTAAACTTTTAGTGCACATAGAGCACTTTTTTGCAAATTTGACGGCTGAATCTGTGAAGCAGATGCTGTCTGGGTGGTCACCTAATGCCATATTCGTGAGTAACAACCGGATCTTTGCACCAGTGTCTGTTTGCTCTCCCCACAGTATCTGCCAGTACCATAGTCAGACCTCTAACTACTGAAAGTCACTGCTACTCCAGGCCCTTAGCCATATTTTGCATGGTTTTTCTAGAGCCTACGCAAATGTCATACTCTTCATTGGTCACTTGACTGGGATCAGTCTAGTTCCTCCTACATTTAAGGGGATTTTATATTATAAGTGTCCACTGGATGTCACTTTCTGCTCCCTTAATGCAATGGGCAGTTTGCCATGGGCAGGACCACTGGAATTATGCGGCAGGGGAAGACCAAATGATTCAGTAAGTTGGCTAAATTAAGCAGCAAATAGAGGCAAATTGTGCGGTATAGTGCAGCACATTTGAAAGCTGTATTAGTTTGCAATTTTTACATGTTACACTGCATGGGCAAAGGTTTCAACTAATAATTGGTGTAACACCTACATTTAGCAATCAGCAACTGATGGATGACCTCCCTCCATGCAACAAAAGACCAGCCACTGCGCGACAAGAGTGATAGCATTGTAAGGGACTTTTGATGTGATTAAACTAGAAACAATATTTTGTTAAAATCTATAAATCAGGCAGAAGATGACAGATTTTTGGGCAAAGTGCTGCACATCCATAATCGTATGAAAAATGCAGCTGCAGAATCGCATCATTTCAGTGACCTTAGCCGCAGGTTATGAATGTAGGACCTTGTTCACCCTGTCCTGGAGGTCTTGGGTCTGTGACGCATCTGATTCTCAAAGCTAGAATTGTATTGATTTAGCAGAATGTATTCCACCTTCTCACAGTCAGTGGACACAACTCACTTGTCTGAGGTCACGAGTGTGGTGCTGCTTAGCACAACCTTTGCAGACACACATTTTACAGTCGATATCCGCAGGCACCTTATCTCCCTCTCCATCCAAATAAAGTCTGCAATGCATGATGGGATCCCATAAGCAAATGCCAGGGCGCTCCCAAGCCTCTAGCTGTGCAATAACTGGGGGTCCACACTGGAGAAGTGTGAGCCATAGGAGGTAAGTCCTTCGGAGGAGACGTTAAACCACGCCCCGTCCGTGCACGTGGACGTTAAAGATCCCAGGAAGCTTTTTTAAAAAGGCTGGGCGACCAACCCAGTATCCTGGCTAAAAGAAAAGAAAAAACCAAACCCCTTTAGCACTTTGCTTCAGCGATCACCAAATATTTCCTCCTCCGGCTCCACCCTCGATGTGGCTGCACCTTTCCTTGCAAAAGCATATTGAATGTTTGTCCTTGTTGCAGATGGCACCAAATATTCCCCACCCCGGCCATGCGGCATCTTGGGCTGGACATTCTGAGTGTACATGACATTTTGCACCAGGTATCCGCTGAGAGGAAGAGGAGCGTGATTCACAGACTGTTGTTACTTTATGACCTGATGCCTTCCTGGGTGCATGTGTGAGATCTTGTCTAGGGTGTTGCATGAGTGTACCGCATGCATCTCACCCAGGTCCCTGCCTTCACTACACCTCCTAGATCTGAGCTCGGCTCCCCTTGTACAGTGGGATTCTCTCAAGATCTGATCTGGGTTGTGTTGAAGAAACTACTTAGATTTGACCTGGTATAGCCCCTAGCCTGGTTTACTTTCGGGTTGGTACCACGGATCCCAGGGATCTGTGACCTGGTATCCCCCTGTTTAATACATTCTCACAGAGCTCACTTCGGTGATGAGGCACAGTAGACACCTTCAGTTTTACTTTGAGAGGCTGGCAGGGCTCCCGGCCCTGAGAAGTTGACTTGTTCGTGCATCGTTTTCTTTCTAGATCATAGGCCAGATTTAATGGCTTTATAGCCACAGCACAAATCCTTCCTACATTTCGCTGTCCATCTCGGGCACCCAAAAATCCTTGCCAACTGAGACTATATCCGACACCGTGGTGGGGGCTATTTCCTCCCCCAGCCTTTCATAAGGTGTCTCCCTCTTAGCTACCCATCAGGGCTGAGTACCACTACCAGCCCAGCAGCTGATCTCTGGTGACCACTCAAAGTGACCAGCAGGGACAGCCCACTCCACACTCTAACTTTCCTAATGGCCACAGCCAATTGCATTCTGGGATCAGGAGTCCCAAACTTCTCAAAGAAGCCAGGACTCCGAATGCCAGCTCTGGGACAGGAATGTACCACTTGCGCCTCTCCTTGCTTCCCCCCCCCCCCATCACCCTTCTCAACTGGTCTCAGACCACAGTAGAGCATTATCTCAGCCACCATTACCATGTGCCTCATGTGTGTGGGAGAATATTATGCCAGCGTTTTTTTTATAAAGCAAAGCGTAGAAAAGTAGTTTGAGTTTAGAAAGTAAACAGCAGTAACCCGAAGCGTAGGGTGGAAAGGGGGTGGTGGCTTCCTTTGCTCCCAGACAGCCCTCTTCTACAGGCTGCACTGTGTCTTATGAACGAAACCCAAGCCATTGTTGAGCTCCAGAGCATGTTTTGATTCTGGAGTCGTGTTTTTTTTAAAACTAAACCTTGAACTCCTGTTGCTAGGGGACATCTAGTCCAATTTAACAACCCCTCCCCCAGCGATCCACTTATGCAGCCATAACCTCCCCTCTCTCATGACCTCTGCCCCTCCCCCTGGCTTTCAATTAACCTTTGCCCCCTTACAAACTCTCTGCACTTCCTGTGACCTTTACCCCTTCTCCTGTAGCTTGCAATGCACCTTTGACCTGCACGCGCCTCTTTCAAACTCTCCATGCACCCCTTCCGCTCTACCGCTCTCCTCTCAGCGCACTTCATAACCCTCTCTCTTTAACATGGTCTTTCAGTGCACCCCTGGTCTCTGCCCCTCTTTCGAGCATGCAGTAAATGCCCTGCCCTCTGCTGATTCTAATGCACGCTTTCTTTGCACGCTGCACTGCCAGTGCACACCCTGGCACGCCATTCACCCGATTTCTGCCTGCAACGCCCCTATGGCTTCTCTGCTTTCCCTGGCCTCTGTCCCTCCTCAACCACTGCCTTTTTTAAACCTCTGACCTCTCTGTCCATGACCTCTGCCCCCTCTCTGGGGCATTTTACTTTTACCTCCTGACCTCCGTGCATCACTGACACCTAAACCATACATAGGGCTTCCCTTTGTTCACCATACTTGACCCCTGCACCTCCAGCTCTCCCTGCCCACCTCCAGCTCTCCTTATTCGCCATGACCTCTGCCCCCTCATGACCTCTCAGTAAACACTTTGACCATTGTCCCTCCACAGCCTCTCAATGTGCCTGAATACCTCTGCCCACTAGCCCCTTCTAACTACACACAGAACTTCGTTCCCTCCATGACCTCATGAAGTGTTCCTCAACAACTGTCTCCTCCCACTTGGTTAAACTTGCACCCTTTGACCCCCTTGATCCTAGACTGGGGGTACTACAGTCTTTCCTGGAGCTCGATGTACATATTCCTTAGAGGATTGTTTTTGTATGGAGTCCTCTTCCCTCCAGAGCCACACCCACGCTCTTTCTCCAAGCATCAGCCAGATTTTTCAGTGGGCCCTGGGTATCTGCAACAACTTTTTCCACGACCGCCTGGCGATCTGAATTTCAGGTCACCTTCCACTCAAGGAATTATTGTGGGACTACAATGACCCTTCCGTTTCTACAGGGACAGATCAGGGACCAGGGGGTAACTTCCCCACCATCAGCAATGGGGGCCAAATTGACTGTGACCCTTTGTGGGGCGGTACCTCCACTCCTGATCATCAAAATCTCCGACTTTCTCATTTTCACCCGGGAGAGGACGCCATTGCATGCAGCATTTCAAAGGCCCCTTGCCCACGCTGAATCCACCAACAGAAAGCGATAGCAGGTATCAGAAAAGCATGTTTTGTAGATGTCTGGCTCCTCTCTCTGGTCTAATGAGTAGTGATAAGCTGCAACTCTCAGGCCCAATGTGCGGGGTGGGGCGCTATCCCTCTTTGAAATCTCTACCCCATAACTATTTCTATTTCCCCCGCGGGGAACAAAAACAGGAAATTGGGAAGAAAAAAAAAGCAAATGAAAACTATGAAAAAAGAGTTTAAAAGAAGAAAGCGATGGAAAACCTCAAATACAGCAGAGACGCTGAGGACGCTCATGTTTCATCTGCCAATAAACTGTATGAACAAATCCAGCTCCTTCACTTTATTATGCATTGAAGCACTTCGCAGAGGATGCGGCCTTATGCCCATCGCTGCCGGACTTGCCCAGGGCACAGACTGACTTTGCGTCTTTCACCACCACTGCAAGGATCTCAATGGCACAGCCTCTACCAACCACTGAAGGATTGACCCAGGACAGCCTACATCCTCTGCTGCAGTATTTCCCCAGGGCAGAGCCTGCATGGTCTATTCCAATAACAGCCATTGGTGCGTTGCGTCGATCAGCTGCTGCAGGCACCCTTGCATGTCCCCTGTACCTGTTGTTGCAGGATCCACTAAGAGTTCGCGGCTTGTATCAGCAGCTGCAGGATCTGCCCAGGGATCATGTCCTCCATCTGCAGCTGTTCGTCACCAAGTGTTCGTCCTATGTCTGCTGTGACAGGATCCACCCAGAGCGTGCCTCCTATAACAGCAGCTGCAGGATCTACCCATGGCACAAATCTTTCAGTTGCAGCTGTAGGATCCACCAAGGATGCAGCCTGTATCTGCTATTGTAGGATCCACCAAAAGCATTTAGCCTATATGAGCAGCTGCAGGATCTGGCCCAGGCATGCATCTTTCAGTTGCAACTGTAGGATCCGCCAAGTGTTCTTCCTGTATTTGCTGTGGCGGGGTCCACTCAAGAGTGTGCTTCCTCTGTCAGCAGCTGCAGGTTCTAACCAAGGCATAAACCTCTCAGTTGCAGCTGTAGGATCCACCAAGGCTGTTGCAGGATCCACCAAGACCATTTTGCCTATGTCAGCAGCTGTAGATCTTGCCCAAGACCCGCATCTTTCAGTTGCAGCTGTGAGATCCATCACGAGGGCTCCCTGCATCTGTGTTGCAGGTCCACCCAGAGCAAGCAGCCTGTATCAGCTGCTGAAGACATGCATCTTTCAGCTGCAGCTGTAAGATCCACCAAGGGTGGATCCTGCATCTCTAGTTCCAGGATCCATCAAGAGTATGCAGCCTGTATCAGCCTCCGAAGGCGGCCATCCATCAGCTGCAGCTGTTGGATCTACCAAGGGCGCATCGTATATCTACTGCTGCAGAATTCACCCAGAGCGTGCAGCCTGTCTCAGCTGCTGCAGTATGTAGCCGAGTCATGTATTTTTGAGCTGTCACTGTAGGGTCTACCAAGGGTGCATCCTGTATCTACTATTGCAAGATTTGCTCAAGCTGCGAGGTCTGTATTGGTTGAGGCAGTATCCCATCTGGGCATGTGGTCTGCATCCACAGCTGCAGAATATACCCAGGGCACATCGTGTATAGCTGGTGCAAGATCCACTTAGGGCACACAAACTGTATTGGCTGCTGAAGAATCCAACCTGGACATGTGGCCTGTGTGCATTGGTTCAGAACTTCCCAGGGTGCATCCTGTGCCAGCTGCTGCAAGATTTGCCTCGGGCTTGCAGCTTGAAACTCTCAGTGCAGCATGAGTTCATAGTGCAGCTTCTATCCAGCGCTTCAGATTCTGTTCGGGCTGTGGTCTTAGGGCACCATTGCTGCAGCATGCGCTCAAGATGTGGCTTTGGACCCTCCCATCACTGCAAGATGTGCTCAGGGCGTGGCCTTGGGCCCACCGTCGCTGCAGGACCAACGCAGGGCGCATGCCTGTTGTGTCCGCAGCAAACATGTTCTAGGTTTTTTGTTCTTCAATTTTCTTTTCCAAACGTATTTTTTTCAGGAGGGGGTGGGTGGGGTAACATGGGAGTGAACTAACGCTTACCTCAGTAGGATGCAAGGGGAGGGGGCGGGTGGTGGTTGGGAGGGGCACTATCCTTTGCTGTTATTGGAAGAGGATGTTTTTGAATGTATTGCTCGTCCTAGACACCCCACCCCTCTGCTCCTCCCCACCTCAACATACATATGCACCTGCTATTGGAATGGGATACATCTCTGACTAAGCTATGCTTTTATTATTTTGTTTTATTTTCTGTGTATTTTTTTAAAAACAAACAAAAGAAACTTTTACGGGTTACTAAAATGTATACTTTTTGTTTATTGTCAGCAAATGTGGGTTTGTCCTGACACGAAGTGTGGTCTGTAGCGATTTTATTCTGGGTCGAAAATGTTCTAGTACAGGCGTGATCGGGTCAGAATGCCCCATTACGATGTATGCAGAACAACATGACCTGCCATGATGTGTGATGGAATGAGAAGGCCCTGACTGTATGTTGGGATGAAATGCCCCAGCTCTGTTTGTGTTGGGATGGAAATTGACCAGCACTTTTTGTGCTTGAAGGTGAATTCCCAGGCACTTATTGTGCTTGAAAGTGAATGCCCAGGCACTGTCTGTGCTTGGAGGTGAATGCCCAGGCACATTTTGGGTTGGAATGGTAATGCCTTGGCAGTATTCGTGCTTGGATGTGAATTCCTGGGCACTGTTTGTGTTGGGATGTGGAAACCCAGGCACAATGTGTTCTACGCGGGTAGTATCCTCCCACGGTTTTCAGTTGGGTGGAGAATGCCCTAATACAACGTGTACTATGTTGCTAATGTCCTGGCACAAGGTGGACAGGGTCAAGTATGCAATGGCACAATTGAGAATATCCTGTCACAAATTTAGTAGGAGAAATGTTTTGGGATGAGGTATTCTGGGATATATATGCACCAGAACTAGCTTTGCTGGATAAGACCGATGTTGGTCTGTGTGTGCAGTACGAGGGGATCAACAGGGCGAGGGGGTGGGATGTTGAGGGAGGGAGACAGTCACTTTAAAGTCACAGCACTACCAATGTTCCTCAAAATACCATTGTGCCTGTTTCTTGTCTGTGATTTGCTCTATGTTTCTAATGGTGAATTTTGCAGTTTGTTTCCTTTCTTCTTGTTCTTTGTTTCCTGCCTTTCTGTGCTTGTTGCTCTCGTCTCTAATTTAATCTATGTTCCCTGTTCTGCTGCTCGTATTCCTGCTCCTTCCTCAGCCTCTAATGAAATCTTATTCTTTTCTTCCATGTCTTTATTTGCACTTTTCTTGCTTTTTTTTACAACCCTCTTCTCTTTCAGGCATTGATGCCTTCTTCTGTTTTTATTCGTATGTCACATTTTTCCAATCTTTATCCTCGTCTGGGATGCGCTTTTTCCCAGTTGTCTAGTTTTCGGTCTCTGTTCCTACCTCTGTTGCTATTAATCCTAACTCTCCTGTTTCCAGTCTTTATTTCTGCCTCTCCTGCTGTAGTTTCTAGTTCTCTATCCCTGTTGCTGTTGTCCTGGTTTTGTCCACGCAAGTCTCTCTCCCTGCCTCAGTTGGTCATTTTCTCATTTATTCTAGTTCCAGTCTCTGTCCCTGGCCCTGTGTAAGGTCCCAGCAGTCCTCTTCCAGAGAAGGGGAGGTTCTAACTGTGGTTCTCCTCTGTTTCTCTCTTTTCCTCTTTATTGCACGTACACGTGATTTCCTTCCTGGTGCCAGACCCCAGCGCTTCAGTTAACTTTTTTGGGGGTGAAACTCATAAAATTCGAGGCCTAAATGTTTAGAGGTCGTTCCACGTTTGCAAGTGTGAAAACCAGCCCATGATTAAAATGGTGGAAATACATAATAATCCTATAATAATTAAAGCAACTTGTTTTTGACTTAGAGCTTCACATCTCACTTCTGCTGTTTCTAGGTACTATAAATAACAGGTATTATAACTACTAAATAATTTATGGTCCCCTACGGAAAAAAACGAAGTCATTGCTTGATGAAGTGTCTGCCAGAATATCCCTTATTTATTTGGTTTAATCAATTATGAGAATAGAAAAGAAAGCGGAGAAACTGGATGGATTTATCAAAGTCACAGTATGTCCAGAGAAGTTGTCGGCTGAGACACATAAGGTGGTGTAGAAAAGTGTTGTGTACCCTAATGCAAGCACTCAGAATTGGCTCCATTCTCTCCACCCCCAGTGGGAGAGTAAAAGACACCCACAGGTGGGTCCTTCAGATCCACCAGCAATGGTGCCGCTGCACCTGATGCACTAATAAAAGTTGTGCCCTGGATTGAGGGAGGCCTTGAAGGACCCACTTGTGGGTGTCTTTTACTCGTGGAGAGGAGTTGGCCTGACGGTTAGGGTGGTTGACCTCAAATCTGGGGAACTGGGTTCGAGTCTCAGCAATGACACTGAACATCCTGTGATTCTGGGAAAATCACTTAATGCCCCCGTGCCTAACAATAAAATTAATGTGTCCTCATGTAATGCAACTTGTGCTATGTAAAGCGCTCTGATACCCGATTCGGGTCTAGTTTGCGCTATATGAAACTCTGTAAAACAATTAAAAAAAATACGACATCTGCCAGTTCAAGAATACTCTTAACTATGGAAGTCACTATTTAAACACAATGGTCCTCTTCCTGAGTCTCACTGTCATTCTGATGCAGGCAAAATCAGCAGAGAGCGTACTAGTTTGGGTTATAGCTAGGGTACACACTTCACCTTTTTTTACCAGCACAATTGTGTGACATGGTAAAACCTGTATAACTCTGGGCCGAGAAGTACTCCAATGATTGGATTTTGCACCTTGGAACTGGATAAAACATGGAGTACCAACCGGTTATTCTCTATTTAGAGCTGTGGACCCCTGCATGGGGAGTCAATACCCCCACCCTTTGTAAATAAAGCATCTGTGGCAGTGCTTAATTTGAGTTGCTTTCCGGTGCTCCGCCAAGCACTTAATTGTCGACACCTGCACTTATAATAGTCTGCCACATAGTGGCACTGTTTTTCTAATGTGGGGATGAGCACAACAACAATTGTTTATTAATTCAAAATACATTAAAAACAACTAATACCTGCAGCCCAAGCCAAACCTATAGCTTTGGGGGGCTGGAATAGTCTGAATTGTCACGCTAGTAGGATAGTGATGGTTAGTAGGTGTGTACCTACTGTCCCTCGCAGCACTTGCAGGGCAATGGGTGGTGCAAGTTGCAGTGGCTTCTTGACGAGAGCTTCGGCACTTGTTTTTTCTCAAATTAAGCATTGAGGTATCTTTATTCAACTAGTGCAGTATTCCCTTTCCGAATGGACCCTGTCAGCAGGAGGCCCAAGAAGTCAATGTTTGGCTTCCAAACTTCTTTCTGTCCATTTGCTGTTTTCACATTTTCTGTTCTTAAAACCTCCAAAACGTGTTACTTGAAGCGCTGCATGGCCCCTTCTGCTTCCTCCCGGTCTATGCCTCGTCCTACGTTTTTGATTGTTTTGTGTCCAAGGCAATTTGATTTGTTTTTATACTTGCACACTTGTGTGTTTTACGAAAGCCATGATGACTGTGGTCGCACTTTCGCCTGCCATGCACATACTGAAAGCTGTTTATGTGTATTTCCGGCACTCCAGTGTTAGCTCCGTGCTAATTAAAGTTCTGTTCAGTGCTGGGCTTGCACACACCTGTGATTTCTGTTCTCAAGTTCAGCGTGCCTGGTGCCTTGTCGCCACCTAGTGTCCACTTTCCATATTGCTTGTGCCCATTTGCTGTGTTTTCGTTCTTTTCCCTCAGAATCGACTTTGTCCTACATTTCACCTAACAAATCCTCTTCTGTCGCATCACCTTTGTCAAAAAGAGAAATTTAGTGAATCTGGAGTAGATGTCTAAGTTTGTCAAATAAGGAAGAGCTGCTTATGAGAAAAACAATGTGAACTATATTAAGTCGGTGGTAAGAAATTATTATCGCATATGTTTAGAGCAGAGCTGTCCAACGCTGCTTTTACTGCATAGAATAAAACTGTATCGAGGTACCACTGCATAGGACCCACTAAATCGAGTTGCCACTAAACCAACCACGAGTTCAAATAATGTGATTATCCACCATATCGACACAGTTACATAAAGCGTACATTTATATCGATCAAATCTCTTAACCTAATTATAACATCACAATTTACCCTGATTGTTATGCTAACCCTAGGACTATTGCCTTATAGCCCGCTATTGAGGGCTGTATTGGTTGTTAAAGGCCATGAACCCAAGTTGCGGCTCGGGCTTATAACCAGGGAGATGGCCTTTAACTACCAGTACAGAGACCGAAGAACCGTAAAGCTATGAGAACATTACAGCCACTGAGGGTAGAATGTTCTAAATTAAAAAGAGAGAAACAGAAAGGCAGACCTTGAAATGCTGGGGCTCCGGGCTTATACCAGCCATTATTAGCCCTAAGCCATTTCATTGTCTTCAATTGAGCACCCAACATTCCAATGTTCCAATAGCCCTAATCCAATATGTCACCCAAACCATAACTCTAAGCCTATGCTAAAGCTTAGCCCTAAGTCTAACTTTTAAGTTTAACACTTTTGTAGTACCCTAATCCACATCTTAATCCTTAGTGTAAACCTAGCCCTAATGCTTAACCTTATCTGGAACTTAACTATAAAACTACACCATACCCTAAGCCTTAATCTAACCCTAACTTTTAACTTTACTCTGAATTTAACCATAAACATACACCATACCCTAAACCTTAATATATCCGTAATCCTAATTGTTAACCATTCCTAACCATAACTTTAATTTAGCATTTACACTATGCCTAAACCTTACCTTAATGCTAGTCCAAAGCTAATTCTAGGATTTATCTTAAATCTTTCCTTACACCTTACCTTAACAACGCGTCTTAGCCTAAGGTTAGTTCCACTACTTCCCTTAAACTTAACCATACACCTTGCACTGCTCCTAAGCCTAATTGTAAACTGACACCCTCTACTTCCCAGTATTTCTCAGAATGGTTATGCCTTAATGCAGTGCCTTCTGTTGAATTGTATATCCATGTAGTGAATTCTAAGTGCCCGGGGTGCACTATGTCCAACATTGATTCACAGGCGCCGGCTCCATTCCAGATCAACCAACCTCATGCAAAAACATTTCCTTAGTCAGTGGCAATCCTGAAAACGTGGCACAACTGTGGACCAACCACGTACAATGGACGGCGTTGTTTTTTTTTTATGACCCCCTGCCCCTCTTCAAGTTGCATCATGTAAGCACGGTCATTCGCCCTCTGTATTGTAAGAAGCAGTGGGACCACAAGAAAGTAACAAGCTGTAGATTTAGTCTAGAGTGAAGTAATGGCTCGCATCTTTTCCCAAACTTCAGTCTTGCTACCAAGTTGAAATATAGTTTACATTTGCAAACAGTATGTGTTCCTTCGCCCCCGCCACAGTCACTGAGCTAGGAAACGTGCCACCTCCTCTTTACAGGAAACTTATATTGCACGGTGCTGATGCTTCAGAATTAAGGCTTAGCATTAAAACTTGAAGAGACCTCAAAGAAGGAGGAGGTCACAAATGAGGTGTGGGCAGAATAAAGAGGTCACACCTTTTATTAGATAAACTTGTAGAAATAGAAGAAAGGTTGAGAGAAATGAAGCAGTGACCCAGTGATGTGTGATGGATGCAAAGGAAATAAGCGGTTCAGGTGTGCGTAGTTGGAAAACGGCGACGGTAATGCCGCTCTCGCAATTACCAATAATTTGGGGTACAGTAATTATCGAGTTCCAGATTACTGAACCATTTCAAGTTCCACCCTGAAGAATGGGGAATAACTGAAAATTGGTGTTTGTGCATCGATGTCCATGTTTTCCCTCGTTATGCAGATTTTCACCATATAAGTCTGCCTGCTTCAACCTGAGGACGTCTACCCTGTGAAAAAACAAAAATGAATGTGTTCCCTCACAACTTGTAATCCTGGTTCAGCCAGTAACTCCCATTGCCAGCCAAATCAGGATATTCTGCTAATGCTTAGTAAGGTCCTGAATGTGTAAGGTTTCTTGCAACACAGTTGCTTCTTTGCCCAGTTTGGAAAAGTGCATTTTCTGCGGGTCAGGAACGAGGCAACGGCACTATTGGCCCTCTTCACAATCGCTTTGACACCCATTGCACCATAAATAATTGTCTGTGCTAGTGGTAGTGCCTGTGACCTGCTCAAACATGTCCATCAGCTGTGCAGCATTCGTGTTGTGAGGGATGCTGGGGGATGGGCTCTATTTGTGTTGGGTCCCAGATTAAAGTTTTAGGTGAGATAACGGGAAGATAGTTTTTAATGTACCAGCAGTTGCCCTAATAGTGGTACCAGGGGAGTGGATTGTCAGCTTATTAGGGTGGTTGTGCCTGGCCTGGGCTCATGAAGCAAATTGGTATACAGGGTAATTGCTTATTTTGAGTTGTGTGTGGCTCTTCATATCTTCTCGTGACACAGGCCAGACTTCCCTTGACCTGCATTCTGTGAAGAATTGAGACCCATGCAGATGAGCAAGTGTCAATGTTTACCTGAGTTCCAGGTTGAGGTAGGAAACACATGCCCCACCCACGGCGCAACCTGTTCTCAGCTGCCAGCAAGCACCTGGTGCACACAGCACTCGAACTCTGTGTTCCGAAGCCTCACTGCTCCCTCAGACTGCACATCAGGTTGTAACACGTTGGTATTATGTGGCTGCTGCTTCCCTCTCTGACGGGGTCACATGTCCACTGCAGGGATTAGGTACTTGTATGCCACAGGTTGCAATCATGGAACGGCCACCAATCACAAGGTAGATAAAATGAGTACCATCAAGTTGTGTGATAGATCCATCTTTTATCAAAGTGCATCCTAAGTTCAGTCTGGAGCGAGCTGTGTCATATCGCATCACCGTTGTTCCATTTCAGATTTGAGAGCTAAGTCCCACGTGCCCTAGTGGTTCAGTTGTGGGTTTAAAATTCCCATGGCAGTGCATTGCGTGATTTTCTGGCCCTGCATGAATGCAGAGGAAGGTAGGAGTAAATTTTTACCCATGGTAGGGTCGTGGGTACAGTGACCATGTATATGTACATATAATCCCCCGGGCACATGCCAGAATGGCTTCCTCTGTATAAAACCGCTCATACTTGCTTTTCTACCCCAGTGCTAAAAATGTCATGGAAGTCCAGCTTTTTGGTACTATTGTCACTCCTCCCAAGGTTCACGTTATCCACAAATAGTAATGCGCCTCAGGTTGCCCCACTAAGAAGCAGAACAGGTGTACCTCAGTCTCTGATTTCCTATAAAGGAGAGACTTCACTCAGGAGAGGTAATGCAGATACCACTCAAATGGCTTCAGCCCATTGGCCCTGCTCTCCTACTTCCAAGTGTCTCAGTACCACATTAATTCATGGGTCTGGTAGATAGGAGGCATTAAGAATAGATCTACTCTGCTTTCTCTGAGGAAATGATGTCATGAATAGGCGTTACTCTGACATAATTTCCTTTTTCTTCCCCATGCTCCGCGACTGGATCCAGTCCCGGTTGGCTCCCCGGTTTTTTGTATACAAAATGTGTAGCCCTTCCTTCATACTGCTTAAAGGGAAGCATTCACAGTTTGTGTCCTACCAATTTCTACTGGTTATGTCACAGTACCAATATCTAAAAAGCAACCTGCACATATATCAACTCCGGAATATCAATAATTAATGCCATCAAAGTAAATATTCATAGAGAAGTATAGATTTATATTCTTACCTTCAGATCTACTTACCTTGATAATACGTCCACACTCAATTTTGTGGGGCCAATGTAAATGCAGGTCAATATTCACACTTCAATATTATTAGAGAACATTGTATCAAACGCCTCAGTTTTGCTTACATTGTGCGTGAATCTGACTCTCCATCGAGTAGGTATGTCTGACCCGACAGGGGTCTGCCTGCATACCATCCTTACAAAGACGAAAGGAGTTTGACATCTTATTATATGAGATTCCACAGCATCTTTGTGTCGTGTATTGTACAGGGAAGCTCAGTGTCTCCATGTCATGGATGATCATTTCAGCCTAACTTGACTTTTTACCCAACAGCACTGGGATTATATAATTTATACTTAAAATAGGAAATTCAAAATACTTTTGCCCAAAAAGACAGGACTGACTGAAGATCTCACAAATGACAAAGTCCTCTGGCAGATGTACCTGTGGGATAATGACTTTGCTATCACAGATCTATGGACAACTTGTAAATCACATATTCAAGATAATTTTTCCCTCCACCCAGAAGTAATCCCACTTCTCCTCCTAAGCCTTCGCAGATGATGCCTGCCTTTTTTAAAACTGGACTATTTGTATTTATTTTATATTTTCTTGTTGTGAATGTTCCCACTTGCTTCTTCCTCTCTCTCTCTCTGACCTTCAGGCCTTACTCCAACTTCAGTCACTTTGTCATTCCCTTTGGTAGCATTCAAAACCATAGAAACTGACTTTTAACACAGATTACAGCCATTAGTTATCGTACCGCGCTTCCCTCTGAGTTATAGGTCAGTCAGCGCTAACCTTAAGGGATGAGGTACTGCTCTGGTTATGATGAGCATGAAAATGGTCTCTGAATAACCAGCAAAATGTAAAACATTTCTACTTAGATATACATTACGCAAAAGAACACTAACCTCCACGCAAGAAGCAAGAGTATATCAATCACACATAAAGAGTGGATTCAAACTGGGAATTTAATACCATGTTGAAGCATTCTTGTGGCCAAAGCTTTTACTCCATGAAAACCATGTGAGGCATAAATTGTGATGTGTACATCTGCCTTTCTACCCAATTCTAAATTGGATTTAGCAAATCCAGAATATCAACATATGTGGCTGCTACCATGTTCATAGGTAAAAAGAATATATGGGGTATCTAGTCTTTGAACAGATTTATGGTGCAGTTACTCATGCCTGCATTAAAATATGTTTGTAATATGGGGAGCATATAAAAGGAAATGGGATATAAAACCCTAGTAAAAAGTATACTCTACTTGCAAGTACAGTCTTTCACTCTTGATTCAGGACCGCATATACATCAACAGGTTGTAAGTAACCATTTATGCGCTCAGCACCCTGTGTCGAGTAAATTCTCAAATCTTCCGAAAGTATATGTAAGCATTCCAACACATAGTTCACATCATACTATATATGCATGCTGGTTCAGTCGTCTATCACGAGGATCTCTTTCCTTCAGTATGGAGTCTCAGAAAGCTCAACTGATGCTTTGATTCAATGTAGATGGCAGAAATATCAAGTCTGTTGGTCATAGTGACAGCACCACTACACGTTCCCTTCCTGCATCGCTGATGGACATGCCAGCCAGCCAGTAACACTCCAGTAAATCTGCAATCCATCTGTATTCAGACTGTGCCTATGTTATTGAAAAGGGCCAACCGGAGGAGGAGCCGTCTTACCAGACCAGGAGACACCAGAGTGGCTTACTAGCCCAAGAACCACCAGTCTGGCCTCAGACTACCACAGGGCAAGTCAGGGCTACCATAAATAGTAATTGATGCATTTTTATATAGCACTTAGTATATCAGTATTGATGATTTCAAGCAGTATCTCATTTGTCACAATTATTCATTCAATGGTACTCATTTTATCGACCTCTGAAAGATAGAAGGCTAACTTGTCCTTACATGGATTTTCAATTGCGATCTACAGTTTACGCCAGATAGCAGGATTGTGCAGTTTGCACTTCACAAGATGAGTAATCTTGACAGGTGAAGTAAGGACCCTAAAGACATGAGTGATGGCCAGTCAAGAGTGAGCTTCTAGACACTTGGGATAGAAATAGTGTTGTATATAGTGGAGTCTGTAACCTATTCCAGTACCTTCCGATCGGTGCCTTCACCTGCCTGTAGGTGGCCCACACTGCACCCCTACTTCCAGCTCCTCTACACAACTTGTGGTTGCTATGAGGCTCCGCCGGTGACCCACCATTTGCCCAGCGCTGGAGCAGGGGAAGACACTGGAAACTCCCAGCCCCTCCTAGAGTTCTGTGTGCTTTGAAGCTTGGCCTGAACCTGTGACTGCTTTCGCTCTGTGGCTGTGTCGTGGCTGCTCTGTGACCGTGTGTCGTGGCTGCTCTTTGCATGCACTGACGGCGCTTTTATTCCTGTGCAGTGGTTGTTGTCTGGTTGCCTGTGACTGCTTAAGCCCTCTCTTGCAAGTTTGCGCCCTCTTGTTGTGTTTTTGTGGCCTGTTACCGTACACCGAATGTGTCGTGCCCCATGGTCTTTGAGTCTCATTAGCCTCCTTCCCCTGCGACTGGCACCTCAGTGATCATGCTTCGATGACTGTTTCCCATAATAAAAGTCTCTTAGTGACTAACCCCCTGAACAACAGAACTGCCACTGAATCAGACAGTGAAACCTAGTAGGGCCTACCAGCTCACTGCTGGTTATATACGGGTACGTCAGGGCAGGGGCATGCAGGAGTAATAGCAGGCATACAGAGGGAGCTGGAAACTGTTGGCTGTTGGCGGGACAGAGCAGGACTTGCCTATCGCAGCATTGCAGGCACAGACTGGTGCAGGCGTGTCACAGGCTGAGGTGCACTACATGAAAAGGGAAACACCAAGCCCATTCTAGATGGTGTACAGCCCACTAGTATGTGAATCAAAATTTTGCTTAGAAAGTAAAGCGCCCTGAGTTCTTCTGTGCTAGCAGGTGTTGCATATACACTTCTGGTGAGGCACAGAGATAGTTTACATATGCACAAAAAAGGTACTATTCTTAATCAAAGGAGCAAATGGCAGCCAAGGATGAAAGCAACACCCCAAGCTAACGTTTCATGGAGTGACCCTGGTGACAACCCAGACATTGCACCCTAGGACAGTGGTTCTTAACCTTTTGACTTTTGTGGACGCCGCTGCATCATTACTGAAGGCTGAGGACCCCCACGTAAACAATTTGTTTAATTTGAACCTCAAAACAATACACAGAAATACAGAAAGCAGTATACTTCAAACAAAGACACAAATTATGAACTGTTTTATTCAATTTCTAAACAGAAATATGAACAAATCAAAATTTTAATGGAAAAGTTGAAGCTTTTCAAAATGTAGTTTTATTTCTAAAAAACGCTCAACTCTAGCATATGTCTTTTTTCTCCCAGTGCAGCCTTTTTTGTTAGTCCATACCAGGGCTTCTTGAGTTGGCGCGACGAAGCTATACGAGATCCCGTCTGCTGTACTGGTGCTTCTCTCACAAATCAAGATCATGATGCCAACTTAAAGTTTAGCTTTCAAGAACCGCTCTTCTAGGACACAATTTGGGAACACATCACACAGATCACCAGACACAGTCCAGAGAACACACAGAGACACAGGTGTTGTGGCCAGGTGAAGACATCACTTATAGGTATGAAAACACGTAGATGACCAAAAACTGGTTGTGGGCATTTCACAAGTACAGAAAGCAGGCAGTGCCCAGTTGGCACAACCAATGGACTGGATAGGGTGCACATGGAGAGCACCCAATTAGTCTAAAGAACTGGTAGAAGTAGGGAATACTCATCTGGCACAGGAAATATGCAAAATAGGTTGTGTACAGCTGGCTCCCCGTGTCAGGGTCTGAAACAGGCTCTAATCGTGAACGACCAGTTAGCACCGAGAATAAGCAGCTAGCACCGGAAATGTGTAGGGACAGGAAGTACCAGCTGACACAGGAACCCTGGAAGTGCTCGCCCAGGGGGAAGTTGAGAACAGGGAACTACCAACTGTGTGGAATTACAGGGAAAGCAGAATATGACACTGCTGCACGCTGGACCAACATCAACGCACTTGTAAGAACAGAGACCTGTGATCAGGGCAGGAGCTAGGAAGAAATGAGCGGGCCCTCGTATTTAACAAATGAGAAACCGCTGCTACTATTCGTTGAGTCCTGGGATGGTGCTTAGACATATTGCCCCTGCCCACTGAGGGATTGTGCTTGTTAGAGTAGTTGTGCCCAAATATTAGGAATAAGGATGCCATGCTTCTGGCATGCTGGCACTGGTAGGGGTCTGTAGGAAGGTAGGCATTAGTCCTTTGATTCCATAGTTCCCGTAAGCTCCAGTTGGAGCCGCCTGGTGTCTGCAGTCGAGATTCCTGACAGACTGGCTCCCTCAGGGACCATCTACCTCATTTACCATATTCCTCATAGACTGTCTACCTTAGTGACGAATTCCCCCAGTGACGGTCTTCTGCTTTACCATTTTCCACCTTCGCTGGCACCTTCAGAGACGTCTCCCTCAGGGGCCATGGCCATTATTGGTATCTCACTCAAAAGTGTGACTCCTCTAGTGAGCGCTTCCTTCAGTAACCACCACTCCCACTTCCCTCTCTCAGTGATGTTCTCCCTAAGCATCCATCTTAAAGTGATTGCCTCCCTCAATGACTGTCTCCCTTACTATCGGTCCATTCATTGTCATCTCACTCCTCCAGTGTGTCTGCTACCATCTACTGCTCTCAGGGACGGCCTCCATTAGGGACCATTTCACCAGACCCCAGCTGTCTCCCAGAGTCCACCTCCTTCAGTGTTGTGATCTCTCCACCACCTTCACTCCTAGTAACACTTGTTCTCATTGGCTCCTCATCCAGGTGTTCTGATTGGCTCCTCATCCAGGTGTTCTGATTGGCTCCTCATCCAGGTGTTCTCATTGGCTTCTCTTCCATGACCAGCGACCTCAGTGACTGCTACACTCCGGGACCTTTTCCCTTAATGGTCATCTCCCTTAGTAGCCATTGTCCCACTCATTGGTTCTCCCTTGAAGCCCACATCTCTCAGTGGTTGTCTCACTCAGCAGCTGTCTCCCTGGGTGGGTGTCCCTCACTGGCCATAATGTTATCTCTATTTTTGATGGGAGAATGGGAGGGCTTCGACTTGAGCCTATGGCTGGAGACACTGCTCTGTAAGGGGCTGTAGATAGTCTAGTGAGAGGGAGTACCTGTCCACTAGACACCTGTATGTGATTTGATGAGACGTATAGGTGCCTAAATGCGGTTCGCTGAGAGAGTGGATTCCTCGCCTGTAGTGGCCTCTGAGAGTGAAGACTTACCCTATAGGGGCTATGTGTGGTCCGACCCATCTGCTCACCTACCCTCTAAGTGTTAATATGTGATCAAATGGTAGGAATCCCCTTTCTATAAGGGCGTGTACATCACACCTGCCCCATTGAACCCTATGTGTAATCCAGTGGAGCACTTTTCCTATAGACCTCTATGTTCAACCAAGTGTGGCAGGCCTAGTATGGAATGTTAGGACATCTGTCTATCCTGCTTAACGATATAAGGCTAGACTGCACTGCATGAAAAAGGTGCAGAGGTTAGTTGTTGCCCCTTAAGGAAAGAGCATTCTTGTTTAGGTGGTGCTCCATAAGGCTTCCACGGCCTCACACAGGGCTTAGTCACTGACACATAAGGCTGAAGTTAGGCTGCCCTACATAGGGCTGGCAGGTGATGTTATTTTCTGCGACATAAGGTATAGCATGGAAAGTTATTTAGAAAACTCAGTCTGTGCTGACTTTTGGTTAGAAGTTCACTCTGGCATATCCTTTATGTTTTCAGAGCAGGTAAGTGGCCGGAGAGGTGCTTTTGCCTGACCGGCCAGAACGCAAAGAATAAGCACTTAATGTTGCAGTCACTACAAGCCATTTCGTTTCTGAAAACGCCTGGACCAGCCCGCCTTCCTCTCTCCAGCTCAATGCTCCACAACCAGCATCTAAAATCACTAAATGTATTCAAATATTTTCTACCAAAATTCCAACAATTAGTCAAGCCGGTCATGGCCACTCGTCACAAAACGTTGCATTCTGAGCAGAGTAGTCCTGTGGACCTATTGCACATAGGACTCACTTTCCTGTTTGCAGCACTGTGCGACTTTAAATAGGTGCGCCTTACACAAACTGGGAAAGTGCGTCCCATTTCACTGAATGAGCTACCCCCGGGCAGCCGCAAACTTGTGCTGGCCTTAGAGCAGCGCATTCAAGAAATACGGAGCAGCTGCTTTATAGCCACGCCGTGTTTCAAGGTGCAGGCGGCACGCATCTGCACTTTCAAGAGGGGAGAGAGATCCCTTTGAAGGTGGGTGCAGGGAGTGACTGCACATGCCTGCAAGGGGATGGCTGGGGGGTCCATGGGTTCCCCTTCTACCCTCCAGAGGGGTGCCTCCTGACAGCTTCTTTGCCTTTGTGCCCTCATCCATAAAACGCCGCTGGCACAGAGGTAAAAAGATTCTGTCATTTCCATGGAAGTGAGGGAATGCCCTCTAATGATGGCGCTACCACTACATGTACACCAGAGCTATCCGTATTATAGAAGGGCCTCCACAAGTGTCTGCAGCCCCCTCTTGAGTACCGAAGTGCCCCAAGGGCACACAAAGCGGGTGCACCTGCCAGTTGTGTTCCTGGGCCCTTATTCTAATGCGACCCATGGTGTTTACCTGAAAGTGAGGCAGTGGTAGGGAGATGGGTGTCTTCTCCCTCAGGGAATGCATCCCAAGGCCTGGCAGGTCTCAGGTGGAGAATGTCTAGGGCAGGCAGGTGACCTCCTGGCATCTCAGGTGGTGAATGCCCAGAGCTGACAGGAAAGGATCACCCAGTGTCTCAGATGATGAATGCTTAGAGATGGTGGGTGTGACGCCCGGGTACCTCAGGTGGTGAAGGATCAGGGCTGGCATGTGTGACTTCTGGTCTCGGAGATGATGAATGCCAAAGTCTGGTGGGTATGAGCTCCTGGTACCTCAGATGATGCATTCCCAGCGCTGGAGTATGTGAGCTCCTGTCTCTCAAGAAGTGAATGTCCAGAGCTGAATGGAGTGAGCTCCTGGTATCACGTGTGGTGAATGGCAGGGCTGTTGGCTATGAGATTCTGGTATCTCAGGTGGCAAATGCCCAGAGCTGCTGTGCCGGAGTTCTGATACCTCAAGTGTTGACTGCCAAAAGTGGTGGATCTGAGCTCCTGGTACATGAGGTGGTGATGGTCCAGGGCTGGTGGATGTTAGCTCCTGGCACATGAGGTGGTGATTGTCCAGGGCTGGTGGATCTGAGCTCCTGGTACATGATGTGGTGATTCTCCAGGGCTGGTGGATGTGAGCTCCTTGTACATGAGGTGGTGATTGTCCAGGGCTGGTGGATCTGAGCTCCTGGTACATGATGTGGTGATTCTCCAGGGCTGGTGGATGTGAGCTCCTTGTACATGAGGTGGTGATTGTCCAGGGCTGGTGGATGTGAGCTCCTAGTACATGAGGTGGTGATTGTCCAGGGCTGGTGGATGTGAGATCCCGGTACATGAGGTGGTGATTGTCCAGCGCTGGTGGATGTGAGCTCCTTCTACATGAGGTGATGATTGTCCAGGGCTGGTGGCTTTGACCTGGTATGTCAGGTGGTGAATCCACAGGGCTAGTGAGGTTGACCTGGTATGTTAGGTGGAGAATGGTCTGGCTGGCAGTTTTTATCTGGTATGTCATATGGTGAATCTCCACTGTTGGGGAGTGTGAGCTCCTAATATTTTGAGGGATGACTGCCCACGGCTAGTGGATATACACTCTGGGTCTATCCAGTGATAATTCCTGGTCTATCTAGACTCGGATGTCCAGGAACTGTTCTTTCTATGTTATACTATTTCAGTGTTAGATGCACACCTTCCCTGTAAAATGTTCCCCAAAAATCGTTAAAGCAAATACTAGACAACATTTATACAGCAGATAAGCATGACAAAAAAGGTCACAAAAACTGTTTCTAAAAGGATAGCTACGAGTAAAAAGGATACATATTCAGTTTACTTCAGTACACATTAGTTTCACGATAAGGCAACAGGGGAATGCAAAAATTACCATAGAATAAAGTTTGGAATGTCAGATAATTTCACCACAGCAGCGAATGCCATCAGGTAAACATTGCTCAAATAATCTATATAAGCAAAAAAGTAATATTCTCAAGTGACAAGCCGGGAAAGCGGTGTTTGTCCGCCGTTGGATCTTTATTCTCTTTATCTGCAAATCTGTCTATTAAATCAATCGTGGGATCATGGCAAAGCCCAAGAACAAGGGACTTTGTATGCCTCAGAACCTTTGCAAGCAGGTGGGATGGACTATGTGATCTCCATTGAGATTCCCAGGAGGTAGTGCTTATAGCCTTCAGTGTCTACGTAAGGTTCTTAGTTTCGTACTAGAGTTACTGAATTAAATCTACAGAACTCGCCATCAGCCATGGCTCTGTTTATCTTGCTCTCTCCAATGAGGCCTGTGGACCGATAGCGCCAAGAATGAAACCATATTTAGCGCCCCCTCCCATCTGTCATCAGTGTGTTGTAAAAATGAGGGGGAGGGGGATAAGAGAAAAGCGGACCATGGCACCAGTAACCACTGGACATGGGTTCCAGTGTTTAACACACTTTTTTTCTGGGCAGCCAGGCCAGAGGGAAACTGCTGCAGGCAGCTCTTGTGCCCCTCTGAGGGTTGGCACCCTGGGTGTGGGCCCTGCTCGTCCACGCTCAAGGCCAGCCCTGTTCTCAAGTGTTCCCCTATGAATCAGGCACTTTCCTCCTAGGGTGGGACACAAATCCCTTTCTCAATGAAGCATCACAGTTTTGAGCTGGAGAGACGGAATTGACTGGGCTGGGGCCTTCTGCAGGACTCTGTATGTGTCTTCAGCCCATACATTCAAGACACCCAGTACTGGGTGCGCAGTGATGGTTGAATGTCCATAGTGGCGGCATGTTCTAGGGCAGAAGGACACACATCCAAAGGTTATATTAAAAAGACAATGCGGCTAACCACGGTTCAGCACCTCAATTCCTAAGTAAGGATAAACAATTAGAAAGTCAGTGCAACTGCTTCCAGAGTTTGATGCACTTCCACTCAACTGGAAACCAGATAAGCCAATTTGTATAAGAGGGAAGGTGCACCAGAACAAAGTCAGTGAACTCCAAGTGTATTTTGGATACACATGGAGTTCACTGACTTTGTTCTGGTGCACCTTCCCTCTTATACACACATCCAAAGGTTGTCTTTGACGCATACAAGAGACCTGCAGAGATTTAGAGACATTGCTACAGCCTGACAAACCTAGGGAAGGCAGGGCCATATTGGGAGGGTTAGGGGGTAGTATGTTGGGTTCATGGTTACGAATGCCTTACTGTAAGGAGGCTAGGATAAAACCAGAAGAGAAAATCTTGGCATAAGAGTTACAGTGGCCTTTTTGCTACCAGTGGCAGCCCAGGGCTGAACAGAAGCTATCTTGCCATGACATGGGGTCATGGTCAGTAAAGACTGTCTTGCAACAGGACAACAGGCCATAGCTCAGGCAGGGCTGTCTTACCCTGGGATAGCAAGTGGTGAGCCTCGAGTTGTTGTCCTACAGAGAATAGCAACCATTGGTCAAGAGTTTTCCTACCATGGGAGGGGGAGGGCTATTACCAAGGGTCAGGAGTGGCTGCCTTACCATAGGATTTCTTTACGACGTATTGCCATAGGATTTTAGACCAGAGGTCAATAGCAGCCATTTTGCCTCTGGACAGAAGCCACTGAGATAATAGAGGTTGGTTTGCTATAGGAAAGCAGTCTATAGTTCAGGAACGGCCATCTTACACAGGTCTGAAGACCTTGAGTCAAGAGGGGCCATCTCACCATAGGACAGTTGGCCATGGATCAAGAGGAGCCAGCAAGCCCTTGGTCAGTGCACGCTGTCTTGCCATAGGATAGTAGGCTATAGGTTGGAAGAGTGTCATAAAAGTTTCTCGGTAGACCCTTTGTTGTCCATTGGTTAGGAGAGGTCCGCGTCACATAGTTTACCGCGGTACGCAGTGGGAAGGACTAGTCTGTGGCCAACGAGAGAAAGTCAAGGGTATGGAATGGGCATTGTGCCATATTAGAGCCATCTGGTGGTCGGTTGGGCAGCGTATTCAGAATGGACGGCCATGGATTGGAATATGGGCAGGCACATTGCCGTCGCGCAGCGACTGACATCACGTGGTATTTCTGATGGGATTTATGCCATAGACCAAGATGGGGGTGGGCATTCAGCAAGCCGAGCTTGCAAGGTTGCCGTGGCAAACTGCCGAAAAGCCATCTTTGCGCCTACCGTATGCATGGCATCGGAACTGGCACCAGTTTGTCTGAGGGAAGCCCCCCACATCCTTGACAATCACGATATGGATGCAATGTGCGATTGTATATATAAAAAAAAACTTTGTGTTTTGGGTCAGGATTTTAAAGAAAGATATTTTTATGGTAATTGTTGCTGGTCTATTTTACTATATATTTATGTAATAAATATATGATGAAATGAATAAAGCTGATGTCTTCTTCCTGTTTGATTCGTGTTTGTTTTGATAGAAATAGTTAAAAAGAAAGTGTAATTTCAGCTTTGCGAAGTACAAACTTGCATTAGGCAATAAGTAAGTTTCTGTCTTTTTTCCCCACTGGTGAAATCCTCCCGGCATCTCGCAACAGGTAAATTAAGTGGCACAATCGGCATGCCGCCAAGGTGGAGGGTGGCAGTTTACTTTATGCCATCTGTACTGAGCACAAAAAGAGAGGCAGAGAACGTACAAGCTAGACAAGTATTGGAAAAGCCAGTGTAATGTATACTTGTGCATAAAAGTAGCCACACGGTGGCGCCATTACTTTGTGCATATTACATTTTAGGCCCCATTTACCGACAGCATATTGCGAAGTAAGTTGCAAGTGTAACATTCCGCGGTGTTCCATGGTCCCGTTGTCCTTCCTAAACTGACGTAATTGGTGCTGCAGCAAACAGCTGCATCTGTCTGTAATTAATCATTAAAACAAGTAATAAACAAACAATGGATTAGAAAGCGACATACAGATACGTGGAGGCTGGCAGTGGCACTGTGTAGTCTTCCGGGTCTAGAGACAAACGAGGAACTGCAAAGGTCAACCGGAAAGGGGCCAGGCTGTAAAAATATAAAAAGAAAAGCTCTTGTTTTATTCACGTTTGTATAGCGCCAATGACCTAAGCCTGGGCGGTGAACTCTGCTCCGCTCACGGAGTTTTCCGCACTCCACTTTACTCTGAGTTCGAAAAACTCTGCTTCGCATAACAGAGCAGAGGTTTTTTCCTCGCTCACGCTTGTCAACATCAAGTTGGCAAGTGCAAGCAAGGAAAATCCACCTCCCGGCGGGAATTTTCCTCACTCACTCATCAACATCAAGTTGGCGAGCAAGGGAAATCAACCTCCCGCGAGATTTGTCAACACGGACTGTCAGATTTCTCAATATAAGTGGCCGCTTATGCTCAAGACCGCTCACATTGAGAAACCGTCCGTTCACGTTGAGAAAGCTGCTGCTCGAGTAGAAAATCTACTTGACCGACAGAAATTAAGCAGCGCCCACTTGCGCTGTGCATGGTGCCGTTTGCACTAATTTCACAGTGCTGGCAAAACACCTGGCACTGAAAAATACCACGAGTGGCATTTTTCTAATGCACTCCGCCACTTGCGGAGCTCCATGTAGCACGGCAAAGGTTTCTTTGCACTTCGCAGTTATGCGAACTCCGCCCAGTCTTACCGTTGTTATAACATCATAGCACACTTTCTAGCCGGACACCCTTTCAGGAAGAGTTCGTACAGTGTTAAGATCTGAAGTGCTTGGCACGAGTCAGTGTGAAAGTAAAGTGAGTATTATCAAGGAACTTCTTTGTGGTGTTGTATGTGTTGGGTGAGTGAGTGAGTGTGCCAAAGGAGTTTCTGCCTATCTTTTAAAAGGGAGTAATCACCCATTGATAGGCCACAGTATAGTGTTTTTATACCAGAATCAGAACCCAGGTTAGTTTCTCATGTTGTTCTCGAAAAGGTGTATTATGTTTCTGTTCATTTTATCTGCAGGCCTCTATGGTTGTGTGGTGTTAGCGCAGTTGATTTGGCAACATTTTGTCAGCTACCAAGCTTTGGTGCCCTGTTGTGCACATGATGGCGAAGGAGTACTGTCTAGTGTGCGCTCTCAGAATATGGCTGTTTGTAGGGGAAAATGGAATGATGGA
This sequence comes from Lissotriton helveticus, assembly GCF_964261635.1. NCBI lineage: Eukaryota > Metazoa > Chordata > Amphibia > Caudata > Salamandridae > Lissotriton > Lissotriton helveticus. Next base: position 1,984,860,253 of record NC_136065.1, read on the forward strand.
GTATGGTGGCATTGTTGGGCATACAGTGATGTTGGATGTCCCGTGAAATCCTAAATATGAGTTAGTAGAGGTGTGTAACTTATTGCTTGAGGGGTTGTTCATTGGTTTAGGGTTTGGACGGTGGGAGCAGTCAGCGAAAAAATAGTTATTCCCTAATGCTAAAGTTGCTTTTATACACTAGCATAGTGTTGGGTGGTGCTTCCCATGTGAGTAGTCAGCCTTGGTTGTCCTGTGGAAGAAAAGAATTAGAAGGGACAAAGCAGTCTTCTGCGGCACACATGAAGTTCTAGAGCAGTCATGTGTTTAAGCTTGATATGAATAAATATTAGAACATTGGAATGTTGAGCGCTCTATTTAAAACTATGGAGTAGCTCCGGGCTCATAATGTCTGGTTAAAGTGCAGAGCTCCAACATTCCAACGATTGTCTTCATGTTTCTCCCTTTTTAATTTAGAACATTCTACCCTAAGTGGGTGGAATGTTCTAATAGCGTTACAGCCCTTCTGCCTTGGGATATAACAGTTTTTAAAGTCCCTCTCCCTAGTTATAGTCCCTTCTCTGTGGCTTGGGCTTATAACTCGGGTTCAGGGACTTTAGAAAACAGTATAGACCTCAGCAGCGGGCTATAAGGCTATATTAAGTGAGTATTAAAGCATTAGTTGTTCGGATTTAGACCATGGTGTATTGATGGTACGCAGACCTCATATGTAGGACCAACCTACAGTTGCAAGTTATGTTATTCGCATGTGTATAGCATATTCAGCCATTAGTAAGACAATGAGTATACTCTTAAACTGAAAATCCTTTTCACAATGTGTATGCTGGAAACAGAAAGGTGGGTCGACGTGCATGTGTGTTTGTGTGTGCCAGCTTCCTCTCCCGGATTGAAACATTTATCTGTGAGGCCCACTAAATAATAATGCACCCCCTTCAATTCCCTGGGTGATCTGACTACTGCGAGAGTAGAGGTGATAAGTACTCCTCGCGATGTTCACCCATATGCCTTGGCACTCACCACGCATGGGGCGCCCTATGTTAGGCTACCTGAGTGTAGGGCCTCACCGTAGGTTGCCCATGTGGCTGGTATAGTGGAGCCCCTATATTCCTCGGCCCACCAGGAATTTATCTCATGTGTGGGTATGTGAGGGATAAGAGGGCACAAACCCCTGTCTGTTTGGCGCTAGCGTTTCAGGGTCTTGGGCTGCTCGGAGAGAGTTAGGTTAGGTGAGGGACAGGCAGTGGCAGCTTCTCCGCGGGGGCAGAGGCGCGTCTCCCCACTGCTATTCAGGAGTGGAAAAAAGGAAAAATAAAATGATAACACGTCATTATTATCATTTTATTTTTCCTTACTGAGGTAGTTTTGGGGGCGGGCGGGGCTGGGCTGTCTCAGCAAGGAGAGGAGTGGTTCATGCACTTAAGTGCGCATGACGGTTTGGCCGTCTGTTTTGGGCCGGCCAAACAGTCATTCACACTTACCATGTTCTCCACCAGGCTGTAATGCACAGCCTGGGTGGAGAACATGCCCAGCCTCCCAGTCCTTATCTGAGCTTCGAACTACAGTGCTCAGACCAATCACATCTCTGCTGTCATGATGACAGCAGCATCATGGTTTGCTTAGGGGAGCCTGGGTGCTTCCTGAGGAGAGAGGACACTGAAGGAGAAACAGCAGCACTGCAGAGCAGGTACGTGGAATTTTTATTTTTTTATTTTCACATCCTCCATTCTTTGTTCCGCCACCCGCGTTCTGTACCTGCTGCCGCTGGGGATAGATTATTGAGGGTTACATTAGAGTAGATTAGGTAAATGTTAGGTTAGATTAGGTGAGGGTTCGGTTAGGGTAGATTATGTAATGGTTAAGTTAGATGAGAGGTGATGCAAGGGATAGATTAGTTGAGGGTTTGGTTAGGGTAGATTAGGTAAAGGTTGGGTTAGTTGAGGGTTAGATGTGAGTGCAGTGCAGAGTGAGGTGCGGTGTACAGTCAATGGGGCCTAACCGCATGCCAGGCATCCCCATAGGAGGAGGGACCAGAACATTATAAAGCATTAATGGGTAAATGTGAGCTGGTTAGTGAGTAAGTGATTTAGTGTGGTGCCTTCATGAGGGTTACACTAGGGGGGAGGAGTAATAGGCTGCAAAGGCATGAAAAGACTTCCCCCTTCACCTCTGGATCTCGCCTCTCTGTTGGAATTCAAGAAAGGGCTCAAGGCCTGGCAATTCAACTGATCCCTCCCTAGCTGCAGGGTTCTCGGTGCCTTGATACCCTCACGGTTGATTAGCCGCGCTTTACAAGTCCTGTTTGATGGATTGAAAGACTTTAGTGCCTGTATAAAGAGTAGAAAGGAGCATTTCACACACAAAAATACCACACCTTCACAGTTCTACTCACTAAATCCGGAGGCCACTATGTGAAAGCCTCCCTTCTGGTAGATGGGTGCATTGCACTTGTGAGTTCTGAAGCATGCACAAGAGACAGCAAGTGAAAGTGCCCCTGTCTCTTCCAGCCCTCTAGTCACTTCTATCTTTGAAATCACACTGTTTTCTTAACATCAGCACTAATCAAATGTCGGTTAACATAATTAGCCTTTACAATTGGCATACCTTATGTAATTAACCCCTTCCATGCTGGTGACGAACCCCAGCCGTCACGCTCCACGGTGCTCGTGTGCTGATGACGGCTGGGGTTCGTCATGGCCCCGCCCTGTTCGGTCGGCGGCAGCACACGGGGGGAATCGCGACCGCACGGAAGGGGTTAATCAGTAATGTTCATCCCGTTCAGGAAAAGAGGCTGTATGCTGGCACACTTCTGACTAACACAGAGGCACTCAATGCTGCGTGCTGCAGTGCCTTACACTATAACAGCACATGAACAGCCGACACGTTTCGTGTCAGGAGCACCGCTTCTTCAGGGCTGTAAGACAATAAATGAACAACTTCAATTACATAACATAATTGCTCATCATTGTAAAGCACTTATTCCAAGTCACATTTAACTTCATACTATATGATGGAATCCACTAATTTTCAAGATCAACCATGTATATAAACTGCAATATTATACACAAACATTGTATGACCATTTAAAATTATTAGAACATGTAGGACTTTATTCCTCAAAAAGAGGAAAAGTCAAAAGTAATAAGAAAACTTGCCTCTACAATTATCTTTGTTAGCGCAATTGTTCAACATTAATTGAAAGCGATTAGAAGGTCAACTGTGTTACCCCACGTATGATCTCTGATGATGTCTGCACATCACCAGCAACAGTTTACCACACGCAAGTATTGTGAAATCTATAGATCAAACAACATAAGAGGTCCATGATCATCAGGCTCTCAGTTAAGTCAGAAAATATATATGTAACAAAAGAAATATGTAATCCTGAGAACAGTCTCCTAAAGTACCTTCTTACCTAATCATATCCACATATAGGCACTCAACACCATGTCGCTACAAGTGGGTTCACATTCACTCCAATTTCTAATGACCTCAGTCATGATTATAGGTTCTTCAAGAATAATCATCCATGATTCCTAAAACAATAGAGGGTAGAAGAAGAAGAATACATAGAGACATTATATTTTGCCTCATACGTGTAGGGCTTGTTTTAATAATCAACCATTTATTTGAATTTCTATAGCAAGAAAGCGTCGCAAAGCAGAGGATTCAGAACCCGACTCGAAACCCCAACATCTTATTTTGCAATGTCCCTCAGTAGGTGCCTGACATCACTTCCTGACCATTACCTTACGGGTTATTCAAAATCATCCATTCCGCATTCTTATTGGTACGTCCTTGCTATGAACTGATTGCCGAGCCAATAAAAAGCAAGAGTCCAATCTTGATTCAGGGAATAGTACCAACAAATTACACCCAATTTCCCCATTGAACGTGATGTTAACACTAGTGAAAGGAAACAGTAAAAATAAAATAGTTATTCATCAGAAATACTAACAATATCAAATCTTCAATTCGTGCTCACAAAAAGAAAACTCCCTGTATCGATCCGTGGTCCGTCCTTTACGGTATGGCCTCCTTATCAGCTAGCTCCACATTCATGAATCTGTTTCACAGCGGCCATAGTGCTACATTAGTTGTCTTCACAGTCAGTAATATAACGGAAACCTAAAATAACTGAAAATGGCAACCACTAAAATCCAATTGCCTCGTACTCAAAAGTAAAAATAACAAAGCATTACAAATATAAATACTGGCATATTTGAAAACCTCACCTGTGGAAAGGTCAGGTCTCAAACCGTGGTCCTGTCCCTTAGTCTATGATCACAGATTCAATGCAATGACTGCTACAATCCCACTGATATAAGGCATCGTAGACTGGTGTAGTGGTGGCAAAACTCCAGAGATTGCTTACATCTTCATGTATATATTGTTACCAAAACAGAACTTACATTAAGTGAGCTGTTCAGCAACTTGCAACCACAATTAAAACAAGCTTTTGCAATGCAAAAGGTCTCGCATTTACGAGAGTTTGAGTTATTGGCATTGTAAATGGCAACAGCTTAAACTCTCGCAAATGCGAGACCTATAGAATTACAAGTATTTTGTTGTTGTTGTTAAAGCCCCCATGCCACACTTTCTCGTGCATGAAGGCCACGCCCCTTTCTTTAAACTATGTCTAACAAAAGGTGAGCGTCTGCTATTAAAGTGAAACCGCGGCATGGGGGCTTTTACCCCCCCAAAAAAGCATTTGTTCATCAATTTTTTTTTATTAAAAGCCCTCATGCCACAGTTTCACTTTAATAGCAGCCATGCACCTTTCCTTAGACACGCCCTTTCTAGAGAAAGGAGCGCGACCTTCATGCACGTGAAAGTGCAGCATGGGGGCTTTGACAATTCAAAAAATATTTGCAATGCCATAGGTCTTGCATTTGCAAGTGTTTAAACTATTGGCATTTACAATGCGAATATCTCAAACTCTTGTAAATGCAAGCCCTATGGCACTGCAAAGTAGCGGCCGCCATTGTCCCGGCTGCTTGGAAAGTGGAAGCACATATGTTGCGCTGAATGTTAGAAAGGTATAATAAAGTACAATATCCCAACAGGTAATATTTGTAAGGCAAATATTTTTGTATGCACGAAGCATTACACGAGCATGAATAAAGGAGACAATTGTTCAAACAATATAATTATTGAAATTATTCTTATATTTCAAAAGAGATAAAGGGCAGAGTCATATTCATACAATTGGGGCAGCACAGTATGGGAAAATTCATATGACAACCAGATATAAACTTGGTGCTCAAATATGTACAAGTGGTCAGTGGCGACACAAGTGATATAGTGAACAGCGTGAACGGCGCAAAGTGAACAAGGTGAAAGTTTTATACTGTGAGTGACTCAGTGAGTGACAACGTTGGAGTGACTTTACACTTATAATCACAATTTAGACAGAGCCACAATGGAAGATGCGCCTGTAGTTGCGCTGCGGGGTCGACGACGTTTCGGTCCTCTATCAATCGGGACCATCATCAGGACATGGTTGCCTCAATTATGGTGCTGATAGGGAAAAGTGTATCGGTCCGAAGGATCCGATCTACTGCAGATGGAGCGTTTCCTCCGAGGGTCTGGTGCGAGTGTAGGAAATTGAAGCGTCAGATAGAAGGCGTCTCAGATGTCAGGTCAAATAAATCGTCTAAGGGAGCCGGACCTGGGTTAATCAAGGTCCGGAATGAATCTGTGGTGTATCGCCAGTCCAAGATCAGGCAAGGAATGTCTTCCGCATTCAGTGAGCCCCGAATGTAAGAAAAGCACGTTGTGCCTGCAATAAAAAGAAAATAGTGTTTACAGATGAATTAAAAACATACGGTGTCACAACAGAAGTAAAAGGGGCAGTCGCCATGGAAGGTTTCAAATGAAGACAAGGCAGGTCTAACAAGGCGATTAAGGAATCAGAAGCCAGCATTTACAAAGGACAACGACACAAGCCAATGAAAAATATGGGCGGAGATTGGGCGGGGCATCAAATCCCTAACTCAATACACCATGGCTCGCAGAGCAGCGCATGCGCTGTCCAGTCTCGGCCTAAACCAATAAATAACAGCATTCGATCACTGTCTCCTTTCTTATGCCAATAAAAAACTATTCAGCAACTGATCTTGAAACTAGCTCACAGCCATATTTACTCTTTCTTTGTCATTTTGTTCATAAGTCTTGGTCCGAATTTGCACATGATTCCTAATAGAAAAGAGTATGAAACTCGTTCGTATGTAAACCATGTTTAACAGTTCTCAAGCGTCTATCCACCACCTCGCCTTACATCTAAGTCTATGGTCTTAGATCTTTGTTTCATATGGAGTTTAATGGCTCCTTGCCTCTTTCCTTTAAATACCTAATCGTGGATCCTACATACCTCAAAGTAGACGGAGGTCTCTGCAGCTGGGGCAGAGTTCTCCCTATGTAAAGTATAGGAACAAATAATACATTTTAGTAATTATAAAAACAATACAATTTTTTAATGTAAAATACAAATGTCAAATAACTTTCCATTAACCTAGAACTAAAAAATAAAATGTTAAAGCACATTAACTCATCAAATTAAGTGTTTAATAAATAATTTAATAAATGAAATATATGTAATTTAAAAACGTTATTTAAAGTATAATTTTAAATATCCTACCATATAGGTAGATACAATTATGCTTTCATAAACATACCATACCACTCCACCATCAAATCCAACAATATTAAGCCTCTCCAAGTAATGCTAACCACCAGCGGAAGCAGGCGAGCTATGTAACTGTCCAAATTTAAAAGAAACCTCTGAGGGATAGTTATCACCAGTTTCCAGGTAGGTCTCACCCTAAAAACCAACACAAAGAACAAGACTGCTTCTCGTCTTTAGCAGACTCGCTCTTGACAGGTTTCAAAACTGAACCAGGTTTCAAAATTATTCATAAATAAAACAAGCAGATGGCATGATGGATGCCACGCAAGCTGCGTGTGGGAGCAGGAGACGAGTACTGAGCTGTGTGAAGGAAGAGCAGTGTCAGGATGAGATGTGGGAGCAGTTTAATGAGCTGTTTGTCAGAAAGTAGTGTTGTGACTACCTGGGTGCTCTGATGAACTGTGTGAGACCTACTGTATCATAGCAGGCTGTGTGGGGGTACAAGTGGCATAATGAGCTGTAGGTCACTAGCAGCAATCTGCTGATGGACTGTAGGAGGAAGCAAGTCCCACAGGAGCTGTGTGGGAGCTGCTATGTCTTAAGGATTTACATGCATGCAACAGTGTCCTGACGAGCTGTTTGTGAGTGAGTGATAGCCTCATGAAGCAACACGGTCCTGGCGAACTCTGGATTGGGGAGAGCTGTGCGAATGCAGTACTGCTCTGGCCAGCTCTGTTCAGGAGAGATAACCTCATGAGCTGCATGAAAGCAGCTCTGTTCTGTGAGCTGTGTGTAGGAAAGAGAGCTTGACAAGCTCTGTGAATGCAGCACTATCCTTGTGAGCTGTAAGTGGAAGCGATAGTTTGATACGCTGTTTGAAAGTACACTGTGTACACCCCTGCCAGACAACTCCGCTCTGCCCAATTCACCCTTGCTTCCGTCCCACTGATCCACAAGAGCAGAACTGGAGGAAAACCCTTCTCCTACCTCGCTGCCAAGACCTGGAATGGATGTATGACATTACAACGCATGCTTTTACATCGCATGCCTTTACAATGTGGTTTTTACAACGCAAACCTTTACAACGCATAGCGCTTTGGGGTGCTGGATAGTGAATAGTTTAATTTACTATTCCAACTCCAGTTCCCGTGGACACTAGGGAAGGTGTTGGATAGTAAATTAAACTTATTCCCTATCCTAGAGCGCCCCCCCAGCGCAATGCGTTGCAATGGTTTGCGTTGTAAAAGTTGCGTCGTAAAGGCACTGCGTGGTAAAAGTTGCGTTGTAAAGGATGTTTCCCCCTGGAACATCCTGCTTTCCACCTCGGGCACTTCGCATCATTGACACAGTTCAGGAAGGACGTCAAGACCTGGCTCTTCGACACCCAGATGGATCGACAGCCCCCCTCAGCACCTTGAGACACTTACCGGAGAGTAGCCGTGCTTTACAAACCTCTGATTGATCGATTGAGCTGCGTGTGAGAGAGTGTGATGAGCTGTGTGAATACACTGTGATAAGCTGTGTATGGGAGCAACGGGACCCTAATTAGATACTGTTGCTGGCTCATGTAGACTGCTCTTGTGAGCTGTGTGAGTGAGCAGCAGTGTCCTAATGAGCTGTATGTCAGAGGGATAGCCTGATGAGCTATTTTAAAACAGCACTGTACTGCTGAGCTGAATGTGGTGGTTGTGGTGATCCTCCCAGCCACTACATGGAACATCTACCACTTTGCAATCATTGTGAAGTGACCATTATTGCTTCACTTTGCAGGAGAGGAAGTGGACAACTGCTCAAAACTTTCCCAACACAGGATTCGAGTTTAGTTGCGACGCTTGTAAAACCATCTTCAAACCTTATTTTGACTCACACCTGAGGCCCGACTATGAGAGGTTCAAATTCCACTAAGCACGACCACGTAAAGGGTGAAGCCTTGTGGCGAAGAAACCAAAAGCAAAGAAAACGAATAGAGATTGTAATGTTGCTCCTTTGCCCCCACACTACACACTGAGACTCTGTAAATGATAACTTCTTTATTTGCATTAGTTATCAAGCAAATCGAGCATTAGGGCGCCGAGCGTCTAACCAACAATCGCTCCGGTCGCCAACTGCCGTTTTCTCCCTTCGCGCCTTCACCAAGCTCGCTTCTGCGCCTGCGCGCGCCTCACGCTCTCGTCTATCGCGTGACACGTCATCGCGTTCACGCTCATAGACTAGAGCGCATACTACATATCTCCCCTTTTCAACAATAAACAAAATAACCTTTTTCCCAACTCTCACTGAGTGTCCATGGTCCCCAATGGTCTCTGGAGGGCACTCATGTCTGGATGTCTATGACTAGTGTCCACTCATTTCAAAGTCTCTATATCGAGAGGGCACAGTGACCGCCCTGCCACTACGGGTGTGTCTTACCGGCATGTTCTCTTCCACTTCTCTTTCTCCTCCTGATCTTGCACCGTCTCTCTCATCTCCGCTCAGTGTTACCTCGGTCAGTGCACCATCTCTGGCTGTAAACCCTGTGATTGGGTTTTCCGTCTCACTGTCCTCTCCTGTTCCATCGGGCAGGACTTCATCACTTTGCTCTGGTCGAGGCCTGGTTTCACGGGAATCCACTTGTGTCTCTATCTCCTCCATTTTGGGCCACACAACTATCTTGTTTACTCTGGCCATGCGGTCTTGTGACCACACCCTGCCGTCGCTGAGGAGTGCTGCCCTGCCTCGCACCTCCTTGACCTGTAACGGCTGGCTATACTTGCTTTCACCTTTCTTTTGTAGGGTAGGGAGTTTAACCCTGACCCACTCTCCTTCTTCCAGCTCTACCTCTTTCACATTGCGACGTCTGTCATAGTGTGCAGCATAGATCTTTTGGGCCTTTTCCAAGTTGTGCTGAACCACCGCTGGGGACCATTTGCTAGTGATGGTCTTCTCCCTCCACACTACATTGTCCCGGTTGAACGGATGCCGTCCTCTCAGCACTTGAAATGGACTGTACCCCACAGCCGTGGGGGTGATCCTGTAGGCCCACAGCATACTCATCACTTCGGTCTCCCAGTCCTTTCCCTGCGTGATGGCCGCCTGTATGGAGCCCATTATCACGCGGTTGAACCGCTCCACTTGACCATTGCATGCTGGATGATATACTGCCGTGTGTTTAGACTCAATCCCATTCCTCTTCATGAACCTGATCCATTTGTCCGAGACAAACTGCGGGCCATTGTCACTGAGGATGTTTTTTGGGAATACCTTCTCTTAAGAACACCATCGTCAGGAATTTCAGAATCGTGTCCGTATCCATGGATTCTTGAATGTCCACTTCAGGCCATTTAGAATACTTGTCTATTACCACACATAAATACTTGTTCACACCTTTGCTGTCCAGTACAGGTCCTAATATGTCGATGGCCACGTTCTCCCAGGGGCCCTGTGGCGTGTCAAACTTCCCTAAGGCGGGTCGGAGTGGTCTCAGTACTTTGTCCGCTCCTTGGCACTGGCCGCATTCTCTTACTTGCCTTTCTATGTGGACATCCATGCCTGGCCACCAATACATTTGCTTGACACGTGCCTTGGTCTTCACGATACCCAGGTGCCCCTCGTGAAGTAGAGTTAATTATCTGGGTATTAGTGAATCTGGAGGCACGACCCTCTCACCTCTGTAGATGAACACTCCCGAGTCACTCAGGGACAGCTCCTCTCTCATTTCATAGAACCTCCGTACTCCATCGGTGAGCCTCCTTTTGTCAGGCCAGCCCGACGTCAGATGTCTCTTTATCTCTACCTTTTCCACGTCCTGATCATAGGCTGCCGCCCATTCCTGGATACTTATCGACTTCTCATGGTCCTCCATGCTGGCCACCATCTCTTCCTTATCCAGGGCATCCACCGGCGCCACTTCCATCGCCGCAGCTCTGCTGAGATAATCCGCGACCCTGTTCTGCGTTCCTGGTAGGTACTCCACATCATAGGTGTAATCGAGCAGCTTCAGAGTCATCGTTGCTATTCTCGGGGTCGCTGTCTCATGACCCGAGGACGTCAAGACTTTGATCAAGGGTTTATGATCGGTTTGAAGCTTGAATCTTGTGCCCCAAACAAACTGCCGGAACTTGCCTAAGGCCCAGGTGACTGCCAGCATCTCTTTTTCAATGACGCTGTACCTTTGCTCCGTCGGGGACAACGCTCGTGAAGCAAAGCTGATTGTTTCAGTAGCTCCATCCTCTCTCACTTGCGCCAACACCGCTCCTAAGCCCTTATCACTGGCATCTGTAGTCACCACGGTCTTGCCCATGGGGACATACCCTTGCAGTGGAACAGCATGGCTGATGCAGTCTTTTATCGTATCAAATTCCAATTGCGCTTCTGAGTCCCACTCAAACTTTGTCTTGTCTCTGATGAGTTGCCTCATTCTATATGTCCTGGTGGCGAAGTGCCTCACAAACTTGCTATAATACTCGGCCATTCCAAGGAATGACCGCACTTCCTCCTTGGTGCTGGGAGCCTTGGCATCTCTTATGGCCTTCACATTCTGTTCCTTGGGTGAAATTCCAAGCGTGCCAATCTCATGACCCAAGTATGTCACTGTGTGGGTCCCAATCTTGCATTTGCTCCATTCTGCTGTTAGCCCCCTGTTTTGCAGTACTCCCAGGACTCTATGCAGCTTGCTGTCGTGATCTCCTTTAGAAGAGCCCATCACCAGGATGTCATCCTGAAAGTACTGTACCCCCGAAATGTCCTTGAACAGCCGATGCATCAGCTTCTGGAATACAGCCGCTGCGGATGCCAGGCCAAAGGGCATCCTCCGGAACTGGTAGCACCCAAAGGGTGTAATGAAGGCTGTGTACTTCCTACTCGACGGATGCAGCTCAATCTGATAGTATGCAGATGTAAGATCTATGGTGGAGAAGTGGGTTACACCTTTCGTCTTGGCGAGCATCTCCTCGATCCTGGGCAGAGGAAATCTCTCTACTATGAGATTTTTGTTGAGCTCGCGGAGGTCAACGCAGAGACGAACCTGTCCATTGGGTTTCTTGACCACCACCAAGGGGGATAGCCACTCCGCACTGTCCACCGGTTCTATGATGCCTTGCTCTTCCAGCCTCCGAAGTTCTTGTTGTACCGCTCCGCTAGTGGATATGGGTATGTTTCTGACTTTGTGCACCACTGGTACTGCACCCTCCTTGAGGACCATTCTGTGGACGAACTTGTCCAGTTTTCCGACTGAACCATCGAAAACTTTGGGGTATGCAGATTTCCAGTCTTCATCTCTCGTGAGGGGCCACTCGTCCGTCAAGAGAATCTGCTCTTTTCCACCTGGGTTGAGTATGATTCCTAGATCTCCTGCGTCTCTCCACCCCAGCACTGAAGGACCTCTCTCTGCCACATACAGGGTGCACGTGGCTGACCTCCCTCTGAATTCAAATGCAAAGTCTCGGCACCCCACAAGTGGAATGGCATTCTCGGTATACGAGATTGGTTTGATGTCCGGCGGCCATAGGTCTGGCCCCACTACTGGCACGAAGTCTTCTTCCCAAATGGATCTTTGCACGATAGTCCAAGGGGATCCTGAATCGACGGCCACATGTACCTTCACTCCCCCTATCAGCATGTCCGTGCGAGGCTTATCTCTTCGCTTCCCCGCCACTTCTAGCACCTGGTCCTCGATGCATAGCACCAAATCTCCATCTTCCAGGTCGTCCTCCTCGCTGACGTCTGCTGTGGCCGCATCGACGCACTTGACCGTGGACTTCTTCCCCTTCTTGCGGCATACCTTTTCAAAGTGGCCGACCAGGCCACAAAACGAGCATCTGGCGCGGAACGCGGGACAGCGTTTATCCTGTGCCGAATGTGCCGTGCTGCCACATCTGTAACATGCAAACTTGTTGTCTGAGCCGGGGCGGACCGTCTGTTTCCCTGTCCATCTCGAATCCTTCCTCTGGTCTCCATACATCCCTCTAGGTTTGCTGGGCTGGGGCGCCTCGTCTATCTTGTTAATCATCTGTCTCGGTGCGCCCTCTCGTTTGGCTGCATCAGCGCCGCGTTTTGACATTTCAGCCTTTTTGACCATAGCAACAACTTCTTTAAGTGATGTCTCGCTCTGCGCCCAAAGCTTGTCCTGGACAGCCCTGCAGGTGGTATGCATGACAATCTGGTCTTTGATATACTCCTCTTGAAGAGCACCGTACTGGCACGTGATGGCCAGGCGCCGGAGTGCTGCCACATAATCATCAATCGATTCACCAGTCTCCTGCCTCCTCTGTTGGAAATTATACCTGTCTATGGAGACACAAACTGCTGGACGGTAATGGCTGTCCAAGTCATCTAGTGCGTTTTTAAAGACATCTGTTTCAGTCGCTCCCCTCTCCTTGGGCACCAGGTTCTTGAACACTCTCACCCCTTCCGGGCCCAGGTTGTGGAGTAACAGTCTCTTCTTCCTTTCCGGGGTGAATGCCCCCTCATTTTCATCTTCAAGTGCCTCAATGTAATTTTGAAAGTATTCCTTCCAATCTTCCCATTTTAACTGTGGTTCTCCCGGTCTAGGCAGGAATGGGACGGGGGCCATCAGGGCCGACGCTTGATTCGCCATCCTGGCCTCACCTCTGGGGTCTACCACCTGGGCACCTTGTTGAATGGGTACACCGGATGCTCCTGCACTCCCTGCCGTGTCACCTTGCCCTCCGGGACTACCTGGGGTGTTGTCCCTTATGGCCTGCGTGGGGTTGTCAGTTTGTGCCCCCTCCTCTGTCTTGGGGGTGATGCCTTTGGCTGCCAGGGTGCTAGCTGTACTCTTCGTTCCTTATCCCAGCACTGACCTGGTTGTTGGAGCTGTATTGTAACTTATATTAGTGCTGTTTCGCTACTGCCACGCCCTCTGCTCGTCCTTGTTGCTATTTGTCCCTCTGGTTGGTGTGGGGCTGTTGTAGAGTCCCTGCTCCTGACCACTGTGCTCCCTGGTGTTCGTGGTCCCAGCCTCGTCGCCACTGTAATGTTGCTCCTTTGCCCCCACACTACACACTGAGACTCTGTAAATGATAACTTCTTTATTTGCATTAGTTATCAAGCAAATCGAGCATTAGGGCGCCGAGCGTCTAACCAACAATCGCTCCGGTCGCCAACTGCCGTTTTCTCCCTTCGCGCCTTCACCAAGCTCGCTTCTGCGCCTGCGCGCGCCTCACGCTCTCGTCTATCGCGTGACGCGTCATCGCGTTCACGCTCATAGACTAGAGCGCATACTACAGAGATCATTAAACAAGTAAGAACTGATGGAGAAACACCACCCCAATAAAAGAAAATTGAAGAGAGAGACAGAAGAAAGCCACAAAAGACAGAATAAAGAAACTTGGACATAATTTCATGCAAAATGAAAAGGACTAGCAATATACAGATCAATAGATGACCAATAAGAAAGAGAAAATAACACAGGTAACCCCATCAAGGGGGCAGGTCAACAGATTCATCAATGACTGCTCTTCCACCCTTCTGTGAACTGACAGACTCAGTCACAGAGGCACCCACATAGAAGACATGTTTAGGTGGTCCTAGCAATTACTTCCAAGCTGCCCATAAAACCGATGGCACTATGAAGCGATCATTACTGCTTTACCTCTGTAGCAACCCTCAGTTCCTATAACTAAACCCAGACTAAGAGAGGTTCAAGCTCCAACAAGCACGACACTGTGTAGGTTAAACAACTGCCTGCTTTTGTGCGCAGCTGCATGAGTTAGCTAGCACCAGTATCAACGATGACCCAGTAAACATCTGAGAACAAGGGTGTAGAGCCTCAGTGCTACGGAATATATTCAATAGATTCAATTGCATTAAATAAACATTAGAAAAAAACATTGCTAAAAAAACTATAAAATAAAAGTATAAAACTCATAAAAAAATGTGTTGTAAATAAAAAAATTGTAAAATAAAATTATGAAAAAAATTACATTAAAAACATAACTAGCATTACAAATATTAATAAAACAAGGATGTAGAGCCTCCGTGCTATGGAAGATAATTCTATGACAACCCGAGATTAAATTAGATGCCACGCTCATATTAACGATGTCCCGTAAACTCTCAAATAACTGGGCGGAGCAAATGGAAATAATTCTGTGAAAGGTATCAATAAAACCGAACCCAGAAATGGCCCCACAGATTACTGAAGAAACGGTTGAAAAAATATGAAGGAGAGTACCACCAATTCCAAGCCTAGTCTACCCAAGACCAGCTCCATTGTGGGGCTGACCGACCTACCCGATCACCTGAAGTCTCATCACAATGAAGCGGCGGAAATCATGGCGCCAACAGTTCTCAAACATGTGAAAACTCAAGCTGGAAAAGATGATCCTCACACATGGGATACCGCACGAAAATGAACCAAACAATGAGTCGTCCTTTCAATGGAATGAGTTTCAAAATTATATACAACGCCTGGAGAAAAGGACATTGCAAAATCACATCAGGGTGGCCCCAGGCCAAAGGGGAAGCTGAAGGATTAATGTGGACACTCCAGAAGACACCACAGATTGAAATACAGCAAAACAAAGGTTTAGAATGTTCTTTTCACAATTTCTTAAGAAAATATATTGGCACTCACAATTGTACGCAGCAGTGTGTGTTTCTATGACATAATATCAATGTAAAAATATCACAATAGAAAATATGGCAGCAAAAATATAATTGTCTTAAATATCAATTTTATATGCAAACAGTGTAAACTACAAAAATATTGTTTACGAATTGTGGTTCTAAGTAGTGAGAATACATAGGTATTCCTATACGCACCTATACATAGTATACATATTTCAAAGTATTTACATATATACGTTTATAATAATAAATGAACATATATATATAACGCTCAAAATCCACCCACATCAGGAAAGGAAAACAGCACTCCAGTGGCGGCAGACAGCAGCGGTTTATTTCAGCAACAAACAAACGTTTCGGCTTTAGCCTTCGTCAGTGTTTCTGACCAACAACACACAATTCCAGTTAAATAAAGTTTTGTTGCAAGGGTAGACATCAAAAAGGGACCAGCCCAACAAACACCAACATGGGTGCCATCTTTGAACGGGTTCCTAAATTGGGAACCAATGTGAAATACTACCGTGAATCGGTATTCTCACAAGAAAGATGGGCATTTAAACAATAAAATATACAAATACATATTATAAAGCCATGGATCGGCATATGTCCCTTTACAGACGCGTGCCGTGCAAAAAATATATATACACGCATTCCCATGCTCGGAATTATGCAGAGATATTCAGCGCATTTCATATAACATTAATCGACTGCAGTACATGATTGTATAAATATAAGCAGGCAATTGCAGAGGATATAATAACCACCATAAAGCGAAAACATATATATATTCAGCTTTTACAAAGTCCCCTCCCCCCTTTGCAAGGCACAACAATGCTCACTGAAGCACGCACTGTCTCTGTGATCGACACTCACCGTTGAAATGTATGCTGTGATCTGTAGTTTTCCAATGACAGGCTGCAGCTGAAAGCAATCAGAGGTGGAGCCAGTTGTACTCCCACAAATGGGAGGGCTGTGGAATATTCAAAAGGAGGGAGCGAGTGTGAACCAGTACAAGTGGCATCAGAAGAAGGCTTACACCGAAAAGCATCATGCCGAGCACTGTGAATAAATGGTTGCCCTGTAGAAGTGATCTTTGTTGGGTATATATATATATATTTATTTATATTTATATATGTGTGTTCAATTTTACATTCAAAGTAATAAACATACATATATGGAATATCAAACAAACAAACTTAATTAAAATAAAAAACGTAACAAAAAAAGTTGGAGGGGTCAAATTTACATTCTCACTCCAATAAGCACCAGTAGGAAAATCGTTGGACTTTGGAGGAGTCAGCTTTACTATTCCCACTCCAATCTAAGCAACAGTAGGGAAAGTGATAGATACACTATATAATAATTATATAACTTTGTATTTAAAAAAATCACAACATAAAAAATGATTATCAAAAGAAAATATTCATAAACATATTTTAAAAAGTATGCCAGTTTCTATAAACAACCAAGTACGCTTAAAATATACTTAAACAAATGACATCAAAAAAGTATGAATAAAACAAAATTGCCAATATAAACATTATTTACCAATTAAAAACCCACCTACAATAGTAGTAGAAACACGCCCCTTCCTACTCCTCCACAGTCTTAACAACCATCAACAATAAAGTTATATGATGCTAAAAAACTCAATAAGACAAACAATTTTTTTATGGTGCTCCTACTGACCTTACAGGAGTCGTTTTTCTGTGACCTCAAGGATCTTTTATCTGAGGTGGTATTGGCATTACAAAGATTGCAAATTTTCATGGGAAAGGCATTGTATCTGGCAGGGCCGGACTGAGAACCAAAACCGGCCCTGGCAAAGTGCTCAGCCGGCCCCCTGGGGGAGCGGCAGAGGTCTTTGCCGGGGCCGGTTTTCGGCCGATTTTGTTACAGGGCCGCTTTTGCAGCTATGCTGCAAAAACGTCCCTGTAACAAAAACGGCCCCCAGGGCCCAAAACTGGCCCCCACCCTTGCGGCGCACCGGGGGATTGCCCGGTGCCCGCAACGGCCAGTCCGGGCCTGGTATCTGGGCAAGAGGGTGTCCAATTTGGCAATATACTACATGGCTGCACAGATAGTGTTGAGGGCAGGATGGATGGCCATAAGGACAGATCCTGAACACATAGATTTGGTAAACATTACTGGATATTCTGACCTGGTATGTGCACTTTATGATGTACGCCATGCTAGCAAAAATATGAAAGTAGATTGGGACAGACTGTCCCATACGCCCTGGACTTCCTATTGAGGGCTGTGCTCAATGTGACACTGGTGGCCGGGAGGCACTCCACCCAAGACTGGACACAGAAGACTAATGTTGAGTGTAGGGACATATATGAAGAGGGCATCCTTGTTTAGTTTCAGACATTTATGGACGGTCATGGAATTTGAGTCTGCCAATCCCTATCATATACCGCCGTTACTGCAGCAAGTAAGGCAACATGGCACAAGGGTGACTGAGCCTCTGAAGTACTGGGTTCATTACTTACACACAGGTCATTGGTCACATGCATGCATAGAGCACTGGGCCCAACCCACAACAGCACTTAAGGTGAAATTGGAACATCAACCGTGGGAATATATCTCAGATAATGAATTAACACGGGTGGTGGAGTATACTTAATCTGTTAACAGGAACCCACGTTTTATATACACCCAGCTCAATTACCTTCACCAAACGATCCTCCCACCCAGCACGCATAACTAAAATATACCCAAAGGGTATCAACGTGCCCTTGATCGTCAAGCGCATATAGTCAACCGCTGATGCAGATGTTTTCCTTACGATGATACTGCTCGTCCTTGATTGATATTAAACGAGAAGTGTCAGAAAGGAACCTAGAGCTAAGTATGGTGACTTGTCTCCTATATAGGATCACAGGACCACAAAAAAATTAAATGGTGCAGATTACAAGAGTGGTCTATTCTTGCTATGTGTGATGACTCTGTTTTTATATCACATAATGAGGTAAAGAACAATCAAATTAACGTGTCCATATTCAAAATTAATGCAATAAAGAGCTATAAAAAAATAGTAACACTTAAAAAAATACATTAAAATAAAGAAAATGTAATCAATTAAATAATTTGCATAATAAAAATTATTCAATCAAAAACAAATTAATTATAAAAAATAAACATGTAACTATCTTACATAACTAATAATCTAATTAGTTGAAAATATTGACTAATTTAAAAAATATATATAATAATGAAACAAATATTTCACGTAATTAACAATCTAATTATGCAATTATATGTAACACAGTGTAAAAATCGGATAAAAAAGCACATAATAAAGACGTGCCTGTCTGTCTCGCTCGCTATATATGCCTACTACTTACCTGCTACCTTGCATTGCTTGTCATTCTTACCCTTAAAACCAATAAAACAAATTTGAAATTAAAAAAGCACATAATATATGAATATATCTCCCAACGTACTCCCCGACAAACCCAACATCCCGCCAATCATAAGAAATGTTAAAATAAACTAAAAACCAACACTATAAAATATTAATAAGACAATGAAACTACTAAAAGAATTTCAGACTACTAACAATAAATAACATAAAACACACAACACCATAAAACATTACAAAATCAATTATATATAAAACTATATATTTTCTTTCAAAAGTTAAACACTTGCACTAACTTTACCTGCAATATTCTGCGCCATAATATTCTTGTAATCACAATATTTTTTGTCAAGATGTTAAAGTTGTGCACCCTATATGCTCATTCTACTCTGATGTTTGGGAGACCCCTGAATGACACAATCTTGACAGCTCCTCAAGGACACCAAAACCCCCAATCAGGGCTTTCAGTGGGCCGGGTCTCACGGGGTCTGAGCACCGGCAGTTTTTTAAAGGGGGCCTCGAAATGGGTCTCTATCGGGCTCTGTTTTGAGCCCTAGCACAGGCGGTCCGTTTTTTTTCAGACTGCAGTGACAGCAGTTTGCTGCCAGCGGAAAAAAAGTGGCAGGGCGCAAAACAGCCCAATAGACACCGGTTTCGAGACCACAACCACATGGATGTGATGTGCACGTGCTCCCACTGCTCACTTCTCACTGATGAAGAAGTTACAGCATGATATCATGCCAGGTGAGCGTTGTGGGGAAGGGAAATCCCTTAAAGAGTCATTTTGCTTCTGGATTCCCCTTCTCTTTTTGAAACGCAGGAGCAGCAACATTGTGGTGTCACCACGGCTTTAATTGGAACCATTTTCTATATTATATGTAACAAGCCATAGTTGCAGCTTATTTATCTTATGCAACTAACAACCCTTGACAAAGCCAATAGACCTTACTTGTTGTAGGTATGATGTTACTTGACTGTTGTATCACATATCTGGATGCAATGACAGAAACACCAAAATACAAGTCAGGCGGCACACTATGCTAAACACAGATTTTTAGCGTGTTTTAAAGCCCCTAATTACATTGGCCACAAACCTTTGAGAGACCCCCCAGTTTTTTTATCCCACTTAAAGCCCTGCCCCCAATGGGTGCTGATGCATGCTGACCTTGAAGAGAACACAGCAATACCCAAGCAAGTCATCTAAGAAGGGCAAAACCTCCGACCCAAGAATTAGGAAACAAAGTGAGGGACTCTGTACCTCAGGGATTGACAGGCCAAGGGCTAGCACCCAAGCGTCACACTCTGGCAGCTCAGCTTATGCCGCCCACACAACTCTCAGAGCACTCTCGAATATTCTATCTCCAGTCACACACAGCCAGAACCCTGCAGGCACTCACTCACTCAAACGCTGACAGGCGAAGTCACTCACAGTAGACCACCGCATGGGTGTAGGAGATACTAAATTTCTGGGGGGGACAGGGACAACCTTGCGGACTTTCGAGTGACCCTATTCAAATCGCCCACTGTGTGAGACCGTACGCGCGTTAAATGTATACAATCGCATAGTTATGAAGAGAAATATTAAGAAAGGCAGGCAAGTAGTGGACTTGGAAGATGTACTGGCTACTCAAATGCGGTACTAAGATGATCCTGCTCAGTTGTTAAATGGTGACAAGTACAAAGAAATGAAACTGAGGGACTTGAGACAAAATCTTCACTAGCAGTATCCTGAGCCCAGATACCATCAGGTGTAAAACTCCACATAGTTTTAAGAGCAATAGAGAATTGTGAAACACAGAACTAGGAGAGAGTGTGTGTGAGATGCACGAAGGCTCAAACATGGTGCAGGTAAATTCTAGCTATAGTCCACCGGTACTCTGCCATAGCCTGCCCTTGCACCCAAAATATGTAAGGGAGTGAGTACCAAATTGCCAATTCCCAGACTTCAAAATCAAATAAAAAATAGTGCAAATACTATGTTCATTGTTTGTATGATAGGTGTGACCCCCTGCAGGTGGAAATTTTACACATTGAACAAACACCGGTTTAAACAATACTACTTCACAAAGCATTAATAGCCAAGAAACCAGCTAACTCTAACACCACTGGTTGACTTTCAGCTGCACTATGTAAGGCTAGGTTTCAAAGTACATGCCTATAGTAGAAAACATAAAACTACAAGTACCAGAATGCAAAGGGCTGCTGGCTAAAGAGCCACAAGTGGCTGATGACCTCATCTATAATTCTTGTCAACTTGGAGCTTTAAAATTTAAAAGTCACTCAGCTGAAAATCTAATTTATACAGTCTTCAAAAGCATAATTTTTCCTGAAATCCCACTTGAGTGTCCCTAATTCAAGATGATCCACAGCTGTCACAAACAAACACAAACAGAAAGCTCGGAGGGCATGTGGCACTTGGCACACGTTTTATCAAGAAGATGCCCTAGCAGGCCTGATACTTCTAAAGGTGGACAGGCGCCGACTGGTACAGTAAGGTCATAAGGGCTACTCGCATTTCAAATGCTGGTTCAAGACTGTGAGTAAATCTCTTGCACTTTTTGTGAATCACAAACACAAGCACAAGAGGCTTAAGTGGGAAAATCAATTTTTAATTTGAGAACACTGTCAGGCCATTAATGGTAAAAGACTTGATAATGGGGCAACTCAGTTTACATTTGCCACACCTGCAAAAAGGGCCCTCATATTTCTCTCCGGGTTCAGAGTGGTTCTCCCTGAATAAATGTAGCTTACCATTAATGTTATCAGCATACTCTATAATATCATTAGATACACAGTGGTCAAGCCATGGGTTTTCCCTTTTCCTGAAATTGCTCTCAGGTATATTAGTCCACTTGGTTAAGCTGATGTAATGCAAGACTACACATCCCAAGATGCATTAGTGTGCTTAAGGAAAGTCAGGGACTACAAAATAGCGTTTTTCCTGATAGTGTCATCCGGTACCTTTATTGGGCTTCATTAGTAAAATGGCAAGGCACAGGGAAAGTGCCCTTGCCCCTATGCAGCCCGTGATTCCTAATTTCAAACCCCAGTTCCCACCTGAGCCAACTGTGATCTGCGACTGTCGCGCTTAACCCCTACTCTGATAATACTCCAGTTTCTGGGGGTTCGACATTGAAAACATAATAAGCTGAAAGCAGTGGTCAGAGTGGGGGAAAAAAGTAGGAGAACTGTGGGCAGAGAATCAGAGGCCCAGAATAACCTGAGGATTAGATTTATGGGTGGAGTCAGAGGTGTGACCAGAAAGAGCAAATCTTCCCTATATTTAGTATTTGTTCAGCATTTCACTGACCAGTTACAAACTACTACGCTATCTAATTCAACCAATAGCCGCACATGCTTATTTAAGGTTTAATATGAGTTATTGACATTAAAATACATTCACAAAGTGGGATATGTTTCCAATCACAGAATGTCCCAAATACGCTTAAAAGTGGAATCACAGGCCATTTGTCTCTGAGCCAAGCAGTTTCTGTCATCAGTACTTTTCTCTTTTCCGCAGTTCAAATATGAATAGCAAAATATCCTAGTTTGCAAATGTTTTGATCATAATTATAGTTGTACCATATTTGCCACATAATTCATCGTCTGCTGAATAATCTGACAATTTTAACTAAAAAGTGGTTTGTAGCTCACAGGGATCAAAAATTAATGATTAAATGTGACTTATGTTGCTGCAAAGTGGAGGGCCCTTTGCAAAGGTTGACTGGTCACCTTTGTCATTGCTGCATTTGTATATTATACTGGTACTAACTAGGCAAAATATTTGCAGAGACTGTAGGTATGTGAAAAAATGTCAAAATTCACTTGAAGTAACTTATTCCTTAAATTAATAATTATTCCCCTAAATTAAGAATTTTAACCAAAACTAAAGTCATGTGTTTTTCACATGTATTGTAAAAAAACTTGTAATGTGTGGCACATAACATATCCAATCACAACAGCATCTTGGTTTTCTGGATCATACTATTTTTTCATGTCAGCTGATTTTATTGCTGTTTCACTAGTAGTAATTCATCCCCCCCTTCCCGGACGATTTCACCGGCATGTCATACATGTGGACTAAGTCCCATTAAGTGCGGAATGGCTAGTTTCACTGTTGTCTAAGCTGCATGCCAATGCATTTAGATTTCGGCAGCACCAACCCACATGGCTGGGCTTCACCTTTACCCATAGCTTAATGAACCAGGGCTCTCTTCGTGGAAAGTAAACAACACTTTAACATGCTGGGTGGAATCAGGGCCCTTTGTTAGCTACACCTAGGGGCAGATTCACTGACATATTACTCCCACTGTTAGATTGTGCTCAGCAAAGGAGAACGCCCCCACCGAAAGCTCACCTCTTGAAGGGGAGAATTACACATTTCATTTTAAACCACCAAACTGCGTGTCTTTTCAAATACTGCAAACATCTTGAACATTAAATAGCAAGCCCAGATTTCAAGCCACAGACAATCTAATTGTAATGTTACCCTCTGTAAATAAATATTGGATTAAAATATAAGGGCAAGAAGAGTGCAAAGGTTTGAATGACCAAAATATTTTCTGACCTAGCTAATGTTTTAATGGCAGTCCAGGGTGGTCTGAGAGCATTGAATCCCTCTTTCAGAGACAGGCTTTGCAGATGAAGCCAGGCTTGCAGCAGGCCCTGCTTTGCTCTGCATTGATGTGTCGTGGCAGTGCCTGTCTGAGAGATGGAGATCAAGTTATCACCGGCCCCATTCCCAATCATGTTAACATGCACTTCATAACCTAGCTGGACACAAGCTGAGGACATGGCGGCCCTAAAGGTTAAGTACACATGTTTGACCCGTGCAGACCTCCGCAGATCTTAAATACGTTGTGCTCTTGTGAGGCAGCTGACTGTGCTGAAAAGTATCCTGGGAATGTCTTTAAATGCTTAGACGCTCTTCTTATATTTAACAAATTGTTTTAAAAAACGCTTTTCTTCAGGGGAAACATTTTTTGTGTGCAGCTTGCTCCAAAACATAGAAAGTCGCCTATTGGATATCTTGTGTTATTCTCCCATGATGCGGCCTTGGGGTTCCGGTAATATTTACACCCCCCTACCTGGCCCTCGTGCAACTGTAAATTTTGTAACTTGTGGAATTGGAGGGAGGGGGGAGGGGTAACGCGCGTGCGTGTCCGTGTGTGGATCCAATGCCACTCAGAGTCTATTCATCTCTTAAACCAATAGACCAAATCATATGTAAATGGCACCAGAACCTATAAATCGCATTTTATTGTACAACACCCAGCGCCTGGTGTTCAGTATAGCGCCCTCCGAAGGATGAAAGGCTGAGTCAGCAGTGATATGTACATCAGCACATGTATAACTTAAATGGCAGCAGTAAGTCTTTTGTCGTTTATTTTAAGCCCATAAAACATGAGTGCGCACCCAGTTAAACGGCACTCAGATTGTGACATGATGAGAACATCTGAGCCGACACGGCTCCTCCTTTCAGCAGCGCACTGGTTGCATCGCATCATTGTGTTATGCTGTGGAATGTCATTGCTGGTCAGCGCACTGGAGCGGAGGCTGTGTTACACAAGAGGAGGATATGGGTTTTAGGCAGAGCCACTGGAATTCTAAAACTGGGACGCACAACATTTTCACTGTCATGTCACACCTGGCTGATCACATGTCAGGTAAAATCAAAGTTCAGCAAATAGCAAACTAAAAGTGGAGTCACAGAACAGAAGAGAGGGAGAGGCGCAACGAGAAAGCAAGAATGAGGGAGGGTGAAAAACGAGCACAACAGACCGACAGATGAATGCAGTGTAACAGCTCTTGGCTTTACTTACAAGTTAACTGAACCAAAAGCAGTGCTTAATTTGTGCCGGTGCTTTCCGGTGCTTAGCACCGGCACTTTTTTGACAGGGCCGGGGCTATAAATTTCTTTTATGCGGCAGTGGTGGTGAATGTAATGTTTTCAAAAATATATGCATAAGGCTCTTCCTACGTCATCTGTCAATGCTGGCTGGCACATTGCTGACTGACTTTCATTTTAAAGCTTTTTAAAAAGTAAAGAAAGCAAACAGGCTCTCCATGAGCCGACTATATTTCCGCGGTTAAAATCCTTCTCCTTACAAGCAAGTTAGAGAGCCTCTTCAGGGAGTAAAGATCGGAAGTACCATGGAATCTTCGTGTCTGTTACCTGTCACGTGGGCCTTCAGCATCTCCCTATTGGTTTCTGAAGGTCTAGGGGGCTGTTTGTGTTTGCTCGATTTGTACCTCATCAGATGCAGACGGAGGAAAATTATACAAATACACGTGCTTCACATCTACAGCCTACTCAACGTCCCAGTTTTAAATGGGAACCAGATTTGGAGCGATTAGGCATCGAAACAATGCATGCATCTAAAGGTACGTTCTTTTGAAGCTACTGTAGGAAATAAACGTATATTACTTGACGATTGTCACCAAGGTGGGGCAGCTGGAGTTAAATGCTTTGGGCCGTGCAGGAAAAATTAAAAACGCTATCATTATGAAAAAGGGAGGGCTCCAAATAAGCCTGGCGATCCCAAGTAGATTAGTCAGTAAACATGTGGCTTGTGAATATGCACGATTGTAGGAGTGCAGTGTGCTGAGACCTGTAGAATGAAAGGTGAGGATAATTATTTTAGCATTCTCCAGCTTTTCAGGACACCAAAGCATGCGAGAGCCAGATATTTTGCTTGGCAAAGCACACCTCAAAAAGTCTGAATGGCAAACCAAGGTTCATATGTGTATTCTGTGCAAATAGTGTGTTTAATCTGCTTGAAAAGGCTCCCTACAACTCTTTACTTTGCATGGGAAGGGCATCCTGATGCGGTTATCTTTATTGCACATGCACCACAACTTAATACTGCACAGGCAGCCTGCCTGTAAGTTTTTGAGAAAACCTATGAGCCCCGGCACTTATTATTTTACAAATTAAGCACTGACCAAAAGTCAGTCACTTCAATGGGATAGGTACTCACGCAGGAGGGACCTCACATTTAGTGGGAGCGTGCTGCTGCAGCCCTTCCGTCTTCAAGCCGGCAACAGGCACGGGGGCGAGGAGTCCGAGGTCAGCAAATCAATCAGTGCACTGGCTACAGGCAGCTGAGGTGAGAAATAAATAATTCCCGGAGTCTCAGGGTGCTGCGCTACACAAAGAGTTGAAAAGGGCAGAGGCAGGGGGGCGAGTGGCCTCTGACGTCACCTTATGCTGTGACTATCGGATCATTGGCGGCTCACAGACAGGTAACTGGGGAGGCGCCAGGTCAAGTGCAGGGTCATTAGGTCATGCAGCTCCGCTCCGCACTTTTTTTTCGCGCGCTAAAGGCCTGCTAATCTCCCTCTCAGGAGAGAGAAGGGAAATGTGTTTGTCCCCTGCGTCCCCCCCACTCCAAAATCTGGGGGGGATATGTCCCCCGCATCCCCCACAGTTCCTACGCCCATGGACCACCGCACATTCCCTTCCTGTAGACTCACCTGATGGACAGGGGCGTGAGATTCTAGGGAGAGGGGGGGGGGAGTGAATCTCAAAGTGGCATGATGGGTGAAAAACAATGGGTTGAAATTAGGAGTGTGCGAAATTTTAGTAACTTGCTTTTGTGTGATTATGTGAAATTTCAGTGAAAATGTGTGTAATTGGGTGAAACGCAAATCTATCGTTTTGCTCTTTATTTTAGCATGAAATGCATCCTCACGTCAATTTTTGGTGCGAGGGTGCATCTAAACATCAGCATTGAGACCAACAGCCACTCGTGTTCTGCTGCTCCCGTTCGTTTCAGGTAGATTTTTACTGCGAATTGCACTATTCGCTGTAAATTCTTACTGCAAATTGAACCATTCACTGTATATTTTTACCAGGAATGCCACATAATTATGTGAAGTGGCATAATATTGTAACTTTGGAAATTTCACGTAACGAGTAACGCGATATTCCCAAAATGACTGTGATATAATAAGCCCAGACATAGTAGGAATACTACCCCAAGCATTCGCCAGTGGTTAGTCTCATCACTTTTAGTTGTCTGGTTTCCACTAATATGCCTAGAAACCTGGGAATTGCACAGTTTCCAAACCTACTGCTACAAAAGTTTGTGACAGCAGCGGCTCCGCTATGGCAGAGCAGCGTCGCCTGAGCTGCCAACTTGGAAATGGGAAAGCAGGGTCGAGCCCTGGGTTAACGAAACTTAAGCCTGCAAGCTACGTAGAGGAGCCGTCTTCGGACTCAATCAGGAGCTCGCCAGCAAGAGTATTGTGCTGAGGGGGCCCCCTGGAGCTTGCCCCGCCCCCCTACCGCGGAGGCTTTTGGGTCTGTGTTGCGCCCTGCGATTGTTCAACATTCTCTAATTTGCATTCAAGGTGAGCCATCCCTGGGTGTTACCATCTCAACAGAGGCCCATGCTGCTGAAGCTGTGGTCAAACTGTGGCCCTTCCAGGGCTACAGTAGCCCCTCCCTCTTAGCCACCGACAAGCCCCTCTTTTAGTAAAAGGCTGTTACTGCTCAAAGGGCTGTATGTGTGAGAGTTGCTTATGTGTTAATACTGGGGGATGGGGCGGGGGGTAAACTGCACAATTCTGAAATGGACCCGGCGGAAATCCGAAGGAGCAGCACAATCAAAAATTTGCTAGCATTCGCGACAAGAATTTTCAATTCTATTAAGGACACGGAGGCGAGGATTATGCTTCTCAATCTTTACTGCATAAAACACAGCAGCCAATGAAAATGTATATTTTCACAAAACATTAACAGAAAACTTCATTACCCATGAACACACATGAGCATAGGCACGCCCCCACAGTCCATAAGAACCCCTTGCGTGCTCCCATCATCCTCTTTCTTTGAGGCGAAACAAGTCCAACAAAACTTGAACAGTCACAATCCTCCAACGTGGAAGAACAGCTTCAGGTGTAACATCCTGACATCCGGAGTCGATCAATCCGACTTCTTATCAGATCCTTAAATAAAGGAAATAACACCACCGTAATCCTTGCATAAAAGGGTGGGTAAGCTTAACACATACAGTACATTAAGCCGGGTGGGATAATCCTCGCCTCCGTGTCCTTAATAGAATTGAAAATTCTTGTCGCGAATGCTAGCAAATTTTTGATTCTATTACAGGACCGGAGGCTTCAGATTATGCTAGTTTAACGCTGATTAAATACCACTGAAGTAATATCTCCCACCGGCTTATAATAAAACGTTTTAAACGTTGAATCAGAGGACCAATCTGCACAACGCATGATATCCTGGATACTTGATCCTAAACCATATGACTTTGACGCCATTGCGCCTCTTACTGAATGAGCACCAAAAATGCTTGTATCAACACCCGCTTCCTTCATAATGAATCGAAGCCATCTAGCAATAGTGGCAGCCACCACTGGTCTAAAGGGCTTTTGAATAGCAATCAATAATTGGGAACAGCCCTGCGGCCGCAAGGCCTTCGTACATGCCTCGTAAGTCTTTAAACATTGGACCACACATAGTTTTTCATTTTCAGGAAAAGCATTATAAGATATATGTCGAGACAATGTTTTAGTACGACCTGTAATATGAAAAGAAACCCCCTCCGGGGTAAACACTCTACCTGTTACGTCGAGCGCTCTGACATCCGAAGATCTTCTGCAAGATGATAAGCAAAGCAACATAGCCAGTTTAGCCGATAATTGCTTCCTGGACAGGAGAGAATTAACCGGCCATCTGTTGAGCAATGAAATTACCACTGAGACATCCCACAAACCCGTATATTTTGGTTTGGGAGGGTTGGCTACCCTGATGCCCTTTAACAACTTACAAACAACCGGATGCATGCCCACTGGCCTACCGTCCACCCGGGCATGCCCCGCCGAGATGGCCGAACGAAAGTTGTTGACAGAACGATATGCTAGGCCATCGGCCGCTTTTTCGGCTAGAAAGTTCAAAATTTGGGATAACTCTGCCCCCACGGGATCCAGGTGTCGTCCCACGCACCAATCCACCCAGTTCTTCCAGGCAGCGGAGTATCGCTTCCTGGTGGAAGGTGCCCAAGCCTGTTTGATAAAGTCAGCAGTCTGGCCCGAAATGCCTGGCTGCTGCCACTGTTCCCGGAAAGCCTCCATGCCATCAGGGTTAACCTGCCCTCCAACAGCAACGGGTGCTGTTCCTGACGAGGGCCCTGCAACAGCCACTTCAAATCCGGCAATAGCCGGGGGCGGTCGCAGCTCCACTGCAACAATTTTGGAAACCACGCTTGTGATGTCCACCACGGAGTCACCATGACAATTTCCGCCCCTTGCCGTATCACTTGAGTCATCACTCTGGGGATCAACAGAAAGGGAGGAAAGGCATACTGGGTCCCTTGCGACCAATCTTGCAGAAATGCATCCGTCGCTGTTGCCATCGGATCCGGTCTCCAACTGAAAAACCGGGGAAGTTGGTACGTCAACCTGGAGGCGAACAGGTCCGTCTGAAATGGACCCCAAAGCGCCTGCAACCAGAGGAAGACCTGGTGAAGCAGCTTCCAGTCGCTGTAATCCCGTAAATGTCTGGAGTGCCAATCCGCCACTTGGTTGGCCTGTCCCGGGATGTACTCCGCTACGACCGATATCTGGTCCTGAAGGCAGTAATGCCAGAAATCCTTGGCTATTTGGACAAGAAGAGACGACCTCGTGCCGCCCTGCGGACACATTGTCCAGACGCAGAAGGATACAACATGACGTCTGCTTCGGGGATAACGTGCGGACCGCGAACGATCCCGCCAGAAGTTCCAAACAATTGATGTGAAGTTCTAGATCCTGTGAGGACCACCTGCCGCCTGTGGAAACCTCTCCACAGCGCGCGCCCCAGCCCCATCTGCTGGCGTCCGACTCGATTACTACGTCCGGCCGCGACCCGAAGATCGCCCTGCCGTTCCAGGCATCCACGTGGCCTAACCACCATTGGAGTTCGTTCCGAACCTCGTCCGTAAGCGGGACCGAGTCCGTATACGAGAGACCCTTTTGAAGATGCCTGATCTTCAGGCGTTGGAGGGCTCTGTAGTTTAAAGGACCTGGAAAGATCGCCTGGATTGATGACGCTAGGACCCCTACAATCCTGGCCAGCGTCCTGAGCGTGACCAATTGACTGTCCAGTAACTTCGTGATTTCTTTCTTCAACTCCCTCAACTTCGCCTGTGGAAGACACAGTTGCGCCGTGAGGGAGTTGATCGTGAACCCCAGAAAATCTATCACTTGAGAAGGGGTCACCACGGACTTCTTCAGATTTATCACAAATCCTAGGCGTTGCAACAGTGAAGTAGTCATGGTCAGCTGTTGCTGTAAAGCAGACCGATCCTGCGCCATGATCAGGATATCGTCGAGGTAAATGATCTTTCGCACTCCTCGCTCCCTGAGATAGGCTACCACTGGTTTCATTACTTTGGTGAAACACCAGGGAGCTGAGGAGAGACCGAAAGGAAGAGCCAAATACTCGTACCAACGGCCGTTCCAAAGAAACTGTAGGAATCTGCGATGTGGAGGAAAAATCGGAATAGAAAGATACGCATCTTTCAGATCCAGCCTTACCATCCAATCTCCTTCTTGTAACAAATCCGCTAACATGTGAATACCCTCCATTTTGAAATGGTTGTACATCAGATACTGGTTGAATTCTTTGAGGTTGAGCACTAGTCTGTTGCCACCTCCTTTCTTTTGAACTATAAAGACATTGCTGGAGAAGCCGCGAGGGCTTCTCTGACATGGAGCGATCGCGCCCTTCCTCAGCAAGTCTGCCACCTCTGCTTCTATGAAACTGTGATCTAGTTGGGAAAAATGGAGAGGTGGCGGGGGGAACGCTTGCGCTGGAGGAGAATAGAATTCTAGGTTGAACCCCTGAATGGTCTGTAAGACCCAAGCATCCTGAGTTAACGCCTGCCATTGCAGAAGACAATGCTTCGTGCGACCCCCCAATGGAAGAAGAGACACATCTGTGACACTCACCGGAACTTTGATGAGCCTTGAAACTCGCCCTGTTGTTTCCCAACTGGAAACGTCCTTTGTTGAAGCCTCGTCGAGACGGATAGAAGGTGCCACCGCGGGTAGAGTCCCACTCACCCCGGCCGCGGCCAAAATCACCTCTCTGGGAGCCTCTCTGGAACCCTCGGCCTGACGAGCGACCCCCGCCTCGCCCGGCCCTGTTGAAAACACCCTGCGTGAGTGCGCGCTTGATACCGCTCTGGGCCTTATCCAATGCGGTGAAAGTACCTACATATTTGGTGACATCTTTAACGAAACGGTCTCCAAAGAGACAACCACCAGCCAGGGGACCCGGCTCTGCTTCCGCAAGTTCCGTCAAATTGCCGTCCATTCGTAGCAACAAGGACTTGCGCCTCTCAGAAGAGACGGCGCAATTTGCGTTGCCTAGAAAGCAAATCGCGCGCTGAGTCCACTCAGCCAAGATGTCTTGGTCCACAGGTGTCGCCCCTTCCTTGGCCGCCAGGGCCATCTCTAAGATCTTTGCCAGGGGGCCAATAACATCAAGCATTTTGTCCTGACAGCCCCGCCAGGCCCTGTCCAGCCCTCTCTTAGGGTCTTTTGAAAATTTCTTCAAAAATGTGAGCATACTAGCGTCAATTTCCGGCGTGTCAGCGACATTGTCCGGAATATCTGGACGCGGGCACTCCGACCGCAGCCGGTTGCGTACTTCCCGTGTGAAACTCTTCCGGAGGTGATCGTGAATGTAGTCCGAGACCTCCGCTGGCGGGACCCAGTCCGAAGACCGAGGGTGAATTATGTCGGAAGGATCAAAATGGAAGGCCCTGGGGGTCTTGTCTTCAGCCGTCTTGGGAGCCGGCTTGGCCTTCTTAGGAGGCGGAGGCTGTTCCTCCGAGGTATCAGTGTCCATATTGGTATCAGTATTAGTGGTGGTGGTATCCGTGTCCACTACAATATGGCGCTTACTCTTCGCCTTACCGCCAGGACGTGGCTGAGCTAGGGCGTCTCGATCCGGCAATGAAGCCATGGACTGCGCATGCGGCCACAGTTGGCGTTCGTCCGAAACTGCTGTAGAGGTAGAGGGATTAGCTCGCTTTTGCTTCTTGTGCTTATCATATCCGTGGCGCTTAGCAAAGCCTTCCAATTGCTTTCTTATGGGGCGCAGGGCCACTGCGAGTGCCTGTTGCACAGTCTGGGGGACCTTCGTCTCCATGGCTCGATTAACTGAAGCCTGGACCGAGGCATCCAATGCTTCGACAATATTATCCTCTAGGACAGCCTCCTGCTGCCCTTCATTTGTATCCTCCCCATCTGCCTCCTCCTCCTCAGGGTACTTAGCCCAATTCTCCATGGTGCTTAAAGAACAAAGTTAACACAAGGGATTAAACCCTGGCAGATCCTGTGAGTGGTGGGGGGGGGGTCAGCCCACTGCACACAAGTATATAATAAACGCACAACGGTACCCAAACCCCCTCAGCAAAGCTGTAGTCTACAGGGCCAGAGACCCAGGCCCTTAAAATATATAGAGCGTGTGCTCACTCTGGACCTTGTAATTATTACAACCACAGAACTGGCGGTGACACGAGAGGCAAGCCGGTGTGTGGAACGTGCAAAACGCGCGTTCCTGTATGCCTTGGGAACGTGCCGAGGCGCGCCGCCCAAAACGCTACCAAAACCTACTAAAACAAGCCCAAATGGTCAGCGTTTTTGGGCGCGCGCGTCGGCCGTGAGCCACCCGGCCTCTACGCAGGGCGTATCAGGGAGCTCCTGCGCGCCCTTAGGCTGCCGGTAACGGGGCCCATCTGATGCGTGCGGCGGCCCCTCGCCGGTCAAAGACCGTCTCAATCGCGTTGAAACGCGCGCGCTCCTCAGCGGAAGCTGCCCCAGAAAGAAGACAGCCCAACCACGAGTGCGGCGCGAGGTGAGAGCGCTACTCGCGAGCAATCCACAAATACAATTACAAGTAAACACACACTAGATATAGCACCAATGTCCTCAAATATGTAGCGGAATGACCCGCATTAAAACCAACACAATCACAAAACCAATCTCCCAAAGCACCCCCAAACCAACAAGCAGAGTGAGGGGACAGGGAAGGTGCACTTAACTCTGGCTTGTGAGCAGCAAAGAAAGAGGATGATGGGAGCACGCAAGGGGTTCTTATGGACTGTGGGGGCGTGCCTATGCTCATGTGTGTTCATGGGTAATGAAGTTTTCTGTTAATGTTTTGTGAAAATATACATTTTCATTGGCTGCTGTGTTTTATGCAGTAAAGATTGAGAAGCATAATCTGAAGCCTCCGGTCCTGTAATAGAATTGTTACAAGGTTCTTGAACTCTGCTCGTTATCACAATTGTCGAATCTAACCAGCAGAGGGCGCTGCTACCTCCTTTAATTCAACACAGCAAAATAATACCGTTCTTTGAGCGCACTTACACTCTGGGAGGAGCCTCGTCTAGATCTTCCTAAAACAGCGAAGGAAGAGAGTGGATATATTTTGAGCGGGAATAAAACTCCCAGTGATGGCTCGCAGAACCCACACGAAGCAACCGCCCCAATTCTTGTATTTAAAACGGAGAGTAGAGAAGTTTGGTTTAGAAGCAGATCTTAATATTTGGCAGATAGGCATTTTTGGGTGGAGGGGGAAAGAGCTCTTTTATTATAAATCTAGTACACGGGTACTCACAAACTTTCCCTTGGTGGCCAAATTCACAGTGTGGTTTGTGTCCGAGGGCCGCACCGGTGGGGGCGGGGTCAGTGGGGGTGGGGGCGGGCCTAGTGTAACAAAAAAACTGTGACTATGAGGTTGAACACAGGTCCCTGCAGCGGACGTCTTCGTCCACTGAGCCACAAGACCCACATAGACATATCTCTCTCTCTCTTTCTCTGTCTCTGTCTCCCTCCCTCCCTCCATCCCTCTCTCTATCTATCTATCTCTCTCTGTCTCCCTCCCCCTCTCTCTCTCTGTCTCCTTCCCTCTCACTGTCTCCCTCCCTCAATCTCTCTCTGTCTCCCTCCCTCCATCCCTCCCCCTTAGTCTTACTCACTCTGCCTCCCTCTCCCTCTCTGACTGTCTCACTCCCTCTCTCTCCTTCCCTCTCCCTCCCTCTCCTTCCCTCTCCCTCCCTCTCCTTCCCTCTCCCTCCCTCTCCTTCCCTCACCCTCCCTCTCCTTCCTTCTCTCCTTCCCTCTCTCCTCTCCTCTCCCTCACTCCCTTACCCTCTCCCTCACTCCCCTTCCCTCACCCTCACTCCCCTTCCCCCTCACCCCCTTCCCTTTCTCCCTCCCCTATCCCCTTCCCTCACTCCCACTCCCCTTCGTTGACTCCCCTTCCCTCACTCCCCTTCCTTCACTCCCCTTCCCTCACTCCCCTTCCCTCACTTCCTTCTCACTTCCTTCTCACTCTCCTTCCCTCACTCCCCTTCCCTCACTACCCTTCCCTCACTACCCTTACTCCCCTTCCCTCACTCTCCTTCCCTCACTCCCCTTCCCTCACTCCCCTTCCCTCACTCCCTCCCTCCCCTTCCCTCACTCCCCTTCCCTCACTCCCTCCCTCCCATTCCCTCACTCCTTCCCTCACTCCCCTTCCCTCACTCCCTCCCTCTCCCTCCCTCACTCCCCTTCCCCCACTCCCCTTCCCTCACCCTCACTCCCCTTTCCTTACTCCCTCACTTCTGCTTCCCTCACTCCCCTTCCCTCACTCCCCTTCCCTCACTCCCTCACTGCCGCTTCCCTCCCCTCCTCCCTCACTCCCTCCCTCTGCCTCCCTCACTCCCCTTCCCTTACTCCCTCACTTCCGCTTCCCTCACTCCCATTCCCTCACTCCCCTTCCCTCACTGCCGCTTCCCTTCCTGCCTCCCTCACT
Organism: Lissotriton helveticus; assembly: GCF_964261635.1. Taxonomy (NCBI): domain Eukaryota; kingdom Metazoa; phylum Chordata; class Amphibia; order Caudata; family Salamandridae; genus Lissotriton; species Lissotriton helveticus. The sequence goes on from NC_136065.1 coordinate 1,984,894,621, forward strand.
CCCTCCCTCCGCCTCCCTCACTCCCCCACTCCCCTTCCCTTACTCCCTCACTCCCTCACCTCCACTTCCCTCACTCCCTCACTGCCGCTTCCCTCCCCTCCTCCCTCACTCCCTCCCTCCCTCTGCCTCCCTCACTCCCCTTCCCTTACTCCCTCACTTCCGCTTCCCTCACTCCCATTCCCTCACTCCCCTTCCCTCACTGCCGCTTCCCTTCCTGCCTCCCTCACTCCCTCCCTCCGCCTCCCTCACTCCCCCACTCCCCTTCCCTTACTCCCTCACTCCCTCACCTCCACTTCCCTCACTCCCCTTCCCTCACTCCCTCACTGCTGCTTTCCTCCCTGCCTCACTCACTCCCTCACTCCTCCCCTACTCCCCTTTCCTCACTCCCCTTCCCTTACTCCCTCACTTCCGCTTCCCTCACTCCCCTTCCCTCACTCCCACCTCCCTCCCTCTGCCTCCCTCACTCCCCTTCCCTCATTCCCTCACTCCCCTTCCCTCATTCCCTCACTCCCCTTCCCTCACTCCCTCACTGCCGCTTCCCTCCCTGCCTCCCTCACTCCCTCCCTCCCTCTCACTCCCCTACTCCCCTTCCCTCACTCACTCACTCCCCTTCCCTTACTCCCTCACTTCCGCTTCTCTCACTCCCTTACTCCCCTTCCCTCACTCCCCTTCCCTCACTCCCTCACTTCTGCCTCCCTCCCTCTGCCTCCCTCACTCCCTTCCCTCACTCCCATACTCCTCTTCCCTCACTCCCTCACTTCCGCTTCCCTCCCCCGCCTCCCTCACTCCGCCTCCCTCACTCCGCCACCCTCCCTTTGTCTCCCTCCGTCGCCCTCCCTCCCTCTGTCTGTCTCCCTCCTTCTGTCTGTCTCTCTTTCTCGGTCTCCATTTCTTGGTCGCACTCTCCCTCCCTTTCCCTCCCTCTTCCTCTGTCTCCCTCCCTCCTTGGGTGAGGTTATATCAAGTCTGCTCACCCTGGCACCGACAATTAAATCTTTTACCCTTCGTCACGTTATTGCATTCTGGTGAGGGCATGAACTACTGTTAATTGCCTGCCTGAAGTTACCCTGAACTGAAGGCCCCTAACGAGGGGAAGGGCAATTCGCGCCACGTAGCACCTGCCAAGCTGTGCTCAGTTAAGCTATTCGCACCTGTTATTTTGAACTCGCCCTCATCAGAGAACAATCTTGTCCACTGACCCTATCTTGTGCATCATGCCTCAGCTTCACACTACACATGGAAACTATGCCAAAGTAGTTAATAGAAGATTTCAAAGCTTTGATTGGCTGAATCAATATTTGAAATCTATTCTCTGTGCTGATTTCAGTACAAACATTGGAACAATTAATGATTCACTGAAGACAATGAAGTAGTAGAGGGTCGATAAGTATTTCTATCGGCCATCTGCGCCAACATTCAAATTATTGCCTTTCTGTTTCTCTGTATTTAATTTAGAGCATTCTGCCCTGTCATCTCACCCTGCCTGTGTGTGTCCGGGCTGAGACAGCTTCAGGGCACACACCCAGCCGCACCCGTCCACTTCACGGGTCTTTAAAAGAACATTTGCATGTTAATGGGGCTTTGTAGTATTTCACCTCTTCGTAGGCCCCTGCAGCTCCACTCGGACTATGGAAATGAATCACTCGGCCCCCACAGAGCAGCAGTCTCTCGGAGTCTCGCTCCGGTTGCAGACACTCTTTAGAAATGTTTCTATAAAACACAGGTACTGCAAGGTCCGCGGGCCTCCAGGGAAGGCTTGCCGGGCCGCTAGCGGCCCGCGGGCCGTACTATGAGTACCCGTGATCTAGTACATGATGCAGGAGGTTTTTAAAGATGATACACTTCCTTATAGGCAGCCAATGAAGTTGCTTAAGGTGGGTAGCCACTGATAGATGGACCTGGCTGGGGAAATTTTGATTTTTTGCAATTTATTGATTGCTTTAAGAGGTAATCCCAAATAAACACAGTTGGTGTAGTCAAGGCGGGACTGAACAAAGGCATTTGGACTTAATGAGAGAAGGAAGGGAAAAACCCACCTTAAGAGATAAATTTGATAGAGACAGTACTGGATGACCTTGGAAATTTGAAGATCTATGTTTAATAAAGGTCCATGTCTAACCCGGAAAGCAAGGGTATGTGCCGAGTCCGACGCGCCATGGTGGGGACACCCTGCTATCTGCGGAGGCCATAAGCTATTGCCACATTCGTTTATATGATTGATAACTGGGAGAATTTCTGATTTAGTGGGATTGATTAAAAAAAAATGCTTTCCATCATCCAGAGGTAACAGTAAGAGTGGAAGGAAGAGCAGTGATTGAAGTTACTCCTTCCGCACTGAGATGGGGGGGGGGGGGTCTGTGTGTAAGCAGTGTAAAGTAAGTTGTGATGTTTATGATGGTTAGGTTGTTTAGTAGTTTATACAGAGATTGGACATATATATATTAAATAGTAAAGGGGACATGAAGGAACCTTGTGGGTCTCCTAGCTGTAGTGAAGTAGCAGCCAAAAGGAAATAGCCCCACTGACGTGGTTGTGTCCTTCTGCAAAGTAGACTCTCACCAGGAAGGAACTTGATTGAAAATTACACATTCCGAGGGCCGCTGAAGAAGGGAGTGATCTATCGTGTCAAAGGCGGTGAAGAGATGAAGGAGTATTACTACTCCCCGTCCACTGATATTGATGATATATCTAAGATCCTCCATGGCTGAGATAAACACAGACTCCATAACAAGCCTGGGTACATTCAAGGAGATTGTTTTTTTGTATGTATAATACTGATGCGGTTTGGTCGCTACTTTCTAAAACCAATTTTGAGAGTCAAGGCAGTAAGTATCTTGGATTAAAACTAGTGTGTTAATTAGGATTTAGTTTGGCCTTTTTTAAAACTAGGACAGAAAAGAGATTATTTTTGGAACTCATCCAGGAATTTGCGCTCATTGAAGGAGGTATTGATAATTTGGCTAATATCACCAGTAATATAAGCTCCAATGGCCATACGATGAGGAGCAGGACACATGTCCAAAGGGGATTAAAATGGTTTATTAGTAGCAATAAGTTTTAGGAAATCTGCATGGTAGCAGGAGGAGAAGTGACAAGGTTGGCCCAACAGGATAATCAGTTTCAGCTAGTGAGGTAGGAAGATTTGTAAAAGTGACGGGCTCAATAAAATGCTTATTTGGAGAAGAAGATCTAGTATTGAACAAAACTTCTTATAAAAGAATGATAAGCGTTGATGAACTAGCTCCTGGGATGGGGTCAGATTGGAATTAGAATAGTTCCTCTTTGTAGGACTACACTGGAATTCAATTTTGGGACTGACTCTATGATATACCAACTCTTTCCTCTTTCAGTCAAATAAGAACTGTAACGAATTCCAGAAACTGAAGTGGCTGTACAAGGGCAAAAGGTAAAGGGAGGCAGAGATAGAACAAACACTATGTAAGCATATACGCCCTCTGACCTTCAGAAGCAGCATGGACTGGTGGAAGGCATGGGGCTAGAATCCTCGGTTCTCAATGAACTGGCTTGTAACCCCGATAATACTTTAAGAAAGGGTTCCACTAATAGAAATACGTTTGTGAACAACAGGCAACAATGTGTTGGGTGCATCAATGGAATCAATACTTGCCAGAGTATGAAGCAGAGCGGTCGTAACTAGCCCCAGATGACCCAGATAAAGACCAGGAACCGAATATGAAGGTCCGCCTACAAAAATAGAAATGCCAGGATGACTTGGTTGTGTGAAGTTAGAGCAAGAACCCTTCAATGGCAGCAAACAGAGCTGGGAAACTATGGAAGCAATGGCTAACCTGTGCTGCCCTAACCACCCGAGAAAACCAAATGCTCACTATGCCTCCCGACACGACAGACCACACCAGCTCCCCTTCTATGAATCTCGTAACTCACTCCGCACGGCCTGAACTCCCTCCCGATCTGCTATCACCTAACCTCTCACCCAAAGCGAAGAAGAACTTTAAACAGAAACTGATCCAACAGCATCCTGAGTTACTTTTTGCAAACACCTACCACTGCCCTTCCAAAGGACAGGTAAAAACTGACCTTATCTTCCACACTGAGAGACGCGAAGCATGGAAATCCATCCTCAGAACACACCGTAGTATTTCAAAAACCACCAACACCCCACATAGCTGCAAACTAACAATATCACTCCCCCACCGCTCAAGGCATACTGGAAATACCACAGTGACCATCTACTCCAATGGCACAGTCCTGATACAAGCCAACAGCGACAATCTAGAGTCCTTCGGCTCCCTCTTTCCCTCTCTCTGGAATACACCCTCTCAAACTCCTCCTCTCCCACCCCTACTCCCCCCTGGAGGAACTGGACTGGCCATCTGAATCCACCCACCGCGTCGGAACTCACTAACAACAGCACTCACCCCTCAGCACGGGGCTTCCCCCCCACAACCCCCAAGGTGAGCATGTCCCCTACACTTCCCCTGTCTGATTCTCACCCACACCTGTCACCCACATCTCCGAGTCCCCCTAGCCACCCCCCACGCCCACCTCCTCGCAACACCCCATGCTCCTCCCGCAGGGACAACAGGATCCATCTCCTCCCCCATCAGCTCTCACCGCCACCTGCCACCAACCACTTACCACCCCTATTCTACCTAGCAACCCCACACGCCCCACTCCACACGACATTCCCCCCACCGCCCCTATAAAGAAGAGGCCCCCCCTACTTCCCACCCTGGCTCTCACTCACACCAGCCTTTTGCCAGCTCTCACCGGCTCTCACCCCCTCCCACAACCTGTCCCCCACTCTTCTCCCCCATGCCAAACAACCCGAACACCCATCCACCTGAACACACAAGCTATATAGCACCCTCACCCCAACAAGACCCCCACCACCCCGCACTCACGGCCCTGCCCAGACCCCACACAGACAAAGTAGCCCCCACCAAGCTACCAAACACCCCGAGACTCTCCCCCAAGCACAACACACTTGCACAGGTCCAATCCCGCTACCTCAACGAATTAGTGACTGAACAGCGAATTTCCTCACTGAAGAACCGGGTTTTAGAACCCAGCGGCGCCAGGGACACGCCCAAAGTCTTCGGGTTCTCCTGTCTTGGCAAACAGAGACACGGAATACTTCTAGGTGGCGTCAGAGATCAAATGTATTAGCTGCAGCTAGTAACAGTAATCTCAGCAATACAACACGGTGTACAACTCAAGAAACTGTTCAATTTTCATAGAGCAAGACATCACCTTTTATACACAATATTCTCATTATAAATGTACACCCACTGCGCAAAATTCTGACCAATAGGACACATTTTCTAACTGAGTATCACATTAACAAAAACCCAATTTACAGTAACCCAACCCAAAAGTTAATTATTAGGACTGTCCCAAATTCAATCTTTGTAAGCTGGACAAATTTATAATTGAAAAACACTACCCATGTAATGAAAAGCCGTAAGGAAAAAAACAATTCAGATGCTGATTAGGATAAGATATGTGCAAGGAAACTAAAGGTTAACGAGGTCCTGAACATTGATTGGCAATCTCAGACAACGATCAGCCAGAGAAATTGGCTTCTTGAAGGGTCAGTTTCAGGTGAAGAGGTCAGCGTCCTGCAGTTCACTCACAAGTCAGAAAAAGGCCTGTTTAATGCATACATGAACAATGAAACCCATGCAACTTTGTTTGTTCGGTTACCTCCACGGCCTACGTGAGGGCAACACAAAATGGCGTTATGAGCAACGCAAACAAAATGGAGTCCGGTCCCGAAAACCACGGAACCTCAGACCCTCCTTTTGCCATTACGTAGGCAATGACCTAAACTCACGTCAATCTGAATCCAGGTCTATATCTATTCTCATCAGGTCATCAAGGTGTTGCTGTAACATCATCTTATTATCCTTCGCTTCTCTCGGGACTGGTCTTCTCACACAGATTGTAGCACAAAGACTACAAATGGCGGGACCACACTGGATGCATAAGCAACACGAGAAAAGGATCGCTAAAACCATACCAAGGAACATCAGAATCTTCCATCCCCATTTGGACAGCAGTTCCCAAAACCATCCCATCAACAACCAATTCCCTTCGTCTACATGTATAGACTCAGCTGACTTATGTAACCTCAAGATGGCTTGGTACACTGTCGGGGCGTTATCTGGTATGAAAACGCAGCAACTAGACCCGATCAATTTACATACTCCACCTCTATCTGCAAGTATAATATCTAAAGCAAAGCGGTTCTGTAATGTCATAAGGCGATCCGCTTGAAGCTCAGCTGTAATATTGCTAAGGGCACCTGCGGTCTCATTTAAAGTGGCCTCGACCACTCTCGTAAGCTGACGAATAGTCCTACTATTAGCCATAGGACCCCAAAAGGGCAGGAAACCCTTAAAGAAGTCCCCAACTTCTTGTGCGGCAGTGTCTTTCACATCGATAACATCTGGTCTTAGGGTAGTTGAAAGCAGCTGTATACGTAGGGGGAAGCAAAAATGCCACATAACATGTGCCTGAAAAATCATAAGGCAACCATGTATATGCTCTGTCGTGACAAACCAAATACGTGCCTTTGACTGGCACGAACGGTGGAGATTTCTGGGATGTATAAACATAGGTGTGAACACACACACTCTTACCAAGCTGAAATCTCAGATTCTGACCATTACCTTGCAGACAAAAATGACCTCGGTGGGGTAAAATCCAAATAGGAGGAGACCTTTTCTGTCTCTCTTTCTCGGTCAGACTAATGCTATATCTCGTCTTGTTCCAACCAACATATGCTCGTACCTCATCTTCAGGGATATCATTATGTGCATCAATATCTCTGACCATATCTACTATTCCCTGTATCAAGGCATTATTATTCACATTATCTTTGACAGAACATACAGGAGATGCTTCATTCGCATAGATAAACATTGACTGGAGTGCCCATACTGACCCCTTAGGCGAAAAAGGCAAAACCAAATATAGCATTCCCTTATCAGTCGTATGCGGCATAAGACCACACACCCAACAATTCGTGGCATTTACAACTAGCTGATGCTGATGTAACATCTGTATAAACTAATTGCTCACAAATTCTAATCTTCGTGTCTGTTCATGTTCAGGCAACGTATGAAACTCATGTGGGGAAACAGTAGAAAAAGGAAGAGTAGGTTGGGAGGTAGATGCAAGTGTCGGTTGTGATGCATAGAAAATCCAACCCACACAAACCAACGTAATGTTCAAAAGCATAAGAAAACACATTAATAAAAAACATTTGCTACGAACCAATATACATGTTTGCACTCTGAAATCAACTCTTTTATCACCCTTGTCGGACTCAAAAGACTCCATCCTCTAATGTGCTGCTCACGGCAATTTTCCTTCTTCACTTAAGTGTGCGTCAAGATCGTACTAACGACCCTAAACCACAGACCTTGTGTCAATACGCGGCTCACCCCTTAAGAACTTATACCGTGACCCTGCAGCTGAGTCCGGATGGTGACTCAAAAAAGAAAAAGTAAAAAAAGTCTCTTGATCTGACAAGGTGGAACTCACTACATAAAAAAATTCAGATTTATTTGTCCATTTCAAACGTCCTTTTTCAATCTCAGATTGTAGCACTCTTTGCCAGGCACAGTCTGATCCTTAAAGAGGAGTTCCGGATTCGTCGTGTCGAGTCTCAGAGACGGAGGCACAGCAGCTTGCAGAACATCATCATCCTCGCGTTCCGACTGAGTCCATGTCAAATGTGCATCACTAAAAGGTACGAATCTAGGAACCCTCTCGCACTCTGAGTCAGCTATTCCATCCCTCACCCACTTATCATACGGTAAGGGCAACGGAACGTTTTTCGTATGGGTGGCATGCACCCAGTTCTTTTTACCAGCTACTCTAACAGCAGTTCTAGTGACCAGCAATACCAAAAAAGGTCCAGTCCATCTCGGTTCCAGATTCTTGGATCGCTGAAAATTCTTCGTCAAGATAAAATCACCAGGTTGGATCGTGTGCCCTGGATCTGCAGTAGCTGTCGGCAAACTGTCATAGACCTGTTGGTGGAGAACACGTAATTTAGAAGTTAAGTCATGTATGTAATCCACCAACATAAGGTACTCAATTTCGCTGTACTTCTTAGGACGAGGCACACCCCAAACATTCGCTGGACGACCAAAAACTATTTCGTATGGGCTAAGTCCCACACGAGAATGCACTGTTGTCCTTGTTGACAAAAGAGCCAACGGCAAGGCATCTGGCCATGTAAGACCAGTGCTCGCTTGAATCTTAGCTAGTTTCAGCTTTAATGTGCCGTTATAGCATTCGACAAGACCTGCTGACTGGGGGTGATTGTGTTATTAAAAGAGTGGTCCCAGACCTATTGGAATTAATTTCGATTCAGGAAAATTCTTAAACCAAATTACTTGTGAAAACACTATTGTTTATTCAGATAGTGTAAATACATTTTTCACTGTATTTTTTCATTTTTAGGGTGTATATACATATAAATAATTAATTAATACACATCTTAACAGTGCCCACTGTAAGGAAGGAGGGGGTGCAGTGTTGGGAAAGTGTGGGTAGGTTCAAGTGACAATCCAATTGTAAATTGCTTCCAACAATTGAAAATGGCTTCCCAGGGGAGCCTAACCAGAATTAATCAAAAAATCTTATATAACATTAGTATAGCATCATGAATAACAGGTGTACAAAATTCACACTCCGATCAACTGCTGCGGCTGATGGGTGTCGACGTTTCGACCCTCATTGTAGGGATACTACCCCTTACATGGCGGGTCTTCTTCAGGACAGTGAGAAGGGGGGTTGACGGGGTGGGCAATTCCTAAAGGAGAAGGTATTTACAAGGGATTACTTAGTGATCATTAAATGAGGACTATTTACACAGAGGTACATAAAATTACGACATACATTAGTAGATCCAATAGTCTGTCCAGAAGGATCATAGGATGAAGTAGCAGGCTAATTTTGTCCGTACAGGATAATGCACACATGGAGTTAGTGCAATTATTATCACGTCTGGGATTTATTCAAAGATAAGACATGGGGCTAGGAAGAGTCTTAGGTGACATAACTAATTAAAGTAGTAAGGGTCACGGCATTAAAGTGGGAGACCTCCAACCATCAGTTGTTAATATATACACAAAAGTCGTGGAATTACCGTATGTTCAGATCATTAACCGGTCAGTCATTAGATGAATTACTTGATTGACAAGGTCATTCCTGGAGAAATGAATAGACAGATGCAATAACTAGGGTCGGATCTTTAGGATAATTCCAGAGACTGAAAACACCTTATTCGTACAATTACCTGATAGAGAGGCAGAATATATACAGTTGCTAGCTTCTTGGTGTGGATTGGTTTATAGGGTTAATCCTATGACCGGGGCTCCTCATGGGTAGGCAATCTAGAGAGGCGTGGGATATATTTAATTATAGGTCTGACCACTACGATGTTAACAATTTACAGGAAACAGAGTTAAAGCCATTACCTGTATATTTAGCGAACCGATCATTGCACGGGTACTAGTCCATTCCCGACTCGGTCGCTGTAAAGAAACGGAGGGGCTTGTCAGACCGCGTCGGGTAAGGCTCATACTCGTGGGCTGAATTGGACTGACAAAGGGGCATCGCTTACCTAAAGGAGCGGGTCAGGCTACTTCGTTCCCGGCATCCTGCAACTCCCATAACATTTGAAAGAGTGGCGTACAAGTTAGGCAGGGATTGCGATACAGATACTTCCGCACCACGTGACCGCGAGGGCAATAGAAGAAAGCCTACGGGGTGATTTGCAGCGTGGAACTTCTGATTTATCCCTAATCCAATACACACTTTCTTCATGACTCGACCCACAAATTCACTCCCATTGTCCGACCATACAATTCTCGGCAAACCAAATCTAGGGAAATACTCTTTGAGCAAAACCTTAGCTGTAGACAAGGCAGTATTATCCTTTATGGGGTAGGCCTCTATCCATCTGGAAAAGGCGCAAACAACCACAAGGACATACTTCAGATTGTTGCATCTCTCCATGTGAATGTAATCTAGCTGTATCACTTCAAACGGATACGTCGGAGGAGCAAAATGACCAGCTGGAGTTGGAGTTCCCTTGCCAGGATTATACTTCAGACAAATCATACAATGCTTCACAACATTCTCAGCACATTTTGGAATTCCAGCATTCTGCCATACTGGAGCCAACAACTTACATATCCCTTTCGAACTGATGTGAGCCATTCCATGCGCCATAGTAACCACTGGGAGCACATACGCATCAGGCAACAACCATCGCTGGTGTTCTGACAACTCAACCCAACAACCCGTTGAATCCAACATACCCGTACTTTCTCTCCACGTACTCACTTCTTTTTCCGTAGCTTCAGCCTGAATCATCTTCACACTTTCTATTGTGTCTTCACACATTCCACTTTCCACAACCCATCTTGCAGGACCTGCCACATACATACGGCTCATCATGTCTCTCGCCATTTCCTTCGCAACTTCATCCACAAACGCATTCCCTCGACCTACATCGTCCACAACTTTCTTATGCGCACTACACTTAACAAGTGCAATCTGCTTTGGGAGAGCAAGAGATTCCAAAAGTTCATTAACTAACTGCCCATGCTGAATTTTTGTGCCATGGGAAGTAAGGAATCCTCTTTCTCTCCACAAACGTCCAAAACTATGGGCAACACCAAACGCATACTGGCTATCGGTATAACCATTCACTCGCTTTCCCTCTGACAATACACACGCTCGTGTCAATTCAATCAACTCTGCTGCTTGCACAGAATTCTGTGCTATGCGTGCTGTCTCAACAACTGTATGTAAAGTTGTGACGGCATATGCTGCAGTCGTTTCACCATTCGGAAGCTTAAAACACGAACCATCTACCCATAAAGTACCATCAACATTCTCAAGAGGAGTATCTTTTAGGTTAACTCTAGCTTTTGTTTCTTCCTCTGTATGAAGAAAACAATCATGCTGTTCTTGAGCATCTGACTCTACAGAAATCGGCAACAACGTAGCTGGATTCAATACATTACATCTTTTAATGTGAACATGGCTAGCCAAAAGAGTCAACTCATAACCTGACAGACGTGCACTAGTAAGGTGCTGTGTCTTGGTCCTGTTCAATAAGGTATCCACTGTATGTGGGACCATCACAATCAACGTATTATCCAATACCAAACCAGCAGACTGTCGGATAGAAACAGCCGCTGCCGCTGTAGCTCTCAAACAGCTCGGCAACGCTTTAGCTACCGGATCTAACGTCGCTGAAAAATACGCACATGGGCGTTGCTTATCTCCAAACTGTTGAGTCAACACTGATAATGCACAACCTTCTCTCTCGTGAACAAACAACGTGAAAGGTTTACTGTAGTCCGGAGTACCCAATACCGGAGCCGAACACAATACATCACGTCATTCAGAAAAAACTTTTCTGACACTCATCAGACCAAGGGAGAGGATGCGGAGTATCTTTAGAGTCAGCGCCAACAGAGTTTTCGCCAGCAGGGAAAAATTAGGGATCCATTGTCTACAATACGAGGTGATACCTAAGAAAGCACGCACTTCTCTCTGTGTGGATGGTAAACTCATTTGCGCAATTGCTTGAATTCGTTCTGGGGTCAACCTTCTTCCCTCCTTTGACAAGAGATGACCTAAGTAGGTTACTTCTTGTCGGCATTAGTGTAACTTGGAAGGTGACAATTTATGATGAAGGTCAGACAAATGTCGTAACAAAGAAAGAGTAGCCTCTTTACAAATCTCTTCGTCATCAGCGGCAACCAACAGATCATCAACGTACTGAATAAGAGTAGCACCAGTAGGCAACACAAAGCTATCAAGCTGAGTTTTCAACGCCTGACTATAGATGGAGGGACTTTCACAATAACCTTGGGGAGCTCTCTTAAACCAGAAGCTTCGTCCTCCTAAAGAGAAGCCACAAATATCCCTACTCTCCTCAGCAATCGGAATGCTAAAGAAAGCATTCTTCAGATCAATAACAGAAAACCAGGCTGCCTAAACAGGAAACAGAGTCAACAAAGCAGTGATATCAGGGACAACAGGAAACTGTGGCACCACAATCTTATTCACCTCTCGAAGGTCAATCACAAACCGATACACAGGTGGCTGAGAAGCATCAGTACGCTTAAGGACAGGCAAAACAGGACTATTACACACATTACCTCTTGTTTCCTCAACTACACCCTTCTCAACAAGATCATAGACAATCGCTAATAGAGCTCTCTCGCCATCACTAGATATTTAATACTGTGGGATACGAGGTAGCCTAGCATTCGATTTGAGGGTAACAACATACGGTGGAATCTGCAAAAGACCAACATCATTTGGACCTGTAGCCCAAAGTGTATCAGGAAGAGAACGCAATTCCAGTGGAAGACAATCTTTAGACACATACGTCGGAGAAATCACTTTCTTACCTAGGGTAAGATGTACTCCCGAAGGAGAACAATGTAATGTCGCATACAATCTTTTCAGCAAGTCCAAACCCAACAGATTCTCATTACAACCAGTCGTCAAAATAAGAGGAGCTTCCAATTCACAAGGGCCAATAGAAAGGGGCAAAGGATTAGAAATCGGGTTTCAAACTGGGGCTTCTGAAAATCCTACGGAAACATTGGTCAAGCCAGACAAAGGTGTGCCAGGAAGTTTAGAGTGCATAATAGAACTCTTTGTCGCACCAGTATCCAAAAGAAAAGGTTCTGTCACACCTGATGTAGTCACTTCAACATAAGGTCCACTCTGGTCTACTGGAACACTACTCCCTCTCTTTGCCCATGGCTGTCCTAACTATCATTATAACCAGCACTCTCACTCTTGACATAATAATCATCAACATAGTACTGTGCAGACTGACCACTCGGAACATTCTGTCTGTCAAAATAATTCGCAGAATTCTGAAGGGAAGAGGAACGCTCATTCTGGGGTGACACACCACGTCTCCTACCCCTAGGAGCTTGCTGGAAACCACCATGACCTCTCTGACCAGATACGCCATTCGCACGCTGTAACAAAGCCGGGCAACTATTCTTAAAATGACCTTCCTCTCAGCAATAAGCATACTGATTAGGACCAGGAATGAATCGCGGAGCATAAGGCTCAGGTTTCTGTAAAAATCTCTGAAACTGTGGAGGTTGCTCAAACTGAGGCAGATTCTGACGAGGCGCATAAGCTTGCTGCAAAAGAACCTTCGTCTTTAAATCTTTAGTTTTCTCCTCTGCTTTATCCTTCTCATCTTTATCCCTATTCTCATAATATTGTGCAGTAGCCAATATCTGGGCCGACGAAGAAACAGCCCATGAACTCTCAGAGTTCTTTAACTTATTAGAAAGTTCTGGAAGCAAATTAAAGACAAATGTGTCCACGAACAACCTTTGACCACCTTCCGTACTCATGTCTTGACCACTATGATCAATAAACGTTTCTTCAAACCTAGTGAAGAAATCAGACACACTCTCGTCTTTCTTTTGCTTGCATGCTGCTAACTTGTCCCAATTCACTCACAAAGCAGGCATCATAGTTTTCATTAGATTAATATTTTTACCAGGTAATTCCGCAACTAAAGGCTCAGGTTTGGCACCTCCAACCTGTCGACCATCTGCAGCAACAATATTAGCCCACGTATCTCCTAATTCTGCTGCATGAGTCTCATGACGAATCTTCGCCCACAAAGGTTGAGGAACTACATTACTCATTAACATGTCTATGTCAGCTAAATTCATAATACACGCTTCAACTGTCTGAGACAACTCCTTGTAATAACTGGCAGGATTCTTATGGGGGTCAGGTAAGGTCTGCTTAAGAGCCAAGACCTCTGCTCTCTTCCATGGAACATGTACCCATACTCGCTGAAAATGTGCCGGTACACCCTGAATACATTAGCAACAACTTCCTCTCTCCATACAGTGGGGACCTCTCTCATAGGATACTGCTTCACTTTCCTCCTAACAGAGGAATCAGGTTCATACAATGTCTGAGGCGGTAATCTAGACCTAAAAACAAGTATCGTCTCCACAGCATCTGTAACATCAGATTCCACTATCGTCCCTTAAGCAAACTCTGACTGAACATCAAGCACTTCCTGCAGAATCGGACCCAACTCATTATCTTCCCATTCCTGCCGCAGAAAAGCACACATCACATCAAAAACATACCTTTGCTTAGGCGGCTCCCACTGAAAGAAAACATCCATAACTGCTGGCAAATTATACCTGGAAGCATTTAAAATCCATCTACGAGCCAACAGATCCAACACCGCCCGCTCTTCGGAACTAGGAAACTGACTACGACTCTGCTTACGTTCCGATACAGGGGTCATACTTAGTGGCCCAAACAATGGAGACAACAGATTAGCAACAGTTTCTGTCATTCGTTTTCGAGCAGAAGGAGAAGAAGTAGGCGTAAAAACAGGAAAGTTAAAATCTTGAGACAAAGTAGGAACAAGAGCAGTAGGAGTCTGAGATGCAGAAGCAGAAGGCAAAGGAGTTTGAGGCAAAGCTGGAAGCAAAGCTTGCGACCCTAGAGTGGGTTGCGCAGTAGGAGGCAAAACCATCTGTGGAGCACCGGGTGGCTGAACAACAGCAGGAGGTTGAACAACAAAGGGTAGAACAACCGGGGGTAATGGAGGCGCAGTAGCACCCTGCACATAAGGGGGTGGCAATCTCAGTAAATGAGACATCAAAGGATCTTTTTCAAGGTCTTCAGTCACTTTCGGAGGAGAAGACGGCAAGGCCGGATAACATTTATCTATGGGCATGCAACGCTGTCTATCTAAAACTTCACACACTCGATCTTCCTCATCTGACTTAAACTGCCTAGCAGCTTGTAGTGCTGACATATTCTTATCTTTCCTATCTATCTTTGCTTGCTTAATTTCTCGCGGTTTGGCTTCCTTTCGCCAAAGGCAGAAAGAGTCAAACATTGCCAGCCGGGCTTTCTTCTTAAATAGCACAACTTCCAGATTATCTAAAATATTTAATTCGAAACTACCATGTTGGGGCCATCATAAAACACCATCTTTTTTTGTATAGCGGACCCATACTTCATTATAAGCAATGGGACCCACTCCGTGCTTTGAATAGAGCTCATAAGTCGGAGTTCCAACCGGAGGACTCAGACACGAATCCTCCAATCGGGAATCCCTGTTGCAACCACAACTAAACCATTTCCTAATTTTGCTAAGACCAGGCATCTTATAGCTCACTAATCTAGCTTCAAACTTCAAGGGGTTATCAACTATCGATACACTCGTAAATATAAGAGCCCCTCGGCTTCGATTTTTGCAAAAATCAAATCAAAACCAAGAACCAAAACAAAGTCGTGGGAGCGACCCACTTATACTTAACCAAATATCTGTCACGCCACCAGAAGACCGTCTATCGTCTTGCTTTACAAAGGATCAATCAAGGGTCCAAGACAGGGCGACAGTCAGGGCAGCAGTCCTTCGTAGCCGTTGGAAAGCGGGAAGCCTCGCAGAAAAGACCTTCGGTCCACGTCGACATGCAGGGGTCAATGAAGTGGCGGCCTTCCTCTAGAATTTCCTCACGTGGCTCCTCACGATCCTCGGGCTTGGACCGGTACCGCTGAAGTCGCCCCACGTTGGGCGCCAACTGAAGAACCGGGTTTTAGAACTCAGCGGCGCCAGGGACACGCCCAAAGTCTTCGGGTTCTCCTGCCTTGGCAAACAGAGACACGGAATACTTCTAGGTGGCGTCAGAGATCACATTTATTAGCTGCAGCTAGTAACAGTAATAACAGCAATACAACACGGTGTACAACTCAAGAAACTGTTCAATTTTCATAGAGCAAGACATCACCTTTTATACACAATATTCTCATTATAAATGTACACCCACTGCGCAAAATTCTGACCAATAGGACACATTTTCTAACTGAGTATCACATTAACAAAAACCCAATTTACAGTAACCCAACCCAAAAGTTAATTATTAGGACTGTCCCAAATTCAATCTTTGCAAGCCGGACAAATTTATAATTGAAAAGCACTACCCATGTAATGAAAAGCCGTAAGGAAAGAAACAATTCAGATGCTGATTAGGATAAGATATGTGCAAGGAAACTAAAGGTTAACGAGATCCTGAACATTGCTTGGCAATCTCAGACAACGATCAGCCAGAGAAATTGTCTTCGTGAAGGGTCAGTTTCAGGTGAAGAGGTCAGCGTCCTGCAGTTCACTCACAAGTCAGAAAAAGGCCTGTTTAATGCATACATGAACAATGAGGCCCATGCAACTTTGTTTGTTCGGTTACCTCCAACGGCCTACGTGAGGGCAACACAAAATGGCATTATGAACAACGCAAACAAAATGGAGTATGGTCCCGAAAACCACGGAACCTCATCACTTGAAACCCAGATAACAACTATAATCAGGGGCCTTAGTGAAATCCTAGCCAACCTCGCAGCACCCCAACAACCGCATCAACCTCCCTCTTCCCTCACTCAGACACAACAAAGACCACCCACTATCCTCCCCAAGAGATGAGTAGCTAACCCCCTCCCCAATCTATCACAGAGACCGAAAAGAACCAGAGACGCTATGTCTGAGAAAGATGTGTGGATATCGCCTCTTCGTACGACAACCATAGTGCTGTCACCCCCCGATTTAAAATCCAGATGATCACCGGACTAGGAAGAGACCAAGCACCCCCTAACTGACCGAGAACACCAACCACCCGCTCTAACATCCCTACGGCCCCCCTTACGAAGAAAACCAAAACAGAAATTACCCCCACGAACTGCATGCTCATAAACTGCAGATCGGCCACCAAACATGCCACAGAACTAGCAGAATCCATCCGCAGCCATGACATTGACATAGCATTCATCACCGAAACCTGGCTTAACGACTCCTCCCTTCCACTCCTAGACACTCTCGTCCCCACCGGCTTTACTATCACCAACAAAGTCAGAAAAGATCATAGAGGTGGAGGCTTAGTAATCATCCATAAAGACAATATGTCTGTGATGGAAACAGAATCATCCAACTACAACACCTTTGAGAGCCTAACTGTCAACATCAACACCGGCAACAAAAAACCTCTAACATGCCACCTTATCTATCACCCCCCAGGCAACTCCACTGCTTTCACTGAACACCTGTCCGACCTAATTGCCAACTGCTCCCTACGAGATGCAAACAACCTTATTCTGAGCGACCTCAACCTACACTGGAATGATGATAATAATCCGCTAATCCAAAACCTGATCGAGTTACTATGCAATACCAACCTCATGCAACACTAGAAACAACTTACAACAAAGGAGCAACCCTAGATGCCGTCATAGCCAATCAAGACACAGTGAAGATAAACCTCAACCTGCCCGTAGACTGGTCTGACCACCACCTAATCCTCTTCCACCTCACTCAGCCAGTCTCTATTCAACCCCCCACCCAGGAACAACCCAAATGGACCGGAAATCTCACTCAGATCAACATGACTGACCTGGAAGAAAAAGTCACCACTCTTCTCGCTTCCTCCTCGGATGATCTATCCACAACAGAACTCACTGATCACTACAACACATCCCTGTCATCCATTCTTGATCAGGTGGCCCCTCTGAAACTAAAAAAAAACCAGGAACATCCCATCCAGATCCTGGTTCAATACGGACATTAATAATGAAAGGAGACAACTTAGAGCCACAGAAAGACTCTGGAGAAACAACCCCTCCGCCGGCCTTCTCAAACAACTCAAAGTGGCTCGGAGAAATTACAAAAAACACATCCATAATGAAAAAACAACTTCTTCTGCTCCGCCCTGGACAATGCAAAAAACAGGCCCAACGAACTATTTAAAATCATCAAGCAACAAACAACTAAGCCCCCCGCACCCCTCACCCAGGCCTCCAAGGAACTCTGCAAAAACGTTGCCATTTTCTTCGAAGAAAAAATCACCAAGATTGAACTCTCGCTAGACACCAGCAAAGATCCCGCCAGCACTAGCCTGCCTCCAGCCACTATAGAAAGCACATGCCTACACTGCACAACTACTTGGAAGTCCTTCGCTCCCATCATGGAAGCCGAGATTATCAAGCTAATCCCTACTTCCAAACCCGCCTCTCACCTCCTGGACCCTATACCAACTCAACTGACCAAAAATCTCAAACTCTCCATAGCCCCTTTCTGGTGCAGAATCATCAACAGCTCCCTGCGATCCGGCACTATACCTGACTGCCTCAAAGTTGGCCAAGTCACGCCACTACTAACGAAAACAGGCCTTGACTGCATGGACCTAAACAACTCGATACCAGTCTCCAACCTCCCCCTCCTATCCAAAATCCTTGAGAAATGCGTCCTCTCACAACTGACTCAACAAATGGACAACATCAACCTTCTTGACCCCCACCAATCGGGATTCAGAAAAGGTTTCAGCACTGAGACGGCGATCCTCAATATCACAGATGACATCTACCAGTCACTAGACTCCGGTCAATGCTGCCTTCTCATTCTCCTTGACCTATCATCAGCCTTCGACACTGTAGATCACCAACTTCTCATCAAGGCCATACAAGAAAGGGTTGGCGCAGATGAAAAAGTCCTCCACTGGTTCACCTCTTTCCTCCAGAACCGCTTGCAAAAGATAAAAATCAAAAACTTTACCTCTGACCTTCACCCCGTCTGTAGAGGTGTAGTACCCCAAGGATCAGTTCTCTCACCACAACTGTTTAACATATACATGGAACCCCTCAGCACCATACTTAAAAAGGCGAATATCCCCTTCCACCTTTACGCCGATGACACCCAGATCTATCTAGAAACCTCCTCCCCAAACGACATCCTCAGACTTAACAACACTCTAAATGAAATTCAACGCTGGCTACCCCAAAATCACCTTCAACTCAATGAGGAAAAAACAGAGATCCTCCTCATCTCCAACAAAGAAGAGAACCCTCAAATCACAGAATGGCTTAAAGCTTTGGACGCTCTAAACGGTAATCTCACCCTGGCTAAATCCGTAAAATCCTTAGGAACCACCCTAGACTCCAAACCGGACATGACCAACCACATCAAAAACTCTGCAAAGACAGCCTTTCTCAACCTAAAGCTTCTATACAAAATCAAACCATTCATCCCTACTAAAGATCTCAAACAAGCCACCCAATTGCTGGTGCTATCCAGGCTCGATTATGGTCACTGGAATCAGGAAATATGACCACATTTCACCAGCACTAAGAGAACTAAAATGGCTCCCTGTTGAACAGCGAGCTAATTTCAGAATGGCATGCCTCACGCACAAAGCCCTCCACACTGGAAAACCAGACTATCTGGCCGCCAAACTCAAGAGGGCCGGTCAGACAAGAAACCTCAGGAGCTCGAACTCCCTCTCTCTCATCCCCTTGAGAACAAGCAAACCCAAAACTGCTGCAAGGTCATTTGCTGGAACTGCCCCAAAAATCTGGAACTCCATCCCAGCAGATATCAGAACTATCCCTTCCTTCACTAAATTCAAAAAACACCTTAAAACCCCCCACATTGAGCTATGGATCAATAAGGGTATATTCTTCCCGCATCAACTGTTCAGAGATTCTTACCCCCTCTCCTTTAAAGAACTCCAAGCCAAATGTGGCGTAGACTCGATGGAGTTTTACAACTTTTGGAACTTTTTGAACATTAAAACAGCGCTCTCCAAAGCAAAATTATCCACAAAGCCTTCCACACTCCCGAGCTATCTAGCTAGTCACAACAAGCTGGGCCACCAGGTCTCCAAGCTTTACAAACTCCTATGGCCACAACAATCCAATCTCAATAAAGATCTTATACAGTTCTGGGAATCTCACTCCTCGCTACCAATTTCAGACTTGGATTGGTCCAAAACCTGGGAATCAACCAGGATGCTGCGTATGTTGTCTGTGGCAGCAATGAGAGCTGTTTCAGTACTGTGGTTGTTCGGAATCCTGATTACAAGTTATCTAATAGTCTGTGGCATTCTAGGTGGTCAGAGAGTTTTTCTGTTGATGGTCTCGATGACTTTGGCTGGGAAGGGGAGCAGCAAGAG
This sequence comes from Lissotriton helveticus, assembly GCF_964261635.1. Taxonomy (NCBI): domain Eukaryota; kingdom Metazoa; phylum Chordata; class Amphibia; order Caudata; family Salamandridae; genus Lissotriton; species Lissotriton helveticus. The sequence continues at coordinate 1,984,914,654 of NC_136065.1, forward strand.
GGGTTGGTAGTTGCAGAGTATTGACGTTTTCAGGAGGGGTAAATTCTGTGTATTTCCAGCTATTCTGTGTATTTCCAGCTATCTGAGAAGGTATTTATTTATTTATTATTATTTTTACAAATTGAGCACCACATAGTCCTACATATGAGGGGAGATCTCTGCACAGAAAAAATAGGAGAGAGAAAGGAAGAGGTCTCTGACCTTATGTTTGTGGATTAATCCAAATAGGGTTATCTGTACACAGATAACCCTATATGTGCCAAAAAACGATAGGCACATTAACACATCAAACATTCCTTTTAAAAAACATAAAAACAATACATTTAAGACACTTTAATCGCAATAACACACAACATAGGCCCTGGGCCTACTTGAGGATCACGGCAGATTGTCAAGCTCACTGAGTTATGCCTATCTAAAGGTTACAAATGCCCCAACTCTGCTCTTTACCATTCCCTGTCTCTGCAGTTTTTCTCTTATAACCCCAATCCTCATCCTCATGATGTGCCTAGTCCTCGCTGACCAGTGACCCTTTCGGAATCAAAGAACCCTTTTGAAGTGCACAAGAGAGCCTGTCTCTATCTTCATGCAGTGTGTGGGTGTCTTCTCCAGCTCTCAGGAATGTGTCAATCTATAAATATGTCTGAGATAGCTCTTTCACCTTAACATGCCTTTCCAAGGTCCTGGGTTTCCAATATGGAACCCAAAGGCCTCTATGTACAGTACCAAATGTAGGTACACATACATCACAGCACACTTACGCAAATACACGCACACTGCACAGCTCTACACATTAACATGATGTAGACCAAGGATAGGTTATGCACACAGCCTCAGAACTTTATAGGAGTGGGACCACCATGGCCAACAAAGTGATGTGGCCCATTTCACACCTTGGATCAGACATCTGTCCTCAACCCAAAGAAAACTCTGCCCATAAGGACAGCAACCAACAGAGGCCATTGACAGCTTTCGGGGTCAAGAGCCAGGCCCGAGCCATGGACTGACAGGTGGAAGCTCCAAGCAGGGACATGGGGTAGACCTCTCTGCCAGCCTTGGGACTAGCAAGGAGTTTCTGATGGACTCCTGAGGGTTCTCTGACCTATGAGGTTTCTCAGAGTGGGAGGCAATGGCCCTGGCTGTTGGGCACCCTACTTCCACTCTATCTCCCACCAGTTTCAGAGTGATATCCTGCGATTGGACACTCAGTTCTGAAGCTGAACAGGGGGTGGGGTGGGGTTGAGTGCTCCCTCACCCTGCACCGTCATCAGGGCTCCTGTACCCTCTGCTTGCGAGCAGTGTTCAATTGGTTTATTGGAGGCTTCAAGCAGTCACTGAGGTGGTGGCAGGCGCCTTTTGTTTCCTTTCTGTGCCCGTCGCTGCCAGTGCACACGAGGGGCACCGGCCTTGTCAATGCCTGATCACTCAGTGCTGTCACACTTTCACACAACAGCAGATCCACATCTAACAGCAGCATGTAAGGAAGATCTAGTCTGCTCCAATTCCACAATGCTGTAGGCAGCATATATGGTGCATGGTTTCCCCTCCCTCTGGTCGTCCACACCCCAGCCTCCTGGGCATACAGCCTAGGCTGCTTGATAATAAGGTCAACATGATGTCTGTTCATCTGAATGATGCGAAGGTGCCACAGTCCAGTCCAGCAGAGTGCACTGTTAACAGCAGCACCGCCAGCCGGCCTGCATTTAGTCATCTGCCACCGGCTGAGGGCACTGTGACTGGGGCAATGTCACTGTTGAATCTGTCCTGTGATTTATGAGATAGCCCAATAATGCACCATTTCCCCAGACTGTCGTAGAGCAGAAAGCAACTGAGGGAAAAGTCAGCCTCTATCTGGCAGCGCCCAACTAGAAATTCCATGTTTGCAGCTGCTCGCCCGATGCCAACATGCAGTTGATACTGTCCTTAGGTATGGAGTCTATTTCTGGTTACAATCTTACCGCCATCAGAGAATGACGTAGAAATGTGTGGGGCTGGTGGTTAATTAACCATATTTCACTTTAAAATAACATATCAGATTTGTGTGATTTCCCATTTATGAGCTGTGTGAGAACTAGAATTCAATAGTGACTGACTCCAGGGGCCACTTTGTCTTACCCTGTTAATATATAGGAACTATGCCTTCAGCAGTCCTGCCCAACATCAAGAACCACAGAAGGAGTTTCTGCAACCGGCTTCTCGGAGTACAGCAGTGGTGCTCAAAACAGCCTGCAGCGCTGCATTCAGAGGAGGACCTTCCAAGCCTAGACCAGTCCTGTCGGCCGACGCCTCAGCCTTGAACCCACCTAGCACACAGTCTGTGGCCTCCAGCATGGTCCCACTTTAAAGACACCCTCTGCTGGCTCAGCCTGGCAGACACTTCTTTGAACAGAGGAGTCCAGCAGATCACTGGGAACTAGGGGGCATATTATCAAGACACGCAATAAAATTATCGCTGCTTTAGTGACAGAAAACTGCCGCTAAAACGGCGGTAATGGGCTTGATAATATGCTCTACGGCATTCCAATTGGAGCCCATGTTAGATGTGCAGGACATCTAACCTGAGCTTCAATTGGAATACCATACAGCATATTATCAAGCCCATTATCGCCGTTTTAGCGACAGTTTTCTGCTGCTAAAGCGGCGATAATTTTATCGCCTGTCTTGATAATATGCCCCTTAGTGGGCTGGGGCAGTGTCAGAGTGTGGGATGAATGTATGTGTGTGGGGGAAACATCCGTTACAACGCGGATGTTTCCCCGCGGTGCTGTTACGACGCGTCCGTAACAACGCAAGTCGTTACCACGACTTGCGCTGGAGGGCGCTAGAAGATTAAAAATAGTAAATTTACTATTCCAACACCTTCCCTAGTGTCCACGGGGACTGGTGTTAGAATAGTAAATTATACTATTCGACATCCGCGCCCCCAACGCAAGTCGTGGTAACGACTTGCGTTGTAAGGGACGCGTTGTAACAGCACGCGTTGTGACGGTACGTGTTGTACCATCATACATCCGTGTGTGGGGATCGCATTCGTTTTTCAAAAATTTGAACAGCTGAATCGATATGTGTGCTATGCCAGATTAACGCCTGCTAGCGTTGGATACAAATGTAAGTGGCCTAGTTCCAAAGGGCAGCTAGGACTGTGACCTGCAGCTACTATTAGTGGTGTTCCTTTTAAAACATTTTAATCATGTATACAAGGAATTTTTAAACATTAATCTTTAAATCAGTTATACGTTTGCATTTTTTCACATTTACATTTTTTTCATTATATTACTTCAAATTTCCAACATAATGTGCAAAACATTTACAGAGCAAAAATACAATCACATCATGACCCAATGCATTTCGGAACAAATGTTCCTTCGTCAGGGGTTCTGTGGAATAAAGAAAAGAATGTATAAAGGGAACGAAATATGACGATGCCTTTTATATGTAGTTAGCCAAAATTATTTCTGTGATAATTTATTGGTTCTATTATAGGATCAGGTTGGTGAAACCACATTTTATATAGTCTTACCCTTTTTGATGAGTATGGAGTACGCTAATACACGTAATGTCAAACGATTAACCATGCGCATCTGTAAATAGATATATTTTTGTTTTTAAAAACAAATATTATATGAACACTTGGTCATAAAGAATATCCTGTGTGGGATGAGGCAAAGATGTGGCTAAAGATGTTGGCCTTTCACCTTCAGGTAACTGCATATAAACTAACGCTGCATACATGGAGTAATGTAGTTGTACTGCCTTCAAAAACTTGCAGGTCGATTTATGAGCAAGTTTGCATTGCTCTTGCACCATGCAACATGGTGCAAGAGTGAAGCAAACTTTACTTGTGATTTAGGAAGCCATGCAAGGCCACTTTGCGTGGCCCTGAGTGGCTCCATAAATCTGGAGTAAGGCAACGCAGCACAAATCACTGTCCTCGGAAGGCATTCTATGGGTAGTGTGTGGGTGTTCCCATGCAACTCCCATGGTTTTTTACACATTCACATATTCACCAGAACTGGTAGACCTGTGAATGCGCCAAAAAGATGCACCTTCTCAGGTGAGATGTAACGAGGAGAAATATCTTTATTTCTTCTTGTTACTTCCTCTTTCTATGAGTACTGCATTTTGCATTACTCATAGAAAGAGGAATAGCTCAGAATTATTTTGTGCAGGAACGTGTCCCTTCCTGCACAAAAGCAATCATTCATGTAACACAGGCACTCTTGCACCATAGTGCAAGGGTGCTTGCATTGTCGCTAAGCTGCCAAAAGTCCACCAGTGCACGAGAAACTGCAGGATTGCACCTATTGCCTTAAATATGGTGCATTCCTGCCCTTTCCCTGTGCACTGCATGTTGGTTGCTCTCGTAAATAGGCCTCTTATTGTTAAATATCATGGGGCCACAACTGTTTTACAGTGTGATTATCCTTGAAAGGGGCATTACAGGAGCGTCCCCTGCTTATCGTCCCCAAATTTAGGTTGGCGACTAAGGGAGGTAAATCCCTAGCTGCAATCGGCGCAAAAGCATGGAATAAATTACCTCAACACCTTCGTGAAGCCACTAGGGGGCAAAGTTTCAGAAAAATGTTGAAAACAAGGATCTACTCACTGTCTGACACAGGATGCAAAACTTTAATTTGATCCTTTTCTACATCCAGGACTGTCCAGCTATTGACATCTGCTTGACATAGGGAGTCACAGCGCCAAGATGCTCCTTGGAGTGGTAGTGCGCTATAAAAGTATCCAATCACATCACATCACACATCACACCTTCCATTCATTGCTCATATTCGGATAGTTATCTCTTTCCATGGACTTCATTGTGTCGGTTTACCTGAAATTGTTACTCTAAGTGTTACACATTAGGTTGTTGAATGTCACTCATAAGTACAAGGAAACCAAGAAAATTTAACAGATATTCAATCTAAAAAATTGGCATCTATAATCCTAGTCACAAGTGGCAGATTCTTTGATGCCACTGCCATAATCTGTAAAACCAGGGAAAATCTGATTACAGACATGCTCCCATTGCGCAGCCCTCCTGGAGATTGTTTTTCAAAACTTTCAGAAACGATTCCAGATAAAAGCACCAGATGGCAGTATAATCCCACACAAACACACACCAAAGAAGGCTAGATAAGCAAGTTTGACATAAACACAAGTGAAAAGGCACACACGGGAGAGAAAGAAAAGGAATAAACCAAGCGAAAAGGTCAACAAGCATTTACAATGCAATGGTCTCGGCATTATTAAAGGTAGAGCTATTGACATTGTTCATGACTTTTTTTTTTTAAAATCATAAATAAATGGCATTGTCATTAGCTTAATCGTTAAATAAATGGCATTGTCATTTACAATGCCAATAGCTTAATCGCTTGCAAATGCATGACATATTGCATTTACTACCACACAGAGCCACCCACACAAAGCCACCCACACACACAGAGCCACCCACACAGTCATTCACACAGAGCCACCTACACAGAGCCACCCTCACACAGACAGAGCCACCCACACATAGAGCCACCTACAAAAATAGCTATCCACACATAGAGCCACCTATAAAAAAAGCTATCCACACAGAGCCACACACGCACCCAGAGCCCCACACACCCACCCAGAGCCCCACACACACCCAGAGCCCCCCACACACACCCAGAGCCCCCCACACACACCCAGAGCCCCACACACACACAGAGAGACCCACACACACCCCAGAGCCCCACACACACACACCCAGAGCCCCACACACACCCCCAGAGCCCCACACACACACCCAGAGCCCCACACACACCCCAGAGCCACACACACACACACCCAGAGCCCCCCACACACCCCCAGAGCCACATACACACACAGGAGAGCAAGCACAGCGAGGGGGCAGTGAAGCAAGCACAGCGAGGGGGCAGGGAAGCAAGCACAGCGAGGGGGCAGGGAAGCAAGCACAGCGAGGGGGCAGGGACTGACCTGTGTGCGTCCTCAGATGAGCCTTCAGGTGTGAGGATTTGCTGTACACCTTGCCACAGCCTGGGTTGGGGCACTTGTGCTTCTTCTGGGGCATCTCCGGGTCGCTACGGTCCCTCCTATGCTTGGTGTTGAGTCCTTCTGGGTGCCCTGCGCCGGTCACGGGGAGGTCGCATCTGTCCGCCGGGCTCTCCTCCCCCCGCCAGACCGGGGCTGTGCTGGTTCAGGTCTGCCAGGCCACGTCCAGCAGGGAGGCAGTGTCCCCAGCAGCCTCTCCCGAGGGCAGGGCGAAAAATTCAAGTTTAGAGACTGGCAAATGGGAAAAGAAGGCATTGAAGTTTGAGAGGGGTGGAAAAAGAGAATCATGACCTCCTGGTGAGCGGGAGCAGGACACGCAAGAGCTGCTCACTGCGGAGACCGAGGGCATTGCAGGAAGGAAGAGCACGAAAGGCAACGGGAGGAGAAGGACGTGCTTATGAGAGCACAACAAGGGAAGAGAGTTATGGGAACAGAAGAGAGACGAGCCTGACAGGAGGCCTGAGACTGCGGCACAAACACAGGAAGAGCGTCTAGCAGCCTCCTTTCCTCGGAGTCTGCCAGTGGCATCGGAGTCAAGCGATAGAGAGGGCTGTGGAAAGTTCCCGCCGGAGAGAGCTCTGCGTTCCTTGCATGGCCCTGCAGGGCTGGAAGAAGTGACTGCGGCCCGCGGCTTATCTGGCCAGCATCGTCCGGGTTTACCCGTAGCTAGGCTTTCCCCATGTACGCCGCCGCGGATGTGACGTTACTTGGCAAGTGCTTCATGACGTGGGGTGCCAATCTAGGATGCCTGAGAGGTTGACTCTTTCGCATCATTCAGCATTGTCACCCAAAGGACCATAGGAGCAGCTGCAGTCCCTGTTGCACCTCCTGCACCCCCCGCAGGGCTGGAGAGGAATAGCCGAAGTCCCAGTGTCATTGCACGACTGAGGAGCTCTGTGAGGTGGAGAGGATGCGGCGTAGCGGCCAGAGCTGCCCGCTTTGGCGCCGGGGAACCGGGTTCGAGTCTCGGCGTCGGCTCAACACCCTTTGATTCCGGGCAAATCACTTTCATCTCCCTCCTGCCGTCCAAACACGAATGTGTCATAAGTAACATAACTGGTGTTAACGTAAAGCACCCCAATACTTTCGGGTCGAGATCGCGCTATATGTAAAAATAACTCACACAAGAGCTTTCACTATTTTGTTCGTGCAACAGTGGGGGCTGCCAGATTCACAGCTGGAGATGCCGTAAACTGGGTTGGTGGAAAGGAACTCCGGTCCAGTTTAGCAGGTGAAACGTTTCGAGTAGGGATAATCAGCAAGAATGGGTGCCTGTAAGGATGACATAAAGACCAGCATGAGAACGGTAAAGACTGTAAGGAAATATAATGTATCTGGGGAGGTCATCAACTATTTATGGAATACCAGGCGGACTACCTAACAACTTAGCAAGGGTGAAGAAAGCGGAACACCAAGTTAAGGCCTACGAGGGAAGTGACGGAAAGGCATGTATTCGGATAAATTGAGAGTTGAACACTACCGGCGAGGAACTCAATACCTGGGAGTAGTAGAAAAGTCAATGGGGCTGAAGGCTAGGGCAAGGGTCATTTATAAGATAAAGGGCCCACACCCTCCCCGGCTATCCCTCCTTCTTCCGGTCTAGGCCGCTTGTGCTCACCCCGCCTGGCGCAGCTCTTACGTGTCCCGGTGGCGGCGCTCGGAGAGGCTGGGGCTCGCAGATGTCTTGTTGTGGTCTCAGGGGGGCTGGGTGTTCCTCTTGGGCCCCGGCAGAACTCTGGGCCGCCGACAGTCCCTTCTGCCACCGTCACTGCCCACACACAAACAGGGCTCTCCGCGCTTGCGCAAGCCCGCTCGTGGCGCTCTGGGAAGTGTAGTCCGATGGCTCCACTACCATCGTTTGGCAAAAGAACAGTGCAAAGGCATAGAAAAACAAGCCAACTCACCTGTACACTCCGCTCCACACCGGCTCCCGCGTCCTCATCCTCCGGGGAGGGGGCAGCATGGCGGGCTGCTGGGGGGGTGGCGCTGACTGACAAAGAGTCAGCCCGAATAAGCCGGGAACACTGCTAGGGTTTTCTTCGGGTTAGCCATGGGTGGGGGTTCGTGAGGGGTCTGTCCACGGCTATAAAAATACAGGGCAGCCCAACGGGGTGCGCGGCCAGCCTGGGACTATGCAAACCAAAAATAAACAAAATAAACAAAATGACTGCCAAAGCTCCGAAAATTTTCGGAATCGGGGGTGTGTTTTGGCATTCTGAGTGACGGATGACGTCACAGTCGAAAGAACGCAAAAAAACACGCCCCTGAATCCGAAAGAGACGGGGCTTTGTTGGAGTGACTCCCTTCTCCTCCAATGGCTGGCCTCCGTTTAGCAAGCCAGCCAATGGAGGAGAATGGAGGAGAGAGGCGGGTTCAAGCCCCCATACTCCAAATCATTAAATCTCCCCCGGAAACTGCACAAGCGCAGCCTACGGTCCTCGACCTAAAAAAGAGAGAGAGACTCAAAACTGCTGTCACTGTCTCTTCAGATAGAGCAAAATACCCTGCATCACTTACATGATCGCTGGTGCCTCCGCCCAAACACAGACTCTGTCCCAAATCGCTTACACGAGCATGTGAACCCGTAGATAGGAAACACAGCAGGAGAACTTAGTAAATGCACATAAGAAAAACGCACCAGAGAAGAATAGCTAAGAACCACCGAAATAAACACGAGTGGGAAAAGCACACTTGGGGGCAAAAAGGTGAGACAAAATGTCAAATGAAAAAAAGAAAAACCAAGAGAGACAAACGGTCAAATAAAAAAGAAAATACAAATCGGAATAAGACACAAGAGAAGGAATATGCTGGGAGGAAGAAAGAAAACAGTACCCCAATCACAGCATGAGCAGTGGAAGGACATTAATCAACACAAATCAATTAGTACTTGGTTCATGCACCAAACGAAAGAAGAAGTGAAGCCAGTACGCACTTGCCAATTAGGAAGTAGCAAATAAGAGTGCCAATGAAGCCAACGAATGGGAAGCAATGAGTGGGCACCAAACCTCTTGCTGTACACAATGGGGCATATTCTCAAGGACTTATTGCCGAGTTTTAACAGTACTTTATCGCACCATTCACAAGCTGGTGTTCACAGCCCATATCACCAGTTTACCTGCGATAGCATCCGCAAAAAACATCGCCACAGATGACCCTGGCAACTGTTGCTAATGAGATGTTGAATAGGCATTCCCGTGCTAAAAGCAGCGACAACACCACTCTGCAGCATTCTCAGCAACCAGCCAGTTCAGCGATAAGGACCTAAAACATGCGCTAAGCCGCATTAGCAGCAGGAAACTAACACATGCTCAGTAGCGGCCCGTATAGGGCGTGCTGCCGGGCGCTGACGTGGGGCGTGGGAGGGGCAGGATGGGGCGTAGTAAAATGTGGAATATGGATGATTTCAGGTAAGTAAACAAACAAATATATGAAAAAAATGTTGTTGTGTACACTGCATCGCCAAATGTGCTGCAGCACGCACAACGAAATCCGTTTTTTTTTACTTACCTGAAAAAAGCCGTATTCCACAATTTACTACCCCCCACTCTGCCCCTCCCCCACCCCACATCAGCACTCGGCAGCACGCCCTATACGGGCCGCTACTGCACCTGCTCTGACCTGATGTAAAGTCGGATGACAGCCTGCATCACACAAGGGAGTCCAGCCCAGAGCCACACCTGAAGGGCAACAGATGCCATGGATTCAACAATCATGCAGCTGGGAGCCACAACATTTACTGCCACCACCCCCAGGAGCCCCTCTCCCCAGGGGGAGCGAGAGAAAGATGGGCAGAGAGGGGGAGGGAGACAAAGATAACAGAAGAGATGGATGGGGAGAGAGAGTGCCCACGCTGCGGACCCAGGCCTCACTGCTCACCTTCTGACACCGGTATGTCTCCAACCACGTGCCGGTATGTAGTGCTGTTCACCAGGTCCCGCATCTGAAGCAGACCCCAGATACATGAATGGCAAAGTACATACAATTGCAAATGACATCATCGCCTGTCGGCCCTGCGCAACCAGGCAGTTGCACGCCAGCCCCTCGCGTCACCCATCGGTGCATGCCCGCCCCAGCGCACCCAGGCATTACTGTTCACCCTCTGCCACCGGCGTGTCGCAATGAGGGCCCACCACGTGCCGGTGCAAACCCAAGCCCGGGGCCCGCAGACATGACACCCTCCACATCATGCAGCCCCACTCCGCGGGCCACCATTTATCACATTTGATTTTGGGTCTTGATTTTGCCATGGCAGAGGACATATCAGTGTACCGGGCATCATCGCAGGCTGCACACCCGCTCAGCCCTTGCGGTGCCACTAACTCTGTGATTCAGGAGGCGACACCACGTGGCGGCTGGCCCGGGCTGCCCGCTGGCTCTGGCCTACACTGCGGCCCAGCAGGGCACACAAATCCTGAGCAGTCTGGAGCATCATCGCAGGCTGCACACCCGCTCAGCACTTAAGGGGCCCCTACCTCAGTGCACCGAAAGTCACCATCCTGTGGCGGTGTGCCTGTGTCGGACGCAGTATATCCGGTGCCACCAAGTCTGTGCCCCGCAAGTCATGGATCCTGTTTGATTGGGTATCGTGGTGCGGACGCCATCATGTCACCTCCTGGCCGGGGGAATGTGATGTTGCAGGGCCCTAGGCCCTCAGGCTCACATGTAAACCACACGGATACACCCAGATGGAGAGTGGAAATGGAGTCAAACACGTGCGCCTAGGCCTTTTTATTGGCTGGGTCACATGTCCTGTGTCGCGTGTGCTGGATGGGTGTGGTGTGGGTGTATACCAGCCGTGAGAGAGTGGCTATGGCATGTGTCTCCTGCACTGTGTGGCAGTGACACCTCAGGGGACGGAGGTGGAATGCCTGCTACACTGTGTGGCACTGACACTTCAGGGGGCGGAGATGTGGATGTAGTGGTAGCAGCAGCATGCATCAGCACCAGCCCTTGTGCCAGCAATGCCATGAGGAAGGTTTTGAGGTCATTGAGCAACCCAGCTACCACTCATTGGTGTGCAGCTGTGGCAGCTGCTCTTTCCGCATTCGCCTGCTCCATGGTCTCCATTCACCTCCACATGTTTCCCAACTCCCATGTGACATCGCTGGAGCCACCCTGACTGGACAGTTATTCGATTCTCTGAGTCAGGGCTCCAGCGATGTCATCCACGGTCCATTGGAGAGCATGGAGCGGACCTTGGGTATCTGTTATGGACTTTGAGTGGTCCTTGATGGGACCCATGTATGGCATCTGGGTCGATGCCCACATACACCTGTTCAGCCAGCTGCTCCTGGTGCCCCAACACACGGCATTGGAAGGCCATGTGTTCTTCGTGGGGGTCCTGGGAGGCAGCCGTGTTGGTGGGTGATGCCTGCTGTGTGGTCTGTGCAGGGGGCGGGGGTCTCCTCGTAGCTGCTGGGCTGCCCAGCTCCTGGAAATGGGCTGCATATGCTCTCCACGAGCTGTTGGAGGGTGTTAGAGTCGAATGTGTGGTGGTCCTCTTCGTCATCAGAGAAGAGAGGGTCGGGCTGCTCCGCAGGAGGTATTGATTCTCCCTCTGCAATGTGAAGAGGAGATGCAGTTTAACAATGTGTCCACATGTATGTTGTTGCATTGTACATGTTTTCATACAGACTGCATGACTGTGTACATTGTGTCTGTTTGGGAGGGGGTGCCTATTTGATGGGGGACGGTGGACATTTCGACAACAGACGTGTGTGTGTACTTGTACATCATCAACTCACATTTCCCTGCAATGCCAAATGTGATTGGCCAGTGTCAACACCTAAGCGGCACCAGTTGTGTCCTGTGTTCTGCTGTGGACGTGTTGCGGTTTGTACCACATTGTTATCAGTGTAGATGTGCTCTGCATGTTATGTGTGTGTGCAGCATTTTGGGGGAGTCGCCCATGCAGCTCTGATTTTGCTGCCCCTTCTCCCTTTCATGTGGTGTGCCTTTGACTTCTGTGCTTGTACAGTCATGAGATGTTGCATACTTGGGTACATTGGTCTCTTGGGGGGAGTTGGGGGTCTGGGGCATGGTTTGTCCGCAGATGTGCTCTACTTAATTGTGCTTGTGTGCCATCGTGCCCATCTCCCCCGTCCCCCCAGTCCCTGGTCGTTACTCACCCTGGTGCTATTGTGTCTGGTCATGTTGAGCAGTGTCCGGTCCCCCAACTCCTGCCACCATCTCCCCCCTGATGACTGTGGACACCATTTCCTCCATCTCGTCCAGCTCCTCTTGAGGCGCAGGACTCCCACCTCCAGTCTGCATTGCTGCTTCCCGGTTGTTGGCGGGTTTCCGCTTGGTTTTGCGTTTGACATCATTCCAGCGCCTCTTGACCTCTTCCATTGTCCTCTTCAGCACTCCCACTGCATTCACCTTGTCCACGATGGACTGCCATAGTCCATTTTTGGTTGTCAATGACACGGTGGAGGTGACAAACAGTTGTTGATGCTATTCTACCACCTCCGTTATCAGTATCTATTTTCCTGCGGACTGAACCGCTTCTTCCTACTTTTATTCTCCTTGGCCTTCCCTGACCCAGAGGTCCCAGGCTGGTCCTCGGGGGGGGGCTTGTGGGGTTCTGGTTCTCCTCTGTGCTTCGCTGTTGTTTGGCATTTGTTTGTCTGTTTTGTTTCTACTTTTATGGTGATACATGTGAATTGCAGGCCAGTCGCTGGTTTTCGCAGATTTTTCTATCGCGATTGGCCTCATCGCAGCTTTTTTTTTTGCGTTTGTGTTTTGCCATTTTGCGGCACGGCATTGAGTTTACCGCGGTCATTTGAGGCGTTATCTGGAGACTATCACATGGTAGCACAGTGTTGTGAATACTTGGTTAACACGGCGTAATTTTACCGCAATTGACTGCAATGTTGAAGGTTGTGTTAAGTTACTTTTGCGATGGTTATCACACGTTCTTGAGAATATACCCCAATATCGCCTGCAAGCAACAGTGCAAGCGCCATCACAGACGAGACCTGAATAAGATGGCCTATCTGCCCAACCCCAACATTCTTTGTTCTGTTTCAATGTAGAGAGAAGACCCCAGTAACAGCACCTGATTAACCAGACAGCCAACACGCGAACTCAAAATGCCCCCTTTCCTGTGGCTCATTGCCATGGAAGTATGACTCATCTGAAAAGAAATGCACTTTATCAGGATTGGTTGCCACCTAATGTTTTGAGCTAACCTTGGATCTAAGTAGGCATGTACCTGTGCACCAACTGTGCCAGTTCTGGATATAAGCTCAACAAATTGGCGAATCCAGTGTCCATTGTTTACTTTAAGTAACACTGCCTTCCTCTTCGCAGAAAACGAGAACTAGTGGCAGGTTTATTGGCTGTTTTTGTTTAAAGGATAAGGTCTAAACCCCCATGGCTGGAGAATAGGCTTTTTTGTTCCTACACGGGACAAGGAGTTGGACAGCCTGCAAGTAGACGACCTATCTTACTCAGGTGAGAGCCCACGATCAGCATGTGGAATATTGTCAGAAGGAGATCGGAGAGACTGACTCTAGCCACATTCTGCAGGGAGGGCCTCTTCGTGTTTTATTAAGCCAATGTTCCATTGCTATGGATCCTTTCTTCAAGTGGTGGTGAATTCAGTGACAAATTTGTAAAAATATAAGTATCAGGGCTCTCGTCAGGAGGCCACTGCAGCTTGCACCACACATTGCCCCTGCCGTGCTGCCAATGATAGTAACAACACAACTACTAACCATCACACTTCTACAAGTGTAACAATTCAAAGCGTGAACCAATTTTAGGAACATCACATGTGCTAAAAATAACACAGGGACAAAATACAGCTTTGTCTAACACCTGCACTGACTTGAATAGGGAGTGTTTGATCTCCATATTGAGTACAATGAACTCTCATAAGGTTATCTCAGTGTAGGCTATTTAAAATATGCAATAAAGGGGGATCAACCCCTGCCCGACCCATGATGTCCCAGAGTATGCCTCTGTCCACTAAGGCAAAGGCAAAGGCACAGGAGAGGTCCATAAAAGCCATGTGTAAGATCCCTCTCCTGGCCTTGACATATTTACCTAAGATCAGAGACAGATTTAAGGCTTGCCCTGTAGTGCCCACGCCCATGCAAAACTCATATTGAACTTCTGAAAAGAAGGATTTTTCTGTCACCCAATCTTCTAATTTTGCCAAGATTACCCTACTGAGGCGTCTAACAACGAAATAGGCCGGTAGTTTGAGGGAGAATTGCTTTCTCCTTTTTAGGTCTCGCCTAGTGTTGCAGCCCATGCGCTGAACGCTCTGCAAGACCTCTTGTAATAGAGGAGATTTTGGAAGTGGAGTGGAAGCTCCGCCCATGCTTTTCATTGGCGCGCGTCATCCTTTATGGTAAAGCTCACTTTCTATTTGAAGTGAGGCTTGTTTGTTCCCTCCCTGTCTCCTTTTCAGCTTGCCCACCCGGACTGGATCGTTTGCTCGCAGCATGACATGGCGTCTCTTAATTTGCCGCCAAGCACTTTTTTAATGTATTACAACAATGGCAACGCACTGCAGAGGAGTCCTCTGTTCTGCGCACTGCTTTCGCAAGGGCGCTCGCACTTAGCCTGGCACTGAATAACATGAGTGCCAAATGATACCCGGAGGCCATACCAGGCAATACTTTGTAACCCTTACCCAAGAGCTGAAGCAAAAACGAATGCTGCTGTCTGACTTATCGATTTAAAAAGCAGTTCTCAGACCTGCTTAGTTCTGCTAACCAATCCACTTAGCACGAGTCCCTCTGTCCTCAATATTTTTATCTGGACTCTCGGCAGCCATTATGTCAAAATAATGGCTGCCATGCCATCTCCTGCACGGTCTTCTAGAGCGTCTCGCGCGCACATAATGTGTAGGGACAGTGAAGGCAGCGCTGTGCGAGGCGGAGTGCAGCGTACGGCTGCACCTCTCCCGAAGACTGCTACATTCAGCCTGCCTCACTCCCACAAGTGACTACCGCCGGCCGCCCCCTCCCCCAGGAGGCTGGAACATTCAGCTCCCTCGCACAGTCATCCCCACCCTCGCTATGGAGTTGACTCAGTCAGCTTGTCTCACTCTCATAGGTGACTACCACAATCAGCAGCCCCCCACCTATGTAATATAGGGTGGAATGAACTTACACAATCGGCACCAATTTCCCACACGCAACAGCAACCACACTGGTTACTACTCAAATCTGCACCAATTTCTCACCCCACGTGATTGCAGCTCCACAGAATACTGTCAGATTAAGCGCCAAGTTTCTCACCCCCGGGCCCCCCTCATTCCCTCAAAACTGCACCTCAACACGGGGCTATTTCTACAGCAAGCAATCCTCCAGCACCACGGTGACTGGCTCAATCAGCGCATCTTCCCCGCAGCACCCTCTCCACATAACTCCAACATCAGTCACCTCCCTCATTCCCCAAAAGCGACACACATGGGACTGCCGCATTCAGCCCCTTTTGTCCCAAACGTACGCCCCGGCACTGGCAACCGCAGCAGTCAGCATCTCTTCCTCACTCCCAGGGCACTACATGCCCAGACTGCCCGAGGTTGCGCCCCTTTCTCACGCCATGGGGACATTCAGCCGCACTGCCAGAATCAGCTGGCTGGAAGATAGCTGGAGGCAGCTGCGAGGGGAGACACCCCCTTCCCAAACCGTACTACTCTGGAGGGGGTTAAGGAGGTGTGCCTGAAATGCTGCACAGCTTCTCCTGCTGAAAGTCCCTTTATCTCCCCACAGAAGCCCAGGTTATGCTCTCGCCCTGTGAAGGAGTGATGCGACTTCAATCAGAGAAAGCCAAAAAAAAGGCATAGTGAGGACAGGAATGCAGAGTGCGACGAGTGATGTCAGAGAGGGCCGCTCTGTATCTCAAGCCAACCCTGATGGAGGTTGATGCACGCTGCAGACACTGGCGTTTTGGTTAAAATTCACGATCATTTTCCTTCAACCTCACAGTTTATTGGCAGGTGTAACCAACCCGCCCCTTTGCCACTGTACACAGAGTGTGCATTTATTGTTAGAACTGGAGCCGTTGCTGTTGTGCTCACATACAGGCGTAATTTCTTTGTAATAATGCAAAAGAACCATGGGTGGGGAGCCAAGCGCAACTATTGGCGAAGTAAGGGTGCTAGACAGGGCTTTAAGTGAAATGAAAAAAACGTGGTGTCTCTCAAAGTGGCGTGGCTGATGTAATTAGGGCATGCCTTAAAAAGTAAGCTACAAATCTGTGCTTAGCATAGTGTGCTGACACCTGGTAATCTGCTGCTTCTGTCATTGCACCCAGATATATAATACATAGGATGACCAGATTCTCAAAACAACAAGCATTTGCAATGTAATAGGTCTCACATTTACGTGAGTTTGAGCTATTGACATTGCAAATAACAAAGCCTTTTATTTTTGTTTTAGTTTGTAAAACATAAATAAAAGGCATTGTCATTTACAATGCCAATAGCTTAACCTCGTGTAAATGCAAGACCTATTGCATTGCAAATGCTTGTTATAAAAATGGGGACTGTTATAGATTGAAGTAATATCAAAAAAGGACTAGCTAAGTTGCGTTTTTGGCGAGACTCAGAAGGTGAGACTCAGAAGGTACGTCTGTGGGCAAACCATTAGGTTTGGTCATGAAGCCCTCACCCACCAACCTAGTTGGTGGCATGCTTCATCATCGGGCCCACCACAGTGACACCGAATGTGTCCCGGGTGTGCTGCGACTCCAGATTACTGAGGAGCTGGTATACTTACTGAGTGTGCTGTGATATGTGGGTGTGAACGTGATGTTTAAAAGCTATGCAGGTGGTCCCAGTTCCCGAGGGTATAAGGATAATTTTAATGCCTGGGCCCCTGCTAGCAAATAAAAGGCTTGCGGACGTTATGGAGTGAATTATGAGCTCCTACGTCCTGTGCGGTCTACATGTTTCAGCCAGGCCTTTTGTTAAAACTGGCTTTCCTCAGGACCAATGAGTATGTGTGGGTGAAAAAAGAAAACTATATTAAGTGGCTGGTGTATCGTAAAAAAGAGTCACACTCGCTAAGGTGCTATACGTGTTTAGAGGGGGATTCCCTCTGCCGTAACTTGCAATTTAATGTTACAGCCTCCTGGGTCACCTGGCAGGGAGAGAAGACCGGAATTGCCGATCAGCGTGCTCCTGCGACCTATCGTCCTGCTCCGGTGTCCCGAAGCAGTTATAGATTGCCTCCATGTCTCTATAGGTCCCTCCTTAACTACCGCTTTATAGACATTAGTTATTGAGGTAGCACAAAAAACAAGGTTGTGTTTAAAAAGCTCAGCTCGGACCCCATCCAACCCAGCGCGTTTCCTGTAGCAGAGCCTAGGATCGCTTTACGTACTTCACCAACTGTCATGGTCTCACTAAATTCTAGAAGATCTGGGGGCAAGACAGGAGAATCAGCTAACGCTGGGGACTTAATATCGCCATTAATTGGGTTAAAAATATGTGGAAAATGCTCGACCCATTCTCGTTCCAATAGGTGGCATTCTATTCTGTAGATTGTTTTTTCAGAAAATAATGGTCGATTTACATTTTCTCAAAACGCACTAATATCTTTTAAATAAGCCGCACATTCCAGGTCCACCCAAACTTTTATTGTAATCTCTGTTTTTCTTTTCTCAATAGCTTAGTTATACTCCCATCTTGCTATTCTGACCTCAACCAGGTCCAATGGTATTGCCTTAGTAATTCTTTTTAATGTTTTAGAACTCAAGATATATATATATAATCATACTACTACAGTTAATATGCGGTTATAAATCTGACTATTTTATTCGATTGTATGGTAACCTTTGAGTATATAAGATCACATGCAGTATTTTGTTCTTTGGAAAACAAATCTCAATTAAAAAAATGTAAATTAAAAAATGTTTATTAAGCTTTAGGACATTCGGAATTAAACCAGGATTGCACATGGCGTCTTTCAGGGGCTTGTCTGAGATTAGGGGTGGGCAGAATTTGCATAATTGCGTTACGCAAATCTCCACGAAACGGTAAAAAATCTCTGCGAACACACAGAAATTCGGCAAACACGCGGAATTGCTTGTTCGCGATGCTTTTTTCCTGTACGCAATCGCTGTTTGCGTGCTCGGGGGGAAATATCTCACAAACACGCATTTTGAGAACTCGAACAAGCAAAAAATTTCGCGTATTCACGGAACGCACAATTTTGGGCAATTTCGCGTTCTCCGCGGATCGCCAAATTACCCAAATTCCGGAAATTCTGCAAGCGGAACGGAATTTACCACCCAGGCCTATCTGAGATTACTGTTTCCGAAACCAATTTACATATCTTAATAAAACTTTTACGTATACCAGCTGGATCAGCAATATCTGAGAGACAAAATAAGATCTCTGCCTGGTCATTAATATTAAGGTCTCTGAACACTCTATTGGGGTTAACATGTTTCCATCTTCTTCGTAACATCCTATTGGGCGCATGGGTTAAAGGGGGATTAGCCCTATAAAATAGAGAGGCTAATGATGGAATTTCGAGGCTAACAAATATAGGATGATATGTGTTTTCAGCAGGGGGCCAGGTCGTCAAACAAAAGAATGTGGTCACTCATGCTGCCTTTCCCTCTCCCGACAAAAGTTGGTACCTCCATACGGTAATCGCTACTTAGCTCCGACGTGAATGACACATTATTGATTAAAATTAAACTTGTCAGAGAGTCATCATATGCCAAGTGCTGACAGTGGCCAACATGCTCTTCCCGACCATCTATAATTCCACAGACCAGATACCCACTATGTGTACATTTAGCAATATTAAAATCCCCTGCCTAGATCAGAGAAACACTGGACGAATCTCTACATGTTAAATCAAAGATGGTACGTTCCCAGGTCCTCGATAATCCCCACAGGTTGCGTAGAAAAAAAAAATATTATAAAAGTAGATTAAGATAATGTTACATACTCTAGGTTGAAACAATTTAACAATCTGATACGAGTTACCAATAGCAACTCAATCAAAACCCAAGTCTCCGGACAGCAGATGACGTCAAACTTTTCAATGAAAGACAACAAGTCCTTATTATTTTATTTGGAGCTTATTCCTGGCATGTTTAAAGAAAGGAACTTAAATGATTTGCAGATGGATTTTTATTCCAGGTGTCAAGTTCTCCTGGGCAGGTTTGGAACAGCTTGATCTATAACCATGGGCTGGTATCGCTTCCAAGCCTGGGGAGTCTTGTGGCCACTCAACAGGGAGCCAGTTCATACCATTGGGTTTGACCAGGCCTGTTTATTATATAATTCAGATATTATCGATGATGCTTGCTTCAAATCTGGGCACGGGGCACCCATTTCCAAAAGGCCTCGGGCATCACAAACTGAGGGTTGAACCCGGCTTCCCTTGTGAATGTTGAGGTCGTCTAACTATATGTGTAAATGCGCGCTGGCTTGGACTCGCAGTGGTGCCATTGAGAACGCTCCCTCCTTCTGTTTTCTTGATAAACCAAACTTCCTCTATTGATCTACGGGTGGGTACGTCAATCATTGGTGTTCAATCCAGAGAGTGGGAGAAATTTATTTTAGGTTGGAAACGGGTGCTCCTTGCCTCCTGGCCCTGAAATCTAAGAGAACGGGTGCGATAAAAGTACCCCAATGGGTCACCTATGGTTACTGCCTCCCCCCACTCTTGCCAGGCCTATTGCCAGTTGTTTACAAGCGGTGCGCAGGTCTAAATTCTTGCAATTTATCACTATGCAGTCTTCCGCTTATGATTTTTGGAAAGGGCCAACCCATCCAACTCTCCTCAAATGTCATCGTACTCCCAAATTGCAAAGGTGGTATTTCGAGATAGCCAGTGGAAGACTTTATTTTTCAATTCGGAGTGTATCCCCTCTCAATGAGTTGGGCCAGGAGGAACCCCAACCAAGACCGCCACATATGGGCTACAATCAGGTGGCAAATTTAGAATCTGTTGAGCTTTTGCGAGGTTAGAAGGGGTGGGCGAAATGCAAATACTACTGGGTCCAGAAGGCATTTTGGGTCCAAAGCTACCTTCGGGCTTATGTACTTTCACCACATGCCTTTCCCCAGATACAGCAGCAGAGCTACTTTCCATGTTCTCTCCTACACGGACAGAAAGGAATACAGTTTTCCCCCTTGGAACTCTGACCATTGTTGGGAGTGACTTGGACCCAGGGCTGTGTAGGAGCTACAGTTGGGAATTGAGATTTTTCCAGGAATGGCTCCTATTTTAGTTTTCCTCCTTTTTCTTGCCGATGGATCACACCCTCTTCTGGTTATTGAGAGGTCAGGCATATCTACTCCCATTTCCAAGTCTGGCTCCCCCACCCTCCCTGCAGACCTTTCAGCGAGACAACCTCTATCCGCTGGCTGTGTTAGATTTGTACCACTGTCTGTAACCTCCTCTGCGGGCACCAAGCGGTGTGGTAGTAGCCCGCAACCTGATGGTCTGGTCGCCACTCCTCACTATGCAGTCCCGATTGACAGAGAGAGAGGCACTGCTGTCCGAGCCCAGATCTCCCTGTGACTCGCCACGTCCCTGCTTAGTTCTATTGGTAACTCTCGGTTATTGGTCATTCTGTAATTGTATTGCTAATACAATTATTGATAACTCTCCAATTGTTGAATTGGTTCTACTCGTAAGCCCACTTATCTCTGCTTTTTCCATGCTCTCATATTGGACTTGTTTTTCCACCCATAAGTGTTTGTGCCTGCTTAATCTGGATTTGGTTTCCCCCCCCCATAAGTGATTGTGCCTTACTCTTTATTTGTTTTTTGGTTTTCCCATAATCTTGTTTTACTGGTTTTTTTTCCATTGTCCTTAAATCTTTTTATCCCTCACTGCCCTGACCAGATCGCTCCGGTTACCACATCTTCCTTCGCGCCGTGCTCCCAGCCCTCTCGCCTCGTCCACCTCCCAGGGCTACTAAATGGATGCTGCTGTGCGGCTGCTCCATCACACCAAAGGTAAGCTGGTCTGCACCTTTCCACGCCTGGACTGTGCCCAGAGCCAGACCCCTTGGACCGACTGTCCACCTCTGATACTCCTCCAACAAAATCCAAACTCTTGACTGCAGGACCAGGGGCACCAACTACTGTATCACCTCACCATAACATACGGAAGGACCATTCACCTGCAACCACTGATGCATCACATGCGACGCAAGCACCTTCCCAACCACAAGTTAGCAGTCCCCTGTCCAGAGACCAAAGCTCAACTGCATGCTGCTCAATCCCTGGTCCCTCTGCAAAAATGCCACAGAAACATGGGACACCATAATCACGCTCGCCCCCGACATGATGTTCATCACAGAAACATGGCTCACCCCCTCCTTGGCACCCGACATCACCATCACAACCCCCCACGGATACAAGATGATCCACCATGAATTCCCCAGGAAGACGAGGCGGAGGCATCACCATCATCCACAAGACCTCCTTCCTATGCACCGCATCATACAATGACACAACACAGACAATGAAACACCTCAACTTCCAGAACTAAGTACATGCCAAAATCTCCTTCAGAGGAATCCTCACCTACAGACCCCCGGGCCTCCACCCCAGCTTCTGCACCTCCATTCCAGACTTCATCGCCCCCTCGCTATCTACATCAACCACTACATCTTCCTGTGAGACCTGAACTTCCACCTAAAAGACCCCAACAATAGCAGCGCATCTTCTCTCCTAGAGAACATGAACAACATTGGCCTCTCACAGCTGGTCACGACCCCCACGCACAGCGCAGGGCACACCCTCGACTGCACTTTCTCCACCAGTGAAAGTAGGAAAAGTTCTCCCACACAACCGAGCTGACATGGACAGACCACAGCATCATCCACTTCACCACGGACTGCCTGCTAGAAGACCTGACGAGACCTCCCACAATCCACGCCAGAACTAGAGCAAAATCATGGCACACATCTTGAACACCGCCCTCAAAGAATCCAGATCCGCCCAATCAGCCACCTTCGAACTCGATGTCTAGAACTGCTCCTTCTGGATCTCCACAGCCACAGACACCATCATCCCCTTGAGGAACACCACCATCAACAAACACGCCAATCACGCTAATTGGTTCATCCAGGAACTACTGTCCCTCTAACGCCACTGAAAGAAACTAGAAAGAGTGTGGCACTCCAACAAAACTACCACCAACCGCTACACTTTAAGATCCACCCTCAAAACTACCACCACTGTCTCAGGCATGCCAAGAAAGAAGCCCTCACCAACTGCTTCAAAGCAAGCACAAACCACCAAAGAGGTCTTCAGCATCATCAGAGAATTCTTCTGCTCTTCCACCACCAAGAACATGATCCACTCCTCCCAAGCCCTCTGCGACTCTCTGGGAGATGACTTCCAACACAAAATCACAGACATCTACAGCAACTTCGACACCCAAAGCGCCAACCACCACTACATCCAAACCGATGCTACCCACTCGCACCGGATCACCGACTGCAAACATCTTGCAACCGAAGACGCCATCTCCATCATGAACTCCATCTACTCCAGAGCTCCCTGTGACCCCTGTCCACATCACATCTACAACCTCAGAAATCCTCAATCTCCATCTCCACAGACACCGTTCCTGACGCTTGGAAGCATGCAGAAGTAATGTAAATGTAAATGTAAATGTAGGCGTATTTATAGAGCGCACTGATACTCAGGAGTGTCCTGGCGCTGTACTCATACCGCTAGGGAACCCGTCCAGGCTTTTCCCCGTGAAATGTCCACTCCTGGGCATCCCCGGGGTGCAACCAGGCATCCCCAGCGCTGTAGGGGGCCGTTGTGGAGACTAAGCAAGCTATTGCCCAGAGTTGCAGCGTGGGACTCGTGCTCAGAGTAGGCACCGAGGCGAGAAATCAGGTCCAAGAAATTATGAGCCCAAGAACCGCCGAGTTCACCGAGATCAGCCGAGGCGGGATTTGAACCCTGGTCCCGGGCCAGGCCTCTACACCAGGGACTGCCGCTCTAAGCAGTGAGCCACACTTCTCCAAGTCAAGCCCCTCTTGAAGAAACCCTCCACCAATCCCAATGAACCCAAGTACTACCACATTTCGCTTCTCCCCCTCCCCGCAAAGGAACTGGAAAAAGCCATCAACCGCAAGCTCACGGACTACTTTGAGGTCAACTACCTGCTCGACCCCTTCCAATTAGGCTTCTCACCCAACTACAGCACTGAGACCACACTGATCTTAGCGACGGACGGTATCATATGCCTCCTCGACCTAGGTGAAACAGCTGCCCTCAACCTGCTCGATCTCTCAGCAGTGTTCAACACTGCTGTATCCCATCTCATCCTCCTCACCAAACTCCACCACATCTGTATCCAAGGCAATGCACTCAGCAGCATCTCCTCATCCTCTCCAGCAGAACACAGAGAATCCATCTACCTCCTTCTCCTCTGCACCCAAAGACATCATCCACCAGGCCCAGGGGTCCTCCCTCAACCCCACCCTCTTCAACTCCTACATGACGATGCTCGCAGACATCGCCATTACCCACAGACTCAATGTAATCTCCTACACTGACCACAAACAGTGCGTCCTCTCCCTCACTGAAGACACAGACACCAACAGATCCAACTTCCAGAACACCATGTCTGACATTGCGATCTGGATGAAGGCCAACTGCCTCAAATTCAACTTGGACAAAACGGAAGTCCTCATTTTCTGAAACAAATCCTCCCCCTGGAATTACATATGGTGGCCCACCAAACTCGGCCCCAAACCCAACCCCACCAACAATGTAAGCATCCTCAAAATCATCCTAGACAGCCAACTATCCATGAAGAATCAGATCAATGCCGTCTCCTCTTCCTGCTTCCAGACCCCCGCATACTCCGCAAGATTTTCCATTGCAGCCCTATCTCGACCAGAAGGACAGTGCCAGGGCCCTCATTTCTAGCTGACTGGACTACGGCAATGCCCTCTATTTTGGAACCACCAAACAACTTCTCAACCACCCCAGACTATCCAAAACTCAGCAGCAAAACTTGTACTCAACCTCCCAAGAAGAATGAGCACTGCTCCTCACCTCGAGCCCTTCACTGGTTCCCCGTTCAGGAAAAATGCCTCTTCAAACTCCTCACCAATGCCTACAAAGGCCTCCACAAAGCCAGACCTGCATACATCAACAGCCACCTCACATTCCCCCAAACAACCAGGGAACTTCGCTCCTTCAACCTCACTCTGGCCCACATCCCCTGCATCTGTCGAAGCCACTGCGGAGGTCGTTCCTTCGCCGACCTCACCACTGGAACGACCTTCTCCCCTGCATCTCCCCTTCTCTGGAAGTCTTCAGGAAGAAACTCAAGATTTGGCTCTTCAACTGACAGGGCCACCCAACCGAGGCTCACAGAACCCCAGCAACTGGAGACCCCCGTGGGTGACAGGATGCGCTACACAAGACTTGTGAATTGATTGATCGAAATGGGCTCATTCGTGTGGTAACAAAACTAAACCCTTCGACCATAACACGTGACAGCCGCCTTTTTGCCAGTTCTACTTTCATTGAAAGTACACTTACAGCTCAAACTAGAAAAGCATCCACTGTGGTACCAGAATGTGAATTGGGGTTGGTGGAGGCGCTGACCTATCTTGTTACAAGTTTACGTTTGCCCATGTTTAAAAAATGAGTTCCAGGTAATAGACGGTAAATAAACTATAGACTCACCAAGGAAAAGATGCTTTTGCTAGCAAAGAGCCAAGTAAGGTGGCCCAACCCAATCTCTTTGGGAGAAGACGGGCCCGTCTTGGCCCGGTCTTCATCCGGGCGTGTCCCGCACTGCTGGACATTGACACTTTTCAGCGCATAGTCCTCACCCCGGCCCCACCCGAACCACAGACTATATCAATCCAACAAAGTTCAGGGAGCCGCTATTGCTCAGTCATTTTTTTATGTACATTGAATTAATAATTACCTGATGTTATGCTTATCTCTAAATTAGTCATCCAGCGTCACCTCGTGGCAGACTGTCACAAGCGCTGGAGTAGACAATAAAGTGATGTGCCGAGCACTGGAAACAACCAGCTCAAATTAAGCACTGGCGGTGATGTGCCTGTAAGGTCTATGCACCTGCATCTGTGTGCCCCCTTGCTTCAAGTTATACTGGTGTCTGTCTGAGGCCCATATGCTGTGCCCTCCATTGCCCTACACCTTCTACTTCAAGTGACGTTGCAGCCTTTGTTGGGCCTACATGCACACCTTATGCATTCCCATTGTAGCCCCTTTCCTCTTGAAGGTCCTCTCCAAACACCATGGTCTGTGCACCTCCACCTACCACTGCAACCCACAGACATCTCGCTTCACACTGAGGCTGCTGCTTCTTACTCTGCAGCCGGCGGTCTCGGACAGAAGGGTCACTGAAGGTCAGGGTGGAGTCAGGCCTCCAGCCCCGCTGCACAACTCCTGCTCAGTCGGGTCAAGACAATTAAAGAAACTGAATCATCCTCAGAACAGTGCCAAGAAGGAAGCTCGAAACGCTGACACCGCTCTTGGCTACAGAGTTGGGATTGGCCCTACTACTGTATTCCCTGATATGTGTGTGTAGGGTTGACCCAGTAGCCACAGAGTAAAAGATATCCATTCACTCCCTGCACTCCCGCCACTCCTAGCCTTCACTCCTGCACTCCCTGCACTCCCGCCTCTCCTAGCCTTCACTCTTCTCTCAATCGTTCCCCCCCCCACTCTTTGCACTCCCGGCTCCTGGCCCCCACTCCTCCCTCAACATCTCCCCCCCACTCTCACTCCCTTTCACTTTCACTACACTTGCACCCCCGCAACGACCAGTCTCCACACGTCTCGCAATTGCCTCACCCCTCCTGTCTTTGACCACCCTTCCAATAATACCAACCCCATACCCAACTGCACGCTGGACACAATCATGACCACCCTCCTCCAAGTGAAAGAAGAACTTCACACGCTCAAAGAGTTACTCCTCACGTACCCTAAGCACCCCCCTCTCACCACCACTTCTCAACGAATGAACAACTCCCCCGCACATCCTATTCACCCCTTACATGTGACCTCTATCCCCTCTCGCAGTACCTCCATCCGGCCACAGCGCACTATCAAGACACATCCTACTCACCCCCTACTTTGGCCCTCTATCCCCTTTCGCAATACCTCCAACCGCCCCCAGCGCGCTATCAAGACTCTCTCGGACCGCGACATACATACCCTACTCAGCACATATGTCCCGGCAACCCAAAACGTCTTAGCCACCACACACCTGTCCATTCCTACAATTGTCTCCAACCCTATCAGGCACCCCGAGCATAGCAACAGAGGCTCCGTTCCCAACAACCTCACTAAAGTTCCTCTCACTATAGACCCCTCCACCTCCCCTTGCACACCCAGACTCAAATGCACACTTCTCAACTGTAGATCGGCCCACAAACACTCGTCGGAGGTCGCTGACCTCATCATGTCTATGAACCTTGACCTGGCCATACTAACTGAAACATGGTTAACTGAATCCTCAAACCCTATCATGGATATCCTAGTCCCCCCCAGCTACTGCATCACTAGACTTGACAGGTCCAAAAAGACAGGTGGTGGAATCGCATGCATTTACAAGAGTAACCTCTCAATTAATAAAGTCACCGCCCCGTCTCTTACCTCATGTGAATACTTCTGCCTGGATGTCATCAGTGAGAACAAACCTGTATGTTCACTTCACATCATGTACCACCCTCCGGGGGACAACCTCGTCTTCTCCCAACAACTCATGGACACAATGTCAATCAACTCAGGACGGCAAAACACACAAATCTACCTTGGCGACTACATAGCCTCAAAAATTTCCTTAACGCTTCTGACCTCACTCAAATATGCAACAGCCCGACACATGACAAAGGCTCTATCCTCGACCTTGTCATCTCCAAAGAAGGCACCATTCAACTTGACTCTATCCAACCTTGTGACTGGTCAGACCACCATATTATCACATTCCTCATCAAGGAAAAAGTTAAACGCATCCCGGTGCAATACTCCATGCCCAAAGTTTGGAAAAGAGACTTGAGGAAACTCAATCCAAACTCTCTACCCCCTAACAGCTGCAATCTCCTACTCCCCCCTACCGACGTTACTGATGTTCTGTGCCTAACTGACCACTATCTCAACTCAATGGCCTCAATAATCAATGAGGCCGCTCCAATGCAACTGAAAAGAGTATCCACCAAGATATCCAACCCATGGTACAACGGGAGTCTCAATGATGACAGACGGGCTATGCGAACGGCAGAGCGCACCTGGAGATCAGCGCCCTCGACACTGCACCTAAAAACTCTGAGGAAAAAGAGAAACGCATACTTCAAGAAAATAAAACGCTCAAAGTCAGAGTTCTTCAGACTCCAGCTAGACCAAGCAAAAACCGTCCAAGTAAACTGTTCGAGCTAATCCGATCTCAATCTAAGGAACAACCCCCAGCTGTCGACATTACGAGCACTACTCCTTCCTGTGAAGATTTCGCAGCTTTCTTTAACAAAAAAACTGACAATATAAGGAGCGACCTCCTCAATGACGCAAGCCTTTACTCAATACCCAACTGCATAACACCCAATAAACTAAAAAACAATGCGACATGGTCATCCTTTGACACCTACTCTGAAGAAGAAATTGACAGAATACTTAGCACCCTAAAACCATCCAATCACCTCGCTGACCCTCTTCCTGCTAACGCCGTAAAAGACTTCATCCCTTTGCTCCTCCCACTGTGGACTAAAATTATCAATAGCTCACTTCAACAAGGAACCATCCCTGACTCCCTCAAAGTTGGTCAAGTCACACCTTTACTGAAGAAACCAACAGCCGACCCCACTGATCTAAACAACTACCGTCCGATTACCAACATTCCCACTCTCGCCAAACTCTTAGAAAAATGCGTACAACTACAACTGACAAAGCACATAGAACAGTTTGATCTCCTCAACCCTCAACAATCAGGCTTCCGAGTAGGGCACAGCACTGAAACAGCTATGACTCACATAATTGACGACGCCCTCCAAATTTTAGATCAAAATGATACCTGCCTCCTCATCCTCCTCGATCTCTCTTCAGCTTTCGACACAGTGAAACAGGAGAACTTACTCGAACTCTTAAACACAAGAATGGGCCTCTCTGGGACTGTTCTTCGTTGGTTCACTTCCTTTCTACACAACCGGTCTCAAAAATTCAAGAGCAAAAACTTGATGTCCTCCCCAGTACCGGTATCGCTAGGTGTCCCACAGGGATCCTGCCTATCCCCTACTTTGTTCAACCTAGTTATGGAACCTCTCACCACCCTGCTACAAGCATCCAATGTACACTTTCACATGTACGCCGATGACACTCAACTATATCTCAAGATACAATCCCCCAAAGACATCTTGCGTCTGAACTCAACGATCAGAAGCACCCAATCTTGGCTGGCCGATAACCACCTCAAACTCAATGCTATGAAAACCGAGTTCCTCCTAATCTCACCCCCCACGAAAATATCTTCCGCACAAACATGGCTTAAGCACCTAACAGCACTCAATGTCCAACCGACCATCGTGGACTCAGCAAAATCTTTAGGCATAACACTTGACACCAACCTCAACATGCAGCAGCATATCAGCAAGGCAACTAAGGGGGCGAACTTCCAAATAAATACCTTGAGGAAACTTAAACCCTTCCTCCCAGCAAAAGACTTCCAAACCGCAGTACAAGCACTAGTCATCCCTCGCATAGACTACGGCAGCGTGGCCCTCTGCGGCCTCCCCCTAACTACAACTGCACCCCTCAGAGCGTCACTAAACGCAGCAGCAAGACTCATCACTGGATCTAAAAAACATTCGCATATCTCCCCTGACTTTAAATCCTTGAACTGGCTGCCTCTTGAAGCCAGAATACACCTGAAAATTGCCTGCATGACGCACAAGGCTATACACCTGAAATCACCCGGCTACCTCACTCATAAGCTGACAATTTCCGGCGGTTCCAGAACCACCAGAAGTACAAACAATCTTCTGCTGAAACCTCGAAGATTCCGGAAGGAAAAAACCTACAAACGCTCTTTCTCAGGAAAGGCGCCTAGGATCTGGAACGCACTCCCTCCTGAAACCAGACTCATCTCCTCCACTCTTCTTTTTAAGAAAGAAGTCAAAAATATCCTTATGGCTAAATACACTTGAACAACTACGTTTGAGTTACAATGCGATCAGTATTACCGGTCCGATTCTTATGCACATGTGTTTTTATTTGTATTAGACTAAAGTGTTTAGGCTCTTGCTCTCTCATATCTGTATTATTTTCTATTTTTGTATTATCAACATTGTTGATGACCTACGTTCCAATTATGCCATGCTACCTCATACCTGTAATATATGTAATAGTTCTACTGTTTACATTAACTTGTTGACCTGCCTTCCTACTATGCTCCCCTGTTTCCCCACCCTTCCACCTCCCCTTGTAAAGCGCTCTGTTATCTGCAAAGATCTTGTTCGCGCTATATAAAACTTTCAAAATAAAAAAATAAAAAATAAAAAATTCTGAAAAATAATCACTGTCATCCATTTCTTAAAGTTACTGAGCATATTACCTTAATGAAACTAAAAGTCACATCTTTTTGCAAACGAATAGCTCTCCGTGTGTGATGTGTTAATTGTAAGTGAGAGAGGTTGAGTGAGTTAGAGTGAGGGAGTATGGGAGCGAATGAGATAGGGAGCAGGAGTGAGAGAATGTGAGGGAAAGTGAGAGTGAATGAGATTGGGAGCAGGAGTGAGAGAGTGTAAGGGAAAGTGAGAGTGAATGAGATAGGAAGCAGGAGTGACAGAATGTGAGGGAAAGTGAGAGTGAATTAGGGAGTAGGAGTGAGTGTGAGGGAGAGCGAGAGTGAATGAGAGAAGGAGAAGGAGTGAGAGAGTGTGAGGGAGAGCGAGAGTGAATGAGATCGGGAGTACGAGGGAGGGAGTGTGAGGGAGAGTGAGAGTGAATGAGACAAGAAGTAGGAGTGAGAATGTGAGGGAGAGTGAAAGTGAAGGAGACAGGGGGTAGGGGTGAGGGAGTGTGAGGGAGAATGAGATTGAATGAGACAGGGAGTAGGGGTGAGGGTGTGAGGGAGAATGAGTGACGGAGATAGGGAGTATGGAAGAGTGTGAGTGTGTTATGGGGCACCCAAGGTGGCAAGCTGTCGCTGGCATCTTCATTCTTGCCAAGGCACGTGCAGGTCCTGACATTGGGAGCATCTCCCTGAGAAGACGTTTAACGCCTCACCACCCTCCAAGACTAAGACTGGACCGGCCAACATCGCTACCGCTTGGAAGTAAAAGCCTCAAGAGGAGGCGCTTGGGAATTCCGTGACCTCAGAGTAGCACCTACTTCCTACATTTCCACAGTTGCCACAAATATTTCCTCACTGCCCTTCAGTTACATAAGCCCCGAAGAACAGGTCTGGCAGTGACTCACCGCTGTTGAGTAATACCTGGTATTCCACAAGCGTGTACAGCGTTTACACACCCGCTCTGTGTCTGGAGAGTTGTGGGTAGAGCCCTTGTCAGAAGTGAGGTCACAGCTCTCTTTATGAGGAGTGCGGGCAGGACAGGCCATAAATGTGCGTTTAGTCCTTCCCTCGAAAAAAGGAAAGAGAGGGGTTACACATGAAAACAAAGCTCTGCAATAGTGGTTGTGGATTCTACCTCTCTTCTCCACACAGCCTGCAAAGAGCCACTACACAGTGCTCCTGCATAGAGCTCCTACACAAAGGCCTTGAATAGAGCCCCTGTGTGAGAAAGAGCCATCTTTCTTGCCTTGGTATGCCCCCACTTTTTTCTAAACTGCTAATGTGCTTTGACTGTATGTGCCCTGGGTTCCTGTCAACCAGGTAACAAGGGCCTGTGTTCCTTCCCTAAAACTGTGCTGAAACTAAAAACCCAATTGGCATCTCTGGCCACCTGTCAGCCCCTAGTAAATGATACCCTAGGTACCCAGGGCATGGTGACCAGAGAAGACCCCTGAGGGCTGCAGCCCTTATTGAGCCACCCTCAGGGGCCCTGTACCCTGGCACCCACACACTGCCTTTGTAGGCTGAGTGCCTAAGTACAGAACTAAACCAAGAGTCGACATGGCACACATCCCTGTGTGCCATGCCCACAGAACCCACTGCCTTAGCATACTTCAGTCACCCTGCTAGCTGGGTGCCCTATGCCAGAGTTGTGGGCACAAGTGCATGAGCCCTGTGCCCCTACAGTACCCAGGGCCATTCCTGGGCACTGTAAGTGCAGTGATGCCATTAAGAGTATATGGTGCTGGGAGGTTGTCATTACGAACTCCACAGCACCATAATAGCTACACTGACGACTGACAAGTTTGGTACCAAACTTCTCAGCACATTAAACCCGCACTGATGCCAGTGTGGGATTTAATGTAAAATGCACCAGAGGGCATATTAGAGATGCCCTCTGAAATCCTAACCTACAATCCATGTCTGGGCTGAGTGGCTGCGGAGGCTGCCACACAGCAGACATGTTGCTGGACCCTGGGCGCAGAGCGCCCCGCTCTCCTGGGCCTGCAACAATACACATCCTGGGCGAGGTGCTAGGTCTCCTCCCCCAGGATGGGCAGGGGGAAGCTTCAAAGGCATGCCGCCTCTTTGAGCTTCTCCAGACCATTTGCTGTACCCAGCAACTGGCCCCCACCAGTTCTAACCCCCACTCTGGCGGGAAGACTGGTGGGAAAAACTACGTCAGGAAGGGGGGGTGCCAGCCTGTGCCAACCCCACCCCTCAGGTGGGGGAGACGTGGTGAGGTACGACCCCGGGCTCCGGCCATCTTGTAGATGGGGAGTCCTGCCCAATCCCAGCTAGGCTCCTGCCCCCCTCCCACAGGAGAGGACCAGACTAGGGGGTGAACTCACCCCAGGACAGGGACCCATTGGTCCCTGTCCTTACCCTACCTGTAACACCCCTAAATTCAGTATTTAGGGGCTCCCTGAACCTTCCTTCCTGAGATCCCGATATAAAAAGAAGAAAGAAGATCAAGAAGAAGAAGCCCCACCGTGCAACAGCTAACAACAGGACGAAAACAGCTGACTTGGCCCCAGCCCTACCGGCCTGTCGATCCTGGAACCTGCTCCTGCTTAATCCCAGCGACTCCTGCAGACAGCAACCTTGGGACACGCGGACGACCTGCCTGCCTTGAGCCTCTTGAAGACTGGGACTCCCCTCAGCAGAGGCTCTGCTGCAACAACACACCTGGTGCCAACCAGGAAGCTCCGGACCAGCCCACTCTGCACCCGCCGAGACCGGGCCGGGCCCAACCGAACCAAGACCACGAGGACGTCCCCCGGCGACTTGGACCCGAAGCCCAGTGCCCAAAGACCCTCCTTGACGAGCCAGCTGACGCCTGCAGACTCAGAACCAGGGGCCACCCCAACCGCGACCAGCCGTGGGTAAGCTTTTCCGACACCCAAAATCACCCCTGCACCCGGCGCCCTACAGCCCCCTGTGCCTCCCTTTGGGGTACCTACCTGTGCCCCAAGATCCCAACTTACCTCTCGAAGTGCTGGTCGCCCCTGGAGAGTCTCCGTCCCCAAACCTGCAGCCTTTGTTTCTTTTTGACCTTTCCCATTGGATAACATTGAGCGCCCGACGGCTCAAGAGCACCCTGCACCCAGCCGCCCGAGTGCCACTGGCTGTGCCACCTTTGTCCTATCCTACTTCCCCCTTGCCCTGAGCAAGTGCCCAGGAGCCCAGCTCCCACAGCCGCGTGGCCTGCTAGCCAGCAGCCACTAACCGAAGGCCCCCTTTCCCTCATTGGATATCATTGGGCCTACCTATCTCTGCACCCGGCTGCCCCTCTGCCGCTGGGATTGAACTAACTGTACTTACCTGACCCTGGGGGACCCCTGAGTCTATGCCCAGAACCTTAACTTCACCAACCAAGTACTTACCTGAAAACCGGTAACTCACTTACCTGCCATTGGATAACATTGACCAATTTTGACTCGAAAATTTTCGAAGTGTTAAGTTTTGAAAACTGAAAATATTCATATAAAATCAGCCAAAGTCCGAATTCCGAAGTACTCACCTGTGATCAGGGGAGAAGCCAGTACTGTACCTATCAGCCCAGTAATGAACCGCAAAAGTAATCACAACCCGGTTTACTAGTAATCTGTGTTTTCTCCATAGGAACCCATTGTCTGTTTTTTTAATGAAATTTCTTCTGTCTACTTTTGAAAACTTGAGATATTCTTTAAAAATCCTACGAAATACTGAAACGCAATTACCAACCTGTTCTAAGTTAAGACCCCAGTGCTGGCCCTAGGGGACCAGTGCTGGATTACAAAAGTACCATGATCGTACTTTACCTGCATTCTGAATTTTCTCCCATTGAATAACATTGTCAGATTTTCATTGAAAAGTGTGAACTTTTAAAACAGCTTTATATTCACGAAAATTGACCACAGTTACTAAAACATTTTTGCTAATCTGGTTTCAGCTTAGACCCCAGGAACTGAATCTATGATCTAGTCCTGGAACTACCAAAGTAATCTGCATATTAATTAACTGTACTTAAATGTAGAAAACCCATTGAGCTCAATGCTATGGTGTGTTTTAGGGTTGTGTTGCTTACTACCAATACTGTATTTACTATGTGTACAAACTTTATTGCTCCTTTGCAAAGTAATTACATGGGAGTACTCATAACGAGAAAAGTATATTTTTATAACTGTTGGTTCTAAAAATAAAACAACTATATCTGTAGAGATAAAAAACAATTGGCCTGGAGTTCAGTCCTTGAGTGTGTGAAACCTTTTGCTGATTGAGTGTGTACAACAAATGCTTTACACTGACCTCTGGTACTGCCTTACTGCTCGACCAAGCTACCACTTTGGAGAGTAAGGTCAGTTCTGACTTTAGCCTCTGTTATACCTCTGGGGTTGGTGGACTCTATACACACTGTACTTCATTCTAGTCCAGTATATATAGAGCCACTTTCTCACACTCTGGGCAGAGTCCCTGCCCTGCATAGATCCCCTGCACAGAGGCCCCACACACAGCCCTGCATAGAGCCCCTACACACAGCCACTGGAAAGAACCCCTGCATAGAGCCCCTGCACATAGCCCTGCAAAGAGCCCCATAACCAGAGCCCCTGCGTAGAGCTCCTGCACAAAGGCCTTCCATAGAGGCACTGGACAGAGGCTCTGGGCAGAGTCCCTGCATACATCTCCTGTACAAAGGCCTTGCATAGAGCCCCTGCACAGAGCCACTGGAAAGAGGCCCTGCACAGAGGCCCTACAAACACAACCCTGCATAGAGGTCCTGCACAGGGGCCCTGAAAACGGCCCCTGCAAAAATCCCCTGCACCAAATCTTTGCCCAAAGCTTCTACACAGTCTTTGCACAGATCCCTTGGACAAGGCCCCTGAACAAAGCCTCTGGACCGAGTCCCTAGACAGAGCCCCTGGGCACAGCCCCTACACAAAGCCCACGGAGAGAGTCTTTGCACAGAGCCCTGGCACACAACCACAAGCCACAGCCCCTGTACAGAAATCCTGGAGAGAGCCCCTGGACTGAGCCCCTACACAAAGCCCCTGCACAGAACCCCTAGACACAGCCCCTGCACAGAGACCCTGCAAATAGCCCCTATACACAGCCCCTGCACAGAGCCCCTGCAAAGAGCCCCTAGACACAGCCCCTGCACAGAGATCATGCACAGAACCCCTAGACACAGCCCCTGCACAGAGACCCTGCAAAGAGCCCCTAGACGCAGACCCTGCACAGAGACGCTGCACAGAACCCCTAGACACAGCCCCTTCACAGAGACCCTGCAAAGAGCCCCTAGACACAGCCCTTGCACATTACCCCTAGACACAGCCCCTGCACAGAACCCCTAGACACAGCCCCTGCACAGAGACCATGCACAGAACCCCTAGACACAGCCCCTGCACAGAGACCATGCACAGAACCCCTAGACACAGCCCCTGCACAGAGACCCTGCACAGAACCCCTAGGCATAGCCCCTGCACAGAGACCCTGCACAGAACCCCTAGACACAGCCCCTGCACAGAGACCCTGCACAGAACCCCTGGACACAGCCCCTTCACAGAGACCCTGCACAGAACCCCTAGGCACAGCCCCTGCACAGAGGCCATGCACAGAACCCCTAGACACAGCCCCTTCACAGAGACCCTGCACAGAACCCCTAGACACAGCCCCTGCACAGAGACCCTGCACAGAACCCCTAGGCACAGCCCCTGCACAGAGGCCATGCACAGAACCCCTAGACACAGCCCCTTCACAGAGACCCTGCACAGAACCCCTAGACACAGCCCCTGCACAGAGGCCATGCACAGAACCCCTAGACACAGCCCCTGCACAGAGGCCATGCACAGAACCCCTAGACACAGCCCCTGCACAGAACCCTTAGACCCAGCCCCTGCACAGAACCCCTAGACACAGCCCCTGCACAGAGACCCTGCACAGAACCCCTAGACACAGCCCCTGCACAGAACCCCTAGACACAGCCCCTGCACAGAGACCCTGCACACAGCCCCTGCACAGAGACCCTAGACACAGCCCCTGCACAGAACCCCTAGACACAGCCCCTGCACAGAGACCCTGCAAAGAGCCCCTAGACACAGCCCCTGCACAGAGACCCTGCACAGAACCCCTAGACACAGCCCCTGCACAGAACCCCTAGACACAGCACCTGCACAGAGACCCTGCACACAGCCCTTGCACAGAGACCCTGCACAGAACCCCTAGACACAGCCCCTGCACAGAACCCCTAGACACAGCCCCTGCACAGAGACCCTGCACACAGCCCTTGCACAGAGACCCTAGACACAGCCCCTGCACAGAACCCCTAGACACAGCCCCTGCACAGAACCCCTAGACACAGCCCCTGCACAGAACCCCTAGACACAGCCCCTGCACAGAGACCCTGCAAGGAGCCCCTAGACACAGCCTCTGCACAGAGACCCTGCACACAGCCCCTGCACAGAACCCCTAGACACAGCCCCTGCACAGAGACCCTGCACACAGCCCCTGCACAGAACCCCTAGACACAGCCCCTGCACAGAGACCCTGCAAAGAGCCCCTAGACCCAGCCCCTGCACAGAACCCCTAGACACAGCCCCTGCACAGAGACCCTGCACAGAACCCCTAGACACAGCCCCTGCACAGAACCCCTAGACACAGCCCCTGCACAGAACCCCTAGACACAGCCCCTGCACAGAACCCCTAGACACAGCCCCTGCACAGAGACCCTGCATAGAACCCCTAGACACAGCCCCTGCACAGAGACCCTGCACAGAACCCCTAGACCCAGCCCCTGCACAGAGGCCATGCACAGAACCCCTAGACACAGCCCCTGCACAGAGACCCTGCACAGAACCCCTAGACCCAGCCCCTGCACAGAGGCCATGCACAGAACCCCTAGACACAGCCCCTGCACAGAGACCCTGCACAGAACCCCTAGACACAGCCCCTGCACAGAGACCCTGCACAGAACCCCTAGACACAGCCCCTGCACAGAGGCCATGCACAGAACCCCTAGACACAGCCCCTGCACAGAGACCCTGCATAGAACCCCTAGACACAGCCCCTGCACAGAACCCCTAGACACAGCCCCTGCACAGAGGCCCTGCACAGAACCCCTAGACACAGCCCCTGCACAGAGACCCTGCATAGAACCCCTAGACACAGCCCCTGCACAGAACCCCTAGACCCAGCCCCTGCACAGAGGCCATGCACAGAACCCCTAGACACAGCCCCTGCACAGAGACCCTGCACAGAACCCCTAGACACAGCCCCTGCACAGAGACCCTAGACACAGCCCCTGCACAGAGACCCTGCACAGAACCCCTAGACACAGCCCCTGCACAGAGACCCTAGACACAGCCCCTGCAGAGACACCCTGCACAGAAACCCTACACACAGCCCGTGCACAAAGCCCCCCTGCATAGAGGCCTTGCACAGAGTCCCTAGACAGACGCTCTGGACAGAGTCCCTGGACAGAACCCCCAGACACAGCCCCTGGGCACAGCCCGTGGAGAGAGCCCTTGCACCGAGCCCCTAGCCACCGCCACTGCACAGAAATCCTGGAGAAAGCCCCTGCACAAATGCCCTGTAAAGAGCCCCTGCACAGAGTCATTGCACAAAGTCCCTGCACAGAACCCCTAGACACAGCCCTGCACAGAGACCCTGCAAAGAGCCCCTGTACAATGCCCTGTTTAGAGCCCCTACGCAGAGTCCATTGAGCAAGCCCCTGCACCGAACCCCTAGACACAGCCCCTGCACACAATCCTTAGACACAGCCCCTTGCATAGAGACCCTGCAAAAAGCCCCTGCACAAGTGCACTGTAAAGAGACCCTGCACAGAGTCCTTGCACAAATCACCTGGGCAGTCTCTGCACAGAGCTGCAGCACAATCCCAGCATTATGCTGATGTTTATGAGCATGTAGGCACTCTCCAAAAGAGGAGCCCGTTACCCTGGCTTGACCCCCCAGCACTCGTAACACCTCTCAAGCAGTGCCAACAGCTCGATTCACATTGCTTCTCCATCCGTCATCATTCGGTACATCTGGTTTGAAATCAGGCAAATGAGTCCAAATCCTAGCGCAGTCACTTGACACAGATTGTTCTCTTGGGCACACCACCTTCCATCTTGGCTTCTCAGAACTCTCATATTTAACAGGATCATGCGTAAATAGTCCATCTAGTCCCGGTTTTTGTGTTTCACTGTGGGACTTGTAGGCCCGTATACATGAGGACCACAAGTTCCAGCATGCAAAGCAACACCAGTGACTGATGAGCTAGCCACCCGTAGACTTGAGAGGTCTGGTTTATCAGGAGCTGGATCAGCAGCAACACCCAGCCTACATACCCCGTGACCTGAGCCAGGGTTCCAGTCCTCTGACCGTATTGTTTGTGGGGTTGAGGCTGCCTCACTAACATAAACTAGGTTTACTTAAATGTTTGTCGTTCTTCAAGATGTCCTCTGGATTAAAGGCAGATGGTCGTCCCATACCATCCGATCTCAATGGCACGACCCGCCATGTGATGTCATTTCATGGGATGGTATTATCAGTTAAAGGTGTTATGATGAGATTTAGTGTATTGTTATTAATAAAAAAAGTTACACATTTTTAGACCTAGAAAAACTTACTATCTTTGGGTCACAAAACAATGGCTCGTACATAAGAGAGTTAAGTGGCACCGAGAGAGGTCTTCGGGGGCCAGTGCGGTGCTCTTCTTAAAGGCGACGCCGCCCCATCAGCCTTTCAAATGTGTATGTTGTAATTCAGAAAATTGCACAGCCTATGTATGCCCTAAATCCCCATGGCGCTTTAGTAAAAGAACAAACGTGTTTCAGCCTGTTGACAGATTTGGGTCATGGAGGGGGCTGCTGCAGGTTGAAGCTTGTAATCAGACCCCCCAGGATATAGCGGCATGGATTAGCAAAATTAGCGGCACAAAAATGGAAATTTAGCGGCACAAATATGGAAATTTAGCGGCAATTTTGCGGCATTTTATGTGGCCATTTTTCCTAGAACAAACACAGATATCTTAGTTTTTTTAGTTATTTAACAACATGAAGCTATGTTTATTTGGTTTATTTACAATGTGGTGCGGTGGGTGAAGGCTCACAGCTACGGTAGGTTTCATGTCTGGCTGCCGCTAGCGTTTCCATGAGCATTAAATGACATCACTCGGGTCGGAGGCTAAAGATAGCTCGCCATTCACGAAACGAGAGGCTACGTGTGTGTCTGGCCGTCACGTGTGGATCAATCCCTCCCCCCTCAGTCCCCACCCGTCTCCCACGATGCCCAGAAGTGCAGTCCCTGAGGGAGGTGCAAGTCTGCGGGACAGCAGTCTCCAGCTGATCGAAGTTAGAATAGGCGACAGGTGGCACGTGGTCTCGATGTTGCCCCTCCTTACTTTCTAGGCATTATTGTTTCAGAAAGGCATTGCGTTCTTTACTGCGGAAAACTGCTCTATTTGGTAGAAAAAACATTTTCCAGTGTTACTTTATAGAACCAACACGCAGGGGCGGCTGGTGACATTTGAAAGTGATGTGGCGTAAACTAATTTGCATATTGCACCACAGCGAGCGAGCCCGAACCACCTTGCATCCATCCATACATCATTCATGCATCCACCCATCCATCCACCCACCCATCCTGCATCCATACATCATTCATTCATGCATCCACCCATCCATCCATCATGCATCCACCCATCATGCATGCATCCATCCATACATCATTCATGCATCCACCCATCCATCCACCCACCCATCCTGCATCCATACATCATTCATTCATGCATCCACCCATCCATCCATCCATCCACCCACCCAGCATCCATACATCATTCATTCATTCACCCACCCATCCATCCACCCACCCATCCTGCATCCATACATCATTCATTCATGCATCC
The DNA here is from genome assembly GCF_964261635.1 of Lissotriton helveticus. Classification (NCBI taxonomy): domain Eukaryota; kingdom Metazoa; phylum Chordata; class Amphibia; order Caudata; family Salamandridae; genus Lissotriton; species Lissotriton helveticus. The sequence goes on from NC_136065.1 coordinate 1,984,954,095, forward strand.
GCCCAGTCTCCACTGCATTTCTATTATATCCAAACGGTGCCTGGATAAGCTTGGGAACATGGCAGCCGAAATGTTTCTTTCTTTTTGAAATAGATCTATTTTTGTCTGTATGTGTGTGCACATTAATTCTAATTTAATAGACAGCATTGAAGCTTTCAAAATAAAATACCTCTCTTAACACAACAGTTGCGCAGCAGCTCATGCCTCGAAATATCTTTGTGGAAGATATGTTGGCAAAACAGCACGTGCCGTTACAACAAGGCAGGTAAAACAACCAAATGATTCAAAACCCTGTGTAGGCAGATGGTTTTGTAGGGCAGCTTAGAATTCAAACTGCTGCAACTTCCAAAACATCACAAGAGGCTGTGGACGCCTGAAGAAAATATCCGGGAACCTAACGTGTGGTTCTTTTTTTGCTCAATTGCTGCTGATCAAGGCTCCGATTTTCAACAGGCTCTTTCTGAGAAAAAAAAAGAGACTGTGAGAGCTGTACACGCATTGTTCTGCTTGATCGCCTTTCACAGCTTGGCCACGAGGAAGCAGATACTCGACGGCAGCACGGAATGACGTGTGTGCGCGCACAGCCAGTAAATGAAGATTTATGTGTTTTGCTGTCTCCCAGTAGAAACTTTTACAATATCGCGGCCACAAATGTAAATATCGCGGCAATCGCGCTAGTCCCGCGATTTCGCGATTTTTTCGTGAATCGCGAAATCGCGATAAGCTGGAGGGTCTGTTGTAATGCTGCTGGCGTAGAACAGCGCTACCACCAGAGCCAACGCAGAGCTCTCCGGTTTCCCAGGTCCCTGAGTGTGTCGCTGATCCAGTCCAGGATTTGTTTTTCATACTGTGACTTGCAGTCATGGTTATCCCATTATAAAACCAGGACTATACCCCAGAAATACAGTGCCTTTGGAGACTTGGCCACAATGACAGACTTCAAAATCCGCCCTCCAACACTACTACCAGCAACTCAGAGCCACCAAGCGTGCAGCTTCAACTGAAAGGGTCGACAACAGCACAGACAAGGCAAAGGGAATCTCTACAGTGAAAGAATTCACGCCCCCGCTGCCAGCTCCGTGACCGCCACCCCCTCTCAGAGCGCTGCTTCCAGTTCACACTTTGCTTCCTTAACAAGATAAGAAAAATCAATGAAACTTTGCACCCCAAAAGTAGAGGTGGGTGAAGAATTTTGCTCCGCCGGCGGAGTTTGTGGTGTTTTGCCCACTCCGCGCAGAGCGCGTAGTTACGCAAAGCTTTGCTAAGTGTTGCGGAGCAGATTTTTTCTCTCAAGCAGCTCACCAACGTTAGGTTGGAAAGGGCTCATGAGGAAAACAAGCATTGAAAATGCAATAGGTCTCGCAATAGAAGAGTTTGACATTTTTCGTTTTGCAAATGGATGAGTGACACCTATAGCATTTGGAATGCAACATGTTTTGTATTTACGTGACTTATATGGCAGCTCTGGTCGTTATGCTACATCTCTAGATAGTTTTATCTTTCGCAAATGTGACACCTATTGTAACACAATATGTGTTGTGAGGGTGAGTGAGGGTGAGGGGTTGAGGGTGAGGGGTTGAGGGTGAGGGGTTGAGGGTGAGTGAGGGTGAGGGTGAGTGAGGCTGAGGGGTTGAGGGTGAGGTGTTGAGGGTGAGTGAGGGTGAGGTGTTGAGGGTGAGTGAGGGTGAGGGGTTGAGGGTGAGTGAGGGTGAGGGTGAGTGAGTGTGAGGGGTTGAGGGTGAGTGAGGGTGAGGGTGAGTGAGGGTGAGGGGTTGAGGGTGAGTGAGGGTGAGGGTGAGGCTGAGGGGTTGAGGGTGAGTGAGGGTGAGTGAGAGTGAGGGTGAGTGAGGGGTTGAGGGTGAAGGGTTGAGGGTGGGTGAGGGTGAGGGGTTGAGGGTGAGTGAGGGTGAGGGGTTGAGGGTGAGTGTGGGTGAGGGTGAGTGAGGGTGAGGTGTTGAGGGTGAGTGAGGGTGAGGGGTTGAGGGTGAGTGAGGGTGAGGGTGAGTGAGTGTGAGGGGTTGAGGGTGAGTGAGGGTGAGGGTGAGTGAGGGTGAGGGGTTGAGGGTGAGTGAGGGTGAGGGTGAGGCTGAGGGGTTGAGGGTGAGTGAGGGTGGGTGAGAGTGAGGGTGAGTGAGAGGTTGAGGGTGAAGGGTTGAGGGTGGGTGAGGGTGAGGGGTTGAGGGTGAGTGAGGGTGAGGGGTTGAGGGGTTGAGGGTGAGGGAGGGTGAGGCGTTGAGGGTGGGTGAGGGTGAGTGTGGGTGAGGGTGAGGGTGGGTGAGGGTGAGTGTGGGTGAGGGTGGGTGAGGGTGAGTGAGGTGAGGGTGGGTGAGGGTGAGTGAGGGTGAGTGAGGGTGAGGGTGAGTGAGGGTGAGGGGTTGAGGGTGAGGGGTTGAGGGTGAGTGAGGGTGAGGGTGAGTGAGGGTGAGTGAGGGTGAGGGGTTGAGGGTGAGTGAGGGTGAGTGAGGGTGAGTGAGGGTGAGTGAGGGTGAGGGTGAGTGAGGGTGAGTGAGGATGAGGGTGAGTAAGGGTGGGTGAGGGTGAGTGAGGGTGAGTGAGGGTGAGTGAGGGTGAGTGAGGGTGGGTGAGGGTGAGTGAGGGTGGGTGAGGGTGAGTGAGGGTGAGTGAGGGTGAGTGAGGGTGAGGGGTTGAGGGTGAGTGAGGGTGAGGGTGAGTGAGGGTGAGGGGTTGAGGGTGAGGGGTTGAGGGTGAGTGAGGGTGAGGGGTTGAGGGTGAGGGTGAGTGAGGGTGAGGGGTTGAGGGTGAGTGAGGGTGAGTGAGGGTGAGGGGTTGAGGGTAAGTGAGGGTGAGTGAGGGTGAGGGTGAGTGAGGGTGAGGGGTTGAGGGTGAGTGAGGGTGAGGGGTTGAGGGTGAGGGGTTGAGGGTGAGGGGTTGAGGGTGAGGGGTTGAGGGTGAGTGAGGGTGAGTGAGGGTGAGTGAGGGTGAGTGAGGGTGAGTGAGGGTGAGGGAGTGAGGGTGAGTGAGGGTGAGTGAGGGTGAGTGAGCGTGAGGGGTTGAGGGTGAGTGAGGGTGAGGGGTTGAGGGTGAGTGAGGGTGAGTGAGGGTAAGTGAGGGTGAGTGAGGGTGAGTGAGGGTGAGTGAGAGTGAGTGAGGGTGAGTGAGGGTGAGTGAGGGTGAGGGTGAGGGGTTGAGGGTGAGGGGTTGAGGGTGAGTGAGGGTGAGTGAGGGTGAGTGAGGGTGAGTGAGGGTGAGGGGTTGAGGGTGAGTGAGGGTGAGGGTGAGTGAGGGTGAGGGGTTGAGGGTGAGTGAGGGTGAGGGTGAGTCAGGGTGAGTCAGGGTGAGTGAGGGGTTGAGGGTGAGTGAGGGTGAGTGAGGGGTTGAGGGTGAGTGAGGGGTTGAGGGTGAGTGAGGGTGAGGGTGAGTGAGGGTGAGGGTGAGGGTGAGTGAGGGTGAGGGTGAGTGAGGGTGGGTGAGGGTGAGGGTGGGTGAGTGAGGGTGAGTGAGGGTGAGTGAGGGTGAGGGGTTGAGGGTGAGTGAGGGTGAGTGAGGGTGAGTGAGGGTGAGGGGTTGAGGGTGAGTGAGGGTGAGGGGTTGAGGGTGAGTGAGGGTAAGTGAGGGTGAGTGAGGGTGAGTGAGGGTGAGTGAGGGTGAGTGAGGGTGAGGGGTTGAGGGTGAGGGGTTGAGGGTGAGGGGTTGAGGGTGAGGGGTTGAGGGTGAGTGAGGGTGAGTGAGGGTGAGTGAGGGTGAGGGGTTGAGGGTGAGTGAGGGTGAGGGTGAGTCAGGGTGAGTGAGGGGTTGAGGGTGAGTGAGGGTGAGTGAGGGGTTGAGGGTGAGTGAGGGGTTGAGGGTGAGTGAGGGTTAGGGTGAGGGTGAGTGAGGGTGAGGGTGAGTGAGGGTGAGTGTGAGTGAGGGTGAGTGAGGGTGAGGGTGAGTGAGGGTGGGTGAGGGTGAGTGAGGGTGAGGGTGGGTGAGGGTGAGTGAGGGTGAGGGTGGGTGAGGGTGAGTGAGGGTGAGGGTGAGTGAGGGTGAGTGAGGGTGAGTGAGGGTGAGGGGTTGAGGGTGAGTGAGGGTGAGGGTGAGTGAGGGTGAGGGGTTGAGGGTGAGTGAGGGTGAGGGTGAGTGAGGGTGAGGGGTTGAGGGTGAGTGAGGGTGAGTCAGGGTGAGTGAGGGGTTGAGGGTGAGTGAGGGTGAGTGAGGGGTTGAGGGTGAGTGAGGGGTTGAGGGTGAGTGAGGGGTTGAGGGTGAGTGAGGGTGAGGGTGAGTGAGGGTGAGGGTGAGTGAGGGTGAGTGTGAGTGAGGGTGAGGGTGAGTGAGGGTGAGGGTGAGTGAGGGTCGGTGAGGGTGAGTGAGGGTGAGGGTGGGTGAGGGTGAGTGAGGGTGAGTGAGGGTGAGGGTGAGTGAGGGTGAGTGAGGGTGAGTGAGGGTGAGTGAGGGTGAGGGGTTGAGGGTGAGTGAGGGTGAGGGTGAGGGGTTGAGGGTGAGGGGTTGAGGGTGAGTGAGGGTGAGTGAGGGTGAGTGAGGGTGAGTGAGGGTGAGTGAGGGTGAGTGAGGGTGAGGGGTTGAGGGTGAGTGAGGGTGAGTGAGGGTGAGTGAGGGTGAGTGAGGGTGAGTGAGGGTGAGGGGTTGAGGGTGAGTGAGGGTGAGGGGTTGAGGGTGAGTGAGGGTGAGTGAGGGTGAGTGAGGGTAAAGTGAGGGTGAGTGAGGGTGAGTGAGGGTAAGTGAGGGTGAGTTAGGGTGAGTGAGGTGAGTGAGGTGAGTGGGGTGAGGGTGGGTGAGGGTGAGGGTGAGTGAGTGTGAGGGGTTGAGGGTGAGGGGTTGAGGGTGAGGGGTTGAGGGTGAGTGAGGGTGAGTGAGGGTGAGTGAGGGTGAGGGGTTGAGGGTGAGTGAGGGTGAGGGTGAGTGAGGGTGAGGGGTTGAGGGTGAGTGAGGGTGAGGGTGAGTCAGGGTGAGTGAGGGGTTGAGGGTGAGTGAGGGTGAGTGAGGGGTTGAGGGTGAGTGAGGGGTTGAGGGTGAGTGAGGGTGAGGGTGAGTGAGGGTGAGGGTGAGTGAGGGTGAGGGTGAGTGAGGGTGAGGGTGAATGAGGGTGAGGGTGAGGGTGAGTGAGGGTGAGGGTGAGTGAGGGTGAGGGAGGGTGAGGGTGGGTGAGGGTGAGTGAGGGTGAGAGTGGGTGAGGGTGAGTGAGGGTGAGGGTGAGTGAGGGTGAGTGAGGGTGAGTGAGGGTGAGTGAGGGTGAGTGAGGGTGAGGGTGAGTGTGGGTGAGGGTGAGTGAGGGTGAGGGTGAGTGAGGGTGAGTGAGGGTGAGTGAGGGTGAGGGTGAGTGAGGGTGAGGGTGAGTGAGGGTGAGTGAGGGTGAGGGTGAGTGAGGGTGGGTGAGGGTGAGTGGAGTAGGGTGAGTGAGGGGGAGTGAGGGTGAGTGAGGGTGAGGGGTTGAGGGTGAGTGAGGGTGAGGGTGAGTGAGGGTGAGGGGTTGAGGGTGAGTGAGGGTGAGTGAGGGTGAGGGGTTGAGGGTGAGGGGTTGAGGGTGAGTGAGGGTGAGGGGTTGAGGGTAAGTGAGGGTGAGGGTGAGTGAGGGTGAGGGGTTGAGGGTGGGTGAGGGTGAGGGGTTGAGGGTGAGTGAGGGTGAGGGTGAGTGAGGGTGAGGGTGAGTGAGGGTGAGGGTGAGTGAGGGTGAGGGGTTGAGGGTGAGTGAGGGTGAGTGAGGGTGAGGGTGAGTGAGGGTGAGGGGTTGAGGGTGAGTGAGGGTGAGGGGTTGAGGGTGAGTGAGGGTGAGGGGTTGAGGGTGAGGCATCCTGATTGTTATACAAAAAAACCATAGTGATGTACTAGTGAACGCCACGCACCTGAGTGCACAATGAAACCAGACTGATGTACTAGTGAGAATAATAGGACATGACGGGATGCTGGTAGCGGGCCACATTGAGTTAAGATGGCACTGACCCATGACCAGGTTTTAAGATGGCGGATGAGGGCCCCTTGTTCGGTTCTGCAGGGGTGACGAGTTTAAAACTCCCCACTTCCCTGTTGCTCCAAGGGAGACCTGGTTCACTAAATTCAAAATTGTACCACTATATTACGAGGAAGTTGACAAAAATAACACAAAGAAATATACAAACAGCGTCTTTCAGTGATATCACAGGACAGTCAGACGGCCTGACCTCTGACCCGCGCCCTCCCGGACACGTGGCTCTTGGCTTCACGTTCGTAGCCCGCGGCCGATAAAGAGTTAAAAAAAAAATCAAAATATATATATATGGGCAACACATTGTGTCCAAATGGGTGCCAATGAGTTCCAGATGTGAGAAGCTGCGCTCCCAACCCCTGGCTGCTCCTAAATAAAGGAAAGTATTCCTGCAATTCAGCTGCAGCCGCCGCTGCCAAGAACAACTCCCAGATAGGGTGGGGAGAGTGTTAGGGAACACGGGGGGGGGCTGCAGAGACGCGTCTGTGAGTGGAGACAGAGAGAGAACGAGACAGCGGGCAGAATGAGAGTGGAGATAGGTAGAGCATTGGGGGGGGGGCGAGGGGTGAGGTTAAAAAGCACGTGAGATGTGTGAACCCCTGAAGGGGCTAGGGTAGAAGGGTGTTCTGGGGATATCGGGGTTGGGGGCGGGGAATCTCGCGGGTGCAAAGTTGAAACTGCATAGCTGTGTGTGTGCAGGGGGAGGCTGAAGTATGGAGTAAGGGTGAGGGGGGGGGTGTCAGATCCATGGGATAGCGGAGAAGGGAGCGTGAGAACAGGAGCAGAGAGGAAAAGGGGTGAAAAGCATTGCTGGTGAGAAGTTATGGGAAAACACAGGCGGGGGAGGGAAGTGAATGGCAGGGCCCGAGAGTGCAGGAGGGGTCACACAAGTGTGAGAAACAAAGGAACGCAGCTAAAGCTACAGGCGATCCTGTGTGTGAGAGGAGCGGGTTGTAGTGAATCGTTGACCAACGAGAAGCGGAAAGGAGAGAGAAAAGGAGAGAGAGAAACAGATGGTCGAGAGGAGAGAGAGAACTCGAAGGGAGATGAACTCTACACACAAGGGAGAAGCTTAAGAGAGAGAAATCATTGCAAGATTGGAGGAGGAGAGGGAAACAGGAGACGAGGGAACCTATAGCGGCGCCACTGGCATGCGCTGACATCAATTCTCTTTTTTTCCTCACCACTAGACATGGATCCAAATATCCCTCTTATCTCTTTGAGACTCCGATTACCTCTTCAAATTGTAAAACAGACGGAGGGCATTGCTGTGGGGAGGGGGTGTAGGAGAAATGCACACGGCGGGCAGGGGAGGGGGCGGAGCAGGGAGAGCGGCATGTGGGTGTGAAGAAGCCGGGGCCTTTGAAGTGAAGCTAAGCTTCACTTCAAAAGGTGTCGGAGGAATGCGGCTGAGGGAACAGACGGCGATTGCGGCTGAGGGAACTGATGTGCACGCGCTTTTAAGCTCAATGCACATGCGCATTGAGCTTAAAAGTCACGGGCACTGCAAGGAATCGCCACGATTCCTTGCTTGTTAGTTAAAGAGTGGTTAAGCCGCAATAGTCTCGCAAGCTCGATGCGCATGCGCATCGACAGGCGAGACCTAAAAAGCATGTTAAACCTCCTCCTCGGGAGATTTCTCAACGTGGGCAGTTGCGGCAGGTCGCGACCGCTCGTGTTGAGAAATCTGCCACTCGTGTTGAGGAAGCTGCCGGTCGAGTAGAATGCGTAAATCAAAATTAGACTAGGACACTTGTAACTACGTTACAACCGGTTTGTTAGATAACCCTCATAAACGCTATGGTAGATTGCGGTTTATGTCGATTTTCCGCCCCACATATGCGTTGTGGCATTTATCATCGGGTCATCTTACGTGCTGCATGCCAGCCTCAGACCATGAGGCAACCTCTGGTATGGCGTAGTAGTGTCCAGAGATGTCTGCAGATACCCCCACAGAGAAGGTTATCCTTAAAAAACAAATCTACATCCCAAAAACTATTTTCATTATGAGAGGATGTGGTCTGTTATTAAAAATTTTTAATGGGTATGCCCTTGGATTTAGTAAATGGATCCTCGCATATCACTTGCAACAAAACGTCAACATGTTTCTGCTCCTTGTTGCCCAGCCGGGTCTATGGAGCATTCGTCAGGACAAATACAACAGATTAAAATTCTACTCACACCATTTGTGCAGTATTTAGTGGTCTTTTTTTGTTGCCCACTTAGGTTCATAAAGGTTCAATTTACCTGTAATGAGAATCAAATGTAAGACCTTTCTTCAAACATTAGGGATATATCAAAGCACAAAAGCACATATTCATTTGTTTAATTCTTGCATTAATTTATGCATTACTCTCACAATTTTGAACTATATGGGGACTCTTATGGCGAGTAACAGTGGCAGGATTTTAAAGTGAAATCCACATATTAGACTTCCTAATAATCATTGTTAATGGTGTGCTAAAGTTTACATTTTCTCACCTCACTTATCGATATAACAGAAAGTGATGTGCGAGGCCTGAATTTCCTTAGATGTAAGTAAGGAAACTGTGAGTCTGTTAGTATCCCTGTGTATCAACACTGAGTGCCCAGTATTGCTTAGGTTAATTGACAAAGGAGTAGTGACTTCTAGTAATATACAGACAGGCGATGGTATTGACCTCTTGTTTCCATATTCAAACTCATTATTCACTCGCAAGATCTTATAATGCGATATACTGATATAGCATATTCAATTTTAAGCTTTAAGTATCAGCGTGCTTGTGTGTACAATAAATTGTACCTTCGTGTTGTACTCCCTCGATTTACATACCATAGACGATAATATGTCTGCTTACAATTTTCTAATTTGTACCCGCATTCAGAGATTCACACATGCTATGCAGTTATTCAGCTTCCTTACTGCTGTTTACAATAGCGTTCAAGGTCAGCGGTTTTGGCATGTTTCTCTTACGGCGCTAAGCGTGGACGCGTTCATTTTAGACAAAATAGGTACAATGCTTCTTAGACACTCTCTGTATCAAAAGTACTCGCAAATCTCACTTACGTCTCATATTTACCTTTTTAGTTATTCAATCGATCATCCTCAGGGGAACCGGACTTGAAAGTCCCAGGCTGTGGGGGAACATAATGGATTACCTTCGGTCTTGCTGTAAAGATGCCACCTTGCTGACACATTCATCACCACGCGCTTCTTACCCGCAGTGTATGGCGAATTCCGCGTCTAGTGCTGGCTCTGCCCCTGGACGCGGAATCGCCGTCATCACCCTGCATTTCAACCGGTTCACTGCATGGAGAGAGAAAAGGGACTAGATCCACAATACCACATTTACATGTTAAAATCACGGACATATTTGTAAATTAAATGCCTGTGGGTCTCATTTTACTGTGATTAGCTTCTTTATATATATTAGCTGCGTTCTCAGTTGTTTTTATCAGTTATTACTGTGTGGTATCTTTTGGATGATTTACATCGATAATTCAAAGCGTCATAGGGAAATGTGTGAGAGACGGAAAAATTATCCAATCTGTTGTTCTAAGGGTCATTTGTACACTTTTTCACGTTCGTTAGATATAATCTCTCAAGCATCACCATGTTGGCCTAGAAATAGGACTAAAATCGTCTTCAGTGGCTAATCACCAGTACAGATAGTCAAGTTTAATTCTGAGAGGCTATTAAATGTGTTTGCTCACAGCAGTTGAATCTAGTTTATGCAAACTGATGCCATGGGACATTGTCGTTAAGGCCAAATTGGTGGGTTTTTAATCTGTCCACCCATCTTTGTTCCTTTTCATACAGGATTCTTTCTGCATTCATAGATTTGTCTTTCAGCATTTCAATTACAGTCCACTTTAATTCTTCTGCTTTATGGCCGGTCTCTACGAAATGGGTACATAATTTGGTGGTATTTTTATTTAGGTTTATATTACTTTTGTGTTCCCCAATTCTTAGTTTGACTTTCCTGCAAGTCATTCCTATATATTGTTTTCCGCAGGGACATGTTATCATATAGACAACATGTGTTGAGTTGCAGTTCGTATGCTGCATTTGAGTCCAAGTCATTGAGTCTGTCAGCTGTAAAGTCTTGGTCACTTTTGTTAACTTGCATACGAGACCGGTCCCACAAGGGTAGTGTCCCGTTATTGGGGCCATTCCAATGTCCATTATCTGTCTACTCATCTGATGTTTCTTTGGACGTGTGTGGACAAGAATATCCTTTAGGTTCCGCGTTCGTCGATTGGCAAATCTTGGTTTTGGCCAGTGGAACTTCCCAGTTGACAAAATCCGCCAGTTTTGTTCACTAGTTTCTGTACATTGTATGTGGCAGGGCAGTATGTAGTGACACATGTCACCAAATCTTGGACAGGTTCCTTAGCAATTGTTTCCAGTAAAGATGCTCTTGGTTGGTTTTTAGCCCTCTTTTGGCATCTTGAGATTGTGGATTGTTTGTAGTCCCGACTTTGTAGTTTTTGACTCAGTTCCTGTGCTTGTTTTCGGTAGTCACTGTTTTGGCTGCAGTTTCTCTTCAACCTTAAAAACTGACTGTAGGGCAAGGTCGAGTAGAATGTCTACTCGAGCGACACAAAGCAGCAGTGCCCTCTGGTACGATGCATAGTGCAGTTTGCACTGATTTTACAGTGTGGGACAAACTGCTGGCGCTAAAAATCAGTGTGAGCAGCATGACTTAACAGACTACGCCGCTGACAGAACTCTGCAGAGCGCAGCAGAGTTTCTCTGGCACTTCGCAGAGTTATGCGGGGCAGAACTCCGCAAACTCCACCCAGGCCTACCCTAAAAGGACCTTTATTCTCTAGCAGCTATCCATCACAAAGTAGAGAACACACCAGAAACCGGCCTGACCTGCTGAACCACTATCCTCCCTAAGAAAACTGCATTCACCATGCGCTCCAATTTCTTGGGAGCCCCCTCAAAACCTAGTCCACACTTCACCTTCTCCAAAAGATTCGAACCAATCTGCACTGTCCTGCCCTGAAAATCAATGACTCCTTCACCAAGCTACCTTCCTGGACACCTGGAAATGCGACCATCTTGCTGCTACTGAAAAAAATCTACAGCCGACCTCACTACACCAGCAAACTACAGACCCATAACCCTGCTACACTACCCAGCAAAAGTCTTGGAGAAACTCATTAACAAAAGAATGGCAGAACCCATCAACAACAACAACCTCCAGGAACCATCCCAGTCAGGATTCAGACCTAACCACTGCACCGAACCTGCCCTCATCACCCCCACTGAAGACATCCCCCTCATCCTCCTCAATTTCTCTGCGGTGTTCTACACCATCTCCCACCTGATCCTCAGCCAACGCCTCCATGAGTCAGGCAGTTATGGAACAACTCCTAAATGGTTAAGCTCTTTCCTCATGAGCCGCATGCCAAAGATCAGTGTGGTAGTATGAAGTCCACAGGAGACCAGGTTGTAGTTCCAAGTAGTAACTTTATTCAGGTACAGGTTATAGAAGCTTTAAGTTTAGCCGAGATGGTAAGTTGGCCTGTATGTACGTCCTGGTGGGGCATACATACAGCTGACTCCAACTGACTCACATCTAACATTCAACATTCCATGACCTAACCAACATTCCACACATACTTAGGCTGAACAGCAAGGGGAAAGAGAGAGAACAGAAAGAACAGGAACATTCACCCTACTACAATCAGCCTACCTCCTTTCACATCCGAACCGTCCAACCTAATCTGTGGCATGCCCCAGGTATCTTCTGTCAGCCTAATAACCATCAAAATCTACAGGACCAAGCTCACCAAAATTCTCAGAACACATGGCCTCAACATCATCTCTTAAGAAGATGACACACAGCTCATCTACTCCCTCTCCAAAGGTCCTCACAGCACCCAAGCTAAGTCATTTATGGTATATCAGAAGTCACCATCTGGCTGAAATTAAACTGCCTGAAAGCCCCACTCAGACAAGTAGGAGGCGGGAGGAGTTACTCTTGGGAAGAGACACCACACTCTGGTCCTCGGATGATGGCCATTCAAATTAGGGCCAATGCAGTTGGAGAACTATGCGGTCTCTGGAAGTACTTCATTTCACATCAGTGGGGCGCCCTACTCAAATGGACGGGAAGGCAAAGCAGACACCTGTAGGATACACGGCGGAAGGCGCACCTAAGTCAAATGTCAGTGTAGGGGCTTTCCCCACTCGACCTCCCATGGAGAAAGTAGGGTAATTACGTAGGGCATAATTTGGAGTACCATACCGGCGGGGATAGTGACAATACACACCCCATACAGTGGTTGGACTTTATTTACTCACTTTTATATTTAAAGACAGAGCCCCATAGATACATGGTCCTGACAAATGCTTCGTACCCTTCGAGGACATCTAGTAGAAACATGTTGACCACAACCATCACGGTGAAGGGATAATCAGTTCCCAAGTCACCGCTCACTTCTTTTAATACCCTGCAGTTGCCCAATTAATTAAAAACTAGTCTTTATGACAACTGTAATGGTTTTTAAATCACTTTCACTATTCACTGGCCCCCACTTAGTTTAGAAGTGCATCCCTGTTGTGAAGCGTATGCCCACCCTCTATCAAACCGAGTTTTTAGAGGGCGAGGACGGCCTATGATGAAGCATGACACCAGCTGGTGTGTGAGGCCAGTCCTACATTTTTTGTGAGCTGCCCCCACTTCACACGCATCTCTAAAAACACCTGTAAAAATCCCAGCTAGGAGCAGCCCCGTTTGTGTTTATATTTTGTGTTGGAGGCTGGCTAGCCCCTAGGCCCTGTGCCTCTAGTTCCCATCCTTGGCTAAATACCAGTTTTAGTGTGTTCAATGCGCCCTACTCAAAGCCTTCCAATCTGGGGCAGACATCTATGACCCTCTCCTTGCTTCTTAGACAAGCGCCCTTGACTTGGTGTCTGCCACAGATGTTCCACCTAATACTTCGCTTAAGCGCCTGCCGCTGCAGGCATGGTCCTTCATCTCCTCTCTCCTCTCCCTTCTCTTCTTTCTCCCCTGGTTCTGGCACTCACCTGCAGTACTGGTGCTCAATTTGTCTGGTTATCTCCTTCAGTGACGACAGATGCCCATGTATATGTGGTGATGGCCCAGGCACCCTTGTGTATTGGCTGTGTGCGCTTGTGGTTTTCCCCCAACCCACCTTCTTAATATACTTCTGCGTATGCACTTGTTTGCACTGCTCCTGTTCGCCCTTTATTATGAAAAGTATCCATCCTCTGTATTGCTGCATCAACACTGCTGTTGTAACGTGTCATGCACCGTTGAGATGCGGGCACTGTTTACAAAATGTTCAATAAAAAGAAGTTTAAAAAAAGAAATAAGGTGCTGTACAGGTGCTAGAGATGTTCACAGTGGTATGGGAGAGAGCATTGTCTGGAAGTGGAGTACAGGACGTCTATGGGCACAGAGTGGTAGGAGTGAGTGCTCTGTAGAGGTGCTCTACAGGGGCTCCACATATGCTGCTGTACAGAGCTCCAGAGGTCACAGTGTTCTGCAGTGGGCCTGTGCAGTAGCTCTTGCAATCTCACTCTGCTGTCATGAGAGTAAGCCGTCCGGTTGCCTGTAGGTAGCCACCTTCCACTAGTATACTATCTCAGTAATTTAATATAAATACTGCCGTGCCGGAGACCGGTCCCACTGCTTCAATGCATGGGTGTTTTTTTTTACCCTTTGCATTCCAGAGCCCTAGGGCGCTGCACCACCTCTGGACTTATGTTCATTTCGCACTGCCCACTCAAGCTACCTCTTCACTCTGATAATGAATGTAAGCGTCTGATCTGCCCACCAGTGCCTGATCCTCAGTGCCAATCAATCCAAGCTTCTTCCAGTGCCCATTGATGCAGGTTCCTAGCTCTGTCTACGAGTGCAGGCCCTCGCACTGCCTGCAAGTGTCAGCTCCTCAGGGCACACCAGTGTGATAATGATCAAAATAATGCCAATGCTTATGATGGTACACTTGCTTATACAAACAAAATTGCACCACGATTGTCAAATTCGCACGTCACGAACTCTCCATCAACCCCGACTCAAAAATACGTGATCAAGCAGACTCTGCATCCCAGGCCCGCAGTATAAGATTGACAGTTCACAGGTGTGGTGGCACGTAGCCGGCAGGTAAATGCGCGAACAGGAAACTAGGGTCCATCCCCCAGATAAGCGCAGTGACGCAATGGTCCAAGGAAACTTGCCCCAATATAGCCCACATTGCCAGAGGGGTGCACGCATTCCCAAACACCATATACTTAGAGGCCACATGGAGTTAGGAACACACAGCCAATCAGGACACAGCACACACTACGAACACATGCCCCTCTAGCCACACGTTTGAACACACTACCCAGTGGCTCACATTGTGTCCACGCAAGGTTGGCCCACAGGTATTTGTTATCAAAGATCCTTTTTTAGTAGCCCACATACAAAGCCCACATTTCTTCACCAAACAAGGATCGCTGGATGTACTTTTATGGTACCCAAAATCCATATATGAGCCAGCACGAACTGATTGTGCTTTGAGACAGTCTTCAGACCCATTTCTGTGGCTTTTACTCCCGACCAATGTGTTTATTATATAAACCAACTGTTCCTGTTTTGCCAATCACCTCTTGTCTTTTTTTCTTCAAGGTAAATTCATATTCGAGCAACATGAGCTCCCTCAATGCGTACTAATGCAGGCTCCTCGCACCGCCTTCAAATCCGAGCTCTTCACATGGCCCACCAGTGCCTGTTCCTTACACTGCTTGGAAGTACCTTACTCTGCCTACCAGAGTTACTCCAGAGACTGACTCTCCTACAGCTCACCAGTGTCAGATAATCATACTGCCCACCAGTGCCAGGTCTGCACTCCTCACCCCAATACCGGATCTTCACACTGCCCAACAGTGCTGAATCCTCATACAGCTCACCGGTGCCAACTCGTCGCAGTTGTGCATCAGTGCAATCTAACACTAGGGTCAGTGACGGATCCACAACGGATCATGACACTGCCCGTTAGTGCCTATTCCTCACACTGTCCATCCAATCTGCTCTAGAGACTGTTGGGACAGCTTAGTCTCCATGATCATACAATCCAGGGCCTCTTCGCTGAGAGGGCAGCCAGTGTGCTCTTGGTTGCATGTTTTTTTAAAAGGAAACTTAGCAATGTTTTCTTCCCTGACTCTTTCTCATCGCTGTTTCCATAGCACTATTCTCACTCACTTTTTACTACTCGCCCTATGTCTCTCTTGTAACCATTATCCCATCCACATTTCTCCTGCACATCACATCGCTCTTCTCCATACATTCTTTCCTCACCCACCTGTCTCACTCCTGCTTTCCTTCCTTGTTCCCTTACTCCATCTCGCCTGCCCTTCCTCCACACTTTCTTCCCCTCCCAGCAGCTGCCTTCGTTCCCTGACACCTCTATATACCCCGCAGGGCTACTTGTGGTCTGTTAGTGGGCAGTAAGAGGAAGCGGACAGGGCAGAAATGAGAGGGCATCAGAGTGCCCCGGCACTGTCCCCCGGAATTCTAGTCCATGGCCCTCCCCAGCAGAGTCTTGTTTCGGGTTGGGCCGGCGTGGAGCGCCCTTCATACAGGACTCTCAAGAGAGCCTCACGTATGGTCCATACTCATGATACCCAATGTTACTGTGAAGAAGGAGTACTTCCTTCAATGAATGGTTGAGTTGGACCTGGTGTGGAGTGGTGTGGCTCACTGGTTAGAGGCGGCAGACCCGGAAGCAGAGAACGGCCCGGAACCAGGGTTCAATTCTCGACGCGGCAGGGTCGTGGACCAGGGTCAGCGGCCTCGACAATTCTCGCCTCGGCGCCTACTCTAACCAGGGATCACACTCGGCAACTCTGGGCATTAAGCTTGCCTCATCTCTACAACGGCCCCCCACAGACGCCGGGGATGCCTGGTTTCACCTTGGAGATACCCAGAAGGGACCATCTCACAGGGAAAGCCAGGACGGGTTCCCCAGCAGTCTCCAGCGCCGGGACGCTTACGGGCAGCCGTGCGCTTTACAAATCCAACACATTTACATTACAATTACCAGGGGATTCTCATACCCAGCTGCCCATTCGCAAGTTTGTGTTTTTACAGGTCAGGCAAAGGCATCACTAGGGTACTTGGAGCTTGGAAGTAAAGGGAGCTCCTCTGATGAGGGTATGAAGTCCACATGTGGAGTTTCCTCCACCACCATACGCCACATCATTTTCAGAGCACATTGGCCAAGGGCTAGGCCTCTTTATCACTATGTAGGGTTATAGTTGGTGGGTTGCCCATGAAAGGTCTGCAGAGGGTGAAGACCCTTGATGCCTACTAACCTGGTTGACTGCAGTGGGGGGTGTTGGGTTTTCTCTATGGTTGTGTTCTGTAAAAGGGTAGGGTCTTGCAACCCGACAGCCACAGCGGTGATGTATGGTTCAGATTGTCTGTACTCCGTGTTGCAGTGGGTGGATTGGTCTTACAGCCCGAAGTCTCCTGGGACGGTCTGTACTCAGTGTTGCAGTGGGTGGCTTGGTCTTACAACACACCAGCTTCTGGGATGGTCTGTGCTCAGTGTTGTAGTGGATGGATTGGTCTTAAAACACACCGGCTCCTTGGATGGCCTGTGCTCAGTGTTGTACTGGGTGGATTGGTCTTAAAACACACCGGCTCCTTGGATGGTCTGTGCTCAGTGTTGTACTGGGTGGATTGGTCTTACAACCCCCCGTCTCCTGGGATGGTGTCGTCTATTGTTTGAGATCTTCTCAGGCCTGCCTCCTGGCCTTCCAAGCACTGAAGTGAACGTGCAGTGGTGGTGCAGCGTGGAGCGCCGCTGCAGATGTTCTGACCTTGGCCTAGAGAGAAGGATGCTAACCAGGCAGCATATTGTGTTTCTTCAGTATGGCAATGACATGCCCTGTCCAGCTCGTCCAAACCTCATAGCTCCTTACCTGTTTGTTATTGGTCAGTCAGCTCTCTCCTGCGTCCCTCTACCTGTGTTTCCTTTTGTTGGTTAGTAAACAACAATAAGGGAGTTACACCTGGGGGATACACCCAACCTCAGTAGAGGCGAGTCTGTGTGTTAGCCACAATCCAAAGAAAGGACGTCCTTTGTCCTTAAGAAAGGGATAATCCCAAACGCCATATAGTTTTTTTCACCGACAGCTCTCCTAATTGGGCAACAGGTGCCTCCTTCTTTTAACTATATCCGTTACACCCCAGAATAAACCACGTAAGTGGGAAGTTCCGGATATTTTAAATAACACTTCCCTTACACACATAAAAGAAATAAAACCAGCTCCACTGTAATCAGGTGTCGCAGCACACCTGGATGGCATTCGGCTGTCCGGGTGGGACCCCGATGATGAAGCATGTCACCAACTAGGTTGGTGAGTGAGGGGTCTTCTTAAGGACAAAGGACGTCCTTTCTTTGGATTGTGGCTAACACACAGACTCGCCTCTACTGAGGTTGGGTGTATCCCCAAGGTGTAACTCCCTTATTGTTGTTTACTGATATATCTAAGGGGACAGGGAGTCCCTCTCCTGCCTTCTTAGGCGAATACCCTTTCTCTCCTTACTGATAATCTCTCCTTTTGTTGGTTGCCAGTCTTGGTTTTTTAGTTCCCCTGTACCTTTTCTGTGAAGTCATCCATCTTTCTTTCACTCCTGTTCTGGCTGTGGGTCACGACCTGGAAGCCGTGGGAATCCCTTTTGTTTAGGTACCCATATTTATAGATCTGCCCGAATCTGGGGCAGCGCGGTCAAGGCCATAGAAGCCTGCTGTATGGCAGGGGGATCAATGTTCATAAAGGGGTCTGTGGGGCATTTTTACAAGCCCCTATCACCACCACAACATCACTTTTAGTGACGTTGTGGTGGCGATAGGAGCTTCACCTTATTTACAAAGCAGCGTTAAGCCACTTAACGTGGCTTAAGGCTGCCTTGTAAATAAGGCCCCCTTTCACGCTACACTTAGCGTGAAAGAGGTGGGCAATGGGTGTTGTGGTGGGCGTTCCACCGCAACACCCATTGATTTTGACACTACCCCCTATTTACAAGAGCAGTGTAAATAGGAGGCAGCGCCAAAATTATGACCAGGGAAAACCTGGTCTTACACCAGGAAAACGAGTAGAAATGGTTTATTTCTCCTAATTTTTGCTGTTTCGATGTGTGCTGCGTTGTGCAGCACATATAGAAACAGCAAAAAACGAATGATACTTTATTTGCAGGAAGGTGCCCCTTCCTGCACATAACCAATCATTTAAAAAAAATGCAGTTTTGCAACTTCTATGTGTGCTGCATTAAGCAGCACACATAGAAGTTACAAAACGCAATTTAAAGATTGTTTATATCTTCCCCTCAATCCAGGCACCCTTGCACTTTGGTGCAAGGGTGCCTGCGTGGGAGCTAGGCAGCTAAAGTTAGCGCCAGGGCAGGGGGAATGAAGGGCTGCGCCATGTTCTAGAAAATATGGTGCAGCCCTGCGTTTCTAAAGTGTCGAAGCCTGTTGTTAGCCTTCTTGGCTTAACGACATGCTTCACCACTTTATTGTTAATACGCCCCTTTTTTGACCCACCTACCATCAAGCTACAAAGTAGGGTGAAAATCCCTCCCATACCAGTGTAAGAGTGGCGTTGGAGGTATAGTGGTGCTACTCATGTAGGCAGGTGTGTGTTGTGTATCTGCTGGAAGCATACCTGGGTGTTTGGCTTTTGATTGGCCTGCCAAGCTGGGAGTTGAAGCAGTGTGGATGATGGTTTGCCAGTAGCGTGATGTGTTGTGTGCTGTAGTGTCAGATGCTACGCTGCACTGTGCTCAAGCAGTGCTCAGGTTGGCACAGTGTGGGTGATGCATGCTGTTCAGTGAGGGCATGAAGATGTGAGTGGTGAGTGCAGGTCCTGGGGTATTAATTGTAATGGCTAAGCTCCTAAGTTTCAGTTTCATGTCCTTGCTGTTTTTGGCGTGTGAGCATGTGATGTCATTCTTGTGTTGAGATGGGGTGTGTAGTGGCGGCAGGGGTTCGGTGAGAAGGGATGTGGGGTGTGGACTGATTATGTTTATGCTATGTTACAGAGGTGTGGCTTGTTATCCGGATTACAGTACTTCCTCCATATTGGGAGATGCCTCAGTGATGCTCAACTCTAAACCAGGACCAGTGGCAGAATGGATGTAATTGAGAGTGAGCCCAGTGCTTATTCCGGTAGGTTACCATGGAAACTGGAAATAAGCTATTTCTATTACATTCCTACCTCCTTTAGCGCCAGTACTTGCCAGCTCCACAAAGAGAGAGCCTCACACGTCAGAAAGACACCCTCTGAAGATGGACATCTTATCAGAATGGCACTCACAAAGAAGAGCGCTCTCTATGAGCACCGCCCCGGCATGTACACACTAAGGGCCATATTTATGAGATTGTCACACAGTACAGTGCAGCAATGCATGACCGGGAAAGAGCAGGAATGTGTGGTATTTAAAAGAATACAGGGCATTTCTGTATTTTCCCCTGCACTGATGCAGTTTTGGCTGCCTAGCACCAACGCAGGCACCCTCGTACCAAGGTGCCTGCGTAGTAAGGTGGATTGTTTATGTGCAGGAAGGCACACCTTCCTGCACAAAAACAATCCCCTGAGGCATATTCCTCTTTGCATGTGTGCTGCAGAATGCAACAAACAGGAAAAAAGTAGGTGAAATAAGGATTTTTCTCCTCGTTACGTCGCACCTGGGGAGACGTATGTTTTTGGCGCATTCCAGGTCTACCACTTCTGATGAATCTGGGAACGTGTCAAAATCCATGGATGTTGTGTGGGAACACCCAATGCAGCGCCTCCCTGGTGTAGAGTATGGCAACGCAGCGATTTGCACTGCATTGCTTCACTTACAATTTACGAAGCCACACAAGGTGGCCTTGTATGCATTCATAAATCTCATTTTTGAGTTCCATCACTCTTGCACCACAGCTCATAAATATGCCTCTAAATCCCCCCAATCTGCTTCCACCCTAAACCACCCTCCTTCTTGAATATCTGCCCCAAAGGACTGCAGTCTCAGCAGCTGTGGTATTTGTATTTGTGGTATTTTTAAAGCGCATTAGACCAAAAGGCATCAAAGCGCTAAACAGTGAAAAGACAAGACTGTACCGTGAACCCTCAAAAACAGACAGCTTAACCACATGAATGCTTATGGTATTCCCCTCCTGTGCTGAGAATTGTATATTCCCTTTATTCATGACGAGCTGGGCTCGTCATGAGCGTGCGAGGAGGCTACCTCATGACGAGCCCAGCTCGTCATGAGCGTCGAAGGGGTTAAAAAAAAAAGTCCCTAGCTAGCCTAGTGCGCTGAGAGCCAGGTTTTGATTGGCATCTGCCACTGTAAATGTGTGTTCCCCGCACATGGGGTCTCTGCATGTCTTGCCTTCACAGCTACCCTGCAGTCAAACCCTTTCTGTCACCAGTAGTCTGCCTGGATTTTCGCCAACAGCTCAAACTTGAAAAGGTAAAACTTGACCAAGTCCCAGAATGCAACATTATATTTGCCTAAGTGCAAGGACTGGCTGAAGGTGTCACACAACAGCTGTGCTTACTCAGGGGCCAATTTAAAGTTCAGAGTACCAGCACTCCGAATTTAGAGATATCCCCTGCTCCAGCGGACATCTCCTACATTGGGAGGAACAGACGTGACGGTGGTTCCTGACAATGCATTATAAGTGTGCTGTGTGGTCAGTCAGCATGACTTTGCCAAAGGGCACACTTTCAATATATTGTATTATTTTTAAAAACAAAGGGGCATATCAGCAAGGCGGCACTATAAAATTATCACCGCTTTTGCGTCCGTTTTCAGACAAAAAGCAGCAATAATTTTATCGCCTTATCAGCAAGGTTACGCTATCGCGTGAATCCTTGCCTTAGTGCCCTTTCCCGTAACGTTCACCTTGGGCTTTCCATCCCAAAATAACTGGAGAAATGTCGCTAACAGACATTTCTCCAATTATCAAGGGAATCGCTAACCTGCTTAGCGATTGGAAAAAGAAGCGCTAACCGTGCATAACGCAGGTTTCTTTACGCCTGCCGCAGATCTGACTTAGCCATGTAATCCAATGGGAGGTGGATTACATGGCTAAGTCCACCCTGACCCTTCAGCAAGGTATCGCCTGTCACAGTGCGATTATCGCTGGATTTCCAGCGATAATCGCACTATTTTGTGGCTAACGCATGGATTTCTATCGCTTGGGAGATAAGCGTTGATGATAGCATGCTATCTCCGCGATAGAATCCAGCGTTAGCCTGCGATAATTATCCTCGCGCTAAGAGAGCTGATCAATAATTATCGCACGCCCTTGCTGATATGCCCCAAAATTCCAAAGCGGGATTTTCTTTATGAAAAATCTAAAAAGCGCACCACCCTCTTGCCAGGGGAGCTTTCGCCCATGCTGTGGGAGGTCCTTACAAAATGTTTACTTTGACTTATTGCCATTTTTTGGATGGTGTGTGAAAGTAAAAACAGCTACTCTAAATAGGATGGGCAGACAAATGGGAAAATCTCCAACTGCACTTACTGTGACGGGCCACTGGAGGAGTATGTCAGTTGCGGAAGCTGAGATATCTCCATGGCTGACATATTAAAGTTTCACCCGATTATAAGGAGCGCAGAACTTCAGTTTAGAGGAGAGGGTATTCCGTCACTTTTGCAACAGAGTACCCTGTTATGTTATGTTATTTTTATATAGCGCAAATTACCACTGGTCTCAAAGCGCTTAAAAAGAAAGAGCAGGGCACTGCGTGAATGCAGGGCGGAGGATTACACAGATATCAGTGTTTCTCTAAATAGGTGGGTCTTTTGCAGCTTTCTAAAGGGGAGCAGGGCTGATTCCCTGCGCAAGGACTCTGGTAGATCATTCCAGATCCGAGGCAGGAGAACTGAGAACGCTCTGTCCCCTTTGGTCTTAAGGTTGTATCTGGAGGAGGCTAGTCTGCAGGTCTCTGAGGAACGAAGAGCCCGACCCGGCACGTACTTTTGTACTCTGTCTTTTATATATTTTGGCGCATCTCCATATAGGGCCTTATGGGCTATACACAGGCTCTTAAAATGCACCCGCTGTTCAATAGGCAGCCAGTGCAGTTTATGCACCCTCTCCGCCAACCTTTAAATCAGGCCCTTAGTCTTTTTACATAAGCATGCTCACATATGAAATTACAACAAAACAGAATAAAAAGTGCACAAAACGAGCAAGGTTGGAGGTACAAGCACACACCATTCAATGTGTGACTAAATTCAGCCATTTTATTTTTCATGGAACAAACGACTTATAACGCCGAACTTCAGCGCCAGCATCACTCATCGAGCACACGCTGCTTGTCCACCAAGCTCCCTCATTGCATGTTCTCAGCACAGACTAGGATAGTGTGCCCGGTTATAAACTGCCTAAGATGGGGGCAGTGCCGCTGTGATATACGGACAGGAGTTTAAAAGTGCAGGTCGTCAGTCACTACAGGTAGTTAACTGGCTGATTTTGAGCAGGGCGACAGGGCTGTGCACTGCCTAGAAAAGGGAAGATGCCTGGTCCATGGGACTACTGAGCCCGCTTACAGAAGATGTTTTCGTGAGGTGAACTGATTTTGCCGCTTTCTTCTTGGCAGTCTATGCGCCTACAAGGAGTATTTCCATTGCACATGTTGGGGCAGATTTACAAGATCTGGTGCATCTCTGCAAATCATCAGGGATACCCCCGAAAACTTGCGACATGGAAACCTACCAGTGCGTCACTACTGATGCGCCACATTTACAATGCGGTGCGCCGTGACGCACGGATAGGCAGATGCGTGTCGTAGCTGCCGGCGTAAGGTTGGCGCAGTGCTGGAGTCGTATCGCGGGCGCGACGCAACTCCAGCACTGTTCCAACCCGGCCTATCTCCAACATGCTGCGTCCCGCCTTACGCCTGCTTCAAGCAGGTGCAAGGTTTTGATGCAGCGGCGTCGGAAAAATGACTCGGTGAAATCTTGTAGATTTCACTCAGGCACTTTTCCGAGGCTTTCCTGCGACGGACCGCCCACACTGCGACGGTACGCCCACATTATACCCGACGCAGGTATACTGTGGCGTAGGGGTTTACAGCTTGACACATCTCCCTAGATGCGTCATGTTGTAAATCCGTCGCAGCATGGCGCTTGCTTTACACTGTCGCTGCATCACTGAAGTGACTCAGTGGCATCGCAAATGCATCGTAAGTGCCTCGTAAATCTGGCCCGTTTAGTATAGGAACAAATATACGTCCTCTTTTGCAAAGGACATGCCTCCATTCAAATGCGGTAGCACCATTCCCTTCAGATCTTGTGTGCATAAAATATGCGACCATGCTATTTTTATTTCAGACTCAAGCACACAAACATCTGCCACTGCTCCTCAAACACCTTTTGCCCCCTGGAGCACTTCCATACTATGATTAGGACTTGCAACAAGCTGAAATGATGTTTTATTAAGAACATTATTACCACACATTTCTACCATTTGTGTGTTCACACAGCGCTTTCAAAACCAAGGTGCGCTTTACGGTTCTGGGATTTCCATGGCCCATAGTCAAAGTGGTCGGCTGATGCTTGGCTTTGCAGCAGCCAATCTTACTGGATGGGGGCCATTTTATGATACACTAGTGCATCGGTTATTAACCTGTGGTCCAGGGACCCAATGGGGACTGTAATGCCAACAGAGGGGGTCCACGACTGCTTAGAAAATTAAATAATTTTAACAGATAAGTACACTGTATACAAATAAAGAAACAAAATGTAATACTGAAGGAATTTGAAATTGGAGGCTATAACATTAGTTGGTATCTTCAGATTGATTTGTGGGAGCAGTGCAAGTGCATGAAACTGAATGTAGTATGGGCAACGGAGGGCGTCAATCGATTTTTTTTTTATTTGTGAATTAAATATGTCATCATTTGTATATTTGTTTGCTGAATGCTTGTTTCCGTATTGTTATGAATTGTTTAGCAGGTCAAAATATTGAAATTGCTTAGGCCAGGGTACCCAGATTCCAACAATGACCCAGTGGGGGTCCCTGAATTCAAATAATGATTCAGTGGGGGTCCCCGGATTTCAGTAATGATTAAGTGGGGTCCAAAGAAGACAAAAGGTTAAGAACCACTGCAGTGGTGTATTGGTTAGTGATGGACTGCAATGAAATGATGCACCCTTGAACAAAGGCCTGAGCTATTAGGATGCACTTTTGTTGTAATCACATGTTGTTGAATCTGCAGATCGACCGAACCATTCCAAAACAGAAACCAGTTCTGATTTAAAAACTGTTCCATTACTTATAAAATATAAACATCCAGATCACAAAAGAGAATTCAGGTCGTTGTCTGGCTGCTATAAACCCAAGCTAGAATCTTGCCCTTCAGTAACTCCACAGCATGTGAACTACATCCTACACAAAGTCACTAGGTGACTCCATATCAACAGGTTCACCATTTTACACTCCAATCTGTCTTTTGCAACACTGTATGCTGCTTAATGGAAATTTGAAGGGAAATGGTCAGCAAACAGTTCCTATTGTGCACGAGTTTGCATGGAGTGAAAATCTTCAGGCAATGAGGTGTAAATAATCTTACATCGCACAAAAAAGTGCCCACAGTAGAACTTCGCCCAGGAAGCTTTACAAACTGTAAATGTTGCAAAACTTTGCACACCCCCTACTTTGGTTTCTCTGGGGTTCTTTGACGTGTTCGCTGCTCTGTACCACAGTTCACTATCACTCATCAGGTTATCTTGCAGCACTTCTTTCTGATTTCAACAATGCCAGGTAGGTCCTACATGTATGCCATTTTCCCATTCTTTGTTTTCTTTTCTTTCCCAGGTTTGAAGGCAGTTTTTTAGGTCTCGCCTGTCGATGCGCATGCGCATCGAGCAAGGCGAGAGTATTGGGACTTATCCGCTCTTTATCCACACTGCAAGGAATCGTGGCGATTCCTTGCAGTGCCCGTGACTTTTAAGCTCAATGCGCATGCGCATTGAGCTTAAAAGCGCGTGCACGTCCGTCTTTGTTTACCCGCTCCGCCCCCTCCCCTTCCCGCCGTCTCGCATTTCCCCTGTCGCACTTCTCCTCCCCCCTCCCCTCTCTTCCCTCCGTCTTGTTTATTGTACCCGCTCCGCCCCCTCCCCTTCCCGCCGTGTCGCATTTCTCTTCCCCCCTCCCCTCTCTTCCCTCCGTCTTGTATGCCACTCGCAACGCTCCCTGTCTCACACAGATCCGACATTAGTTCATGTTAACTTTGTATGTGGTCATCGATTCTTTAGGATGTTAAAGTTCACAAACTGTTCTCCTGCTTGCAATTGACAATGTACATAACATGTACTGTATTGCGCAAAACACATCCTGCTGACAAATTAGTTAATCCCTAAGCTATAACACGCAATTCTCTGGACTACAAGTTTTTACCCGCTCCGCCCCCTCCCCTTCCCGCCGTCTCGCATTTCCCCTGTCGCACTTCTCCTCCCCCCTCCCCTCTCTTCCCTCCGTCTTGTTTATTGTACCCGCTCCGCCCCCTCCCCTTCCCGCCGTGTCGCATTTCTCCTCCCCCCTCCCCTCTCTTCCCTCCGTCTTGTATGCCACTCGCAACGCTCCCTGTTGCTGTCTCACACAGATCCGACATTAGTTCATGTTAACTTTGTATGTGGTCATCGATTCTTTAGGATGTTAAAGTTCACAAACTGTTCTCCTGCTTGCAATTGACAATGTACATAACATGTACTGTATTGCGCAAAACACATCCTGCTGACAAATTAGTTAATCCCTAAGCTATAACACGCAATTCTCTGGACTACAAGTTAATTTCAACAGGTATGCTCGAGAAAACCTCCAGTTCCAGGTTTTAAACTCAGCGCCATACACAGGTTAGAACGTGCATGCTAGCACGTTGGCCACGCCACGCAGTATTTAAACAGGACCTCACACGCGGCACTTCACGCATCACCAGCCACATCAAGAAGGAGATAGACCCTTGCAGCTCTGCTCGAAAGTAAGTCTGCCCCACTTTTGCTCTCGCTAGACGGCAGAAATCACCATTTTAAACAAGACACCTTACCGGCACAAGTCCACGAAAGACCCGTATTAACAGCTCACGGTTTGTTTAACTGATTGCACCCAATGTTTATGAGGATAACAATTACCGTTGGTCCTCTCTTTAGACACTTCCTGAATCACGCTAGGTAAAAAGAACTCCGCCCGCGCCTACTATAATGACGCTTATTCTGCATGTTTATTGTTTTCAACGAGTGGCACATATGGCCGACCAACTGCATTATGAGCTACCTGAGACATTCTGATGTTAGGTTTTCCTATTCTTTATCCCCGCAGGTAATCGCTTTCGCTGCACTTAACCCCCACCCCCCCCATTTGCAGCAGCCCTACTGTCCTGTACCTGTACTCACAGTGCAAGCACCCAGTGCAGCCCAATCCAGACTTGCAGCAGCCGTACTGCCGCTGTACTCGTACTCACACTGAGATCAAGCAGTGCATCTTCTTAATCCCTACTTGCACAACTCCCTACTTTTTCATTACCAGGACACCAAGCAGTTGTCCAGCCTTGCAACCTGACCTGCAGCGCCCCCTTATGTCCCAGTACCGAAGCACACACACATACAGTCCCGTCACTACCCTAACTGTCGGACGCGTCCCAGCATCACTAGTTTGTGGCACTCACCCTAGACCCCCCGAAAACAGCAGCGCCGTGTCCCGCTGCTCGCATTCTTCCCTGACAGCACCGCGCATCTTGCCCGCCTTCGGCTCGAAGGAGATTATCCCCCACAGCTGCCCCGGAGCGTGGCGGGAGGAGGGGCAGGGACCAGATAGACTCGCCGCCTCCCTCCGTCCAATCGCATCGTCTGCAATCTGGTATCAATAATTTAATTTATAGGCACGATAAACGCTCCCAGCTCTGGCCGGTGGGGGGATTTGCTCAGCGTTTTTGCATCTGTCTAATTTGATGTGGTGTAATTGGTTATTTAGATCCGCTCACCCACACTCACCCTCACTCACCCTCACTCACCCTCAACCCCTCACCCTCACTCACCCTCACCCACACTCACTCACCCTCAACGCCTCACCCTCACTCACCCTCAACCCCTCACTCACCCTCAACCCCTCACCCTCACTCACCCTCACTCACCCTCACTTACCCTCAACCCTTCACCCTCAACCCCTCACTCACCCTCACTCTCACTCACCCTCACTCACCCTCAACCCCTCAGCATCACCCTCACTCACCCTCACCCTCACTCACCCTCAACCCCTCACCTACCCTCACCCTCAACCCCTCACCCTCACCCTCACTCACCCTCAACACCTCACTCGCCCTCACCCTCACTCACCCTCAACACCTCACCCTCAACCCCTCACCCTCACTCACCCTCACCCACCCTCACTCACCCTCAACCCCTCACCCTCACTCACCCTCACTCACCCTCAACCCCTCACCCTCACCCACCCTCAACCCCTCACCCTAACTCACACTCACCCTCACCCTCACTCACCCTCACTCACCCTCAACCCCTCACCCTCACACAGTGCAATAGGTCTCGGAGCATTTGAGTTAGAGCTTTTAGAAATGTTTATGGCTTTTTTTTTTTATTCTTTAGCATTGGCTACAGGAAACAAAAATGCTAAAGATTTACAAAAAAACCCATAAACAATCCTAAAAGCACTAACTCTAATGCTGCGAGACCTATTGCATTTCCAATGCTTGTCTTCATAGGCTGCTGTCAGCTTTGAACAGCATCTTACTGCAGCAAAGGGCAGCATTTCAATGTCCTTAATGGAAAACTCCACCCAAACCCTTTTAAGAACATTCAATGGTCTACAATTTAAACTCTGAAAATCACCGTCATTTCATTTACCCCAATGTAAATGTAGCTCATTATTCCAACTTTAACAGCTGAAAGTTAACACTTTGTTGCACCATCTTTCTCCCTCCTTGATATTCTCACTGGATGATACTTTTTGTGACGCACTCAAGTCAATGCAGCCAAGTAAAGTAACAATGTAACTAGCAAATGCCTCTCTTGCATTGAAACCTGCCAAAGCAGCAACACTCCTCTGGGGTATATGTACAAGAAACTGGTGGAGCGCTGTGTTACACCAAAATTGGTAACGCCGCGCTCTGACAATTTCAAAATAGTGATGTGTCTTATTCACAAGAAAGTGGCCCCTGCGTTACCCCTAGCGCTACAAAAGCTGCATTGTCCCAGCGCAGGCACCCTAGTGCCATTTGGTAGGGTGCCTACACTGTAGGGGCAATTGTTTAATATGAGCAAGAAGGGACACCTTCCTGAACATAAACAATCATTATAGACTATTTGCTCTATGGGTGCTGTAAATTGCAGCACATGTGGAAAGAGCAAAATACGAAGAGAAATAAAAAATGTTGCCTCCTATCGATTGCTTAAGACCAGGTATTCCCTGGCAGCATTTTTGGCGCTGCCCCATACTGTGCAAATACAGGGCAGCGTCAAAAAGCAATAGGTGATAGGTGCTACAACGAAACACCCACTGCAATACCCATTGCCCGCCCCTTTTACGCTAAGTGCTGCATGAAGAGGGGCATTATTTACAAGGCGGAGTAAACCACATTAAGTGGCTTAACTCCGCCTTGTAAATAATGCGAAGGAGTTAACACCACCAGAACGTCAGAAAAGGTGATGTTCTGGTGGTGTTAACTCCATGTAAATATGCCCCTTTGTTTTTTGCTATTGTTTTGGATCAGCCGCATAGCAGTTTTAAAGATACTGATGAGCATCCTTAATCATGAGGAAATAGGCGACCTCGCTACAAGACCAACCTGCCACGTTTAACAATACTTTGATGCTTTGCCATTCTCACAATGTCGTTTACAATTAATGGCGCAAACCCTATCTCCTGTTCACTCTCACCAAAGCTCACAACTGCCCTTGTTCAGTGCCCCTTTCCTTTTCTCCAGAGGGGTGTGCAGAGCAAATTATGTGCATGGGCCACTAGGTACAATCTATATTCAGGAAAGTGTGGCCAGCCCACTCTCCTTCTGATGTGGGACGGGGGTGCAGTTAAAGCGGAAGGGCCCTTAGTAACTTTGAACACATGTTTGACTGCTTCAGACAGGCATATTGTAGGCCTCTGGCAAAGGCACATGCATTGTCAAGCATGGTCCAGGGGGTTCCATGCCTGTGTTAGTCACTGTGTGCACACATCCACTTCCAACAAAAACAAAAAACTTGAAATGATTTCAAGACACGACTTTGGAACATATTGTCATTTTCTGATAAAAATGTTCCTTTTGCTGTGTGGGGAATGGGGATCTCAGAGAATTCTGCCAGGATTTTGCTGAACGCAAAAGGGTATTTGTAGATATTCGGACACAAGTTTTCTCTACTCTTTCTAAACAAGGAAGCGCCAAATAAACAAAATGTCAGCACACACCTGTGGCCATCGACACTCTGCGGACTGACCAAATGTAAGGCTTTGAAGTCCATGGCACCACTATCAGTCTTCACGGCTCCAGGAAACCTTATACACAACACAGCACGTGCATCACCAAAATAAATCTTAAAGTCACCAGGACATTTTGCATTTCAGGCCCCTTCCGCGGTACACGTCTTACAAAGCACGGATCCACCAATTTTTAGAATGTTCTCAGAAAATATTGTATTTAAACGCAACTCCATATGTACAGTTATATTTACAGCAATGGTTTTGCAGTGTTTGTCCTCGAAATATGTTATCACAGTATAAATAGTTAGTCTTTGAGGTTTAGTTTTTTTTTTCAAGGTGATACAAATCAACAGTTCTCGTGCAGTCAGCAGCTGTGTCCCCGCGGGGCTCCACAAAGTTAGTTTTTGCGTCAAGGTTTGGCGCCGTGGTGGGTTGAGTCACAGCGCGTCCACCCGGAAGGAGAGCAGCTTCTCGGAGTGCATGTTGTTCAGGGTGCGCAGGTCGGGCAGCTTCAGGAGCAGCTTGGTGAAGCGCGACGTTTCGCAGGGCTGGTTTTTGAGGATCAGGGCCCGCAAGGCGCGGATGAGCGTCTCCTGCAGCTGCTCCACCGACGCTGTGTTCTCCATCCCTGAGCGATCTGGAACCAAAAAAAGGAATGTTACTGAAGCTCACGGGCAAAAATGACACCTTTTTAAAATTAAAATAACAACCCCCCACCTTCATGAATGCACTGTAAATAGGGCCACACATGGACAAAACGTGCATCAAGTCACTCTGCCTAACAATGCAGACAACAACTCTACAGCTAGAAACATACAGACAACTTACTCAACACCATGATTCACCAATCAAAGCATCGAAAGATACAAGTTATTCAACCGCAACACAGTATCAAAAGTAAATCACTCCACTTAAGACCATACAATGGGATCCACATGAGATTACTCTGAGGGATCTATGTGGAATAACACTGTGGAGACACATGGGATTATAGAGCTTTAAACATTTGTATACAAGAGGGGTCTCACTATATGGAGTCCAGATGAGTTGATTTTTTTGAATCTAAAAGGGATCACTCTATGGTCGCCACAATTCTGACTGTGTGTCTCATCTTTTGTCTAGGATCTAACTCTATCTGTCTCAAGGTACAAAGGAAAGACAAGCGGCATTAGTGGAGCCATGAGGGCATCTGGCCATTGTTAGATGGTGAAGCCATAATGAGCATTAAAATTTGGGTACTGCATCCCTCACTTGATTTCAGCTGTTTTTGAGAAATGGGCTGTCACTGATCTGATTCTGCAGCACCAGAGTCTCTTTTCTGCCCAGCTAGAAAGGATCCATTGTGAGGAACACGCAGCCCCCACTCTACGCCTCAGGCCATGGCAATTCTTAGCAAAGAAAAGGTAGAGCCAAAGACAGCCTCTCTAGCAGCAAGGTCTGCAAGATATCCTTCTGATAGATTAAGAGCTCTCTTTTTCACTACGTTTGCAACTTACTACGTATCCCTCAAGAATTTTGCCAATGAAAAAGTTTTCTCCCACATTCCAATTGTTTGGCCAGGATCCTAAAAAACGGGTTTCCTAACCGCCAAAATGCTGATTATGCATATGTTCATTATTAGGTCTAGCCCCTAATTCTACTCTGCCTTCAAGTCAAAGAGTTTGGTGTTAGGCTCTCTCTTGGCGTCATAATTGTAGGCCTGTGCATCTAGAAATTTCCTTTGGTTTTAAAGTTTATCATGGAAATTGTGCACACATTTTAACCAATTGTTTGATTTTAAAGCTGATTGTTCAGGATGTGTGGAAGTTAATGGAGCAAGAGGTCTTGAAATCCCAGTACATTCTGATAGGTGGAAGGCAGCTATGCTCACCACTATACCACCAACGCAACCGGCTAGGTATGTAGGCATGGAAATTCAACCAAAAACTTCACTCCCTGGAACGCTCTGCACCCCCATGACCAAATCACTATCTTCTTCAAAAGTTGATTGCTATAATTCTGCTTAGCTAATTTAAGACAGGGAACTCCCTTTTTTCCCCCCATCTTTCAGTCGGATGGAACTACAACTCCTAAACCACACTGCTGGAAATAGGCCCCCAGTGCATTACGCTACATCACGATTTACAACATCAATATTGCTACAGTTCTAGCATCCAGTTAAATATGTATCCCAAATGCCTGTATTCCTGAAGAGAAATGCAATCTTACAATGCCACTAGATAGTCAAGAAGACATTAGAACATCTATTCAGGAAGGCAGACTATATTACAGTTACTGACAGTCTACCAGAACCCTCCTGTTGAACCTACCTGCAGAGACTAGCACCACCGCCGTGAAGAGACCCAGCTCCTCCTCGGTCAGGATCAGGGAACCCAACTTCTCACTAAACTCGAACATGGAATTAAGGAGCTCGCCCATGCCCATCCCCCGCAGCTCCTCCAGGCTGTAAGTGGCTCCACTCATGAATGTCACCGTCTGCTCCTTCACATTGAACAGGGATGCAAACCGCACCATCAGCACCTGAGAGAAAGGATGGAAGTTGGTCACATATTATCACCCGCACACAGGAAAGCACCATAACACACCTGTTAAAACAGTGCTCCAATTCATGTCTACAGCACATAAATATCCGGTAACAAACCACAAATACCAAGGAATTGAAGCAATCCCGCCCTCCAGTGCATGAAACTGCACTTTATGACATATTTTTTGTTTTAAAATTCGCCTGGGAACCTTTTTGTATATAAATCATATACTCAATGAATTACAGCAAGACTCAAAAGCAGAAGTGTGTGCGATCCACAGAATGTGGTGCATATGACAAGAGGGACAGGCTTAACTTGTCTGAGCCACAAGAGGCGGTCTCAGTGGCTCATGCAAGAAGTGGTGTGTGCCAGAGATAGTTGTACTGTGCATTTTCTGGCGTGGCTGTCAAAGTGCTTTGCTGCTGCTGCATATGCCAGACTAGGGAAGTGTTTGCTTGAACTCATACTTCATGACTTCCTACACAGGAGGGTTGCCAGATGTACTCAACTGTCACTGATGCACACTAGCTGACTCTTTGCTAAATTCACCCTGTATGGTTCCATCTCGTTGGTAATTGCTATGCAAGCTTTTTAGTGGTTGCCCAGTTAGTTGTTAGTGGTTCTCTTATACTATTAAGGCAGCTTATATAGGTTCTGTTTAGTCTTCAATATGGTAGCATGTCTTGCTTATACTGGGATTTGCTTTCAGATAGTGATTTTCTATGCTCCTTTTTCCAAATTTCTGATATACAAAAGAGTGCACTCCTGCTGCTAGTTTTGGGCTCCACCCCTACTCCTACCTTTGAGTTAGTCAATACCTACCATTTTTGTTTTCTTAATATTTCAGTCTTTGGTTTCTATGTCGGATGATCTACCTTCATTTGTACTATGAGCTACTAGCAATTTTAAATATTGTATTTTTAGTTACTTGCAAACATCCCTAAAAGTTGCAAATGAGTAAAATATATATTAGCCTTTTATTTTAACCCTTTCGGTGCGTCAGACGGCCCCCGCCATCCGACGTCACGGTGGGCGTGTGTGGAGGATGGCCGGGGGCTGTCCGAACCACGCCCTCCCATTATTTCACCCGCACCGCAGTGGAATTCGTGCCGCGGTCAACGGGTTAAAAACATTCTATGGTTAACAAACATTTTCTCTTTTACTTACTACTCATCTCACCCTTTGTTTAGTAGTTTCTGCCAATCACTATTTATTTCCACTTAACAGCTATGTTATAATCCAATGCTGTTTTAAGCCATTGCATTATAAAGCTTAAGAAACTGAATTTACATTCCCATTGAGATGCCAGGCAAATAAATTCTGAGTGCAATTCTTTAACTTACTTATAATTGTCACGATATGTTAATTTATTTGTAAAGCGCAACACATTATCTGAAGTTGTCTTGGTGCTAGCTCCTAACAAACCTATCTAACTAACCATGTCAGCATCAAAGGTATACGTTATATAGAGTTAAAAAGCCAAGTTTTTTAAGGCTGTCCTAAAAGCCAAGAGATTTGCCCTAGTTTTTAAATGAATAGGTAGGACATTCCAAGTGTGTGATGCACTGTGGGTGAAACGTGTTCCTCCCCAAGAGGTGCATTTGTTTGGAAATCAAGACATTAAAAGCTGTGGAATTGTCTAGCGGAGAACATGTTTTACCTTAGTTCAAAAAGACCTCTAATAAAACAAACTGGTATCTTATATCTGCATCACGTGGCAATAGTTGTCTGCAAAAACTTATGGATCCCCTAAAAAAGAACTACTGTGGGGATGGCAAAGAGGAAAAAATATCAAGTGGTTCGAGCACACTTAAAACTACTTGAATGAGCTTAGGAGGTCAGTCACAACATTTTAGATTATTATTTACTTTGAGAGTAGAATGCGGAGATATTCCTAAAATAATCTTTGCGAATATTGACTATGCATGGCAGCAGATGTCCTGAAAGTGAAATATGCATATAAAGGAGGGGTCACTAAATGATATGGCATGACACCTACCTCAAAGGTGCCCGCTTTCAACAGAGTGACCTGGTCATGCTGCGACAGGTCCCGGAAGCCTGGGATGTGCTTTGCAAACTCCACCACCTCACGCACCGCTGGCGTGAAGCTGAGCGAGAAGTCCTCCCAGATCTCCTGCACACTGCGTCCACTCCTGCCATGGGGGTGCATGTTCATGGGGCACGCCTGCAGAGAAAAAGTATTGTGGACAATGTCAAACTGGGAGAACAAGAGAACCACTGAACACAACACATCAAACCTGGAGTTGGGAGGT
Organism: Lissotriton helveticus; assembly: GCF_964261635.1. NCBI lineage: Eukaryota > Metazoa > Chordata > Amphibia > Caudata > Salamandridae > Lissotriton > Lissotriton helveticus. The sequence continues at coordinate 1,984,988,246 of NC_136065.1, forward strand.
ACAACAGAGTCAAATATTTCTACCATCTTTCAAACAAGATGCTCCATCTACAGCTGGATAACATATACATAAAATGAACATTTAGACCAGCTTTGACTATCACTGCAGATCCCTAAACCCAGTCAGAACCAGTTAATCTGCCCCAACTACTGCACCAAGCACATTACACTGAAGCTTGTAGGCCCCCTTCTGGCTGCAAGATCCTGCCAGGGAAGTACTGTAGAGCTCAGGCTCCTGAGCCAGAGGGAAGGAGATCTCACCTAAGCTCAACTTACAGCACAGTCCAAAGCCACGAGGCTGTTCTGCCCAGTAGCATACCAGTTCAATGTTGGTTCTGCAAGAACACTGCTCAGGACACCCCAGCAAGGGCCTAGGGGCCTGAGCAATAAGGCAGAAAGCCAACTATGGGGCTTTACTAGATACCTACCACCGTAAGGCGCCATGTGGCCTTCAGAGGTGCCACCAACACCTTCACACTAGCATGAGGGAGAATTCCAATTAACCCTGCCAGTGATATAGGCACAGAGGCCTTGACGTGGCCTCAGAAGACCATAATGCAGAAAAAAACCTAGAGATTCAATACCCTGTCACCTTCCCACCTCCTGCATACCAATGGCAAATATATTGACTGATGGCGGATGGGTCTTCAAAAGAGTATGAAGCCATGGGAGACTAGAAACACGGAGTACAACAGTCACTGCCATAAGAAACTGAACACCTCTCCACCTTCCACCACACTGATGGGCAGTCACCTGCTGGGGAGAATGTTCCATAGAAGTGGAGTAATAGGCCTGAAGAGGACAATCATTTCTACAGTGTGGAACTTGGGCAATTTGCTCATACAAGGGTGAGAGCTCGAGTTGGCAAGCAGCAGGGATCACCTGTTACCTTTGGGTTTATAAACAACACAAGTACTAGAGGTGCCCTCTGACCTCCAGCGTGTTGGCCATCAGTCACAAGCTCCTATCTCCACTCACTTACCAGAAGTTCGTCTTTGGTCCTGCGCCCGTGGCAGCCCTGTGGGCCAGACGTTCCGCTGTCATGCATATTGGTGGGGCACATGCGATGACCACTGGTGTTGTTTTGGTGGCAGCCGTTGACGTGCCAGCTCGGGTAGTGGGCAGCGTGGAATCCGTTCTTCAGGCCGCTGGTGGCATTGTTGTCCCGATGGTAGGCGGTGTTGACCCCGTTGACATGGTAGCCCGTGGCGCTGTGATTGTTCTCCCAGCTAAGCATGTTGTTGTTGCAGTTCAGGGGGAGCCCCGGCTGGTTCAGCTTGTCGTGGGCATATATGAAGATCTCCTTGTGCGCTCTGGCCACCTGACCAATAACATCTTCCACCTTCCCTTCGGGGCTGGGAGAGCGCGGCGGGGTCAGTTGCTGGGGGAACTGCGAGAAGCACTCCTGGAAGGAGCCGGAAGGGCTGGGCTGGAGGGATGGCGGCGGTGGCGGCTGGGGACACGGAGCCAGGCTCAAGGTGGGGGGCTGCTGCTGATGAACTGGTGTGGGGACCTCGCCCTGGTAGTGCCCGTTCATCTGCTTGTTGGCCATGTTCATGGCGCTTTGCATCTCTGCCAACATGCGCTGCTTCTCACGCTTGGGGATGCGCCCGAAACGCACAGCTGAAAACACACATATATACACATTAGTAAGGATGGGGACATCGTGTGGACAAGCAAGTCACATAATACAGACCGACACCAAGACAGTCATAGAGAAGTGGGTAAGGCAGAGGTCGGGGTTTGAAAAGCCAAGTCACATGAAGGTGGAACTCACCGTCCCGGGACATGCCCACGGAGAGACACTTCTTGAAGCGGCACTGCTGGCAGCGGTTCCGGTTGATCCGGATGATCGAACAGTTTTCATTTTTCAGGCACTTTTTGTATTGGATGTTCTGTTGGATACTTCGCCTGAAGAAACCCTGAACAGAGAGAGAGAAAAGGAAAGTGGGTATGGCTGGAAGGAGCTATATCTGTACTAAGGGGATGGCAGGCATCCACTCCAAGGAACCAACTCAGTACACGTGGAAGGCTGGCCTCAATTGGAAGGAACCAGCTCTGTACTGTGGGAGCCAAGCACCGATTGGAAGGAACCAACTCTGTACTGAGGGGAGGCAGGCATCTATTGGAAGGAACCATTTCTGTACTGGGGAGCCAGGGCTCAATTAGAATGAACCAGCTATGTACTGTGGAGAGGCAGGCCTCAATTGGAATGAACTAGCTCTGCACTGAGGGGAGGCAGGCCTCAATTAGGAGGGACCAGCTCTGTGACCAGCTCTGTACTGAGGGGAGGAAGACCTCTACTGGAAGGAACCAAATTTGCACTGAGGGGAGGCAAGCCTCTACTGGAAGAAGCCAGCTCTGTACGGCCGGAAGGAAGGCCTCTATTGGGATGAACCAGCTCTGTATTGAGGGGAGGCAGGCCTCTACTTGAAGTAGCCATCTCTGTACTGAGGAGAGGCCGGCCTCTATTGTGAGGAACCAGCTCTGTTATGAGGGGAGGTGTATGGTACCTGATTATACCAAAGGGGAACAGTATACTGCACAAGCCAAGGATTTTGGTGCATGCGAGAGTTCACAAAACTCAAGGGATGCTGTCCATGCGGGAAGGCCATTGGTCAAGTCCAAGGGAGAGTGTCTGAAACAGTACATGGGACAACACATGGAACAAGCATGGGAGAAAGTGAACGATGGTGCCTGGGACAATGGGATAATTAAAGTGAACAGGACTCTCAGGACTGGTCTGCGACTATGACAGTAGTACTGTAACACAACAGCACAAACTTACCTTACACCCTTCACAGGCATGGACGCCATAATGAAACCCAGAGGCCACATCACCGCAAACCTTGCAGAGGAGCACCATCCCATTCAGCTCTGGGGAAAAGAAGAAAGAGAGATTAAAGGACTTGAATAGCAAGTAGGAAAAGCATCTCAACATGAACACATCTGAAGCTCAGACTCTCTACTCGCAGTAGCCACATTCACTAATCTGACATTCTAAGACACACAGACTTACAGCTTTTGCATTCCTTCACTCAAAGACCACGTCATCCAGCCAGGGTCTCTCTACGGGACGCACTTCCAATCTAGGTCTTCCACACACACAAATAAGTACAAGACTCCAAATCTAAGTCTACTACATGCAAGGGTCACAATATCAGCCTGGGTCTACCTTAATACAAGGGGCATGCCTCCACTCTTCCTCTTCTTACATGCAAGGAACTTGCTTCCAATGCAGGTCTGTCCATACATATGAGACATGCTTCCTCCACAGGTCTAGCCACACATATGTATGGGGCATGCTTCAAATCCAGATCTACCCACACATATGGGTCATGGCCAGCGCCAGGATGCCCGTGGGGTTGCAGCGCGCTATACAAATGTCAAAAATAAAAATAAATAAATTCCAGCCTAGGTCTGCCCACATATATGGGACATGGTTCAGATCCAGTTCTATCGACACATATGGGACATGCTTCCAATCCAGGTCTTTCCACACACAAAACGGTCACACTACCAAGCCCGAGTCTATCTCCACACAAGAAACATGCTTCCTGCACACGGACTCCTACACACAAAGAACATACTCCAAGTCGTGTACACAAAATAACCACACAACCAAGACTGGTCTACCATACAAAAGGGAATACTTCCATTCCAGATCTATTTTCCTACACACAAGGAACAGGCTCCAAGCTCAAACCTTCCACACATAAGGGTCACACTACCAGGCAGGTCTACCTACACAGAAGCATCACACTTCCAGCCCAACTTCCTACGCAAAAATCCATCTCTAGGACCAGACCCAGAAGCAGAGGCAATCAATTCCCACAACACTTTTTAAACACAAAGGTCATGCTTCCAAACCAGGCTTTCCCAATAACAAGAGCTACACTTTCAGTTCGGGCCTCACACACATGCTACGTTGGTTAAAATACTTGTGACATCTCTGCACACATACATTATTACTTTTTAATTACTGTCAGTTTGGAGTGTAAACCACTCACAGAAGGGCTAGGAACGATACAGGGTTTTATTGTGTAAAACGAGTCCCTCGGAGCTGGGCTCTGGCTGTGTTTTATCTCCTGCATCACAGGCGAACCTAAATATTCACAGGCAGATTAGCAGCAGCTGTGACATGGCTGTTGAATAAGGGAGCGGGGAAAGCCTGTTTCTGGTTTCCACAGGTAACGGAGCTTTGTCAGTCTTGCTTATCAGCATGTGAATGGGGAAGCCGAACACTGAAATAAACTTTATTTCTCAGATTGCTATAAGGAAAACAAGGGCTTGTGGCCTGAATCTACACAGGCAGAAGAAGCCTTCTGGGTCTGAAGGCCCATGTGTAGGCCATTGCCGCCTGTCTTGGTACATCCTATGACTACCACAGTTGGAATCACCCACCTTAGTGTCTGCAAATATCTTAAGCCAGGTGGCAATGGGAAATGTTTTGGAGTATGCTCCCCACCACTACACCCTATGCGTCTCCTATCCGGCTCGTATACTATGCTTGTTCTATGACTATGTGAAACGCCTGCCAACCTGTCTCCTGCCACGCCTTCTCAGCCGACAGTACAAATCTAAGTAAAAGCCACATACAAGCCCTGCATGAGGCTTCACCGGCACCTCACCTCCTTTCTCTGCAAATCCATTGGGCTGGGGGTTATGACGCTCCAACATCGACAACACAAGTTCCTAGATGTGGTCCTATTCTTTTTTTCCTAATTGCTTTCTTTTTTTACGTTTATAATTGTCAGTCCCTAAAAATGCACACTTTGTTTTACAAACATTTTTTATTTACCCGGTTCAACATGTTCAACCCAGCTAAGACCTCAAGTGCCTGCAGCGGCGATGAGAACTGAAGTAGAAATGAAAAAAGGAAAGTGTAAGAAAGTCAACACCAGAGGTGGGGGCACAAGGGGTAGTACAGTATGGCGCGACAAGTGGGCAGAGGACACGAAGTCAGAGGGAACTAAAGACATGGATGGCCAGGGGCAAACAGAGACACCAGAGCAGCACATGGAGGGATAAGAAGTGGGCAGAGAGAGACAGACAGACAGACAGACAGACAGACAGACAGAGAGAGAGAGAGAGAGAGAGAGAGAGAGAGAGAGAGAGAGAGAGAGAGAGAGAGAGAGGTGAACAATAGGGATGGTGGAAACCTTAGCTTAACAAGAGCCGCAAGGACGAAGGAGGGGTACAAGAAAGGGCCAAAGGACAAGAGAGAGAGATCTCTGAACAAGGGCCTAGAAATTACATTTATCTGAAAGGGGGACAATGAACTAATTTTAGAAACTGGAGGGACGGGGTACATAGGAAGAGAAGTGGGGTCAAAAGAGAGAAATAAAGGCTTAAGAGAGGATCACTGCTACGGATGGGAATAGTGTAAAGCGGGTTCCTGACGATTGAGAGCACAAGTAAAAACGAAAAAAAAAGAGCACAAGATGGGAACAATGGGAAGATGGCAAGGAGGACAAGTTTATAGAAGAGGGTATAAGGTGCAAAAGCAAAGGAGCACAATAGCGGGTGGGGTGGGGTCATAGGTCAGGAATCTGAGACAGTTCCGCGAGAGAAAGGTAGGTAACACGGGAGAGGAAGACATGTCTTGATTACTACCTACAGAGTGGAGGCCCTAATCACCTTTCCAGACTATGCTATTTAGAAAACCTTTCCTGTAAAATATGGACTACCCTCTCATATACTACAGCTATATATATGGCATACCACTCGAAAACACACTCACACAAGCTAGGCCATTAATTGTAGCCTATGCAGTGATGTAATCAAGTTTATGTGGCAGTAACCAGACTGACTGAGGAGCGAAGCAAACGACAATTGATGGGCACCTGCTAGAATGGCATTACCAAAGTCCCATCTGGAGAGATCAAGAGTTTTAATAGTTCTCAAATTAGCTCTATGTTAAATATCCTCATACATTGGAGGCGCAGGTACACTATACAGAACTCTTAAATAATAATAAGGAATAGGTTAGGCACCTCATTGTGCTGCAAACTAGAAAAACATCGCACGTGGCTTTAGATGCCCTCCACCTGCAGCACTTTAAAGTGAGGCAGGTGGACACGTGTTATACTAGAAAACCTTATACAGCACATTACAGTGAATGTTTTCATCCAGGTTCCTTCAGTCGTGTTAGAACAATGGTTCCCACCTGTACCGTGCTTCTTTGCCCCTCATCCACCCTTGCTGGTGTTGTGTGGGGTCAGGTGTAGATGATATCCGATAAATTATTTTTTGTTTGTTTGGGTGTAATGTTTTCACCCATTTTCTTTTAACCATACAAACTTTTGCCTAGCCGACTCATCAGATACTCACTTGTGATGCTGCTAGACGTCTTGCTGGGGGACACCCTGCTCCCGTCATCCACTGCAACGTGCAGAACTCCCGGAGACCCTCCAAAGCTGTACGAAGAACTGGAGGATTGCGGGGAGCCCTCTTCGCCAGAGCCAGAACCATGTCCGTAAGCAGTGCGGGATTCGTGGGTGAGTGAACCGGTGGGCGAGGGTGGAAAGTAAGGCTGGTAGGTCTGCGAGGCGGACTGGAAGCTGCTGTTGGAGTTCTCACTGTACAGAGAGACTGGGCTGGTCCGGCTGGGGGACGACCCACTGGAGCCGATGTAGGTGATGACTCCACCTGAAGGGGGCGAGAAGAAGCAGGACTTGGTTAGGGAGCCTGTACACATCGATGAACACTACATCATCAAGTTCATTTACTTTGAGGGTGCCTCTTTAACACATAGCTTAGCATATTGTAAAACCATTTCCTCCATCTAAAATGTGCATACCACAGCTTAAGCCCTGAATCTTGGATGAAATAATTTGCACAATATGTTGCGGAGAAGAAGTCATAAACAAGGTATTGTTTCTATTTCACTTTAGGTCGATACCCACTCTCTTAAGATTATGAAGTTGAAGGCGACAGCCTCTCCTATATGTACAATATTTTTTTTCTTTCATTTAATCGTTTTACATTGCACAAAATGGTGGCAGTGCACTTTACAAAAATCCAGCATCCCCATTACAATTTCTATGTAATTCCAGGTTGGTCTGTTTATGTTTTTATCTACCCAATTTGGGAATAACAGGAGATGTGGGAATAGAGAACTTCTGATTACCTGCTTCGCCTGTCCACACCAGATATTTAACTAGCAAAAAGCTGCCGAAATCTCTGGGTCTGAAAGGTCCCAAAAAAAAAAAACCTCAAGAATCAACTGAAGTCATTCCAACTTCCATGGTAATCCTTGATGCAACTCAACTACATCATTCTAACGAACAGTGTAAATCAGGTCTTTGATAGCCGAACAGCTTGCAGAGGTTTTTCTGACAAATTGGTGTATAAAGCAATGCTGTTTATGAATTTCTTTACCTTCATCTTTTTGTTCCACAGCTCGTGCTCATTCACAAATTCTGGCGCAAAATCCCTCACGAAAGGGCTAGGTGCACGCTTTTATGAAGTATTTTTAGCTATACACATTAAACTATTTTTGACCATGCTTAGGGCGACCACCTTGCTTCAGGTCAATAGGGGCACTGTCTCTAGTCCTGAATTGTCACCTACATTTTCAGGTGTCTTGGGTCAATTAGTTCAGTGGAAGCAAAACAAGAATGCAACAAGAATGTGGCATTAGGCAAACTTCCAGAACTGAAAACTTACTGAGTACATAATGATCGGGAAGGAGGTGGGCACCCTAACCATGCTTTCCCTCGCCTGAACACTGAGATTGTTTGTTGTACCATACAAGAGGAAGAGAAAGAAGCGGGTGGTTAACCAAAACAGCAAAGTTGCTTGTATGCCACACAATGCTCTTTCCTTGGTGTGTGAGGAGCAGAGTGGGCTTGGGCTTATCTGCATGCCCACACCACACTGAAACGTGGCATCTACTTGACTCTACTGTTTTGCTTTTTAGCTGACCTAGCTGCCATCCAATGAGACCCTACTTCAGACAGATGGAAGTTCTGTTCTGCCCACATCCCCATGGCAGCAGATACTCTCCCTTGAATCAGAGTGGTACCGCGTCCTTGGTGGCTATGTAGAATAATTCTATCTGGTGACACCGGTCCCAAAAGCAAGATTCATTCGAGATGCAGGCACCAGGCAATACCCTGTGCAATTGCGGCCACATCACTGCTCTTCAAGTTCAGTTCCTGAAAAGCTAAAAAGGGACAGCATGTCCAGCGTTACCCATATAAATTACCAAAATGGATTACATTGCCACGTTCTTATTCTGCGGACTCCATGAACACACCAGGCCAAGGGACGGGACACTCACTGTAAGTATGCAAGGTTTCAGGACAGAGTCTAGGGTGGAGCTACTTACTACTACCAAGTGACATCGCCCTCTGTGAAATCCCTTCCCAGAGACAAGCCCTTTCTGTTCCAACAAGCCCAGGGCGCATTCCTAGCGATTGCCAGCATTCCTTTGTAGGTCAGGAATTGTTAGGTTAACACCCTGAACTCAACAAGCAGGTAGCAGCAACCTGAATTTTTTAGTTCACAAGTTCGCATTTGTGGGTCAGAATTGTTCATAACATGGAGATCGTTGTATTGAAAAAAAACCTGAACTGAAAACTTCAGTTAACACGTTTTAATCCCCTTCACATTAGGCATGCGGGGAAATATAACTTCAGCAAGCCCTCAAAACGAGTAACGAAGCACAGATTTATATGCGCACTTGGTGAAAATAAAATAAAACTTGACAACTTGCCCTTGCCGTTCAAAATGAGTCAGGCCCACTTGGAACGGTAGATGGAAGGCAAGCTGTGGAGTCTGCCCTGTCTCAAGAGGCCCAGGCAAAGCATGTGCCCAGCACACGTGAAAGTGGTGATGTAATTGGGCGCAAATCCCCTGTCTGAAATTCAAGTTCTTAGCAGAAGTTGGGGGTTCGTTGTCTCTCTGATTAAATGTAGAATGGGGATTTTGCAGCTAAAAGTGTTTCACGTAACAGGCGTATCAGTGACTGCCGTGCTGACGCGCAGGTACACGCGGCGTCCGCCGGCTCAGATACCATCTCCTCGCACTCTGAAAAGGTCACCGGAGACGGGGCTGAGGCTGAGAATCCGATTGGCTGTGGGCCTGGCGGGCGTATTACCAACTCCACGTGGAGCGGGGAGGTCAGCATGACTCAGAGGGAGACACGTGTAATCTGCTCTTACGCCGCAGGACCCATGTGAGCACATGGCTGCGAGCCATGTGCTGCTGCTACTCGCCAGCTGGGGACTCCGAGCGCCATGTGCTGCTGGACTCTGAAGGGCAAGTGGTCCTGAACAACATGTACTGCTCGATGGCAAGCCATGTGCCGGCTAGGAGCTTCTTGACTCCATGTGCTGCAGAACGCAGGTGATGGTGAATGATATAATACCAGGGCTCCACTCGCAAATCACCCCCTAATACCCAATGCATCCGATTGTTTTTACACACTAACAGGTGCCAGAAGATGAGATTTCAAGAGGCTAACTGTTGGGTGAATCTGATGACTCTGGTTTATGTACTTTATGTTGTATTTTGCTCCGTTATCGCGGGGCCCCAAAACGAGTGGGGCCCATAGGCCGGTGCCTACTTTGCCTATTCCGGAACTGCGTGATGCAGAGTACGTCTGAACTCCGGGGACTTCTTAATGCAAGGCGCTTCTAAACACAGAGTGGAACTGAACGCAGAGGGCCATGGAACGCAGTGTACTACAGCACAGAAAGTGCTTCTAAAGGTCAAGGACTTCTTAACGCAAGGCACAACTGCACAGAGTACCATGGAACACAGACTGCTACTGAACAGAGTGTACTATTAAACTACAAGCACTCAATGCAAGGAACCACTGAACGCGGAGTGCCATGGTACGCACCCATGGGGTCTTAATTCAAGGCACTACTAAATATAGAGTGCTATTGAACAGAGTCACGGAACGTAGCGCGCCCCTGAACAGGAAGAGCTACTGAAGTCCGAGGACTTTTTAATGCACAGTGCTGCTGAACGGTGTAGCAAAACACAGAATACTACTGAACTCTTAGAACTTTTTCATGTAAGGCGCTGCTAAATACAGAGTGCTACTGAATGCAGTTTGATATGTAACGCCGTGTACCACGGAACATTGTGCAACTGAACAGAGTGCTACTGAACCCCCATGACTCCTTAACACAAGACGCTAATAAAGACAGCGTATAGTTGCACATATGGCCAGATGTACAAAGCTTTTTTGAGGTTGCAAACGGTATACTACACAGAATAGGGCCATTTGTGACTGCAAAAAAAAGCATTTTTTAAGGTACAACGGCCCAATTTGTGATTCTGTAATCTATTACCAAATTGCATATTGGGTTTGCGATTCGGTATTAGGAAGGGGCATCCCCTCCTAATACCGAATCGCAGTGATATGTGAGAATGTTTTGAAACCAAAATTAGGTCGCAAAACATCTGCATTTTACCACCTAATTCAAGTACGTGGTAACTCATTCACAAAGGGGAAGCCTTTGTAACTGTTTAGAAAAACATTTTTTAAGAGCAGGCAGTGCTCAAATGGACCACTGCCTTCTCTTAAAAAATGAAAAGAAAAATTCAAATTGTTCTTTTTGAAAATGCGTCCCGTTTCCCTTTAAGGAAAATGGTCTGGATTAAAAAAAACTCTTTATTGAAAAGCAATCACAGACATACTCGTGAATTTTGCGATTCTCACTAGATCACAAACCAAGACCTACCTCATGAATATTAGTGAGGGTAGGTCTATTTCCGACCCACTGGGAATCGTTAAACACACATTTGTACATTGCTGTTTGAGATTACCAAACAGCGGATTAGAAAATTTGCTATTTAGTAATTGCAAACACTTACCTTATTACATCTGCCCCCTAGAGTCCAACTGAACTAAGAGTGCTGCTCAACTCTGAGTAATTTTTTATGCAAGACGCTATTGAACAGAGTGCTGCTGAATAAACATGCTGCCTGTTGAACACAGTGTTCTAAATAGTGTTACCGAATTTGAATGCAGAGTGCCACACAGCAGAGAGCTAAATGGGAATGGCATGGAACTCCAGCTTCTACGGATCAGAGTGCCAATGTACGCTAAGTGTCACCGAACGCAGGGCACTACTGAACTGAGCACTATCAAACACTAAGAGTGGTATAGCATACAGAATGTTACTAAAATCAGAGTGCTATAGAGCACACACTGCTACTAAAGGCAGAGTGTCACAGGAAGGGCAGGTGCTACTGAACGGGCAGGTATGACTGGTGAACACAGATTACTTACTGAATGCAGAGTGCTAAAAATGCAGGGTGCCACTGAGCACAGAGCTATGCACCGTATCGTACTACAGTATATAGCGTACTGGTCATCAGTGAATACTGCTGATCACAATGGGCTACTGAAAGATCATGAGTAACTGCTGAACGCAGGGTGCCACTGAACACTGACAGTGGAATGGGACGTAGAGTGCTACCAAATGCAGAGTGCCACAGAAACAAAGTGCATACACGACTGGTGAACACAAAGTGCTACACAATGCACAGTGCTACCAAATGCAGAGCCAAAATGCTACTAAATTAACAGAAATTAGGGTGGAATGTGGAATTCTACTTAATGCAGAGCGCTACCAAAGACATAGTGCCAATAACATACAGAGAATGCAATTGAATACAGTGTGACTGAACACGGAGTGCTACAGAGCACAAAGTGCCACAGAAAACCGAGCACTACTAAGCAGTGACTGTGAAGGCATAGTGCTACTGAGCGTAGAGCTTTGGCACAGGGTCCTATTGAACTGAATAAACACCAATGACTGTTCTACATGGAGCCCTAGTGAACTCAGTTCTACTGAACACTGGGCACTTCTGAATACAATGTGCTACTAAAGCAGAGCGCTCTACAAGACAAGCAAGTGCTATATCAACCTCTTGCTTGACCCTCCTATCCCACGCTCTACAGACATATCCCATCCACCACTCCTCTTTCATCAGAGGATCCAACAGCACATCAACAAAACAAAACGTGCTTTTCCTTTTAACCCCCAAACATTTTTGTAGCATCCTACAATAGTTATCCATCAAATATCTACCTCTTTCATATCTTACTGACATACTCAAAACCCTTCCTAAGAAGATGATGTACATTAGTCCTTTCTCATAAGCTCTCACTGAAGAAGCTCTCCTACCCTTACTCACCATTGTCAACGCCTCCCTCAAGACAGCTTTCCAGAAACCATCCAGATAGGCCAGATCCACACTGCTGCAGAAACTGACACTAAACCCGATGACTGCAGTAACTACTGGCCCATCACTCACATGCCCTTCATCAGCAAGATCATTGATTAAGAAGGCTATGCTCACTCCAAGATCGTATAAATGTTATCCATCTCCTGCACAACTACCATTCTTGGTTTCAAATCATGCTGCAGCATGGTAACAATTAGCCTACATTTCGTAGACGATGCACTCCTGACCACTGTTGAAGATGACCCCTGCCTCCTGACATTGACAGAGGTCTCAGCTGCCGTTAACACCTCTGACTATCCCACCTGCATTCACGCCATTTTGTCTTGAATGGGACTCACTGGCAAAATCCTTCTCCTACCTTTTCAACCAATACCATTTTGTCTGCATGGGCACCTCCAGGACCCAGAAGATCCCCATCAACTGAGGAGTCCCCCCCCCCCCCAGTCCATAATGTCCCCACCCCATCATCATCACAGATAGCAGCATCACAATTTACCAATATGCTGATGATAAACAACTGTACTCAGCTCCAGTTATGCAACACTTTCAACTCTGCCTGAAACTCATCCAGATTTGGATGTACAGTACCTACCTCAAGATCAGCGCCTCTAAGATAGAATTCCTGTTATTTGGCAAGACTAACACCCAAGAAATAGTATAAACCTGGGCTCAATGACATGAACTTTAAAAGTGTCAAACCCCAACTTTCACCCAAGTCCATTGGATTCACTCTGGACACTAACTCAACTTCAAAGAACACATTGGCAAGAAAATAAAGATAACTTAATACAAGCTTGCGGTATTTAAAAAAGTAATACTGCTTCTCACAAAAAGCAACTTAACTGCTGTTTCTAACCAAGTACTCTCATATTTGGATGGTGGAAAGGCCATGCTCCATGGTCTTTCAAACGCCACACTGCCCTCCCCCGTTTAATGCCATCCTATGTAACACAGCACACCTCATCCAGGGCTTGAATATATATGATTGCATCACCCCCAACTTGATTGAACTGCAGGGTTTCCCTTTGCTAGACAGCATTATCTTCAAAACCAGCTGTGTGATTTACAACACCATCACATCCTGCACCCCTGCCTTTCTGATCACCATCCATGGTGCCTCTCGGCACACCTGTAGGCAGGACAGCATCAAACAGGAGATGAAGTGTAATGGAGAAAAAATAAGGGACATTGGCTTCTCCATCAATGCACCCAGGATCTGGAATAACTTCCTTGCATACATCAGAACCTCTCTAATCCAGGGCCAATTCAAGAAGGGACTAAAAACACACTTCTTAAAAGAACACTACACCATTGTGCAGTATAAGTCTAGAAACCAGCTACCTTTCAAATCACTTGTTCACTGCATCCTTGCCTTTGACCCAAACAGCAGACCACTGCCTTGGCTAGGTTTGCGCTGTAGAAATACTACATGTATGTAAACACTCAGTGCTACTGAACACAGAGTGCTACTGAATGAACAAGAATTACTTTAGAAAACAAAGTGCTACTGAATGCATGGTGCTTCTGAAAAGATTCCCACTGACCACTAAGTGCTACTGGACAAGGGAGTTATTTTGAAATCAGAGTGATAACGAACTCAGAGTTCTACTGAATGCCAAGTGCTACTGAAGGCAGAGTATTACTTAACACGGAGTGCTACTGAGCAAGGTATCAGTGAACACAGCATGCTAATAATCAGAGTGATACTCTACACCACTTGTTAGAGAATGAAGTGTGGCTCAATAGTTAGAGCGGCAGACCCTGATGCAGAGGTCTAGCCCGGGGCCAGGGTTCAATTCCCGCCTCGGCGGGTCTTGGGCTCAATTTCCTCGGACCTGATAATTCTCGCCTCGGTGCCTATTCTAATCATGGGTCCCACTCTGCAACTCTGGGCAATAGCTTGCTTAATCTCCACAACGGCCCCCACAATGCTAGGATGCCTGGCTTCACCTTGGGGGTGCCCAGGAGTGGGCACTTCACAGGGAAAATCCAGGAAGGTTTCCACAGCGGTATTCGTACAAGCGCCGAGATACCCCAGCTGGGGTCGATTCGTGCGCTATACAAGTACACTACATTTACATTTACAATGCTTCGTTCTACTTAACACCCAGGTTATCTTGACACCAAGTTTGAATAAATGACAAGTGCTATAAAACTCCCAGTGTCACTGAGCACCATTAACGGCTGACAACCAAGCAGTACTGAACAGTAACACAGATTGTTATTTAATGGCAACTTCTGCTGAATGCAGACTGCTACTGAATGAAGAGTTCCACTGAACGCTGATTGTCACTAAACAGGGCATCAAAGAACGCTAAGTGTCCCTGAACACAGTCTGTCACTGAATGTAGAGTTACTGAAAAGCAGAGCTACTGAATGAAGGGTTCAACTAAACGCCACTAAACAGAGTGTCATTGAACGCCAAGTGTCACTAAACACAGACTGTCACTGAATGCAGAGTGTTGCTGGAAAGCAGAATTCCACTGAAAACTGAATGTCACTTAACAATGAGTGTCACTGGACACTAGGCGTCAATCAAAGCAAGGAATAAATGAACGCCATATGTTAGAGAAAGCCACATGATACTTAACCCCAAGGACTTCTTGATACCAAGATTGACGCAAACGACAAGCAGTACTCAACACCTGATGCTCCTGAGCACCATGAGCTGCTGACTGCCATGAATCACTGAATAAATAATAAAAGGAGACACAGAAAATAATCACTGACGAGATGCAAGGGGACTATCGTACACAGGTAGATTTGATGGAAATGTTCCCTCTTGGCTAAAGGAGTACATGTTTTTCAGAAATATTTTATTTATAGGTGATTGACAAAAATAGTTTGCAATCCGATCTTTCATAAAATAACACGCTTTACAATCGCAGCCGTCTGCAAGGAACATCAGTAGCTCCCAAAGCGGTGATGTGGAACAGGCATTATTACTCCACATTCCCATCATACACCTACTTGCCATCAGAGAAACGAAGTAAACTATAACTATAATCAGTGTGCTGTATTACTCATCGACATGCAAAAACAATCCTTGGATAGCGATCTCGGAGACTGTCACCTACAATCCACACAGTCCAGGTACTTTACAAGAAAACACCTGGTAGCAGAAAATGAAACCTGACTTAATGGACTTTGCTGGGCTACTCAAAACAGCAAGCATGAACCTCTACATATATATGCAATGTCAAGGGCCTGTAGCATACCTTTCCTGGCTCAGACCAGATGCACCGACAAACTTTCAGGTTGGAAAACCTCACACAAGCATATTAGCTTTCAATGTTAACCACTGAGATTTTAGATAACTAGCTTGGTTTAAAATGATAGCCAAGTGCTTCTTTTGATATTCAGTTTGAGGATGCAAACTGCGTTGAGGAGCAATACATAAACGTATTAAGCAGTTTGCAACCACCTTTGATAGTCTATAAATGCAGGAATGGAAGTGTGAAAGAAACGCAGACCTGCATATGTATTCCCAAAAGGAAAACATTTTTTGAAAGCATCTTGTATCCAATAAGGGGCCCAGTCTTGCTTTATAAAAAAAAAACGGTTCCTGTTTTGGAAGACATCAAGGACCACAGGCGGCCATCATAATTACCAAAAGCGTAGATATCCCAGTAGGGCAGCTTCCCCGTTGCAAATCATATATAAGCCCCATTGAGATGTGGAAATTTGAACAATGATTGACAACCTCAAATGCGGTTGCAAATATTGTAGAAAGTCCTCTCAGAATCAAAGATTGGAGAGGAACGTCCCTTTCATGTCTCATTTTACTTGCGATTCAGATAGGGTGCATATAAAACTTTTAAGAATCCAGAAGACTTGTAAAAGGTCTATTGTAAATAATACAAACATGCTTTGCGTTTGCTTAAAACTGAGATCTGCAACGTATAGCCTTTGCTACTGCAAAACACTTTTGTAGATCAGGCCAAAGGTTTTCAAGGTTTGTTCTTGTTAGGCTTTCTTCCCATGGCATATATATAATACATCATCCAGCACTTAAGGACAGACAGAAATTTCCTCATGCAAAACACTGTAACAGAACACATTAGAAAGAAATTCCAGCATTCTTGCACATAAATGACAGATCACCATGTAGTTGGCAACGTCCTTCTACAACAGCAAAGCCCTATCTTCACACTCCCATTAGTTGCAGGGCCAAAAGACCATTTTAGTTAAAAACATAAAACGTTCACAGGCATAATAACATGATAAAGACACAGCATCCCATTTGTCGTCGCCTCAAAAGCACACTATTCTTTTCTCACAGATATACCTTACAAAACACAAGTTTAACTGTACCCCACTTGCAGTTCTGAAACATAACTCAAAGATATGTTGAACAATGCCTCCCAAATTCCCTGCTACGCCATGCTGGGAAATGAGCAACCAGTCACTTATGGGATAAAGTAAACACATATTCTGCAGCTTTCGCCCACATACACAAAATAAACCACATATCAGCTTTTCTAGATCACGTCATACTTTTTTGACTAAACCAATATGTTGTGAGGTTATTTCACGCTCTTCTTCCTCCTTTGCTCATTCCTCCTGTTCAGCCTAGTTGCCTATAGAATGTGATGACTGCATAGAATGTTGGGTGCAGGGGGTTAGGCAGTTGATGACAGCAGGCTGAGAAGTAAGGATATACTGCTCCTGGTGGGGCGTACATTATAGCTTATTTACCATTTTAGCACTATCTAAACTTCCTGAACTGAACTACAAATTAAGACATACTTGGAACCTTCAACCTGACTTCCTGAAGATTCTTACTTTGTAACACAATACTAACCATGAATAAATAAGATACTGAACATACTTATTTTCACTAACCAAATATAGTAAGTCCAGCGAAAGAACATCCCAGTCATAAGTAGGGGAGAGGCGAATATATATATATATATATATATATATATATATATATATATATATATATATATATATATATATATATATATATATATATATATATATATATATATATATATATATATATATATATATATATATATATATATATATATATATATATATATATATATATATATATATATATATATATATATATATATTGGGAGAGGTGTGGCGCCGCGGCCAGGGCGACTGACGCTGGAATCTGGGGATCAGGGTTCGATCCCCGGCTCCGGCGGCAGGTTAGCCCAGCACCATGCGACTCTGGGCAATAGCTCGCTTAATCTTCCCGACGGCCCCCAGCGCCTAGAGACCCTAACGGGTGATTGTGCGCTATACAAATGTGGATTATTATTATTATTATATATATACACATATACACACACACACAATGTATTCTCGAGGGTGCGCATGCGTATTATGTGGGGTCAAGGCAAAGCTTTAAATGAAAATATAAAATCGTAGATAGTCACTATTTAGAGTACTTGCTTGTTCCTAAATAGAGATGGTACCTTCCCATTTAATGTTTTGCAGCAATGCTGAGAAATGCAGGTACTCTCCCTTTCACATTAAATGTACCTGCTCGTTTAAACCAGTGGGTCATGGTGTATTTGAGGAAGCAAAGTCAAGGCCTGCATGTTGGCTAAGCTCAAGTGCTCCGAAACACCAAAGTAATACATATTTTTGGGATGCAGCTGGCTGTAGTTACAGTGCGTTACGACGTAGATTAGAAATTTACATTTTCATGACGGTTACATAATTTTGAGGTGGTGAAAGTGCGTATTCGTTATTTTTTTAGCAGGTAGTTCGTATGCACGCGCAACCAGCTGTAACCACTACACGTGCAGCACGAGCACGTGGAACAAGAAATTCCTCTGGCTCCGCCCAAAAGGTTAATCTCCGCCCCGCTACCCGACGCTGCGGCAGGAATAGGCGAGCCCTTGGGCGGGGCTAACGACGGCCTTCATGAAAACGTGTTGCTGCGGCCGAAGGAAGCGCCTTGGTAGCAGCTGACTCTTTTTATCAATAACGTCACAGGCGTCTCGCGCCAGGGCGGGGTATAAACGGCTCTCATTATGTAATGAGCTAGGTCAGTACAGCCCTAGACCAATAAGAAGACACGGCCATTGCGGCGTAGAAAAACAAAGCGCACGTGCCCAAGCCAAGAGTTCCACGTGAGGGGAAGCAAGGGAATAGACATACAAGAAAGACTCCAGCTGCTATTACCACAAACTACATCCAAGCAAAACAGAAGAAAGTTTAAGCGCGCCATCTGGTTAAACTAACTTGAATACCACTCGTGTGGTGAGAAAAAAAGACATGAGGCGTCATAGAGAGGCGAAGAGGCCCATATGTAAACGTATTCGTAAGTGATATGGCTTTTATCTCGTATGTCTAAAATACCAACATAGTTATTATTAAGTGACCGACGTAGTTACAAAGTGAAACTACAATTCAAACCCTTTAGACACTGACACAGGGGCCAGATCACGAAAGCTGGATCCCCTTAAAAGATTACATGTCATGAGTAAAAAAAAAACAGAAAGATGTGTTTTCTTATCAAATTACAAACCCTCCACTGCGTATAGGAATTATACGCCCTTATTTGGTACATAATTACAAGCGCCAATAACCTTCGTAAATTCACAACTCCCTACCTTCAGATATCTCATAACCCCATGGAGCAAGCCAGTGACAGGAGGGCACACGATTACAAAAACGTGGTACACAAGCCCTTAATTTCAGATCACAATTACATCGTGCAGTAAAATACACGAGACACTAAAATCTGTGTCAGATCGCGAACCGTTGCTACATTTCATCGTACATTCCGTAGAGATGGGCGAGCCAGCAAATTAAGGTTATTATTATAAGTGAGAGTTTTTAAACATGCACTCAGAAACATTCCTGCCCTCAACACAGTGGCACTGCCAATAGTGAACTAAGTGGGAAGTCAGTTGCCGAGTGTACTTCCCCCACACACCTGGCCTAGATTCTTACAGCGTATTGTAAGCCTAGGATAACACAATTTGGTCAAGCAGCGACGGTAAGATTCAACTCCGATATTCCAGCTTCATGCCATGCAATCAACCGCTCGATTACTATCTCTTTATGACATTAAAGCTTTCTTCTTTGTCTTGAGTTCCTGGAGGATGAGATTGGGGCCTGAGTGACAAAAAGAAACCACCTTTTTGGCATTTTTACACTGGGCAAACCGTGCATACGAAACTAAGAGCGCTTCACAAGTTACATTTTTTCCAGCTCAGGGAGATAAGCCAAGATTCACAGGCTCCTGAGCCGAGGACTCAAACTTGGTCCCCCTTGTTACACGGTGGGCACTTGTTACCACTGGGTCCCATCGCCTCCTGTGAAATTTCGGCATGTTATGGGCTCGTGGTACCAAGAGGACCTCCACTACAGCCAGACTTCTGGCTCAACCTTTCAGTGGCCCGCCCACATCTAACATGCCCTCATTGAGTGTCACAGCACAAGCCGATGGCCCAAGTCTCTTCGCAAGTCCACGTTATCAGTGACTGAACAAATGCCCTAAGGCAAGTGTCGGATCTCAGTAAGACCCCCCCCCTTCCTAAACACACCCATGGAGCAGGTTGCCTGATCACAATGTACGGACACCACATCAAGTCGTTCTCGCTAACCTCTGGTCACATTCCCAGATCATATGTCCAGCTAAGCCTACCCTTAAAGTTGGCAGCCGAACACACACTATTGCAATGGTAGCCGGTGTTGTAGAAGCGTTTTTACGTATTTCCTCCCTTATCTTTTACTACTTTGTGTCAGCTTCAGGACTGGATGCAGTGACTTTACCAGCAGCCAACATGCCAACCTTATGGTGCCAGTCAGAAGCCTCTGGTACCAGTGTCTGAACGCAAGTTCCAGAAACAAGTACCAAGAACACAAGCCCCTGCCGCAATTACAAAAATAGAAGGTCCTGGTACAATTGCCAAAAACAAGATTCTAGTTCCTATTTCACTTTTAAAAAAACATACGTGTCAGATCACAAGTCTATTTTGCTGCAGTCAGATCGCAAGCTTAGTGGACGCGTCAAATCACAGGCCCCTTGTGGTGCAGTCAGTTCACAAGCTTCTAGTGCATGTTTGGGTCGCAAGTCCCTTGTGGTGCAGTCAGGTCAAACGCTTCTAGTAATCTAGTGCATGTTTCGGGCCACAAGTCCCCTGTGCTGCAGTCAGATCGTAAGCTTTCAGTGAACGTTTTCGATCATAAGATTCTAGTGCAGGTTTCAGATCACAAGTCCTACTGCAGTTGTCATATTATGAGACCCTGTTTCAAGTGTCATTGTTATAACCCTTGGTTCAAGTATCAGATGACAAGTTCCTTTTATTGCAGTCAAATCACAAGTTTCTAATGCAAGTATCAGATCACAAGGTTATAATATTTTTCAAATCTCAAGTCCGCCTATTGCAAGTGTCAACTCACAAGGCCATGCTTCAACTGTCATTACAAACCCCTAGTGTTTAAGGGTCAGATCACAAAGTCCCGTGTGCTTTATCCCGAATACCAACCCCTGGTATCAGTGTCGGATCACAAGCCCACACTGCAAGTTTCATAGTACAAGCCTGTGATTCAAGTGCCATCAACAGCCCAATGTCAGGTCACACTCCCCTAGGGCATATTTCAGATCACCAGCCCTGGTAGAGGAGTGGTGGTACATCCCCTTGAGCAAACAACATTTCCAGCATTAAAAAACCGTTGATTATTTATGATGTTATAGGACATACCTGTGTTGTTGGAATCCAGGCTGGTCATGGCTGCGTAGCGTCAGGGTGGTTCTTCGCTGCTTCTTTCCGCGTTTGCATGCAGACCCGTCAAATATATGAACACTGCACGTACCTTTCAAATTGACCTGTTCTGACCCTGTGCACCGGTTAAATATTGGGACTGTGTACAAACCCCTTGATTATGCCTAGATCTTCGTGGCAGGTACCATGTGTTGGGCAAGGATGACGTGATTGTGTGCAGAACCCTTAAGATGTGTGTAAATCTGTAATGCAAAATCACTATCTGTGCCCTGGTCCCCCTGCAAGGTCGTCTCACTGGCAATCACTTGCACATCCCTCTTTACCTGATGGAAATTCCAGTACCGGGGGCAGACTCACGTACTGCGTGCAAACCACGATGTTTTTTGTATGTACCCGCTGCATGCGATTACTTTTTGTGCAGTTGTTTTGGGCAAGACCCTCAACTATGTGCATTTATGTGCAGGTCTTTTGGACGGCGAGAAGATTCCTTACTGATGTTTCTGCTTGTGGAAGCTCCTGTGTTAAAGGCAGACCCCGTACTGTGAGTAGACTGCTGTGCAGTATATCCTTTTTACGTGTATCTCCCGTGTACGTTAAAGTGCTGTGCATAGATCCCGGTCTTGCATGCAAATCCCCCTATGCCAATCCAAATCCTGTATTCTGTTCCCTGGTCTGGGCACACCTGTCAGAAGGAGCCGGGCACGTCCTTCCTCGCCTCTGGTGATCTAGCTCCTCTGCAGTCTTCTCGTCTGCCAGTCCTTGTTGTGCTTTTTTTTTACCAGCCGCACATCGGTGCGCATGCGCAGTTCGCCGGCACGCGGCAGCCCCATGTGATTTCCCTGGGCGAGCCTCGTGCCCCAGTGACACAGATTCCGGGAGCGCCGCAAGCCTCACGAGGAGTTTGTCGCAGTGCGCACGCGCGGTATCGAGCGCAACATCACATCACTAGAGCGCTAGATAGAAATGAGGGACCAAAACAGCACTGGCGAAATTTCTGTGCTATTTTGGAAAATATATATTTTTCCGAAAGCAATCTAACGTTGTAGGAGTAATCGTATCCCACTGTTAGAGTGGGTTCATATTTTGCATTCAGTTCTTTGCAGATAACGAATTGGATTCATCAATTCCTTTGGCCATTGTTTCCCACTTGTGTACTGTTAGGATTTTTAATATGTATTAATCATTGTTGATGAAATAATGTGTTCAATATTTTAATGTATTTGATGTCAAGAGAAGATAAGCATCTTTTATTTGTGATTCAATAAATTGTCTTTTTTTAATTATTCTTCCTTTTTGCTCTTGTATGAACGGGTTGTATGATCAGATAATGTGTGTAGTATAAAAAGCTGTACCCAAAAGGGAATTCTTATTTGACAATTTGTCGTTTGGTACCCTACCCTTTTGGTTGTTGGGGTCCCTCTCTTTTGTTAGAGACACAATAATAACACCCAATAAAGGATTGCCCGGTCTGTGCTTTTTCTTTAGAAAAGGAAAAGTGCGTATATTACACACAATACTTAATACTATGCAGCTATGCAGTAATTTACAAATATACACATACGGTAGGTAGAAATACCTTGCTGACACTCTGAAATCACATTTGACCTCTAAAGGGTCCTGACCTAAAAAAAATCAATGGTTTCATATTAACCATGTCGCACATCATTCTGTAGGACAGTGTCAATATAAATTATGCAATTCTATTGGCTTTGTCAAGGTTACCACATTTAAAGATCGAATACTACATGTTATAATCCACTTCTGTGTTACTGACCTCACTGATCTGGCTTGTGTGTGTTTGCACCGCCACGGAACGCTAGGTGGCAGTCAGGGCCGGACTGAGAGCCATAACCGGCCCTGGCAAAATGCTCGGCCGGCCCCCTGGGGGTGCGACGAGCTCTTTGCCGGGGCCGGTTTTCGGCCAATTTTGTTACAGGGCCGATTTTGCAGCTATGCTGCCCTGTAACAAAAACGCCCCCAGGGCCCAAAACCGTCCCCCACCCTTGCGGCGCACCGGGGGATTGCCCGGTGCCCGCAACGGCCAGTCCAGGCCTGGTGGCAGTGCAGGATCGCGATGAGAGAGCAGCGATCGAGGAGCAGGCGAGCTGTCACTTCCACTGCCGGAGGACGCCTGGGGGGCCCCGTGGATCTAGGACCGCGGATAATCGGCGAATAGCGGTCGAGACCCGGTTTTTACACGGCCTGCACCCTGAGGTCCGCGAACTGCTGACTGCTGCCTCTGCCCCTGTCACAACATTGGCAGCCTGCGGTAAGGAGCGAGCAGCCTGCGTCAACACCTGGGCGGGGCGAGAGCAGGGGGGCGAGCGCGGCCTCTGCTATCAGAGGCTGCAGAGTGTTGTGCCCGGGTGCGCCGCAGAAAGCGACTCAACTAGGTTGGGTGCGGCTGCGTACTCCAGTGTGCCCTGCTCCTGATCGCCCTGTTATCTCTCTTCAGCCTCCAACTCAGTCTTCCCATTCAACCCCCCTCTTAAACCTGCACTCGCCAATGAGACATGTAGGCTGGACGAGTGGAGTAGTTTAGCCCTTTTAAACCACACAACTGTCTTATACAATAACGAAAGTGTGGAGAGTCATCCTGAGTTTCACCTGGAGAAAGAGAGAGAATAACCTTGAGTATCCTTGACCTGGCCGTGCACACTTGCAAAGGAGGGGAAGGACCCCTTTGCAGTTAGTAGTCCGTCACCCATTGGGCACAGTGCAAAACCGGTGATTGGAGGCCGAGTTGGAAGAGCCGAGGGGTTGTGTAGCAGGGTTGAGTAGGGTCCAGCACAGGTTAGTGCACTCCTGCTCCCCCGCTCTTGGTACCCCACACTCATCAACCGGCAACCAAAAACAGAGCGGAGGCTGGCTGTAGCCCACTGAGGCCAAATCTCTCAATTTATTAGAGCCACAGGAGTTCCTTTACTCCATAAGGAAGCGAAAAACTTTAAAGAAGGAAACCCAGCCAAATTAAGCTACAGTTACATCACAATGCGGTCTGGAAGGCAATAGAAAGAAACAACAAAAACCTGCAAGAAGCTGAACAAAGAACTTACATAATCACCTGGGGAATCAGAGTTGGTGAAATCCCCTCCCCAGGCACCATTACCGCCCCCTCTACAGCATCACGATTATAAACCTAGCACCTCGGTCCAAACAACCACGGCGGAAATAATAACCTCTCCAGCGCCCCTCACCCAACACCATAATATGCAGGATGAAATAAGTAATGATACAAAAAAGAGGACCCTCAGAGATTATTAAAAAAAAATAGATCAAAAGCCCAAACTCTAACCAACCCCAATGAAATACCGTCTTTATTAATTCAGCCCCCCCAAATTCTTCCTAACACCGACCTAGTTCAGATTAAAGTGCAGGCCCTGAAGCACGAACAGCTCCACAATCAGGTCGATGTCACATCTCCAGACAGTTGTTCCACAAGGGACGTACTCCGTACGTCAGAAAAAAAGGGGCCAAGATCAGTCATCCAGTCTGGAGACATGTCTCCTACTTTACAACAAGCGCTTCAACTAAACAAGGATCAATGTTCATCCCCAATATCAATTCCAAGCGACGACGACTCCCCTCTCAACACTAGATTACCCCTGCAGCATGAAACCAACCCTCACATAGATAACTCAGTCTCCCCTGGAAACAAAATAAATTCTACCCCCCATGCAGCGCAGTGGACCAGGACTACTCCGGGTATCATTAAACTATTTACGCCAACAACGTCACCCGTCTTGGTCCACGAGGAAACTCCTGAAGCAAACCAAGGGGAACCCAATGATCACTCCCCTTTTTCAAAACAGAATCAAATAAAACAAAATATGAGTCTGAAGGTCATGACCCCATAGCATTTGAATTCACCGCCGTCCGGCCCCACCTTTTACAAACTCTACATTCAACAGTATCGGCTTTAAATTACCACTCAGATAAACGCGATCAACAAGTTGACCTTTTAAACACACTAGCAGTATACACGGCAGGGATTGACAATAAATTGGAAGGCTTGAACACCTTAATTACAAAAGCACAATCCAAAGTCAACCTGACCCAAGCGATATGCTGCTGCTCACCAATCATTGCTAGCCTGTCAACGCTTTCTCAATTCCTTACCCTGGTCTTGACAGAAATTAGAAAATTACCATCAGGTTTGCAAGATACACCATATCACTCATGCCTGCTCACAAATAACGTAACTATCCAGAAAGTTAACGATCAAAGCATAAACCCTAATAAAATCAGTGACAGCAACAAGGTTTTACCAACTAAAACTGATATTCAACTGACCAACGTTACAGCACCAGTACCGTTTTCAGATAATCAAGTGGCTCTCAAGGAGTTCAGTATCTTTCAAACCGCCAAATTAAGTAATACAAATAACATCACGTTAAAAACAGAAACACTGCTTATGACTGAGACAAGGCAAGATATTGACACCTGAGACGTAGACTCGAGGTCAAGACCAACGAATAAACCCCTTCAAAACCAACATTTAAGCAAAAGGGAAAGGAAGAGACTAAGGAAAAAAATGCAATAAAGGCAGCACAGTGACCGAAAACACGACTAATGTCCCCCCTACGCCGAAAAGGACAACACACGACGTGGCTCAACCAATTCCGCGAGTTCTGATAGTATCTTTTTACTATCACAAAATTCATCTCCGCAAGTACTCACAGAGTCAACTAGTAGGATGCTATCATCTCCCGCCAACAGTAAAAATCAAAAGGATACATCCGTGGCCAGGGCCGAGGTCTTAGTAAAGTCCCCATACCAATTGACCCTGATGAGTCAGGAGGAGCCATCAAGTCGGAAACATTGCCCCATATGGTTAAGATCAGACTTGAAGACCCGATAGCTTCAACAAATATGGTAAATTCATCAAGGGATAACAAAAACCGGGAAAAGATAGACCAGTATGAGGACGAATATAGGTTAAGACGCAAAGAGAATTTTCAAATAACACTATTCAAGAACCGGGACATAATACAAACGGGCAAACATTCCCCCAAGATTGAGGACCACCAACCTCAAGAAGAACAAGTGGGACATAAGCAACAATTACATCATACCCAAAGGAGAATCAATTTACCCCAGCCAATAGATAAAAAGAATCATAAGACCCCCGGCCAGATCTCGACAACAACAAATCCAAAAACTAAATTGTTATTTATCCCTGAATATCACACCCAAGGACCACATGACATCCTGAACAGAGGAAACATTCTGAAACTTTTTAAAAACATCCCTGCACTGTGCCATATTGAATCCAATGATATAACTTCGATTGAATTCAAACCCATTGGATGTAATCAACTCACCGAACCAACGTTAATCACCTTTTCAACCGCAGTAATCAAGGAGCAGGTTCTAACAATGTCTGATTTACTTAATACATGGGGAATTAAAGCAGTTCAACAAGCGGAACCACGATATCCATCGGTTCTCGCAAAATCCCCGGCTTTACTTGATCAACCAGGACCTTCATCTCTTTCAGTATTAAGATCCGCCAAAGGCCGATCCCCAGGAAGGGCCATATGCCCCGAAACAGAGGAGGTCAAAATCACGGCATCTGACTGGGCTTGGCTGCCAGCGGCCCTGGACGGGGGAAACCAAAATTGAATCGGCATTCAACCCGGTCTTTCAGTATGCTCTTGGAATATTAATGGCCTTACTACGAAACTTCAATCTACCGATGTGATAACATTCTTAAACAAGCATTGGAAATGCAATAGGTCTCGCAATAGAATAGTTAGACATTTTTCTTTTTGCAAATGGAAGAGTGGCGTTGCGTGGATGAGTAGCGTTGCGTGGATGAGTGGCGTTGCGTGGATGAGTGGCGTGTGTGAGTGGCGTTGCGTGTGTGAGTGGCGTTGCGTGTGTGAGTGGCGTTGCGTATGTGAGTGGCGTAGCGTGTGTGAGTGGCGTTGCGTGTGTGAGTGGCGTTGCGTGTGTGAGTGGCGTTGCGTGGATGAGTGGTGTTGGAATGCAATAAGTATCGCATTAGAAAAGTTGTAGTTATTGGTCTTGTAAATGACATAATTTTTTTTTTTTGCGATGTTAAAATTGCTATATTGATGGCTTTGTCATTTACAATGCCAATAGTTATAACTTTTGCAAATGTGACACCTATAGCATTTGGAATGCAACATGTTTAGTATTTACGTGACTTATATGGCAGCTCTGGTCGTTATGCTACATCTCTAGATAGTTTTATCTTCCGCAAATGTGACACCTATTGTAACACAATATGTGTTGTGAGGGTGAGTGAGGGTGAGGGGATGAGGGTGAGGTGTTGAGGGTGAGGGGTTGAGGGTGAGTGAGGGTGAGTGAGGGTGAGGTGTTGAGGGTGAGGCGTTGAGGGTGAGTGAGGGTGAGGCTGAGGTGTTGAGGGTGAGTGAGGGTGAGGAGTTGAGGGTGAGTGAGGGTGAGGGTGAGTGAGTGTGAGGGGTTGTGGGTGAGTGAGGGTGAGGATGAGTGAGGGTGAGGGGTTGAGGGTGAGTGAGGGTGAGGGTGAGTGAGGGTGAGGCTGAGGGGTTGAGGGTAAGTGAGGGTGAGTGAAGGTGAGGCTGAGGGGTTGAGGGTAAGTGAGGGTGAGTGAGAGTGAGGGTGAGTGAGGGGTTGAGGGTGAACGGTTGAGGGTGAGTGAGGGTGGGGGTGAGGTGTTGAGGGTGAGTGAGGGTGAGGGGTTGAGAGTGAGTGAGGGTGAGGCGTTGAGGGTGAGTGAGGGTGAGTGTGGGTGAGGGTGAGTGAGGGTGAGTGAGGGTGAGTGAGGGGGAGTGAGGGTGAGGGTGAGGGTGAGTGAGGGTGAGTGAGGGTGAGGGGTTGAGGGTGAGTGAGGGTGAGGGGTTGAGGGTGAGTGAGGATGAGGGGTTGAGGGTGAGTGAGGGTGAGGGGTTGAGGCTGAGTGAGGGTGAGGGTGATTGAGGGTAAGGGGTTGAGGCTGAGTGAGGGTGAGGGTGAGGGGTTGAGGGTGAGTGAGGGTGAGGTGTTGAGGGTGAGTGAGGGTGAGGGTGAGTGTGGGTGAGGGTGAGTGAGGGTGAGGGTGAGTGAGGGTGAGTGAGTGTGAGTGAGGGTGGGGGTGAGTGAGGGTGAGTGAGGGTGAGTGAGGGTGAGTGAGGGTGAGGGTGAGTGAGGGTGAGTGAGGGCGAGGGAGAGTGAGTGAGGGTGAGGCTGAGGGGATGAGGGTGAGTGAGGGTGAGGGGTTGAGGGAGGGTGAGGGTGAGTGAGGGTGAGGTGTTGAGGGTGAGTGAGGAGTTGAGGGTGAGTGAGTGTGAGGGGTTGAGGGTGAGTGAGGGTGAGGGTGAGTGAGGGTGAGGGGTTGAGGGTGAGTGAGGGTGAGGGTGAGTGAGGGTGAGGCTGAGGGTTTGAGGGTAAGTGAGGGTGAGTGAGGGTGAGGCAGAGGGGTTGAGGGTAAGTGAGGGTGAGTGAGAGTGAGGGTGAGTGAGGGGTTGAGGGTGAACGGTTGAGGGTGAGTGAGGGTGAGGGTGAGGTGTTGAGGGTGAGTGAGGGTGAGGGGTTGAGAGTGAGTGAGGTTGAGGCGTTGAGGGTGAGTGAGGGTGAGGGTGAGGGTGAGTGAGGGTGAGTGAGGGTGAGTGAGGGTGAGTGAGGGTGAGGGTGAGTGAGGGTGAGTGATTGCGAGTAGCAAAAAAATCGTATGGAGCCAGGGGCGTAGCGCAGGCTCCTGCAGGGGGAGGCTGGGACAGGCTGGGGTACCCCTTGAACTCAATTTCTACGACTATCCCTGAGTTGTGAGAAACTGGTGAGGGGGGGGGGATTCGGAAGGACGGGGTGACATCATGTAGATTTACACCATGGCATCGTGCTCCACAGCAAGCGAACGTCTCCCACAAACGGCAACATAGCGCGGCACAAAAACTCGGACTCTTTCCCCTGAGGGAAACGCGCACAGGCCTGCAGAACGGCTTATTTCCACCCTGTCAGAAATGGCACCTCAGCATGTGCCTTCCCTCGTCACTGAACAGGGCATATTGAACAGGGTCGAGGGCTGGAGGGCTGGCAGCTCGTCCTGTTCTCTTCCGTGAATGTCTAGCTGATTTGTCTTGCCAATAAAATATTATTTAACCGGGAGATGGAAATGTGCAGAGAAATGGATAGAGAGTGAGCGGAGACAAATGGAGGCGGGGGCTGGGGAGAGCGAGGGTAGGGAAACAGACAATAGGAAAAAGTAGAAAGAGGAAACATGCAGCAATGGAGAGAACACATCAGAAGAGCAGCTGTAAAATGGGATTGCGAGAGGGAAAATGAAAGGACATGTGGGACAGAGGAGAAGAGCACGAGGTGACCCAACAGGAGTAGATGGGTACTGGGGAGACATGACAGAAGTTAGAGATTAAATAGGTGCGACGGGGGTAAGAGGGCTGAGATATAGGGGTGCTTAGAGCGACGGAGATGCAGGGAAGGAGAGTGACGGTCACAGAAGGGGAGAGGTGTATAGAGATGGCGGGAGGCGGACGAGGAAAATGGTTAGAGAAGGAAAGATGAAGGAAGCACGAGGGAGAAAAGGAAGACGTAAGAGGGTGAAAATGCGTAGAAAACAGAAAAGATTAATAGGTGGGGGAGAGGGCTAGCGAGGGGAGAGCAACAGAATAGACGATCGTGATTAGAGGGTGAAAGGAAGAGAGATGAGAGATCGTGGGACGGAGGTGAAGAGAGAGATATTCGTATAACGTGTAAGAGGAGATAGCTGGAGTGATAGATGAGTTGAGATGAGGATGAGGGACATCGAGAGGTAGGCGATTAAATGGAAACGTATTGAAAGGAGATGGGCAGTTGGAGGAAATTAACAAACAAGACGGAGGGCATTGCTGTGGGGAGGGGGTGGAGGAGAAATGCACACGGCGGGCAGGGGAGGGGGCGGAGCGGGGAGAGCGGCATGTGGGTGTGAAGAAGCCGGGGCCTTTGAAGTGAAGCTAAGCTTCACTTCAAAAGGTGTCGGGAGGAATGCGGCTGAGGGAACAGACGGCGATTGCGGCTGAGGGAACTGATGTGCACGCGCTTTTAAGCTCAATGCACATGCGCATTGAGCTTAAAAGTCACGGGCACTGCAAGGAATCGCCACGATTCCTTGCTTCTTAGTTAAAGGTTGTTTAAGCCGCAATAGGCTCGCAAGCTCGATGCGCATGCGCATCGACAGGCGAGACCTAAAAACCACAAGGTCATACTACTCCAGGAAACATGGTCCCTGGTAGTCTTCCAATAGAAGGATACCTGGAATATAGAGTACCCGCTCAGAGGTCACATAAACCTGGCCCACCCAGCGGCGGGCTTTCAATCTACATCTCAGTTAAGCTAAATGTTAATATTGCCCAATTTACATTTAAGGAAGACTGGATCTCTGGTATAATGATAGCTAACCCCAAACAGACCGACCAACTGATCTCGATCAACGTTTATATTTCACCAAGTATTAGGGAGAAAAAAACGAAGTTCAACCATTTAATCCAGACCCTGTGTAACCTAGAAAGTGAGTACAAAAGACCAGCCTGCCTAGTATATCCGGTGATTATAATACAAACCTCTTTCAAGAACTTCCCGAAGAATATGTCGCACCATGGCCAGACATTCTAGAACAAACAAAACCCACCGGCACCAAATATAGCAAACTTGGTGCTACAACTCAGTACGTTGGGCTACACAATCCTAAATGGACGTGTCCCTAAGGACAATCCACAGAATTGGATAAGATCAAATGGACATATTAACTCCTTCCTAGACTACACCATCTGTAACAAGGACATCCTCCCCCTGATCGAGAATTACGCCATAGTCGCTCGAGGTAACAGTGATCACCGTCCTCAAGTGATCACTATGTCATTTCATTTAGCACATCACGCCACAACAAGCCAAACCTCAGGATGGGATTACACCGAAAATTTCAAAAGGCTGAAATGGTGAGATTCAAATATACCAGCAATAATGGTTAAATGTAGAGTCCTGCAAGACCTAAGGAGCACCAATGAACTATCGCCAATCACAGCATGGGACACCTTCTCCCGGAAACTGCTCAAAAACTTTTCTCGTACTTCAAGAAAAACCAAAAAATGTAACCTAGCAATAACAACAGATGAAATTAAGAATTAAAATCAATACGTAACAGTATGCTAAGACAAGCTTGTAGGCACTCAGGAGAAGATCGGATATTCAATAAATATAAGGTAGCCCAGAATGCACTTCGACAAGCAATATTCCTTGAAAAAAACTAACGTTCCGAACAGTTTTGGCTAAAACTGACACATGCAAGTAGAAGCCATAACCCAAAAGCTTTCTGGTCATTCGTCAATTCCAAAACACACAAGCAGGGAGGACAAAGTAGTGCCAACATCTCCGAATCCAAATGGGTATTCTATTTAACAACCCATTTTGAGGAACAAGAAAAAGAAGCTGGCCACCGGTCAAGTCCCCGGTATTGGCCAAACTACGCAACTGCTGCCAACCATTAGGCACAATGGATACAGATTCACTAAAGAAAAAAGCTGAATCAAACATAAGGACGCCACCTGCAACTAATATTAAAACCTCCCTCCAGCCCCCAGAACCATTCCAACATGTTCTTACAAATTTTGGAACCATCATGGATAAAACTGTTCGAATCATAACTGAGGGTCGCGCAGATGGAGCCCCAGGGCCAAATGGGCTACCACAGGTGTTGTTTAAAAATGACACAGTATTCTGGGCCCATCAACTGGCACCCCTTTTTTCCAACTGCTGGACCAATTCGGTATTACCAGAATCATGGCGTGGCGCCATCATACATCCAATCTATAAAGGAGGCAAGAGGTCAGACCCAAAAAATTATAGGATGATCACCCTACTGGACGTAGAATCAAAATACTATGCCAAACTGCTCCTTCAAGATCTGGGTTCTTGGGCAACAAAAAATAATCTAATACCTTTTAACCAGACAGGATTTGTGCAAAAATCAGGCACCATAACAAATTTGCTTGCAATATCCGTCTTGTTGGACAAATCGGCTTCCTCAGGAATGTTAATGCATGGCTGCTTCGTGGATTTTAAGGCTGCCTTTGACCGCGTACCCCGTAGTCTATTATGGCTTAAATTGCAGAAATGGGGGATTCCACCAATGCTTCTACAAGCAATAATTGCGCTACACACCAACACATGGATCCGCATAAAACTTGGGGACGGATCATATACCTCAAGGAAAATCCCAACATCACGCGGAGTAAAACAAGGATGTGTATTAGCGCCCCTTCTTTTCAATCTCTTCATCTCCGACTTGTCAGAGTCACTCGACAAAGTTAATTCTCATCCTCCAAAACTCGCCGGGGTAAGAGTCAGCAATCTATTGTACGCAGACGACTTAGTGCTGCTGAGCCACACCAGGGTAGGCCTGCAGAGACTCCTGTATCAATTGTCCCTTTACACCACCGGGAACAAACTGGAATGGAACCTAACAAAGACAAGAGCAATCACCTTTGGGTCAAGGAAATATCGAGGAGGAGGCTGGGTGTATAATGGCAAAAGTGTCGAAAAAGCCATCTCATATAAGTACCTGGGGGTACACATGGATAGAAGGGGCTCAGTCTCCAAACATAGAGGCGAGGTAGAAGCCAAAGCTTTGACAATCCAGGTGGCATTTAAGACCCTTGCCAGGCAACTGTCTGGGCCGAGCCTGACCCCACTCATAACAGTTATGAAGGCAAAAATCATCAATTTCCTCACTTACATCCAAGAGATCATGCAAGGGAAGGACAACACCCTCGTGAATAAAATAACAAGAATATTCAAACAAGTGTTGAGCCTTCCAAAATCTTCATCTCCTGCTCAAATACGTCTCGAGTTTGGCCTACAAGACCATCAAGCAGTAGGGGCCGGAGCCTTCGTCAGGCTGTGTAACAAATTGCATACCTCCATAGAAGGAAGCCAGGAGGCTCTTTTGTGGCAGGAAATCTCAGCCGGACAACTTGGTAGATCATATTGGCGTTATCTACAGAACTCCCTAAAACTCCTGGACTCAGAAGAAATCTGGAGCTCGAATCCACCGCAGCAGGCACACAAAATCCACAAAAGCCTTTGGTCCTTCCATTCAGACAGAGCCCAATTGGCCCAACGTAAGCATGCCTGGACAATTGTATCACGGTTTCAGCCAGGGATTTTGGCCCCATATCTGTCATGTACATATTCTGTGCTATGAAAAAAAAGATTTGTGGCCCTCAGAATGGGTGAATGGCCTTTCCTGTACCACCTGCCGAGCTGGCAACGCGTAAACTAATGTAATGTGTAGGGGGTGCAGGAGTAGCAAGGAAACAATTGAGCATGTGGCATGTCTCTGCCGCACACTACTTGACGACCGAAAAATGTTGTTAAAGAGCGAATGGAATAAACTTGGCATTCGCACGTGCCGACGAGCTATCACTGCTTCAATGAATCCGGACAATTCACTGCTCAATATCCGGTTCACCAAGTTTATGACAAGATCAGTAAGAATATTTATAATCAGAGAGAGCCAGCAAGTAAATAATAGTCAATTGTAAAAGGGCGGTTTAAGCCCTCTGCCACACTAAATATCAGCTGACAACGGTCTTTTTTCACATGGATCATCTCTTGCCCCCGTGCGCCTGAAGAACATTTAAACCATCATACGTAGGGACTTCACCACATTAATGGACCCGCGCTACCAGCGGTATCAACCACTCATTCTCAACGACTAGGGTCTTGCCATGTGACCTTAGCAGATGTTAAATCAGAAGGGCCAACCATGGTCCCCAACTGTTTTTGATTGCCCGTTATCAAGTTGCACTGATCAGACGAAGTTAACATTTCACTAACAAAGATAGATGGCCAGGTCGTTTTAATTATTTATGGATGAATCTTACTTTTTAACCCACTGTGATGATACGAATGGACTAAACGGACACCCTCAGGAGGATTCCCAGAGAAAAAAACAAAAAAACTAAATAAACGTTTTAAAGCTAAGACACAGCTCCGAGACAAAATGAATGTCTTGCACTTTGTGTAAATACTTAAGTAATATCGATATACGTTTATTTAAATCACTGATAAATATTTACTATAGTAATGATTTTTATTAATCGAACAATAAAGCTCTACTTACTTACATATTGAAACCTTTTATAAAAAGTCATCAATAAAAAATCAATGCTGTTTAAGAGAAAAGCATTGTGAAACAACATTACATGCGTCTTTCTTTAACTACCGTAGGCCACAAACACACAGCCTTAGGACCAACTACTAGAGGCCTTTGCACTTCCAGGCTGTAGAACAAAAGCTCTAGCCTTGGGAGTGCTTGAAGCGTAGACTGAGAGCCTGGCGGGAGGGGTTAGGGGGGGTGGTCATAATTTCCTTGACCCTGCAAACGTCGACTTTTAAAATTATTTTTTAGAAGGGGAGGGGCCTGCTGCAGTCCTGCAGGGTGTAAGGTGGAAAACTCATGGAAAAGCTCACATGCACACAAATTCATGTGTAACAGCCAAGTGCCCCTTACCCAAGCAATCTCACTGTTCCCTTACCTTAAAAGGCAGGCACTGGGCGTAGACCTATGCATTCCATTTACCATGTGATTGCCGTGGGTACGACACAAGTAGTGAGACTCACGCTCAGTGAAAAGTCCAAAACCAGTTGATCTAAAAGAGAAAAACCCAGATGGTTCAAATCAGCGCCACCACCAGCTGAAACTCCCAGGAAGAATTAGCTGTCACTCGTGAGTATTCTTGCCAAGTCAGCGGTAAAATGTGGCAATGGGTTCTGATCAGACACACCACTCACCATTTGTTTTCGCTACCCTAGATATCTTGTGCTGGCCGCCTGGCACCAAGACCACCCACCTAAACCAAACAGGTGGCCACCTCGCCCCACAGGGAACCCAGACTGCACTAAGAACCCTCCTGGTTCCGCTACTCCCCGACTCAGTCAGGAAAACATTGGTGCAGGCTCTTGTCTTAAGTCGTATAGACTATTGCAATGGCCTGTTTCTGTCTGCTAACGAAGGAGTTCTGGCAAAGCTCCAAGTAGTTCAGAACACTGCAGCTCAACTGGTCCTAAACGCCCCTCCCCGAACTCCTTCCAAACCACTCCTGGCAAAACTTCATTGGCTGCCTGTCAAACAGAGGACCAAATTTAAGGCATGCTGCATAATTCATAAATGCCTTAATGGACTTGGCCCTGCATATCTGGTAAACAAATTCATTCCCTACATTCCCACACGCTCTCTCAGGTCTAGTGACCAAGGCCTATTATGTGTTCCCCGGGCAAAGAAAGTTAGACACGGTGGCAGGGCTCTGTCTGTGGCTGGGCCCTCTTTATGGAACAGCATCCCTAGATCTCTCAGACAGTGCTCAGAACATCTATCATTTAGGAAACTACTCAAAACGTTTTTGTTCCAATCTTAACTTATATTCCACCTGGTTCTCCCTCCCCTTTTGCTGTGGCTGCCAAAGGCGCAGAGATACTCCTCCGGGAGTCGAATCCAGCGCGATACAAACCCGCAAATAAATAAAGAAAATAAATAGTTTGGATGCATCTTGGACACTAAACGCCTATATGGACTGAACTACATTCCCCATCCTCCTCGAGAGAAAAGGGTCCATGTCCCCTCTTGCCTTGGAATTTGCAGAATCCCTGAGGGTTACTAAGGAGAGGCTATGGG
Source organism: Lissotriton helveticus (assembly GCF_964261635.1). Taxonomy (NCBI): domain Eukaryota; kingdom Metazoa; phylum Chordata; class Amphibia; order Caudata; family Salamandridae; genus Lissotriton; species Lissotriton helveticus. The sequence goes on from NC_136065.1 coordinate 1,985,023,816, forward strand.
CCTCAGCCCGGTCACACCCAGCACCCATTCTCTTCAGGGAACTCATCAGCCTCCCAGCAGTGAAGCTGGATGTCAACTCAAGACTATAGAAAACCCTTCCTTGGAATGTGACTTGTCACGCTGTAGGCACATGCTGTTGCCTTCCATCCTAGTGTATCTGCCCTATCCTTGGTACACCCTTATATGTTTACTTGGCAAAGTCCTTCACAGTCTGTCTTTCTTGATAGTTAAAAGCAACAGTCCTAGACAGAAGTGTCTACACCAACCCAGACTGAAACACAGGGTCCCGTCAGTCAAGATAGGCCCAACCTGGCACCCACTTTCTGTACCATACCATACTTCTTCAATGGACCCAGCGATACACTCCAAGGCTGGTACACCTAAAGTGCACCGGGCAGGAGTCCGCTAAGGCTGACCCTCTGCATCCTCTCCTTCTGCCAGTTCTGAACCCAATCCCTAACAGACGTGGTTTCCTGTCCAACTGTCCTGTTGCCTAAACCCATATGACCTACCTGTTTGGTCACCTGGCTTGGCAATGCTCCAGCCGCCACCTCAGGTGATCAAAAAGCTTACAATCCGGGCTGGTCAAATAGACAGGACCCATTTCGCTACAATGAGTATCTAACAGTACCTGTTAGTGGGTCGTAAAAATCTTCAGACTACATGCACATCCAAGCCTTGCCCTCTCTGCAGAGCACAGATAGCAATGGTTTCATAGTAACCAATTCTGAAAAGTATTTAAGGAGGTACATAGCTGTCCAAATATGGGCAATGCCAAAGGAAAAGGAAAAGCAGCACTTACCGGTGTGTGGTTGTGATATGTGGGGAAGAGGATGGCGAAGTGGAGGAGCTGGATGATGTACATCAGAATGAGAAAGTGAAACTATGGCCCTGAAGATGAAATGAATGACATGTGTGATATGCAGGTGGGGGCTATCAAAAAGATGGGGGGAGAAAAAGGGTGTAAGTGTATAACAAAGTGCAAGACTGCAGAGGAAATTAATGCGAATGGGAGTGCCTGAGATACTCTGAATTTCAGTACCCCTTCCACAAACCTCATAAATGTTTAATTCACAGCCTTATATTTTCAGAACTAAAGCATTTTAAATTCTGTCTACTTACATAATTTTTCTTACTCGTTTAACTTCTACAGCTAACAAACCCTGGCAAAGCCTTTAGAACTGGCTTGTTTGAGTTGTTTGTGTTTGTTGTATTTGGATGCAGTAACAGAAAACCCACCGAGACACACCTGAATACTGATTAGGTCACCTACTGTGTAAGGCACAACATTTTAATTTACATGTTTTAAGCCATGACTTAATTAAATCAACCCTACCTTTTGTAAAGGATTCGTATTTATGCTTTTCGGGCCATGTCTTTTTGGAGACCTTCACCATGCTTAACCCACTTACACTAATGAGATAGGCTAGACAGGATTAGGAATTGTTAGATTGCAGGTATGTATGTGGTTACATTGAAGGAGAGCTTGTAATCTATGAAATGAGGGGTGGGCAATGTGCAGAGATGCAGTAACACAGACACACATAATAAAACCAGACAGGCATGCAACTTGAGGTAATCTATACTCAGAAAGAGGATGCATGTGAAGGATAGAAGGTAAGGACAATTTTATCCTGTAGAGTTTTAGGAATATAGTGGGAGGAGTTTTTTTGAGATAGAATGCCATAGGTGGATGTAAATAATAGGAAAAAAACTACATTATTTGCATGTGAGATAATGAAGTATTAAGTCCTTTTGATAGCCGTTAGAATCATTGAAGCATCTGACCCTGCAATAAAATATGTTTGACTATACATTAAATCTAATATGCAAACTTTGCCTAGTAGGTGACCAGATATCTTTCTAAAAATGAACAAAACAGAACAAGCTACAGAAATAGGTCTACAGTTAGGCAGCTACCATTGATACAAACAAATGACTGCAATAACAAACCCCCAACAAATATTAGACAGAATTTGGGCTACTGCAAACATGCTCAGAACAATGAAAATGTGACATTACAAAGACTTTCAGATGTTGATGCTGGGACACAAGGCAATTTTGTATGAGCAGCGGGTGTTCCTGCCACACAAACTGAATAAAATGCCCCTTAGACAATAATTACACCTATTTGTGATTCAAACACTCAATTATAAAACCAAACTAAACAAACAAATATCTCTAAATAATTTCCCCCGAAAAATGACTTACCTACTGCATCGAAAACGTTGCAAAAAAAGTGTCCACTCAGGAAAAGGAAACTAAGAGAACAACGATATAGGGAGGGGTGTAACCACGTATGGGATGCATTTAATCATAAGCTGTAGTATTAATGAAATACAAACCAGAGGCCAGCAGAACTACCGGCACCCAAAATAAAGATGCTATGAAGGTTGAGTTCTTGGGCCATGGTTCACGCTTGGATTGAGTCGCACATCACTAACTCAATGCCCACATTAAAACATAGTTGTATACCACAGGGAAACAAAAGAATTCTTTGGTCGTGGCTGTACACAAAAACTATCTCCACAGCTTACTTACTTTTTTTGTAATCCAAGTGCAGCTGGCTATTTGCCATTAGACAGGCCGTTTTCTGTTGAACCAAAAAACAAACACAAAAACAAACACAAACTCTGGTCCCAAGCCCAGATGACCACCCTAAATCACACTTTAACATGTCCGATCCCAACATAGCTATCTTGGTGATATCCAAATCCAGAACCCAACCGACTGCCTGCCTGCCACAATGCTGGCTCCACCTCTTGTGGTGTGCCTGATGACCCTGGCCCACACTTTCAAAGGAAGAGAAGGAGTCTTGTAATCAAAGTGCTCCAGGACTGACCAGAACTGGTTTGGATTAGGTACAGACACTCTCTGCCTTCAGAGACAAAGGAGTTTGGTGTGTAAAAGGGGGGACCCAGAACTTTAGATCACTTCTGGGAATCAAGACAAACATTTGCTGAGAAGAAGAACCAAGAAGCTGAAGGAGGAGACTACCCTTGTGCTGTGTGTTAGGGGGTTGGCTTGCAGTGGTTGCTTCATTGCCAAAGAAAGGAGAAGAGGACTGAGTGTGCTTTTCATCAACTTGAAGAAGAATCTCCAAGGGCTTGAACTTAAGCCTGCCTCCTGCCTGAAGTCTCAGGGATACAAGACTTCACCAACAAGCTCCCCCCCTGAATTCCCTTGCTGGGAATTGAAGTGCCTGCTGTTGTGCTGGGCCTTCTGAGAGACTGCATGTCGCTGGGAGCTGGAAGCGCAACGCAACAACGAGAAACATGTTGCCTCTGCAGCAGCTCTCATCGCATTGCCAAAGAAGCGATCCACCGCTGTCATCATCGCATCACCGAAGCGCGGCGCATCACCGGAGAAGTGTGCCACAGAGGTCACCGTTGCATCACCGGAGAAGCGAGTCGCAGGGCCTGTCGCAGCTCCAAAGATCATCGAGTCGCTGCACGGACTTCGGGCGTGCACGCATCGCATCAACGTTGTCACACCGTAACCAAGACGCCATTTTGTCGCATCGCACCGGAGAAGAGTATTGCATCGAGGTGCCATCTTGTCGCCTCATACCGCAGAGCAGTAAGAAACCGACGCATCACCTCCCCACCCAGTAAGGAACCTACGCATCCACTCCCCTGAGTGTAAGGAACCGACACATCACCTTCCCTCTGACCCTTTTGTTTTCTTTGCGTTACGCATTCAAGGTACATTGAGAGTAAAGTGTCGCATTTACAACTTGAGAGAACTGAGCTATTTTCTACCATTTTAGAGTCTATTTTTGAGTACAGTATTGTGGATTTTTGTCATTAGGTCTTTAGTTAAGTCTCTATAAAAATACTTATTTTTATAATACAACCTGTGTGGTGTCCATCTGTAGTGTTGTCACTGTATTACTGTATGGGTTCACAAATGCTTTACACACTGCCTCTGAGATGAGCCTGCCTCTCATGCCAAGCTACCAAGGGGGTGAGCAGGGGTTATTTTAGGAGTGTAGCCCCGTACCCTGAGTAGACGCAAGGGTCCCTATTTGGTCAAAGATACCTACCTCTGCCAACTAGAGACCCCCAAATCTAACACTACTCTTAGGAGGCTTGCTGGGCTAGGTGAGACCCAGTTATCACGTATTTTTATATAAACCTGTCTGCTTGCTATGCAGGAAGTGGAGTAGTAGTGCAAACATCACAGCATTAAAGTGAAGTGTGTATTTTGTCTTTGTTTACAATAATTTAAAAGACAGCTCAGTGACTATAGTGGACCAACTATTCAGTACAATTATAAGTGCAGTCAGGCCGACTTTGGCGCTCGTGGCACCCGGTGCGACAATCTTTTTTGGCACTCCCTTGCCCCATGACCTCCTCCTCGTATTCCCTCAATACCACCTGGCAAATGTGCCCGTCATCTCTCCATAGCACCTCTCTCACAAACATTTCATTTATTTTAAAGTGCTGGTAAAGGCTGAATTTACTAATCCACTCAGCTATCCACATGAAATACAGATGGTCTTTGAAGCAGGCATACCCTCTATGCTACTCTATGGCGAGTCAAAACTTTCACTATACAAAACTCAGAACTCTCTTATCAGGAACATTAATCACAAGAGTTATCTTGACATTTTTATTGCTAACTGAAAGCTGGACACACAAGGAACTCTGCAGCAGGTTCTTTTAAATCATGTGTTTTTGACAAACACAGCGCCTGTTCCCCACACTTAGGTTAGTACCCTCTTTCAGGTCAGCATTCAGTTCAGCCGCACTGGTCACACCGCCCTAAAGCCAGTCCTGAGTGCTGTGTCTCAATGTCTTGATGCCTGATTGTGTTTCTGGATGGCTACCACCTGCAGCATCTATTTCAGTATGCCTCCAGTGCCTTTGCACAAGTCTTCTCCATACAGTGGATCAGTGAGCGACTCTGCAGTGTCTTTAGTAAGCCTGATGCTCAATGCATGTCTCAGATGCATTTCAGTCCCACTCAGGGTCCCTACAGTGTTCCAGGGATGGTACATAACTGTATTGTATTGCAACAATTACAAATCACTTTTTATCCCTATGTGGGACAATGAAGCACTTGCCCGTATAGTCAGCTTGCGCTGGCATGCAGCTGTGTAGTTGGATGGATCGGTGATGTCTTTATTTTTTATGTTATGTGGGAATTGTTTCCATGTCATGCATGATGACCACTGAGGTGCGATTACCATGTTATGGGAGCCAGCGCTTAGCGCTGTGGTGAATGAAGAAGTGTGAGAGATAGACAAAGTTTATGGTTTTTGGTAAGCTGACAGCTTTGAGGAGCTCTGCAGGTCCCTTTATGATATTTCTTATTATACTAGTCTACGTAGCTGGTTATTGTACTGGGTTGTCTATTCTGAAGTATTTGTTTACATGTTTGAGGTTCTGAGCAGGCATGATTGGCGAGAGAAATTGTGGCCAGATCTGCTGGAATGGACTATGTTATTATCAAACCATATCTCTCAATGTGAGATGTGAAAAAAGTAGCTAAAGAAGAAGATAATGTGGTCCAAAATTAAATTAATTCTGTATTTCAAAATGTTCTCTATTGTTTTTTTTGTTTTGAAAGTGTCATATTAGATTAAGTAAATCTTTTTCTTTATTCTATCAATAATTTGAATCTAAAATCTAAAAACAGGACATAGCAAGCCAATACATTTCGTGACTAAAACGGTAGATTTGTCGCTTTCTCGGGGCATTTTAATTATCTATATAGTTCAAAAGGTATATTAAAAATATTAAACATATATATTCAAAGAACAAGAAAGCAAATAGTCCCAATACAATCCGTGAGCAATACAAAATAGACAGTTATCATCAATCAGAATAAGAAATACAATGATTTGATCTCTTAATGTAAAGTATCAATGTATGTGCTATGTGCTTTTTGAAAATTGCTTTTTAAGTATTTGTGTATTCTATACTTTATTTACTTTGTGTATATTTGGTTCAGTTTGTGGAACAACTCCGTGGCTGTGCAATACAGGTATAATGCCATAAGTACATCTTTACAATACTATTTATACATCATTTGTCAAGCTACTTCAGTGCCAGCCACACCAGTACGTATTGTATGTAATTTCTGTATTATGCTTTTTGTCTTTTTATCCTTCTGTTCTTCTTATGTTCTTTTCTTCAATAAAAAAGATTTGAATTAAAAAAAGAATAAGAAATACAATTATAGTAAAACATAATTCGGAAAAACAAAACAATTTAATACAACCACATAATGAAACAAAACTCAGTATCATAATATAATATGTTCTGTATCCCAATTAGGTGGTATCTGTTCATATTAATCTTTTGAATATACATAACAACACCACATTCAAATAATTCCCTCATTTACACTGAAATGTGAAAAATATTTAAATGTTAAATCAGAGCTAAGAATTGAAAACATAGTGTTCTTACAATAGTTGAACATTTGACAACAATTAATTTAATTTCTACCTGGTAATACTGAAAGGAGGTGTGAGCTACAATTAAGCTTTGAATCCTGAGCTAAGATGGCAGTAACATTGCCACTAGGCATGGCCTCAGGCAGATGAGCCAGCCTCCCTACAATGGCACAGCTTGGACCTGAAGGCAGCAACAGGGTAACTGTAAATCAATTAATGAAAGTCCGTCGCTTCCGTGGTCCTATGCCACTGTCCGCAAGTGTAGCTATTTCTAAGGTATACTGCATAAAATATAACTGAAATAGATCTTGTTTAAGCAAAATGTTACCACTTCTGCCTTCAAAAGTGCAACATGTTGTATAACCCTGATTAAGTCAAACACTGCCCTTGTTCCTTAGCACAACTGTGTGTTTATGAGGAGCATGACTAAGGTAACAACAGATAGGTTTCAGGATGTAGTTTGTTTTCTTAAAGCCATGCACATGGCGGTGTGCATCCACCACACCCTGGGTTTACTCACCAACATTCCATGTCATAAAAGAGATTGGGTTTGTCAGGCTCCAAAAATGCTAATTGGCCTGCTTGGTTTCATCACAGGAAATTATATCACAGAACCTCTGCTCTTGGTAACATAAAGGGAAATGACAGCATACAATATCTGACTCTCTTAGTGTCACCAAAATGATATAACAGAGTATGGCTGTCAGAATTGGAAATTACATAGAGACGAGTGAACATTATTCAAGCACATACAACATTATTCCTACTTAGCATAATGCCCAGGGTCAGTCAGCCTATCTTTCGAGGTACATTCAGTTCTTAATATTACCCAGAAATGCACGCTAGTGATGAGATACACACTCCACAGTTGTCTGTCTATCCCTGTCTTACTCAGCTCTGGACAAAGCCTAGACACACTCTACTTTTGTCACACCCAAGGGTCATCTTATTCCTGATACACCTAGGCTCACAGTGCTCCAAATAATGCACAGATGCACTCAATTTGCCATTTGTTAAATTCCAAGCCCAGTCAGCCCTTAATAGAGTACAGACTTATCTCGCACTTGAAATGTTCAAAATTAACTTTTTGAGAAAGCCCACACTCATCTATCGCTTAAAAATAGAAAAACTCTTTTACTAAAACACAGATTCACCCAGCCCTTGTGATAGCAAGGCTCATTAATGTTTTGATAAAGCTTACAAAAACAACAAGAAGTAACTCAGCTCTTAATAAAACCAAGACCTGTTCAGTTGTTAATAAAGTGCATACTTATTCTGCTCAATAGAAAATCTATACTCATTCAGTTAGTAATAAAGTTGAATTATTCAGCTCTTAATAAAAATCAGAATTACTCAAACCTTGATAATACACATCCTGTGTGAGTCTGACAATAATTAAAATGCCAGATTCACCCAGTTTATAATTATGGCTCCAGGTTTTATGGCTTTTTTTTTACATTTCCGTCTGTATTTATCCATATTTATTTTTTGCAAATTTTAACAGTATTTAGCCATATTTATTTTGGGTTTTATGGAAAAATGAAGCTGAAATTAGTACTTGAATGCCTATCAGGTTTTAATGCTGTAAACACCCACAGAAGATAGATCAATGGGCTTATAAGAAAATATGCAAATTTCAGTATCAACCTTGTGCATATCTACTGCAGTTAAAGCCTCTTTACTAAAATTCCTTTCTTTTTTACCCCCCTCGTCTATCAATCTACACAGCTATTGGCCTGGCAGTCATGGCAGACAGTATTTAAAATTACTCAAAAAGTAACCTAGTTTCCCTTTTTGTCCATATTTAAAAATAAATACAGAAAAGGAAATAAATGTTTTCTATCTGTATTTATTTGTAGAAATCAGTAAAAACTGAAAACATGGAGCCTTATTTATAATACATTTCCGACTTACCTGTTTCTGGATAAACTCAGCACTTAATGAAGTCAAAGCACACCTGGTCCCTTGTAATGCCATATACTGGCTTAACGAAAGTTGAGGGAGCACCCCTGCAAGGTACATGGAGTGGCCCCGCTCAGGATTTAATCTGGTGCTCTCACGCCTCAGGACTGTGCTGAGGGGGCCCCCTGCACTCGGGCCACCTGCACCACATGGGATGTGGGGGCATGTGTTAAGCCACTGATGCCATATCTTCTCTGTTCTTGCTATAACCCAGACATGTGTAAAATTCAGGCTGACTGTATCACTGTACCAAGAGCCCCATAGTTCCACATAAAGGGCAGACTGAAACATTTGCCCTTGATAACACTCAGATTCACACAGCTTTTTTTAGAGCCCAGACGCAGTCAGGTTTTGATAAATAAAAGACATTTAGCTTCTGTTATTGCCCAGACTAACTCAACTTTTGCACTTAGAGCTGACTTACTTGGAGTAATAATAAAGCCCAGATTCCCTCTTCTAATGTTTAAGCCCAAACAAACTCAACTATTGTATTGTAATTGCATTTATATAGAGCTTACTATCCATGATGAGGGATTGTATTGCTTTATGGTAAATAGAATGCTACCTGGGACCCATGATTAGTGGTTAATTTAGTAGTATTTGGTAAAGGATATTCGTTTTGTGTTCATTGATGAAATCCTTACATGCATTTGCCCAGTTTGTTTATGGTGGAATCAGAGGAAGTTAGATGCCTTTAGCAGGGAGCAAGGTCAGGGTATCTTAGTTTGTGCAAATGATTGCTGGGTCATTAGACGGGGTAGATAAAGTTACCAATGGGATGTTAGATGTGAATGCACATCAGCAGTTGAGGGGTACGTTTGTTTATGCAAATGCTTGGTGGGGTGAATAGATAGGGTATAGGAAGCTTTGAAGATTAATCCATTGACCTCTAAAGTCAGCTTAAAGTATTCCTTGACATGTTCTACTCTTTTGACCTGGCTCTCATGATGACTACATTCTCCCTTGTTCTGTTGAGCTGTTATGATAAATGAAGAAAATAAAGAAGGCCCACTCATGTCAATGCAAGCATCAGCAGAACGTTGTGTGCAGATGTACGTATTAAAAGAGAAATACAGGTCTAAGCTATCAATAGTAGAATAGAAAGGAGTCAGATCCCAGGGGATGGGAAGTAGAGACAGGCTTCAGTAGAGTAGAGAAATATAATTATACATAGCAAAAATGGCTCAAATTCTGTGAACACGTCTCTGAGAAAATATGTAGATGTGGCAGCACAGAAGCACAGGATAGGTGGGAGATTAGGCCTTGTAGAGCAGTAGACATGTATTGAGTAGAGCATTGCTAGGCTTCAAAGAAACTAGCTAAGGACAAACAGTAGCACAAGCAGTGGTGTAGAAGAATAATCAAAAAACTTGTGCATACGTATCGCATTTCATAAACACATGATTAGCTTTTTTTTGCAGGAAGAATTACTCTTTGATATAATGTTGTGTTTGAGTAGTTTCTGATTGATTATGCAAATATATGACATTATTTACACTCACAAGTGTATAAAAGAAACTGGCCACCCATTGTAAGTTGAAGCTTAGATTCCAGTTCCACTGAGCTGTGTGACCTTCTGCACACATTATTAAACTTTATACTATATTGCCGAAAGAAGTTGTGTTATCTTTTTCTTTTGTCCAGCAACAGAGCCAAGAGGATTCAAGAGGATGCGGTGGTGGTATCATTGGACGCCGCAATGGCATTCGACACGCTCGAGTGGCCATATATGATGGCAGTCCTTCATAAACTGGGTTTTGGTCCAAACTTTATTGGCTGGGTGGGCCTCCTCTATACCAAGCCTCTAGCCCAGGTGACAGTGAACAATAAAATTTCAGAAGTTTTTACCCTAGGAAGAGGGACGCGACAGGGGTGTCCCCTCTCACCCTTGCTCTTTGCCCTTTCCCTGGAGCCATTGGCTGCCTGGATATGACAGGATCTCTCCCTAAAGGGGCTCCGATGGGTTGACGGGTGGGAGGACAGGATTTCGCTATATGCGGACGACATCCTTTTGTACCTCGCGAACCCTCGTAAGTCCCTTATAGTGGCCTTAGACATCTTTACCAGCTTCGGGAAGAACTCAGGATATAGTATTAACTAGGGTAAGTCACTCCTCTATGTCCTTCATGGAGCCCCCCCTCAATCCAGCGCAACTGCCCAATTAAGGTGGCCACAGATGGGTTCACGTACCTGGGAGTCTTTATCTCCAAGGAAAGGGCCATTAGATACGAGAAAAATCTATTGCCGCCTCTGCAACGGTTCCTGGAAGACACTCCCGCTGTCCCTACTAGGTCGGGCAGCGCTCTTCAAAATGATGGCACTGCCACGGTTTCTTTACGCCCTCCAGAACTACCCAGACTTAGTTCCTCAGAAATATTTTGCTGCCATCGAGACCACCCAAAGAGATCTTCTGTGGACCAGAATGCCCCGAATATCCCTACAGAAACCCACAGTAGGATGGTATGATGGGGGTATAGAACTCCTGGATATCCGGAAATATTACTGGGCTGCCCATCTTTCTGCCATGAATCAGGGCACTTACTGTGACGGAAATGACCCTGGCTATGGGATGGACAGATGGCTCGAGGCTGCACTCTATTCCAGGCCCAACAGATACCCCCTCACGGGACCGACAAAACATTGTGTCCAACTCTGGCACATTGTTAACAGAAAACTGGGATGGGCTGGTAAACTTACACTCTCTACCCCGTTATGGGCTTCGGAGAGGTTGGGCACACTGAGTCGTACCAAAGGTTTTCGCAATTGGGACTTGATAGGAATCTCACATTAAAGATTTGTGGAGTCCTGACGGGGTAGTGACATTCGCCTCGCTCCAACATACTTATGACCTGGCACACTGTAACCAAGGGAGCCAGTTGCCCCAACGGGTAAGGTCCCCTAGAACCCTGATCGGGGACTCATCCCGTGACCCACCCCTCTTGTCTCTACAGCCGCCCGATCAGCTACGGGAATGGTGGCAGACCGACGTGCCGTGGCAGGCATCCGAAGATGAAGAAGAGTGCGGCTCCTTTAACTGGACGAAGGAGGGAGAGTGGGCGGAGTCAGACGTCACGTCAAAAGTCGAGGTGAGGCCGGATCAGGTGTGCTTGTTCACCGGAGGACGTTGGAATCGAGGAGAAGAGGCGAGTGAGGTGTTGCAGGAGGAAGAAGGATCATTGGGAGGAGAAGCGAGAGCAGAGGAGCCGACCGAACGAACACCTACGGGAATCCAGACAGAGAGAGAGGAGCCATCAGCGCTACGAGAGCCAGGAGGCCAACGGCAACACGAGCCGCCCAGCCGCACGCCAGGAGGAGGTGTGTGGCTCCGCGAGGTACGGGGTCGTATAGCGGGTTGGGTGGGACGCAAGGGCGGGTCCGTAACGTGACCACTACCCTCGGTTGTTTTACCGGTGTTCCTGTACCTGCACTGACCTACCCTCTCCTCTCACGCGTAGACGAGCTGTTGCACGGTTGGTGTTTCCCTCACTCCCTTCCCCTGCACATAGAGGTCGGGGCACTTGGACTGATACTTGTCCTCTCCTTTTCTCCTCGCCTCGAGCGTGACCTGGCATCACGGAGCCGAAAGAGACGAGATATCAGAGAAGCCCCGTCAGAACAGCAAAGGCCGAAGATGTCTTGAGGAGGAGAAGGCGTACAGACCGAAGTCGTTCCCCACGGAGAGTGTCCTCTCGCATAACTTGCACAGACTACCTCTTGTCTAAAATAAAATCACCTATAACAAAGACACGTCTCTTGCCCTTTCCTACCGCTACCGTTACACACACACAGAATACTTTCGATATCTGCAGGTTAGGCACTCTGTCCAGGCAAACATCCCACCGGGGACACAGCTCCCGGAATCCTCCCCCCTTGAGGACAGGCTGCTGGATGGCCACCTCCCAGAAAAGGCTATTTCCCTCATATACAAAAAGCTCATAAATCACACTCCAGACCCCTTACTGGCTCTTAGGGGGAAATGGGAGGCAGACAGACTTGAAATTGATGACGAGGAATGGAGAGAAGCACTCGCCTCCCCTAAAGAAATAGCGATATCTGCCAAATTGAGATTGATTCCGTTGAAAATACTCCACCGTGTATATATTACTGGCACTAGGCTGATGTTGATGGGCCACAGTGAAGATGGGCTCTGCAGGAGGGGATGTGGGGAGACAGGAACTTTCTTTCACATACTATGGGAATGCCCAGTGCTGCAGACTTATTGGAAGCGGGTCCACAACTGTATGTGGGAGGTCTGGGGAGTGGAACTACGTCCAGAGGTAAAGAGGTGCCTTTTGAACATATGGGAGCCCACAGATCTACCAGCAAAAGGCAGACTTTGGGTAACGCTAGGACTGGCAATCACTAAAAGGAATATAGCACGACTGTGGGGAGCAGTAGCATCTCCAACGCTCAGCTCCTGGAAGAAGGATATGGACTAGTGGAGAAGTGTGGCTCAATGGTTAGAGCGGCAGACCCTGATGCAGAGGTCTAGCCCGGGACCAGGGTTCAATTCCCCGCCTCGGCGGGTCTTGGGCTCAAAATTCCACGGACCTGATAATTCTTGCCTCGGTGCCTATTCCAATCATGGAGTCCCACTCTGCAACTCTGGGCAATAGCTTGCTTAATCTCCACAACGGCCCCCACAACGCTAAGGATGCCTGGCCTCCACCTTGGGGGTGCCCAGGAGTGGACACCTCACAGGGAAAGCCAGGATGGGTTCCACAGCAGTATTCGTACAAGCGCCTTGAGACCCTTGCGGGTGAGTAGTACGCTACACAGGTATCAATTTACATTTTACTAGTGCATGATCCAAGAAAAGACAGCCTATGTGGCCCGGGGCTGCCCCCGGAAGTGGGTAGCTGTATGGTCCAACTGGAATGACTATCGTGGCAACTTGTGTGAACCCCCCTTTACTACACCCATTGATGACCTAAGGACAATGTAAACAAATTTGGCACAGATGACATCCTGTGAAAGGCTGTACCAGATATGATATACATGTAATGTGTTTTGAAATGTTGACTCTACGAAAACTGTAATCCCTGTACGTGATGACCACCTAATTTAATTTATTTTGTCAATAAAAAGATTTTAAAAAAATAAATAAATAAAGATTATGACAAACTTGCCTTGACTCATGACTCGGTAAAGGTTGTGCTTATAGTGAGGAGGCATGGAAATGAGGTAAGGGAAGTAGAGGGCACATTTTAAGGGAAAGGCAAAACACAGGAATGTTGAGTAATAGTCAGTCCTCACTCGAGATATTAGAGATAAAGGGGATGATTTTGAGATAGCATGCAATTTGTAGATGCAAGACTGTAGAAAGTAACAACATTATTTGCATGTGAAGATAGTGTTATATTAGATAGTTTTGCCACCTGTCATCTCTTGTTTCAAACTGTACAACCATTAAATAAATGGGAATGCTCTTCCTTTCACTTCCACGTGGTTGACATTGAGGTATGGTACATTTATGCATTATAGTGGCAAAAGTAATGGAAGAAAGTTCTGCAAATGGCCAGTTTATAAGAATCCAACTGCCAGTGGTCTGGGTATAAGCTGATTTTATTGTTTTGTCTATTACACACCTTATGCTTCTTTGAGTTCTGCACAAAAGGCTGGGCCAATGGCGGAGTTTACGTATGTCTCCCTTTAAGGGGTAAGAGCTATACGTCCAAGGTTCAAGGGAGAAATGCTGCTGCTGGATCTCAAGCACAGGAGGGGGTAGACTGCCATACTTTTGGAGAAACTGTCTTTTCAACCGCAGCACCCAATTTGAGCAACCCAGAGTGTTGCCCTAATGAGGTCAGAAGGATCCAACCTACCAAGATCAGAAGAATGCAACAGCATTACAGCCTGACTAGCGTTTTTGCTTTGATAGTGACCCCAATGTCAGAGTGAGAGCCCTTATGCCTGCGCCACTTCGTTGCTCCTTTGGTTTTTTTTCTTCAGTGACAATATCAGCTTGAAGCCTTGGTGCATGCATTCTTGTACTGTAGTATGTCACCCCTTTATTTAGTGATGCCAATGTGAGGCCTATGTGTTTCACCTCCCTCAATTTTAAGCAAGGTCAAGTTCAGCATGAGGGATATGTGCCTACAGAATTGCACTGTAGTGAGCGACCCCTCCTTTAGACATGCATTCTTTAGCCTTAAGCCCATGTACTTGCACTCCCACCTTTTCATGCATGCACCTTTTTTCAGAGGTGCCATTGTCCATGTGAGGCCACAGTCTACCCCTGGTACTGCCCTTGCAAGAACTTTAACGTTCAGCTCCCATTGCATGAGGGCACTTGTGCCATAGGCACTGCTATGTGACTTCTCCAAACAAAGACTGCCACCTCATCCCTCCTTCCCAGCAACTGGCAGTAAAAAGATTGCATGGCCGGTTCCAAACCGGGACAGTACCAAGCCGTGCTGTCCCTGTGTGCACTCCTGAGAGAAACTGCGCATTTAACACTTGCAGTGATCTGGCTCCGGTATAAAACTGCTCATCCGGGAACAATCTTATGCAGACACCACTCTCAGCTATAGATTGATTTACCTTGAAACTGTATCCCTTATTGAAGAGTGCACAGAGACGTTACAGATAATTACATATGAATTAAGAGTAATGTTTTCCCACAAAGAGTGGTAAACATATTAATAATAGCTTACTATACATTTTTAAAAACTTAGAAATTCACTGAAAAAAACAAAGGTTAAAGGAACGTTATAGTTGGGTAAAAACTTCAATTGAATCATACAGTTTTGAACTAACACAACCACTGAAATTCACCAGTTATATTTATCTCAAGTAACTATAACTCATGCCCTAAAATAACCATTACTTGCACCCCCACCATGTAGTGTTCTAATCAATGATGTAATTTCAAATGTTGCAGTGATGTTATCAGTGTTGTTATTGAACATGGCATAAGTGATGTAATATATGAGGTGATAAGCAGTGCATGACAAGGGTGAGGGTTACAGTTACTCTAGGCACAAGTCAACCCCTTGCGGGCGCGCTGAGCTGAATATGTCATGTATCAATATAAAGGGTCTCATTTTAAGTAGGGCAGCCTACTGGCTATATCAAAGGGTCAGAATACCCAAAAAATCAAAAGTAGCGGCTCTGCTGATTTTGTCAAGAGGTCTGCACATCAACATATATAAAACAGACCCATAGGCTTTGTCAAAAAGTCACCAATTTCTATAATCAAATGTATATTTTATAAATTTACACATAACAATATTTAATAATAGTGATTGTGACTAAACATTTTCAATATAGTATTTTTTGTTAAAAAAAACACTTAACATGTCTTAGAGTCTTTTAAAAACATTTTTCAGGCCACAAAGAGCAGCCATAGAACCAACCACAAGGGGCCCCTGAACTCCAGCTGAAGTGCTTTAAATAAATAATGGTAGTCTCTCCTGGGGTCATGGATTCAATGACCCAGGAGACTTACTGTGTTTGTTTATGTTCCTAGGGACCGCAGTGCTCCCAGCGACCCTTCAGAACATTTAAAAGTGCTTGCTGGTGCCCCTGTCCCTTCTATTAGCACAACCAGCATATAAAAATAGCCCTTGCTTCTTGCCAGGATCCGTGAATGATAAATGAGTGGGTGTTGCTCCTCATTTATTAGTATTTTTTTTCTTTCTTGTTTTTACTTTGTGTGTTTCCTGGTCAAAGCAATCCCTATCTCTTTGTGTGTATAATAGCTAGTGTGCTACTCATCTGGAAAGGGCATCCATGACAGTGTTACAAATGCTGGGATTAAACTGTCTGCTCACATAATGAACTACCGGATATGAATGACGTTAATTGCACAACCTTGCCTGAGAAACCTGTTTATATCGTAACTGGAATAACATGACTGAGCCTATCTCATATGTGACCAACAACCAACAGTCATTACCCATTAGTAGCGTGCAGCTCATCCAGAAAACTGTTCATTGCCTCAATGGGGCTAGTAAGTGCTATACAAATGCCATCAGAATAAACTGATTCGAGCCACGGGGGCCTGTGTTACACCTTTAGATCCAGTGCTGTCCACAAGCGATGGAGACTGCCATGGGACATTGGTACACTCAGGGGCTAGTATATGCAAAACACTCATTCAGGAGGCCAATTTAGTATAGGTATTCCGCCTAATGGCTCCCTCACCCTTGGTCCAGTGTTCCTCTACTTTTGAATAGAGATGGGCGAGCCACTAAAGGTTGTCTGGCTGTGGCTTGGCATGAGGACCTCTGCGACTCTTGAGTCAAAACCAAGCCGGGCAGACCCCTCTAATCTGTCCATGCTCGGCCCGTGCTGTGGCTGCTTCCAGATGTCCCCCTTCTGAGACCATGCTCCTCATTTACCCCTCATGGTGTGAGTGAGAGGAGAGAAATATTGGAGAGGGAGAGACAGGCGAGGGAGGGAGACAGGGCAGTGGCAGATGGACAGTGGTTAATTGGAGATAGGGCAGAGTGGATGCTGGTGTCAGCGGTCTGAGGCCGGGACACGTGAGCAAGAAAAGAGGAGTGTTCGGACTGGAAAGAGGGGAGAAATGGGAGAGGATAGGAGAAGGACGAGTGAGACTGTGACAGGCTGGCGTGAAAATGCAGTTGGGATTGGGGCAGTCTTTAGTGTGAATTTACTGGCTGTGATAGCCTTCCCTACTTGCCTGTCAGGGTACCAGCATGGCCGTATTAATCTAAGTAAGAGCCAGTCAAGTCACCCTCCCAGCCCCACCAAGCCCCCTCCATCCTCTCACAGTGCTATATATCTTTAGTACGATTGGCTCTTGTTTTAGGCTCTTAAAACGAAGCCACAACCAGGGTCGACTCTTTCCATAAACGCTCCGACTTGTCTCGGACTCAGGCGGCATCAAGGGGCTTCAGGCCATGTGCAGCCGTGATGGCGTCGGGGAGAGCAGACCGCCTATCACCTGCTGCCACGTGCAGGCCCCGCGCCCCGCCCCGCGCCCCGCGCCCCACGAGGCGCGAAGAATACAGCACGCGCTCAGGAGCGGGGGCGGCACATAAAATAAATATATAAATGCATAAAACGTGCCTGCAGGCTCAGCGCCGCAATCCGTCTGACCTATTTCCGTGGCCTTCCCAAAATAGTCCTGGCTTGGCAGGGCGCCTACAACTTTTCGGCAGAACCAGCTCTGCGCCTTCGGGCCAGACACCGGGGCTGTGCGCCCGGGCGGAGGTGCACAGAGGGGCCAGTCACCGGTCCCTGGGCACCAGAGAAGAGTGACAGAGGAGGCCAGTCTGAGCCACCGGGCTAATTACACCAGGGCAGAGGACGGAGGAGGCCAGACATTGGCTGTCCTGGCTCTGTGCACCAGGGTTGAGGCTCAGTCACGAGGCTTTGGGTAAATGGGTGGCGACTGGGGCAGAGTCAGACAGAAGCCCGGGCACCAAGTTCAAAGTGGCCGGTTAATTCGCGAATCAGATGCTAAAGAAGTGACCCACATTTGCAAATCAGAGCAGTTTTAACCTTGTAACGTTTAGGTTATTTGCCAGGCATGCGAGACTATAGAGATTTGTGTTTGCAGCAGGCAATGTTAGTAATATCAGAGGAATCAACAGTAAAAACCAGGCCACCAGAACATAAAACCAGCACAGACATTTTTTAAAAGTGGCCATACACTGATCTGTGCACCAGGGCGGAGATTCACTGATGGGCCAGTCACTGGGCTTTTGGCACCAGAACAGAGGGACAGAAGAGGCCAGTCACTGGGCTAATTGCACTGGGGCAGAGGACGGATGCGGCTAGTCACTGGCTCCCCAGGCTCTGTGTTCCAGGGAAGACAGACAGAGGAGGCTCCGTCAAGAGGCTTTGGGTGCCAGGATGGAGAGACAGTGGAGGCACAATGACACTCGGCTAAAGGCACGAGGGCAGAACACGGATGGGCCAGTCAGTGGGCAACCGGGGTGGAAGGACAGAATTTTCCCACTCCCCTGCCTCCGAGCCCCAGGGCAGAGGACGTTTTCACTCAGCGTTGTCTACTAATGCTGAAGGAGAATGGAGGCCAGTCACCTGGCGTTGTGCTGAGGGACAATCGCCACTCACTAGGCTCTCTCTGTGCAACAGACTGCGACGATAGACGGCTCAGTCACCGAGCTCAAAATACCAGGGTAGAGGGATAAAGCAGGGGTGTCAGTGGCTTTGTGCACCAGGGCACAGAGCACTGGAGGTCGGGACTCACAATATCAATGTCTTAATATACACCTGCAACAGTGTGGACTCAAAATACCGACTTGATGCACTGTTTGTCGATACTGTGGAGTCGATATTTGTGCAAATTGATTACTTTTGTAGACAATATTGTGGCATGCATGCCCAGAGGAATCCAGTCACCAGGCGAAGCAGTCCCAGCCCACTCCCACTCTTAGGACCCAGCTTCTCCTCCAATCACAGACTGAATGTACCTTTGCCTTTGACCCTGTATAGCTTTCGCTACACAGGAGAGAGTGATGGATGGGGTTTTGGACCCTTCACAGGTGCAGTAAGCTAAACTTGTTGGCTGAAAAAACATCCGCCTCTACCACCTCAGACCAAGGGAGTGGGTGAAAGAACAGACACAAGGTTTTTAGCAGAGGTTAGAGGGGTGGTGGGGAACGCTTCAATACCAAACTATGTAGAGCCAGTGGTGTGACTAGACTCCTGATCGGGCTGACCCTCTCCATAGGAGCAGCAGCTGAGGCACATGACAGGGTGGAGGTCTTATGCTCCTTCTCCTCCTCCCCCTCCTCCCCAAACACAGGAGCAGCATGTTCTCAGGCATAGAGCTGGTGTAGATCTGATCTTCGACCCCCCCGACCCCCACTCAGGGCCCAGTGGGGTTCTTAACACCTCCATAAGGGCAGCTGCTCGTGTATAGTGTAGGCTTGCACTAGAAACCAAAATGAGCCATAGCAAGAATGTTCAAACCAGCCCGCACACACCTCAGGAGGACATAAATAGAACCGTGCCATGGACACCTACATGGGTGGGTCATGAGTCCCTCCAGTTCTAAAAGCCTCCTAGCTGCAGCTTGCTGTTAAAATGCCAGTAGTAGAATGCCCATGCCGGCTGCCCACAGGAGCAACAGTTTAGGCGTAGAGAGTGGTGGTGATGGTCTGAACCCTTCCACAGAAGCATTTCCAAATGAGGTCGCACACCGCTCGTCCCATCAGCGTGTGACCCCGGAGCATGATGGTCGATGTAGTAGGTATCAGCGGGTGCGCTTTTACCCGAGACTTGAATCTGGAGGGTATTCACTGATGTGCTTGCCACCCCTGGACACGTGTTTCGTGTTCATTAACGCTCGTCAGCAGGGATTAGGCGTGTGCACGGGGTTGCTGCATGGGCTGCCGAAAATATTCGTAGGTCCAGATACCTCTTATGGCGCGCAGGTGCGGAATCTCAAGGTCGTCACCTTCACCGGCTCAAGGGAGCCTGTATAAATAGTATTTCCAAATGAGGTCGCACACCGCTCGTCCCATCAGCGTGTGACCCGTGAGCATGATGGTCGATGTAGTAGGTATCAGCGGGTGCGCTTTTACCCGAGTTTTGAATCTTGAGGGTATTCACTGATGTGCTTGCCATCCCTGGACACGTGTTTCACGTTCATTAACGCTCGTCAGCAGGGATTAGGCGTGTGCACGGGGTTGCTGCATGGGCTGCCGAAAATATTCGTAGGTCCAGATACTTCTTATGGCGCGCAGGTGCGGAATCTCAAGGTCGTCACCTTCACCGGCCTCAAGGGAGCCTGTATAAATAGTATTTCCAAATGAGGTCGCACACCGCTCGTCCCATCAGCGTGTGACCCCAGAGCATGATGGTCGATGTAGTAGGTATCAGCGGGTGCGCTTTTACCCGAGTCTTGAATCTTGAAGGTATTCTCTGATGTGCTTGCCATCCCTGGACACGTGTTTCGCGTTCATTAATGCTCGTCAGCAGGGATTAGGCGTGTGCACGGGGTTGCTGCATGGGCTGCCGAAAATATTCGTAGGTCCAGATACCTCTTATGGCGCGCAGGTGCGGAATCTCAAGGTCGCCACCTTCACCGGCTCAAGGGAGCCTGTATAAATAGTATTTCCGAATGAGGTCGCACACCGCTCGTCCCCGTGCACGGGAAAAACATCCTTTACACAGCGGATGTTTCAACGCGGTGCTGTTACGACGCGTCCTTTACAACGCAAGTCGTAACCACGACTTGCGCTGGAGGGCGCTACAGGATTAAGAATAGTTTATTTACTATTCCAACACCTTCCCTAGTGTCCATGGGGACTGGTGTTAGAATAGTAAATTAAACTATTCTCGATCCGCGTCCCCCCCCAACGCAAGTCGTTGTCACGACTTGCGTTGTAAAAAACGCGTTGTAACAGCACGCGTTGTGACGGTACGCGTCGTATCGTCATACATCCCCGTGCACACGCCTAATCCCTGCTGACGAGCATTAATGAACGCGAAACACGTGTCCAGGGATGGCAAGCACATCAGTAAATACCCTCAAGATTCAAGACTCGGGTAAAAGCGCACCCGCTGATACCTACTACATCGACCATCATGCTCCGGGGTCACACGCTGATGGGACGAGCGGTGTGCGACCTCATTTGGAAATACTATTAATACAGTCGTGAAGTGGTGATGAATATAAAAGGTGGGTCAGTCCACAAGGAATTTTATTGGCGTGGCTGACGCCCTTGGATAAAAAGAGTGGGAGCCATCATCCTAATGCCCTGAGGGACAATCTCCCTTTCGGACAGTTCCTCAGGGTTCGCAGAAACTGCACCAACAAAGTTGACTTCAAGCAAGAAGCGAGCCTTTTACAACATAAGTTGCAGGACAGAGGGTACCCCACTAGGCTTATTCACAACTCGTACAAACGAGCTTTAAACTACCCCAGAGAAGCACTATTGGAAACACGCCCTAAAGAACAATCAGAAATGATAACCTGTGTCACCAGTTTCACGAAAAACTCGACTTACATCAAACGTTGCATCAAAAAACATTGGAGTATCATTAATGCAGGAGGTCTGGATATTCCTCACCCTCGCTTTGCATTCAAACGGACACCCAATCTGAAAGATGCCCTTATTCACACTCGGCCTAAGAAACAACACACTAGCAACCAGGGCACATTATGGGACCTACCCCCTGTGAAGGGTCATTTCCCCTGTGGTGGGTGCGCTGTCTGTCCACAAACTCATCCATGCAAAGAGATTATGCTCACTGAGACATTCACGTGGCATTTCAAGACGCATACTAATTGCAATAGTACTAAATGCATATATTTGCTGTCTTGCCCCTGCAACAAGTATTATATCGGGATGACTATGAGACAGGTGAAACTAAGAATAATGTAGCGTAAGAGCAACATTAGATGTTCTAAAACACATACCAGGCTCTATGAACACTATACACTACAGGGCCATCATGCAGACAGTGTCCGCTGGATTGTGTTGGAATCTCATCCCGCTATCACACAACAGGCCCTCTTCCGAATGGAAGAAAGATGGGTGCACCGGCTAAAACTGGACACACTAGGCCTGAATGACTCGGTACCATGGGTTTCATTGGCACACTAGCCATGAATCTGAGTCGATCTGATTAACACACATCTTGCATGTATACATATGGCTCCCTTCAACCATCCACTGCAGCACCGCTATTCCTGGTTGCTAGGCCGATATAGAAAAACAGCTGACTATTTCTGACACCTGAATATCCATCAACTCTAGTGGTCCATTAAGCCCTTACCAACCCCATAGCCTTCACAAACTGCCCTTTGTTACAGTCTGGTGGAGATTATACTAAGCGCGACACTAATTGTTGGGTTACTGATATTTAGCTTATTTGTAGCGCTTCCCAGACATATGCAACATCAGACCTCCCATTGCCCCACTATGGTCATAAGTTTTTTCCACCTCGCCAATTGGCCTTTTGACAACTTCATCAATCTATTTGTTATAAATCACCTTGACCGGCTCACTGGGGCCCCACAACCAACATGGCCGCCACAGCCTGCCGCAGGTCACTGTAACCAGATCCGGTCGGGTTTTCTCTCTCTTTTCCCTCTGGCAGGTGCCTAACGCATGTGCGGACGCTTCCTTCTACAGCCCCGCCCACCGCGAGCCTGTCGAGGCGGAAACGCGGTGATTACTAATGCGGCGATCCAGCAAGATGGAAACCACTAGTCGCTCTAATGCCCTGACCAGGCGCGTGGGGGTAGGTTGTGATGCTGTGACCGCGCACGTATCCGGTAAGTGCCTTACGATTGATTTTGAACCCGGTTTCCGTCTGGGATGTTACCGGGCGGGGAGCGCTGTGTGTTCCGCCTTGAGATCGCTAACACATTGATTGACGGCGAGAACCGGCTCTTGTTGTACAACCCCTTGACCCCTTCTCCCTGACCACTTGGCAAAGGAATCTCGCCGCTCATGATGTAGTTATCGGTCACACGGTCAGCATCACAAATGAGGGCTGATGTTATTGACTCACTACTACACCTCCTTACGAGCCAAACCTAAAACAGCGCTTCCGCTGTTTATATAATTTTTCCCTGCAGGTATCTGACCATTGGCACAGGTCCCACGAGAGCAGACTACGAGGCGCCTTAGGGAAATACCCAGGGTAAGCTTCTGTCTCCATTATCGTCGCCCCACTATTTAGCTGTGTGAGCACATTTGACCCCTGCTTTTAGATCAGACTTACCCACATGTGTAGGATCTGTTGTTCCCATTCATGTAATGGTTTTAATTAGTGAACGTGTTTTTTTCCCACTCGAGTGCTACTTTCAGCAATGTAGATGTGACCTAGGAATGAATGGAACATTGTATTGATCCTTGTCCATATTTATATATTTTCCTTAGGTCGTCTTTCAATAGCAGGACCTGTCGGCCTGCCTTCCTATTGAACCTCCTGGAATAAGGTTGTAAATCACTTTTTTCACTGTGTAGTACTGAACACTTAGGTCCTGACGAATTGCCATTGGAGCAAGAAACATGTTGACCTGACTAGAGGGTCGCAGATGTCCTGCTGAGTACCTCCTCAGCACATATCTACCCTCCCACTCTTTTTATCCAAGGGCGTCAGCCACGCCAATAAAATTCCTTGTGGACTGACCCACCTTTTTTATTCATCACCACTTCACGACTACACCTTCACTTGCCCCCTCACCCACATGCACCATATGGCCGGAACAAAAGATCTCCGATAAAGAGCCCCTTCACGGGTGCCCGTCAGACATTGCAGCGCCAGTCTGACGAGGAGCAGAACCCATATGATGAAGCATGACATCTAGCTTGCTAGGTGTGTGAGGGTTTTAGTTCCAAAGAGGAAAATGCCCTTTTCCCCTTCCTTCCTCTACACTGCACGCACTCTGGGTCTCTTACACTCTCACCGGGGAACTTTGTACCCCTCTTGTGCTACTAGTCGTCTGGACGTGTACACTGGACCCCGTTAAAATATTGTCCGCACACCGTTCCCTTATTGTTCAAATATGTTCTAGTAGGCCTGAGAGATCCCAGGGAAATCATTTTTTTGTGTCAAAACCTACAAAACACAGGACCGAAAGATGAATATATAATTTTAATTGTCCTGAAGAAGGAGGTTTTTATGGAGTATATCCATCGAAACATGTAGACAAGTATAATTTGCGTATTTCTTGCCACATTTGATTTTTGACATTTTAAAAAATGTGTATGAATTCAAGATCTGATGTGTGATGGAAAGTGTTGAGAAAAATATATATGTACTTTTATGGAATTTTAGTTTATATATCATAGGGTTTTGTCCTGAATGTCTTATGAATTACATGTGATCATTGTTATATATTTGCATATTTGTGTGTTTTATATATTCTTGCACAGTATGCACTTTATTTAGTCCTTACTTTCTGCTCAGGGGAGTTCTATTGTTGGTCTGTCTCTGTGACACTGTCCCGTTGGCGTTCTCAGGGTATTCTCCCTTTTTGTTTTGTGTACCTTGAAAACGTGCCCATACAGAAAAAGGTGAAAGTGTGTGCATCTCAGTTTTATGCAGAGAGCTCCTTTTTCAATGTGAGCATAGGGTTTCTCCATGTTCGTGAGTGCTCCGCTGGTTGCAAGTCATTCCACCCAGTGTGCTGTATTAGCACATCACTCATTCTAATAGGGCTGGTGTCAACAATCAATTCACTTTCTTCGGCTGGGTAAAAATATGCTGAGTAGCCTCCTTTATGCTGCGGAATACCTGCTCTACTTTTTCTCTCCATTGCCAAGATCCTGGCGTCTTAGTGAGTTCCCTTAGCGGGCCACGGAGGGTGGCCAGTTTTGGGATAATTCCCCCACAGTAGGTGATAATGTCGTGGGGGGGTCAGCTTCTCTGATGTCAATCACTTTATCATGGTCAGCTCAGATACCATCCCATGAAAATATGCAAGTGTAGCACTTGCCTGTTGCTGTTAGAAATTAAATGTGGCTTGTTGAGTGTTGTTGAGTGTTAATCGCATGTCTATGATCCAAAGGAGTGTGGCAGTGAATCGACCTTGATGTTCTTTGATGGAGGATGCATGGGCCAGAATGTGATAGCTGACATCTAAGACTCCATCAAGGCCTCACAACATCTCCCGCACCACGTTCTAGAATATTTCCGATGATGACATTTTGAAGTTGAGACAACAATATCAATGAGACCCATATGCCTTGAGAATGTCATGATGTAGCAATAGTCTTCACTGTTCCCCTGTTGGTGATAGCCGACGTTCAGTTCGAGGGCCGAGAACCAGCAGGCACCAATGAGATCGTGAATTAGTTCATCAATTGTAGACAGTCTTTCCCGCCGAATAGCCTTGTTTGGCAGTCTTATGCCAAGGCAGATGTAGTCAGGTTGTTTGGGCTTCTGAGCTAACACCATTGGCGAGACCCACTGTGTGGGGCCTGTGACCATCCTAATGACTCCAAGGTCTTCTAATTTCTGTAGCCCAGCTTCCACCACCAGACGGAGGTGAATGGTATTCTTTGGTGTTTGAGTGCAACAGGGTGAATGGAATTGTCGGGGTGTAGAAATACGGGTGGTACTTGAAGCTTTCCTAAAACTTTGAACAGTTGTGAAAACTGCACCAGCATGCCATCGATATACCTGGCATGAATTGCTGTGGCAAAGGGAATAAGTCTAAGATTTCTGCGGTGGAGCAATTAAGCAGCATCTCAATGCCGCTGGAGGCAACAAAGAACTTTGTGTTGCTTGAGTTGTTGGAGTGGGAGATGGAGAAATCAAATGTCCCCTCTAGTGGAATGGGCAATTCACCCCATGTGCTGATATCTTGGCTTTAGTTGGGCACAGGCGGGTCCGTGGCTGCAGCTCGTTGAATTGTTTCTTGCTCATAATGTTGACAGATGCTCTTGTGTCGATTAGGGAAGTAAAAGTTCAGTGTCATCTACTGTGAACCAGCTTGTTGGTCTTGTTCACCAGTGTAGGTCCTGGCTCCATATCATGGATAAGACAAATAAAACCTCGTCCAGATTTGGACCTTCGGGGTCTATCAATCAAGCAATCAATCAATCAGGTTGCTTGATAAAGCACGACTACTCACCAAAAGGGTCTCAAGGCACTGGGGGGGCGGGAAGGGACTTCTAGTCTGTCGAAGGCGCTTTGGTTCAGTCGAAGAGCCAGGTCTTGGAGGGGGAGGGTGTTCCAGGTCTTTTCTGCAAGGTAGGAGAAGGATCTTCCTCCGGCTGTGGTCTTGCAGATATGTGGGACGGTAGCCATGGCCGGTTGGACAGAGCGGAGGTCTCTGGTGGGTGCGTGGAATTCAAGGCGGTGGTTACGGTACACAGATCCCGCGTCATGTAGTACTCTGAAGGCGTGTGTGAGGGTGATCTAGGTAATCCCATTTAGCCGATTCAGGAGCAAGCATGGATGACACAGTGCAAACCCAGAGCTGTGCCTGGGCGCCATGGCCTCCTCTGCAAACATGAGCAAAGTGATTGAGGCGATGCTAATTGCTGCACGTCTTGCTCCTTGCAAGACAGTCCTGCAGTGCATGCATCGAATAGGCACAGTTCTCAGTGTCTCTTAATTGGTGCCGTGTTTAACCTCTGTACGAATTAGGTGCAAGGTGCCTGTTATCCTCCTAGCGCAATTAACGCCTCTATTTTGATGGCCATGGGGGTTCCTTTACTCCATCTTAGATGGGATTACGGTGAGTGCCATCTCCATCATTTCTGCCCTTTCATTGGATAGTTTGTGAGAGCGCACTAACGTGAGGATGTCCACAAGTTTGATGCCAGGTTGTCTGAGAATGTTGCTCTTCAGTGGACTGGATCTGCACCCTTAGATTAGTTGGGCCCTCACCTCTTTCTGAGGGTCATCATCAGGTTATGTGCTAACGAGCTTGCATAGCTGTGCATCGAAAGCGTTGATGGATTTGCCCTCCCGTTGAATAAATTACTCGAAGTCAGGGTTCATTTGCAGGTCGAAGTGGTTGTAAAGCACTGCTACTGCTTTATCATACTCATTGTGTGCTCAGGTGTCTGGAAGACTGTGGAGAAGGCAGAATATTTCTTCCTCAGTGTAATGTAGAAATGACAGCCTCATTACTTCATTGTCTGTTTCTTTCATGGCTTTAAAGTAGTTTTTAAGTCTGCCAATCCAGACACACCAGTGTGGTGCTGCTTTTGTCAGGTCCCTCAGTTTAGTAAGCAGCCCCCCATAAGGTGAGATGGGCCACCCCACTGGATGGCCCTTCTGGTGGTTGTGTCAGGTTAAAGCACCGGGTGCAAACATAGAAAATCTGCCCTATCAGGAAGAATGTGCTGTCCTCGGACAAGAAACAAAGACGCCCAATCTGAGTGACGGGAACTCGAAATTAAATGAAACAACTCGTTTACGTGGGCTCCATAAGTATATGTGAAGAAAACATGGGGAGAAGTGTGGAACAAAAGACCGATAATAGTATTTGTCTCCATATAATGAAAGAGAGTTGGAGAGTACTAAACAGAAGCGAATTAGTACCAGTAGCTAACCAGTAGCTAACCAGATATCAGTTTAGAAGCGCACATTTGATGTTTAAGAACATTTGAACTATCCTGGGAATGCAAGTTTTGCCACCCAGTAAAGATTTTAACATGGCTCGGAATCAATGAATAATTAGAGATTCCGTGAATAACAACAAACAGATTACTGTTGTCATATAGTTAAAGTCCTGAGGAAGGTGGTCCTATCGAGTTTCATCCACCGAAATGGTGCATCGACAACTCTATGGTTTTAGTTATTTTATAGGTACATATGCCAGATATGTGTGTGCTTTTTTTAAGGAGAAATGGGTGATTTAATGTGTTTTTTATTCATGTACATTGATGTGTATATTTTGCCTATTGGTATATTAAGAGATAATTTTGTGATTAAATATTAAATGTGTCAGGATTTTACAATAAGCACTGTTTTAATTTTTTTTATACTACGATAATAATAAATGTTATATTATTACATATAATTGGGTTCAGTCATTCAGGTAGAATGGGTGAGTTGTGAAGAAAGGAATGTTTGTTGTGTAAGAGAACATAGTGTCACGTGGGGGACACTACCTTCATTTCTTGTCCTTGGGCAGCGCATTCAAGAGAATTACGGAGCAGCTGTTTTAAAGTGGCTTCATGTTTCTCTGTGCAGGCGGCAACTAGTCTGCACTTTTAAAAGGAATTAGAGATCCCTTGTAGCTGGGTGCAGTGAATGAATGCAACTGCCTGCAATGGGATGTCCGGGGGATCCACTGGACACCTTTTCATCCCTTTAGAGTGTTGCATTTAGAAGGCATCCTTTGGCGCTCTTTCAATGCACCTTCTACAGGAATGTTTGTCTCTGCACCCACGTCAGTAATATTGCGCAGGCATAAAAGGTAAAGAGATTCCCTCATTTGCATGGGGCCACACCCACATGCAAACGAGGAAATGCCCCCAATGACTAATGCTGGCCCGTTGATGCGCCTCCCCTCCACAAGCTGACAAGTAATCCTACCAGTAGCACCTGAGCATTTGTGACTGAAGCGATGCCCTGTATCCCTCGCTGAAATTCTTGGGACCCAAGTAACGTCCCATCCAGGTCCATTAATTTTGGACCCTGCCCCCACGGAACTCCGGAAGTGCGCCCTCTCGCCACTACCATATAAGTAACTGTAACCTGGTCCTGATGATGGCCTAAAACCTCAACAGGCCGAAGCGCCGTCTACTTCTACACAGGGGCGTAACACAGGCCCCCACAGCCCCCGCGTTGCGGGGGGGGGGGGCCCGTGCTCCAGGGCCCCCCTCAGCGAGGAGCCAGCAACCACTAGTAGACATCCGTGAACGTCAGTAGTAAGGTTACCTAGTTTACGTTACGTTGACAATATGCATAAACTGAGCTCGCTCTAGTTTAAGAGTTCGTAAATTAAATGGTTAATCATGGTAATGGCCGCGCAGATGTCTCCGCGTCTGCGTGGTCTTACTCTTCATCCTTAGGGTGGGGCTAATGCCCAATTCTCATGCGCATCTCCGCTCGCGCAACTGAAAGTGCGCGTGACTGCTGGAAAGGCGAGGAGGCATCCCAGGGGCGACTGTTTGGCACCCTGCGGCAGCCGGCCATAATTTCATTATTTCTAGCCCGCAGGTGAGTCTGAGACTCTGTCTGTCCAGTCAGGATGGATGGAATGAAATGCATAATGGGCCCGGGCCGGGATAGAAAACAAAAAGCTATAGTATAGGGCTGGGGCCCGGTTCTGCGCAGCGGAGTGCGGAGACCGTGAAGGTTGCTCCAGTTTTTGAGAGCGCAGCGAGGTGGCTGATGGTTGCGGTTTGAGCACCGTCGCATGCCATCACCATGGCTGGCTGCAAAATCCAAGATTGTAATCATGATGATTGTCACCGTGACAATCATCATGATTAAAATGTTGGATTTATTGCAGCCATGGGGCGGGCGGTATAAGTAGAAGTAATACAGGCCCTGTGCCGGTTCTGCGCAGTGGAGTCCAGACCGTGACGATTATTTGCCCCAGTTTGTGAGAGCTAGGTGGGTGGTAGTGGCTTGCGCACCGCCTCGTGGCTTCAATAAATCAAAAATGTAATTGTGACAGGTGATTGTCACCGTGACAACGGCGACAATCATCATTATTAACTTTTTTGATTTATTTCAGCCACTCGATGGTTCGCAGCGAGCCTCAACCACCATCCTCACTCTCACAAACTGCACCCCCACCCCGGCGAATTGCAGAGGGAGTGACCTATTGCTGCAGGCCAGCACTGGAATCAGCGGGCGACGGGCCCGGTCAGCCCGCCCCGCGGCAGTTACCCCATTGCATTTGCCATAGCTCGCGGCCTGGCAAGCTGAAGTAAGGGGCTAATGAGCCCGAAATAGAGCGGGACAAAAATATGATGTAAGCGTGTAAGTGAGACCACACTTAAAACACACACAGTGTCACCAATGAACAGATGATGAAAAGCGGAGCCATTACATCACTCCGGAGGGCAGCACTGCCGCCCCATCAGAACATTTATATTGGAATATGAGTACCCTTCATAACAGCACCTTTTACCGGAGCACTTTCTATAGGATATAGTTCCCACTATACAAGCACTGTCCTTGCATTCGCTCTATAAATATTAACACCCTCCTTACTCAAAGCAGAGAGTTCTTCTACAGGAATTTTATCTTCACAAACGGTTTTCTGCTACAGGAGTGCTGACCTTACAGTACCTCTAATGGCAGTAGATTATGTTGCCATCGAATGTTAACTAACAGACTAAAAAAGAAACACTTTACTTAGGGTTGAGCAAAATTATGAAATAGGCATATTGTTTGCGAACATTAGGGGGTCGATTCCGATTCGGGAAAAAAAATGTCTGTACGATTTGTATCCGGAGCCCTCTCCGTACGAATCGTACCCGCCCGTCCGAGTCGCGAAGTACGATCCGTATTCCGTGAATCAGTCCGAATCGTCGCGATCCGTACGTATTGCAAGGCTGAAACCGTGAAACGTACGACTCGTACACATACCGTACGACTCGTACACATGCCGTACGACCCGGCGAGTACGATCCGGACCGGGGTATGAGGATGCGATTCGTACGGTCCACGCCAGGTAAGGGCGAGTCGTACGGAAAAGCACATAAACACATACACACCGTATGGTCCGAACACCCCATGATTGCAGGGGTACGCACCGTACCCCTGCGATCATGGGGTGTACGAGCCGTACCCCCATTGTACGATCAGTGTACGAGCCGTACCCCCATCGTACATGGGGTACGGCTCGTACACCGATCGTACAATGGGGGTACGGCTCGTACACCGATCGTATAATGGGGGTACGGCTCGTACACCGATCGTAAAATGGGGGTACGGCTCGTACACCGATCGTACATGGGGTACGGATCGTACACTGATCGTACAATGGGGGTACGGCTCGTACACCCCATGATCGCAGGGGTACGGTGCGTACCCCTGCGATCATGGGGGGTACGCACCGTACCCGGGGGGGGTCGTTCCGTACCTGTTTAGGCGCGAACTCTGCTTTTACGGCTGTTTTCAGCTGCCATAGAAAAAGGGTTGTACGGTGCGTACCCGACACGTATCGTACTTGCTGGATCGTAAAAAACAGCTGCGAACTGTACAGATGTCGCGTACAGCGGGTTCCGAGGGAGAATCGTACGGAGATTAGAGTCGTACGGTGTCTTGTACGACTCGTATGGAGTACGGCTCCTGGTATGAATCGTACTTCGTCGTACGTACGGGGGACGTTGCAGGGTACGATTCGTATGGGAAAAACGCTCCGAACGGCTATTCGGAGTGTTTTTTCACGAATCGGAATCGACCCCTAAGCGTTTTGTGTGAAAGGCAGATGTCTGGTCTCCGGTAACAACTGACTGAGAGGTTATCTTTCCTACAAAACTTCAAGCAGGAAATGGCTCGACGCCAGGGCTTACATCAAGTACTCGGCTCCTATGAGGTATTTTCCACTTGAAACAGTCTTCCCAAAGGATAAAAATTATGCAAAAAATCATAAACACTTAAAAGAAAAAGATAATATATGAATTACTCTGAAAATGTGTGAGATCACTGTTGCATAATAACATTTCCCCCCAGGATTATGTACAGTACTCTTCTTTATAAAAGCACATTCCTTACAGGATATCCCTCTAAAGAAATGGTCTTGTCAAACAACAGCCACTCCTGCAAACATCATGTGAACAATTTATTTTTCGTCTAAGCGGCAACGCACAATCAGCTTCCTGCTTACTGAGCCTGAAGTTCAGTCTCCCCTGGGCTGCTGGGCATGGCTGCAGCCTCGAGGGTGCAGGTGGGCTGAAACCAAGTGTGTGCCCTGGGGCCCCCTTCGAAAGTGGGGACCTTAAGCAATTGACTACTTTTGCTATGCCTTAAAACCGTTCTGTTAAGGAATGAGTTATTTGGCGCTGGTGGACAAAGCCTGGGGACAACGGCGAATGCATGTTACACTCACTTAAAATATTTTGTTTGTCAAAAAAATATCCAACTTCCTAGACTGCTGACAGGAAGCCTTACAGGCTAGAAGGAAGATCGAAAAGCAGAAATAATTAAGGAATGTAGGTCAACAAGAGTAGTTCAATATGAATTAGCATTGGCTTTTTACATTCATTACGCATGTCTACACTCAACCACTAAGACTGATCGGGGTTAATTCTGAGAGTTTAGATGTATCAGCGTCAATCCTTGTGGGTGTGTTATGCCTGTTCGGGTATTTAATTCCCTACCATTAACAAACACACTGCACATTCTCCACAGCCGGAGACCTTTGAAAGTGTTGCCCCAAATTCCAGCAAGTTTTCCTTTTTCTAGGTGGGTTTGTGGTTCTCCTCTGGAGAATATGTTTTAAAAAGATGCGGACTAATAGTACATTTTGCAGCCACATTTTCACAAATTCGCTCTAAAGCCATAAGCTCTCATAGAACATATGTTAAATGTTTAATTCGTTCATGCTATGCCAATCCAATGAAGCCTTATGCTGCCAAGGAGGAGACCATTTTTTTTTCAATTTTGCATTGGGTTCCACCTCCTTCCAGGTATATGTTAATAATTAGCTCCATCATTTCAGCCTATTGCTTTTTCACGTCACCTGAAACTTGTCACATGGTGTAGTGAGTTCAGTGCTCTTTAAATGCCTTGGCTACTGACAATCTCTGTAAGCACTTGGCAATGGCTGTACAACAATAGAAGAACTATATATATATATATATATATATATATACATATATATATATGTATATATATATATGTATATATATATATCTCCACAATTAATCAGATTAAAAGCATTATCCAGCTGTAATATGTCTTCTTACTGATGACATTCCTGTGAAAAGTGAAAGTGGTAGGTGGTGGGCCGGACCACCGAAGGGATGTGGGGGGCCCCCTCCTTGTGCTTTGCAGGGGGGCCCCCTCAAGTTTCGTTACGCCACTGCTTCTACAGCTGAATCCTTGGCGCCCCCTTCAAGGGTACTCCATCTGATTATTTTTGTATCCACTACCATTTATTGTTAGGGTATCCTAAATATGTAATTTCTACGAGGGCGCACAAGCGGAATGGCTGCCTAGGCGCGTAGCTCCCGCTCCTTGGTAGATTATCCTTTATATATCCTCTGCCACGGGGTACTAAATCGATTGATTTTCCCCTAATCTGTCGCAGGACATTGTCGACTGCACTCGACCCAAGTCTGGTGGTGCTGTGAGGCTCAGTACCGGAGATACGAGCTCTTGAAAATTGACCGGTGATCGCTCTGGAGCTGGTGAGCGAGGACGGGCGGCTGCAGCTGTCTACGGGACACTGGGGATGACCACGAGGACATAGGCCGCGGATCAGTGCGACCGACAGGATCTCGACCGGACATCGCGTGGGGGATCGGAGCATAGGTGGGCGGCTACCGCTATCTATCGGGCGGAGCCCCCTCCCCCCCCCTGCTGCTGCTGACCCTCGTCGCTGGGATTACAGGCGAGCTGCCTACTGCGCATTAGTGAACACCGAGGGGCGGACCGGCCCCCGGGCGATCAGAGGAGCCCCCGTCCATCTGGCGCTCTCGGCGGGGCAGCGCGGATCTGCGGGCTGCCCGGAGTGAAGTCGGGGTCCGTGTCTGGGCACCCGCGGCTGGCGGAACCGCTACGTTTGACTTTCATCGCTGATACGCTCCTGTTTTACGCTTGGAGCCGAGGGTGCAATTGCTTGCCGCTGCCCTACCAGGATTCACGAACGGCGTCCTGTGCCCCCCCCCCCGGACTGCCATAGCCTGGCCCTTTCCTCTATCACTATGCTGTGAGAGGGGACCCTGGATTGTGCCTACGTGGGGCGGGATCCCCTCGCGACGCCCTATTTGAGCGGAAATCTGCCACCCCTTAAGCCTCCTCCCCTGGGCCTTTTGCATCGCCGCTGAATAGCGCGGCTGCACCTGTGGCCTGCCGGAACCGAGTGGGGAAGCTCTGGTGCCACTCCTATCTGGACATTGTCACCCCCTCGCCCGCAGAGCGCCTGAGGGGCGCGCGGACTTGCCAGGAACCTGTGTCCCCCCTGGTTGGGCTCTAGCTGACCTGCTGGTGCTTTACCCTGTCTGGCGGTTGTTGTGACACTACTATCCTGCAGGGACTATACAATTGCCTCCCCCTGTGATAGTCCGAAGTACTGCTACGCTCTACGGTACTAGGGTGCTGAGTCCATTCGCCACCATGGTGCGGCCTGAGAACCGCCAAACTAAGCTCAGTTTTGATGGCGCAAAAAAGGGCGCAAAATCGACGCAGGTGGAACCGGCGTGCCGTCCCCTAAGGCTACCATGTCTCCTGCTAAAGACGTTGACCTGACCAACCTGATTCAGGAGATGAGACAAGGATTGGCCACCGTTGTCGAGAAGGTTGATGGAGTCACTGCTTGGCTGGACGCACTGGTGCACAAGGTCGACCGCCACGAGGAGCGGATCACGTCTGTGGAGCAACGCATATCTGACAACTCGGATGTCGCCTCCACTCACACGACGCAACTGACCAGGATGGACAATTTGCTCAGGGTCATAGCGGCTAAGAATGAGGACTTGGAAGCTCGCAGCCGCCGAAACAACATACGAGTCACCAATGTACCAGAATCCACAGATACGGGTAGGATGGAATTGTATGTTGAGAAACTACTCAAGGGCTCAATTGGGGAGGACGCCTTCTCACCTCAGTTCATCGTGGAGAGGGCCCACCGCTCCCTGGTGCCTGTGCCCAAACCTGGTCTCCCGCCACGGCCCATTATTGCTCGGCTATTGAACTACCGGGACCGAGACACTGCACTCAGGGCGGCCCGGTCACAACGGCCGCTACAGTACAATGGCGTCACTTTCTCCATTTACCCGGACTTCACACCAATGGTTCAGGAGGAACGACGCAAATTTCTCCGGGTAAAGAAAAAGCTGCGGGAGGCCCAGATAGACTATGCGCTCCTATACCCTGCGAAGCTGCGAGTTACCCACCAGGGTAAGCAGAGATTCTTCACTAACCCGCAGAAAGTGGAGGACTTCCTAAAATCACTCCGGAGGGCACGCAGGGAGGACCACGAGGCCGCGGAAGAACGAGAGGATGCAGACCTATCTCCGGCGCTACACGACGACTAATTGCCAATATTCGCTGCACTGTGCGCTTTATCTGCACTGGTTTGTGCTCTCTCCACTGATCGGAGCGCAGACATTGGGAGAATTGCGGAAGATGGACCTGCACGGACTCTACACCCCTGTGGTAATGTAAACCAACGACCACTTTCCTGGCCCTAGTCTCCACCGAGGGCGGTACAATAATGGGGCTGTGGACTGGGAAGTGACTGTGCGTACTCTATGTCTTACCCCTACTGGGTGATCCCCTTTGACTTGCTGATGTTTCCGTTGATGTTGTTGCTAAAGTTGGGGGGGACTGCTGGGTGGGGATGCTTGGCTGCTGGCATGATTGGGATGCTGGGGTGGGTGGGGGGGAGGGTGTTACAAGAGGCATTCATCGACTGGACTTTGTGCGTGGACTCTATTCTGGTGTGTGCACCGGTACTGGTGGGGCGGGGTGGCCCTGTTTCGCTGCTGTTGTTTGCACTGCTGTGCTTCTTGTTGCTTTATCTATGGCTGCTCTAAATGCGAACGCACAATTGACCTGCTTGTCCTGGAATGTTCGTGGTTTAAACAATGCCAAAAAATGTCGCAATGTCATTGCCTATCTTGATAGACATCCTGTACAAGTTGCCATGTTGCAAGAAACCCATCTGTCCTCTCAGGGTGGTACTGCTTTCGCGAGCAGATGGGCTGGGAACCGCACTTTCCCCTCATACTCCACTTATGTGAGGGGGGTTGCCATTCTCGTTGCCCGCAATGTGCCATTTCAGAGGCTTGGAGAGTTGGTCGATAGGGAGGGCCGTTTTGCATTGTTGTGGGGCAGGCTGGGCCGCGACACGTACACATTTGTGCCCACGTAGGCACCTAATGTTGACACACCTGCATTTTTCACTACCCTATGGGGCAAAATTATGTCTGTTGGGTCACGACACATTGTTTGGGGTGGGGATTTCAACTTGGCGCTGGTACCTCAGTTAGATAGGGCAGATGGAGTCTGCTCCTATAAGCCTAGGGCACGAGAGGCGTTAGAGGGAGTTGTCGTGGAGGGTGGACTATTGGATGCCTGGAGACACTTGCACCCTCATGGGAAGGAAGGAACACACTTCACTTCGCACACCGGAACATGGGCACGCTTAGATTACTTTTTGGTCACCAGAGGCATAGCTGCGGAGCTGGTGGGGGTGATTCACCTACCGAGAACGTACTCTGATCACAGTCCTGTCTTGCTACACTTCCGTACACCTGGGTGGGATAGCCCGCGACCGCAGTGGAGACTCCGCCCTGACACCCTTCTTGACAACCTGTTTCGCACTGAACTGGGAGAGGAGATAGCGGACTTCTTTGCTAGAAATAAGGGTTCAGTAGACTCGATTGAACACTTATGGGAGGCGTTTAAGGTCACTATTAGGGGTTATTGTATTTACAAGAGCCATGGTGTGTTACGTGATATCCTTCATTCGATCAGCACGCTGGAGAAGGAGCTGCGGGCTCTTGAACTCCGCATGGTGTCTGAGCCTGGCCCCGAATCACATGCAGCCTTCAGGGAGATACTATCAAGGTACGAGGAGGAGGCCGCCAGGGAAGCAAAATTCCGTGGTAAACATCGGCAGGCCCGTAAATACTGTGAGGGAGATAGGCCCGGGAAGGTGCTCGCCACGCTCACACACACCCCACGAGCGCATACTATCATACTGGAACTCTCCGACACTTCCAGCACTATCGTCAGGGACTCGGATGAGATACTTAATACATTTGAGGCGCACTACTGCTCGCTTTACACGTCCACCGCGGGGCCCGACGCGTCCTATGCTGAATACCTCAATGACGTGGCGCTGTGCTGGCTCAGCGATGGAGACAGGGAATTTTTGGCGGCTCCCTTCGAGCTGGATGAGATCCGCGAGGCCATCATGTCCCTCAGGAATGGCAAGGCCCCGGGACTAGATGGCATACCTGCCGAGTTTTACAAAGCCTACATTGACATCATGGCCCCTGTGCTTCGCGAGGTATTTTCGGAATCCCTGTGTGATGGGGTGCTTCCCTGTTCTATGCGCGAGGTAGTGATCACCTCACTCCTAAAGCCTGATAAAGACCCCAAATCCTGCAATTCTTATCGCCCACTCTCCCTCTTAAATTGTGATATTAAAATACTTGCTAAAGTGCTGGCCACCCGACTGTCGCTACTGATGACCAGACTTGTGCTACCTGATCAATCTGCCTTTGTGGCGGGCAGATCCACTTCCCATAACCTTCGCACCCTGTTCTCCTTGCTTCGTACGGTTCACCCTGATACACCTGTAGCGGCCATATTCCTCGATGCAACTAAGGCTTTCGACTCTGTCGAGTGGCCCTACCTGTTCTCGGTTCTAGCAAGCATGGGGTTCCCTAAATTGTTTATGTCCTGGGTCCGCCTACTCTACACCCGTCCCACGGCGAGGGTGCTGATTAATGGTCGTCTATCGCAGCCGATCGCAATCACCAGAGGCACGCGGCAGGGATGTCCACTCTCCCCCCTGTTGTTTGCTATCGCGGTTGAACCCCTTGCGTGTCGCCTACGTCAACTACACCGAGATGGAGCGGTACAGTGCCTACAGCGTCAAATTGATGTGTCCCTATATGCGGATGACATCACACTGTAACCACTTGGATGCTAATGACAAGGGTAACTCGTCATGGAGTGCCCATTCATTTCAATGGAAATTACATGAAATAGTTGGACATGCCATAGCATCCAAGTGGTTTGCACCCTGAGACGCACCTCAATCCCCTACTCAGAGAATTTGTTGTGTTTGGCGGGATGTCAGGTGTTCACATCAACTGGTCCAAATCACAATTCTTCCCCTTGACAGAGGCGGTAATTGACTTTCCTCTTGACTATCCACTGGAGTGGTGTCAGTCTGACCTCCGACACCTGGGGATTCGCATCTCCCGCGACAAGGACGAGACATTGCGGTCCAATTACGGAGTGGCAGTTGACCGCTTCCGTAGATCGCTGGATCACTCTGCCGCTTTCCATGGCCGGAAGGGCATCACTCATAAAAATGGTGTTACTTCCCCGCTTTCTCTATCTTTTTCTCAATATACCTTACTTCCCTGGTGCTTTCTTTTTCAGGACCCTAAGGATGGAGTTGCGCAGGCTCTTCTGGGGAGGCAAGAGCCCTCGGCTCAAGTGGTCCACGCTAATCCTCCCCTATGACAGGGGAGGTTTTGATGTCCCTGATTTTGAGGCATACTACCAGTGTGCGCAGGCACACTTCGCCTACCACTGGATGGCTCCTACCCCTTTCATGCCACACATAGCGGTGGAGGACTGGATAGTGCATCCTCTCCCACTCAATGGGCTGCTACACTGCCCTGAATCATCCATCACCACGCCGAATACTTCGGTTTCATGTACTTTGGATGCATGGCGCCGTATAACCAAGAGCCTGTCTTGTCAACTATTTTATTCGCCCAAGTTGCCGCTTACTTATCACCCTAGTCTCACCCTCTTGCGGGAACCGGGTTTCCGTAACCTCTGCGCTAAGGTCCATATCACCTGTTGGGGGGATTTGTTCTCCGACGGTCGTTTTAAATCGGCGGACCGTTTCTTTGCGACGCATGACCGCACTCCTCTCGAGCTCTTTTACTATATACGGCTGCGTGCAGGGATGAGAGACATCTTACCTGAATTTCCCGACGAGCCTGAGGTCCTGCCTCCACTACATTTCCTATTGTGCTCGCAGGACGGGGCCCATTTGGTCTCCGGCCTTTACCGCCAGCTCAGAGGGGCTGCTCCGATGCCGGACTCCAGTGCTCGGATGCGATGGTCTACTGAGCTTGCCACGGACATCTCAGACGAGCAATGGCACCATTGCTGTGCCCTCACCTCCCACATCTCTGCCAGTAGCAGATTGAAAATCATCCACTATAAATTCCTACAGCGGCTGTACTACACGCCGGTGAGGAAACGAAGATTTGGCCTGGCGGATGATGACCGCTGCGAGCGCTGCCGCGCCGAACATGCTGACTTTCTTCATTTGGCATGGGAGTGTCCCCAGGTGGCGTGCTACTGGCAGCAGGTGACAGACGCTCTCGCGGAGATGGCGGGAGAGATGATACCCATGGATCCATTGGTAACCCTTCTTGGTTACACGCTTCAACTCCCTAGGGCTTGCCGGAAATTCATTGATACCGCATTGCTCTTGGCCAAGAGGCATGTGGCGTGCCGATGGGGCAGAGGCAGAGCGCCTAAATTTAAGGACTGGCTGGCGGACTTGACCTACTGCCAAGACCAACATACAACATTTGCGGAATTATTGCCCGTCTCGAGCAGGCCCAGCGACATCTGGGATCCCCTGGTGCGCTATCTGCTCGCACGGTCAGATGACGTAGACCCGACGGGAGAACACCCTGTCGCGGATTAGCGCCCTGGCTTATATTCTGGACCTTCCCATGGACCCTACTTATGTACATACACTTCTTTTTTGCTTGGCCCTTGCAGGGACCCCCTGTCCTCTGGCTGTGGTGATTTTACCCTATCCCCGGGCCCCACGCGGTGCTGGACATCGTAGATCTTCCCCCTCAGGTAGCCTATCATTCCTCCTTTCTTGTACATGGACACCCTATACCATATCCACCATCTGCTAATACACCATCTGTTAGACAACACTCCGGGACTCCATACACGTCATTGCTTCCTGCTATTAGTGGTTCTAATGTTGGGACAGTTGCGTTGCGGCTGCGGTATTGCGCCCGCCCCTGCTCGCCTGGACTGTCACACCGGATCACTACCAATTATCCTGTTGCGCAGACATGAATTGCCTCTTAGTTACTGCATCGTTGGGATGTTTCGTTAGCTGTTATGCACATAAAATAAAAAAATAACAATTTTTTTTGCAAAAAACATTGTTCTACTGCTGCTCATCCTCAACTGCCCTGCAACACCGGCTGTGTTTACCATCTTTATCCACATTTATGCAGTGCCGCCGGGCCTCCGGGATGCCGGTCACAAGACTGTGTAATGGTTACTTCACTCTGCTGCCGGCCTCCGGGTTGTTGGCACAAAAAGCTGTGTATTACGATTCACCTTATACAATAAAGCAGATTTGAACCCCCCAAAAAAAAAATGTAATTTCTACTCCACTTGTTTCATGTTGCGCCGTCACTATCGCTGTACATACTTTCTCACGTGTCACCTGCACCATCACCATCCTTCACGAGCACTTGTGCACAGCATCTGACATGTTACATGCCACTCAATGTAACGCAGTGCTACAAGTCCATATGCTTGTACATATGAAGCTTTATATGTCTAATATGTATATTCACTCAAATACAATTTATATCACAAAATAAATGTCTCCCTGGTTTTCTCCCTTTTTGATTTAATTATTTGTGCTACATGTATTTGACCTCCAAATAACACCCTTTAGAGACATTGTTGTTTGTTACAGGCGCTAAATGTGTGCCAGTGCTATCTGTATTACAGTAGGGGCCACACAAGCATCTGTGGCCCTTTCTGTAATACCAAAGTGCCCTGGGGATCCGCAAAGCGGGCACAAACGCCTGTTGCACCCCCCGGCACTTTTGTAATAAACCCCCTATTGAGGAGGATTGTTGGCTGGCAGTGGGTCACCCACTTTGGACTGTGAGGTCTTGCAGTCACCCAAGCCTCTGCGGATTGGAGCTTGCAGTGACCGCTGAAGGGTGGGCGAGGACCAAAACCCTTAAATAAACTGCATAGAGAACCAAGGGGCCCCCGGGGTTAATGACCCTCTGAATAAGACTCTTATAAACATCATCCTCAATATATCAAGGTTAG
Organism: Lissotriton helveticus; assembly: GCF_964261635.1. Lineage (NCBI taxonomy): Eukaryota > Metazoa > Chordata > Amphibia > Caudata > Salamandridae > Lissotriton > Lissotriton helveticus. The sequence goes on from NC_136065.1 coordinate 1,985,064,548, forward strand.
AAAACAGAATGGCACATCGGTGTGGGCCCTGGAACTTTCACGAGCTTGGGGTTGGCTGACCCTGAGGGAGCAAAAGATCCTTGGTATCCTCAGGTCTAGGAAGATATTTTATGACTACAGAGGACCCACAACCACCCCCCCTCGGCTTTCCCCATTGTCATAATGAAATGAGGGTATACGATAACAAGCATTGGAAATGCAATAGGGCTCGCATTAGGAAAGTTTGAGCTATTGGTCTTATAAATGATTTTTTTTTATTTATGTGTTATTTTTTTAAATAGTTAAATTAATAGCTTTGTCATTTACAATGCCAATAGTTATAACTTTCGCAAATGTGACACCTATAGCATTTGTAATGCAACGTGTTTTGTATTTACGGTACTTAGATGTATTGATATTACAAATAACAATGGCTTTTAATTTTTTTAAATAATTAATTTATTTAATTTGTAATGGCAATAGCTTAAACTTTTGTAAATAACTTTTGTGAAGATTATGTTCAGTGTTTTTTATTGTGATGAAAATCCAAGAACAGAAGTGAAATATTAACATCTTTTTGTGATTTGTAATAAAGCGTGAAAGCTTGAAAACAGCTTGAAACATTGAAAGAACATATTTGAACCAGTGATGCTGTGGTTGCGCTGAGTGATGCTGTGGTGGTGCAGAGTGATGCTGTGGTTGCGCTGAGTGATGCTGTGGTTGCGCTGAGTGGTGTTTGCATCGGTGGAGCTTAGTGGGTGCATTGGTGGAGCTGTGTGGTGGGTGCATTGGTGGAGCTTAGTTGGAGCATCGGTGGAGCTGTGTGGTGGGTGCATCGGTGGAGCTGTGTGGTGGGTGCCTCGGCGGAGCTGTGTGGTGGGTGCATCGGCAGAGCTGTGTGGTGGGTGCATCGGTGGAACTGTGTGGTGGGTGCTTCGGTGGAGCTGTGTGGTGGGTGCATCTGTGGAGCTGTGTGGTGGGTGCATCTGTGGAGCTGTGTGGTGGGTGCATCTGTGGACTGTGTGGTGGGTGCCTCGGTGGAGCTGTGTGGTGGGTGCATCGGTGGAGCTGTGTGGTGGGTGGCTTGGTGGAGCTGTATGGTGGGTGCCTCGGTGGAGCTGTGTGGTGGGTGCATCGGTGGAGCTGTGTGATGGGTGCATCGGTGGAGCTGTGTCGGTGGAGCTCTGTGGTGGGTGCATCGGTGGAGCTGGGTGGTGGGTGCATCGGTGGAGCTGTGTCGGTGGAGCTGTGTGGTGGCTGCATCGGTGGAGCTGTGTGGTGGGTGCATCGGTGGAGCTGTCTGGTGGGTGCATCGGTGGAGCTGTGTGGTGGCTGCATCGGTGGAGCTGTGTGGTGGGTGCATCGGTGGAGCTGTGTGGTGGGTGCCTCGGTGAAGCTGTGTGGTGGGTGCATCAGTGGAGCTGTGTGGTGGGTGCATCAGTAGAGCTGTGTGGTGGGTGCATCGGTGGAGCTGTGTAGGTGGAGCTGTGTGGTGGGTGCATCGGTGGAGCTGTGTGGTGGGTGCATTGGTGGAGCTGTGTGGTGGGTGCATCGGTGGAGCTGTGTGGTGGGTGCCTCGGTGGAGCTCTGTGGTGAGTGCCTCGGTGAAGCTGTGTGGTGGGTGCATAGGTGGAACTTAGTGGGTGCATTGGTGGAGCTGTGTGGTGAGTGCATGGGTGGAGCTTAGTTGGAGCATCGGTGGAGCTGTGTGGTGGGTGCATCGGTGGAGCTGTGTGGTGGGTGCATCGGTGGAGCTGTGTGGTGGGTGCATCGGTGGAGCTGGGTGCATCGGTGGAGCTGTGTGGTGGGTGCATCGGTGGAGCTGGGTAGTGGGTGCATCGGTGGAGCTGTGTGGTGGGTGCATCGGTGGAGCTGTGTGGTGGGTGCATCGGTTGAGCTTAGTGGGTGCTTTGGTGGAGCTGTGTGGTGGTTGCATCGGTGGAGCTTAGTTGGTGCATCGGTGGAGCTGTGTGGTGGGTGCATCAGTAGAGCTGTGTGGTGGGTGCATCGGTAGAGCTGTGTGGTGGGTGCCTCGGCGGAGCTGTGTGGTGGGTGCATCGGTAAAGCTGCGTGGTGGGTGCATCGGTGGAGCTGTGTGGTGGGTGCTTCGGTGGAGCTGTGTGGTGGGTGCATTGGTGGAGCTTAGTTGGAGCATCGGTGGAGCTGTGTGGTGGGTGCATCGGTGGAGCTGTGTGGTGGGTGCATCAGTGGAGCTGTGTGGTGGGTGCATCGGTGGAACTGTGTCGGTGGAGCTGTGTGGTGGGTTCATCGGTGGAGCTGTGTGGTAGGTGCCTCGGTGGAGCTGTGTGGTGGGTGCCTCGGTGGAGCTGTGTGGTGGGTGCATCGGTGGAGCTCCGTGGTGGGGGCATCGGTGGAGCTCTGTGGTGGGGGCATTGGTGGAGCTCTGTGGTGGGTGCATCGGTGGAGCTCTGTGGTGGGTGCATCAGTGGAGCTGTGTGGTGGGTGCATCAGTGGAGCTGTGTCAGTGGAGCTGTGTGGTGGTTGCATCAGTGGAGCTGGGTGGTGGGTGCATCAGTGGAACTGTGTCGGTGGAGCTGTGTGGTGGGTGCATCGGTGGAGCTGTGTGGTGGGTGCCTCAGTGGAGCTGTGTGGTGGGTGCATCGGTGGAGCTGTGTGGTGGGTGCATCGGTGGAGCTGTGTGGTGGGTGCACCGGTGGAGCTGTGTGGTGGGGGCATCTGTGGAGCTCTGTTGTGGGTGCATCGGTGGAGCTCTGTGGTGGGGGCATAGGTGGAGCTCTGTGGTGGGTGCATCGGTGGAGCTCTGTGGTGGGTGCATCAGTGGAGCTCTGTGGTGGGTGCATCAGTGGAGCTGTGTGGTGGGTGCATTGGTGGAGCTGTGTCGGTGGAGCTGTGTGGTGGTTGCATCGGTGGAGCTGGGTGTTGGGTGCATCGGTGGAGCTGTGTCTGTGGAGCTGTGTGGTGGGTGCATCGGTGGAGCTGTGTCGGTGGAGCTGTGTGGTGGCTGCATCGGTGGAGCTGTGTGGTGGGTGCATCGGTGGAGCTGTGTGGTGGGTGCATCGGTGGAGCTGTGTGGTGGGTGCATCGGTGGAAACGTCCATTCAAAAGGTTAGGAAAATTCCATGAAAATACCAATTTCACATACAGCATTTGTAAAAACAAAAAATGTCAGCACCACTATTTCTTACATAAAAATTACAGATATTGACCATGAGGAATGAAATGGAGCGAAGTGAGTGCTCTGAGGATGGTTTAAGAGCTGTGTATTTTTAGGAATGTGCTGGGTGGCAGCAGTTGAAAGTGTAATAAAAACTACAGAAAATAGCATGAAAAAGGCACATATTCAAGCAGTGCATAGGAATTTGCCCTGCATCTCCTGCACTTCACCTGGTTTGTGCATAAAATAGAGGGCATACGTTTGTGGAGTTGCTTTCTTTGAGAGCTACTGCTAACCAAACAATGAAATTACACAGTAAAATGTATATCAAATGTTTGAATTAAACATATGCATAATTTATGTCTCATTACCTCAGGCAGATAAAATGAATGCATACGTTCCCGGCAAGATGTGGTGACAATGGATTGGGAAAAACAATACTTGGGTATCAAACATACGAGCAAAACTGTTTAAATAAATAAAACGCGGGAAAGAGCCTAATCTTTAAACAAGCAGAGACGGTGGGGAGGGGTGTGGGGCAGGGCAGCAAGACACAGAAGTGCTGGGTGAGAGCATAGAGGAAGCATCTGGAGCAAAACATTTTAAATTAATGAAAAGAAATCCTAAATCAATGTGCGAGCAGCAGAGAAGTGACGGCGGGCAGCAACTCGGAGAAGTGTTAGGTGAAATAAAGGCATACGTTACCGGCAAGATGTGGTGACAATGGTTTGTGAAACACAATATTTAGGTATCAAACATACAAGCAAAACATTTTAAATAAATAAAATGCTGAAAGGAGCCTATTCTTTAAACAAGCGGAGACAGTAGGGAGGGGTGTGGGGTGGGGCAGCAAGGTAAAGAAGTGCTGGGTGGGAGCAGAAAGGAAGCCGCTCGAGCAAAACATGTAAAATAAATTAAAGAAATCCTACATTTTATTTATTTATTTGAACTTGTAATGCGCGACAGCTACCCGCAGTGGGTTTCCCGGCGCAAGGGATAGACTGAAGAAGAAAAACAGACCTCTCAACAGCACCCTAAATCAGATAAAACGACATGAAGATCATTGGAAAAGTATGGTTTTCAGTTTTTTCCTAAAGTAATAAAGGTTGGTTTCTGATTTCAAGGAGTTGGGTAGCGCATTCCAGTATTTGGGGCTTAGATGGGAAAAGGCCCGACCCCCCATCCTTACAAGCTTGAATCTTGGGACAACAAAGTCGCAGTTGGCAGAGGATCTTAATGTGCGACTAGGCTTGTAGGGTTGGACCAAATTCTGCAAGTATCTTGGGGCCGAACCCTGCTGGATTTTAAAAAGATAACATAGGGCTTTGAATTTAATATGGCTGGGGATCCTAAGCCAGTGTAGATCGTGCAGGGCCTGAAAGGCCGATGTTCTCCTCGGGATGTTACAAAGAAGTCGGGCCGACGAAGTTTGGTCAACCTGGAGTTTGTTAATGGTAGCCACGTCGGCACCGAGATAGAGGACATTTCCATAGTCCAGGCGAGATGTTACTAACACCTGGACAACGGTTCTCCTGGTGGCATGAGGCAGCATCCATACAATTTTCTGGAGCCATCGCAAGATGGCGAAGCAGATGGCAGCCACCTTTGTGGCCTGCTGTCTCATGGAGAGTTTGTCGTCTATGAGAAATCCGAGGTTACGAACCACAGAAGTTGGCTGAGGAAGGGGTCCCATATCACTGGGCCAGTGTTCGGAGCCCCATAGATCTTTATGTTTCCCTGAGATAAGAATCTCGGTTTTGTCACCGTTTAGTTTGAGGAGATGCCTCTGCATCCACTCAGCTATACGTGACAATCCGGTTTTCAGAATTGATACACTGTTGCACTCGCTGCTGGAAAGGGAGAAAACAATTTGAGTGTCGTCGGCGTATGAAAAAATGGTCAGCCCAGCGTCCTCCGCGATGGTGGCCAGGGGTCTCACATAGATGTTAAACAACAGAGGGCTGAGTATAGACCCCTGCGGAACGACATGCGCCGATGGACATGTGGCAGATGTGGCTTTCGCGGAAAAGACCTGGAAAGTGCGCTCACTTAAAAAGGAGGCAATCCAGGCCAAGGCCGGACCGTCCACTCCTAGGGATCGAAGAGAATTCAAAAGGATGGAATGGGACACGGTATCGAATGCCGCACTCAGATCCAAGAGGATGAGTGCAGATGTTTCCCCGCGGTCGATACCGTGTCGTAAACTCTACGTCACCCCGAGTAGTGCGGTCTCTGTGGAATAATGCGCGCGAAAGCCAGACTGGGAAGGGTGTAAAAATCCCGAACTTTCCACAAGATGGTTTAATTGAATGTTAACATGCCTTTCCAGCACTTTAGAGAGAACAGGCAACAAGGATATCGGTCTGAAATTGGCGAGATTAGATACATCGGCTCCTACTTTTTTTAGGAGAGGAACAACCATTGCGTGCTTCCAATCCTGTAGCACGTGAGATTCTCTTAATGAAGCGTTTAGAAGTCTCATAAGCACCCGCCG